>NC_090928.1:1290594758-1291196187 GCF_040938575.1 Ambystoma mexicanum
AACAATGACAACAACATAAACATGAAGAAGAAGAAATAAGTCCAACAACTCCCCATCCCCCCCACCCCCCCGTGGCACAGCACCCAAGGGCCTCACTTCGCAGCCGCCCCCCCCCACTGAATTCTCAAGCAAAGATGTCCAGTAGTTTGAGTCTTTGAGGGCACCATTGTTTTCAGAAGTCCCCCTTTAAATATTCCAAGCTCTCTCCCCAATCTGCGCGGAAAGACTCCAATTTATTATCCGCAGCATATGTGGCCCACTCTAGCAAAACGATGTCCCACATTTTCCTCAGCCAATCTTGCTCCGTAGGGATCGAGGCCCCCTTCCACCTCTGCGCAATGAGGGACATCGCCGCCAAAGTGAATATCACTGACGCCTTGGTGCGTCCGTGTCCTACGCCTTCCTCCTCCAGCCCACTCTTCCCCAGCAAGATCTCCCGAGGATCCCGAATGGCACCCCCCCCAGAGCCTGAGCTGTGGCCCATTTGATTCCGTCCCAGAATGATTGGATGATGGGACAATCCCACCAGATATGTGAGGCCGTACCCCTCTCCCCGCACCCCCTCCAACACTCCCCTGGGGTGGCAGGGTACATTGCATGAAGGCGGGCGGGAGTGTAATGCCATCCCATCATGCACTTATACCAAACCTCCCGCACCTGGATGGCCTTCGCGATCCTGGGGATCCGTGCCCACAGTCTCTCCCAGTCAGTCTGCTCCATTCGGACCCCAGAATGCCGCTCCCAGTCGGCCATGTAAGCCCAACCAGTGCACGGGCGACCTTTCTCTAACTGCTTGTACAAGTCTCAGATAAGCCCCTTAGTGCCCTCATGGGGTGTTAAGAACTTTTCAAAGTGGGTTAGATCCCTAGTCGCCGCCCGCCTTATGACCGGAGACATCACCCAATGCCTGATTTGGAAATACCGATGCCTCTCCCTCTCTCCCAAACTGAACTCTTTTTTGCATTCCTCAAATGTTCTCACTATCTCCAATGAACATGTCCCTCAAGGTCCTACATCCCTCCTCCTCCCAGACCAGAAACGCTCCACTCTCCATTCCCGGAGTGAAATTCCCATTCTGAAAAATGGGGGTGAACAGCGATGGAAAAGTCGTGGTCCCCCACCTCCCTACAGCCCGATCCCAGCAATCCGCTACGCTTTTCGTAATATCGCTCAAATAGAGGTGTGGAGGTCGCAACCGTCGCGGGAGCCAAAGAACTTTCCCCAGATAATGCCGAGCCACCGCTCTATCCATCTTCACCCAATGCTTCAGGTAATCTTTCGAAAACCATTCTTTGATTATCCTGAGCTGTGGCGCGTCATGGTAGCGACGAAAATCGGGGGAGGCCAGGCCCCCCTCTCTCCCTGGAAGCCATTAGAAGCTGCCTGGATAATCGTGATACCCCCCCCCCCACACAAAAACCCTAGTCAACCTGTCCAGCCTCTTGAAGAAGCTCTCCGGGACCCTCAACGGGATGGCCTGGAAAAGGTAGAGCACCCGGGGGAGTATCACAAGCTTAAGAACAGCCCCCCTACCCAGCCATGAAATGGGGAGGGCACCCCACCTCCGTAGATCTTTTTTAATGGCTAAGAGCATCGGCTCGTAATTTGCGCCGTACCAGTCGGCTAGTGAGGGGGTGATCCTCACTCCCAAGTACCGCAACCCAGAAGGGCTCCACTTGAATGGGGACATCTCCCTTACCTCCCTCGCCTCCCCTCCACCCAAAGAGAGATTCATCAGCTCCGACTTCTGGAAGTTAACCCGCAGACCCAAAACTACTCCAAAAGTAGTTAGCAGCGCTACGCATGCTGGGAGAGATTCTCTCGGCTTGGTTAGTGTAAGCAGCATATCATCGGCAAAAGCCGCTACTTTATGTTGCCCCCCTCCGAAAGGGATTCCAGTGATTTCTGCTGTCTGGCGTATCGCCAACAGAAGTGGTTCTAGGTAGATGGCGTAGAGTAACGGGGAAAGGGGGCACCCCTGTTTTGTCCCCCTCCGAAGCCTAAAAGACTGGGACATCTATCTCCCCATTAATTAGGATGCGGGATGTGGGATTTTTATAGTTTGCAGCAACCAGATTAATAAATCCCTCCCCGAGCCCCATTTTCTCCATCACCTGGAATAGGAACGACAACTCCACCCGGTCGAACACCTTCTCGGCGTCTAGCGCCAAGAGGATCGCCGGGGTGGCTGCCTTACGGGACTTCTCTACTAAATGAGCCAGCCTCCTAATGTTGTCAGCGGTTTGCCGTCCCACTACAAAACCCGACTGATCTTGGTGGATCAGAGAGGGAAGGTGCCTTTCTAGCCGCCTTCCCAAGATCTTTGTGAAGATTTTTGCCTCTGTATTGATGAGGGCGATAGGACGATATGAGGTACATTCCTCCGGATCTTTCCCAACCTTATGAATAAGGGTGATCTTAGCCTCCTCCATCGTCTGTGTAATTCCGCCTTCGGCGTTGAATAATTGCGTCAGATGCGGGACCAACAGGTGGGAAAATGCTTTATAAAAAGAGGCAGGGTAGCCATCCGGGCCCGGAGCCTTATTCCGGGGGAGAGAGACAATAATTGATCTCACTTCATCCTCTGTGATAGGACGGCCCAGCTCCTCGGCCACTTCCCTGGAAACCCGCGGAAGGGGCAAGTTCCCCAAGAACTCCCTCTGCGGGAGAGGGGCCGGTCCCTGAGAGGAGTAAAGGGCCTCGTAAAACTCCACTACTCTCTCCTTTATCTCTTCAGCACGGGTAAGTCGTCCACCCCCTTGGTCTCTAAGGGCCGTGATTACCCTCTGTTCCCTTTGTCCCCTCAAGAGGCGGGCTAGGAGAGAGCCTGCTTTATTGGCTTTGGCGTAAAAAGTTTGCCTCACCCTCAGCATGGCGTCTTTCTGCCTTCTTATTTCTCAAAATACCCAGTTGGCCCTCAGCCAGCCTATACGCCTTAAAGACCTTCCTCGTGGGGGTTTCCCGCAGTTGGACTCTAGCTGCCTCACCTCCCGCTCAAGCTGGATCTCCAGTTCCCTCAACCTTTTATTCCTCTCCGCCTTCAAGGCGATGAGGTCCCCTCTCAGAGTAGCCTTGAAAGCGTCCCACCTAGTACTCAAACTCGTGGCCGTGTTCCGCACAAAGAAGCCCTGAATCTTGTCGTCCAGCTCTTTACATATCACCGGGTCCCTTAAAAGCTCCCCCGGGAATTTCCACCCCCATACCCTGGGCCTGCGCCTCCCCAGCCTCAGGTCCATTTGTACCACCCTGTGATCGGCAATTCCTACAGGGCCCACCTCCACCGACTCCACCCCTCCCATTAGACTGGCGGATATCCAAATATAGTCAATTCGAGATTGTGTCTTGTGAACATCGAACAGGAATGTGAAGCCCTCCTCGCCCCCCCGCAATGAACGCCAAACATCGCGGAGGCCAGCCCCTGCCCATCTTTCCCTCAATTGGGGGGAGGCCACACTGCCCCCCCACCCCTCTCCGCGTCCAGAGCAGTCTCCAGCCCTATCCCAGGCCAGGTTAAAGTCCCCCATCAGAATCACCTGGCCCCTGGCGAAATTCTCGATGGTGCTCAGGGTATCTCGTAAGAACTGGTCTTGACCCATATTCGGTGCGTATATAGACGCAACGGTATAACAAGAATCCATTATAGTCCCCCTTACCACCACGTATCTCCCATTACTATCTCTGAGAACCTCCTGCAGCTTAAAGTCAATACTCCTTCCAAAGGCAAGGGCCACTCCCCCCCTCTTCGTAGGGCCAGACGCGAACCATATCAGGGGATAACCCTTAAGACGCAGCCGAGCCTGATCCTGCCTCCTCAGGTGAGTCTCCTGCAGCGCCAACACATCTGGCTTGGGAGACCTAACAAATTGTTCCAGCTTCGTGCGCTTAAGGGGGGAGTTAAGCCCCCTCACATTATGTGTTTGCCACTTAAAGGTATCAAGCGGGCATATTGCGCCGTTACCGGTCGACCTTCCAGAGCATCAAGAAGGCATCCAGCCAATATCCCCCCCTTTCTGTCTAATACGGGACCCCGGTCCCTCCCTCACTCCTCCACACTCGCCCACTCCCCCACTACCGGTACCGCAGGGCATCGCTTCCATGTTGGGTGCTGTGACGACCTCTCAAACCCCCCCCCCTCCCACCCCTCCTCCCCTTTCGCCCAAAGAACACCCCTCCCCTTCCCAACCCTTCGCCCTCCCAACCCCAACTTGGAGGGCGGACCGAGATCCCCCCCACATTCCCCCGGACTCACTTGTCCTTGCATGATCCAAGAGATGCTCCTCCCCTCCCATCTCCACTAATAGCCGTCATCCCACAACCCCCTTTTAATATTCCATCCTAGTCCATATCTCCAGGATCATCCCAGGCCTGGCTCCCTTCCCTCTTCCCCTCCTCGAGCGGCCTCCCCTACCCCTTCCTGCAGACGCTTTCGGGCCATTTTCTTCCTTGCTTTATCCCCTACGGTTGACCAAGCCCAAGGTCTGACCCTGTCTCCTTGAATCGACTGGGTCGAGTGTGCTCCCCCAGCACCCCTCCGCTCCCTCAAGGTCAAGGTGGATGACAGTAGCCGCCTCCTGCAAAGTAGTGGCCCTCCTTTTGAACACCCTCCCACTCAAACACCAGTACAAACGGGAAAGTCCACCTGTACTTGATGTTTTTCCTAGCGAGTTCTCTGAGGACAGGTCGCATGGCCCTCCTTTTCAGTAGGGTACTGCTTGCCAAATCCTGAAACAGAGTGATCTCCTGACGCTTATATTGCACCGGTTCACGGCACCTAGCAGCTCGCAGCACCGCCTCCTTTTGGGCGTACCGCGCAAACGCAGCCAGAACATCCCGGGGTCTAGCGTCAGGGCCGCAGATGAGCCGGCCCACTCTGTGCACTGTGTCCAGTTCAATTGCCTCGGGGTCTTCTTCGCCCAGCAAGTCCATGAAAATTCTCAGAACTTCTCCCTTCAAGTCCCTGTCCGCTACCGACTCTGGCAAGAGTTTAACTCTGACATTGACCCGTCTCGACCTATTTTCAAGGTCCTCCAGTTGGATTTCTAGGTTGCGAGTCGCTAGGTCCAGGCGATCGATAGCCTCCCCATTGGCCGTACCACCCTTTTCCACTTCCTGCAGGCCCCTCTCCAGTATGTCCGTTCTTTCACCCAAGTGGGCCACCTCCTGTTTCAGCTCCCCCAGAGCCATATTCAAATCGGATCGCAGCAACTGGAACTGATCCTGGAAGGTTTTAGCTAAAGTCTCGCCTAGGGTGTGCATCTCACCCTTGAAGTCCCCCCTCGTCAGAGGTTCCTGGCTCCCGGCCTCTTCGTGAGCTGTGTGCATGTTGTGATGCCCATTGGCCACTCCATCATTACCTGTGCCATCCATCGCCGACCACATGGAGGGGAGGGTGCCTAGGGGGTCTCCCGACCGCTGGCTGGAGCGCAGCGCCCTACTCCTGGGCTTGGAGGGCATTAGCTCCTTTGCACTCCTGGGGGGGCCCATCGGTGTGGGAGAAGGAAGTCCGCCCTCTCCCAAGCAGGTCACAGCACACCCCCAAGTCCTTCTCAGCACGCTGTGAGCGACCCCCCCTTCCACAGCCGACTCCCCAGTCGGGGCAGTAATTACTGCAGACGGCGTCAATAGGGTCCCCCCCCTCCTGCGGCAGTCCCAGCCAGGGGATCCCAGACCCCGGCACAATTCCTCCACCAAAGCCGCTGTGCCCCTGGGGAATCCGTAGCCGTCAGGATGGGGAAGGGGCCCGGTATGCGGCTCCCCCGGCCCCCCCCCCTCAGTTCTTGGTCAGGGCCTCCAGAAGTCCGTTCTCCCTCCTTGTGTACTCTCCTGAGGGCGGCCGTGCTGGTTCGGCCGCCCGTGGCCGTCCGGAGCAGGCTAGGGGGGGTCACCTACAATCCTCGCCCCCCCCAAAAGACTCGCCCGCTCCTCACCTGCTCGGGCGCCTGGTAATCCTCTCCGACTCCTCTCCTCGCTGCTGCGCAGCTGAACCGCCGGGGAATCCGGCAGCACTCCCCTCCGTAGGATGGCCCAGGCCCCGGGCAGCCCACTCTCTCCAGCGTGTGCTCCCGGGACGCGGGACAGCGCCGGGCTGCCCCGCTCGCACGGGTACGCCTTCCAGTCGCTGCTACCGCCCTCCGCGGCAGAGCGCCCCACCTGGGGCAGACACCGGGGGGCGGGCCCACCTCTCCTCCTATGTCAGGAGCCCTCTCGCCCACCGAGGACGGGTCACCAGCTCTCACCACCGCAGGCGGGCACACTCACTCGCGGCAGCCAAAACACGCCGCCGCCGCTGTAAAGGATCTGGGTCCGCAGCACCCGGTGTCTCGTACCGCACGGCCTCTCCCAGCGCAGCACCACTCCTCCGCAGCTGCCAAGTGCCCTCGGGGGTGGTGGGTCCCGATCGAAGGCCTCAGGGTGCGGGAGCAGCCGTCGGCACGCCTAATCGCTGCCGGCGGCCATCTTGAATGACCCCATCATTCTTTTTGAGGGTCCTAAACCTCTTAATATACTGGGAAGGGGTCTTCCCAAATCTAGCTATCAGAGCTAGTTTCACACATTCATACTCTTTCCTATCCTCCTCCCCCAACTCCACTACCACATCAGTTGCAACAGTGGGAAGCCTAGAGAACAACCAGGTGAGTAAGTAATTTCCTGTGATGTTCTGGAGCCCATGATTATATTCAAACAGAGACAACCAATCCAACACATCCAACTTAGGCTCATACATACCAACCAATTCTTTAGGCATCCGGGGTCTTTTAGGACTGGAACTTCTAGAGGAGCCAGAGAGAGAAGCATTTTTTCGACAGATAATTTCTTCATTTCTAGCTCATGCTTGAGCTCCATTTCCCTTAGCCTTAGTTCTTGATTCAGTTCCTGATATCTCTGTTCAGCCTGAGTATTCAGTCTCTTGAACTCTAGTTCAAGTTTCATTTTCTCTAATTCAAGATATTGAGGACTAAGTGTGGGACTGGGCAAAGGCCCAGTAGGTACAGCAGGTAGAGCAGACAGAGGCCTAGGGGGGACAGTCACAGCAGCCTCACCCTCCTCTTCTGACTCTTCCTCAAGATTATCAACATTTTGATCAATATCAATTTCTATACTGTTATCTACATTTTCTGGCATGGTAGGTTCCTCTGAACCATCATCCAGACTTTGGTTAGCTAACAACCTTTCTATCAATTCCATGTTCTTGCCTTTAGTCAGGAGATTCTTATGCTTACAGAGAACTCTTAAGCAATCAGCAGTTTTTGTAGCAAGGGACTCTTGACTATAAGTTTCCATAGTTGACATGTTAGAAAGATTACTTTTTCAGTGCTAAGCTTTGTGGTTAGTTGTACTAAGGTATCCTCAAGCACTCTAAAGTGTACACTCAATACAAATCCCACCGCTGTACACCAGTGTTATGCAGAAACCTGTGCAGTTCCCTTAGGGAACACTGCAAAAGATTTAGGACTACAGGTGTTAGCAGTAAACCCACTTGGTAGCAGTCTGTACCACCCAGATTTACCTGGTAGCTGTGGCTGAGCAGTCAGACTTCTCTCAAGAAGAGTTAGGCAGTATGCAAGTATACACAATAGGCACTCAGACACACCAATACAGCAAACACTGACCAGAGCTTTGGCTCATAAATGGGGAAAAGACTACATGGGTGATTGCAGTGGTAGGGTTCTTTCAAGAGATTGGCCTACTTACCTGACCGCAGTCATGGATGGGCAGGATAGCCAATTGGGTGTTCCTAACCCCCACTTTGTGGGGGTCGCGGTCCCTATGCATGATCACGGTGTAGAATTGGAGTGGGAACTATGTGTGACTGCAACACAGGTTAAAAGAAGACCTCACGCCATTCTGTTAGTGCTCTTCGAACAAGTGAATGGGAGGATTATACTCTTATTTTGTAAAAATTGTATTATACAATTAAATCAAATAAAAAAAAAAAAAAAAAATTATTTATTTAAAAACACACTGTTTGAAACACTCCAGCACTCTTGTTGTAAAATATTCTAAACACAGTTACTTTTGTAATATATACACCCCGTTTTCCTTATCAGATAAGTCACAGTAAAACACCACTTATTTTCATACAGAGGTGAGCGCTTAACTAGATGGCACTCCAATAAGTTTGTGAGAAAGGGAGGGAAAAAGACAGAATATGGAAAGGTACACCACTCTTAGATTCAGGAACACTGTTAGCAAGGCAGAAGAGCAAAAGTCACTGGTGGACCTAAGTCCAAAGGCTGGGCCCACTCTTAGAGAGCGCAGAGCACAAATGCGCCCAAGATCACACAGTTACACTAGGCTTATAAAGTCTTGCAGAGGGTTCAAAAAGAGTTTAGAGAGGCTTTGGAAAGTTTAGCCAGGGTGTCCTAGGCTAACCCAGGTTCGAGAGCCGGGGGCTAAATCTACCCCGTACAGTCGGTGGCAAGGGAAGCCAGGCGGGACACAGTACCTTAAGTGGGAAGGATCCTCCAGCGGTGGCAGATGTTCCTGGCAGTGGGTGCAAGTCACGTCGACGTCCAGGGGAAGAGAAGATCTCGACTTGGAGGAAAGATGAAGGTCGTTGCACTACCAGGGAAGAAACCAGCCGCAGAGTTTTCCAGTTAAAGGTGGTACCTTTGTTCGCGGTCGTGGTAAAACGTGGTATCCCGGTTGCCGGGGTGCTTGGCACAGGCAAGGCAGCCACGAGGTACGTCAGGAAGGTGAAAAGACGGTGAAACTGGTTATCCCCACCAGTAAAAGGAAGAAGACTCTCCGGCGGGAGATCTCCTCTGTCATTGGGAAAAGTGGTGAGATGGTCCAGCAGGGCTCCACCGGTGGTGGCGTTGTGGCAGGTCGGCTCAGCTTCTCCCTCGTCTGATTGTTGGGTCCTGTGGCGACTTCTGAAGTTCCAGTCGCCAAAGCCCTGCTTTTATGCAGAAAACCCCCATTCACTCAGCCTAGCTGTCACTCAAACCTGCTAAGTGGTGAGCAGGCCGGCTCACCACTTGGGCCTATCAGGACGGAGTGCGACTTGAGTTGCCTAGGCAACTCAGTCCAGGGTGCCTAAATTCCCCTCAACCCCTCCTAAGTACCCCAGACAGAGTGGCACCACTTTGGAGGGCTTCTGTGGAGAAGCCTGCCAAAAAGTGGAACAAAGGGCTCGACTTGGGTTGGAGTCACAGAAAAGAACACAAACGCCATTTTAGATTCAAGTTTTGGCAAAAAATACCAACCGGAGAATTATTATTAATTTAATAACCCGGCGGTATGTTCGAGGCTACCGTAAATAATTAAATAAAGATAGTAGCCTAAAACAATGGGAAATCCCATAGGAAAATATTTGCGGTTGAATATAAAAAGTAGTATCCACTGCCACCAGCCAAAACTCGATGAGGGGGGACGGAGACGTGCCCCCTCGACTAACAGACCCCGGGGCAATTGAATTGCTCCAGCCAGTACGTCCACAATATGATGGTTTGTACTGGTTCTGTTCAGAATTTAAGACTAGTAAAGTCAATGGTGACTTTACATGCCCTGGGAGACAGTAGTCAGTCCCAGGGTATGGAGTCTATAATGGGGGGGTCACTATGACACCCCTGCGTTACTGCTCTGAGGGTGCTGTGTAACACACATCACAAAAACACATGAACACCTATGGGGTAAAAGACCCCATAGCCCATTAAGCACATCTAGATTCAAAGAAACACACTCAAATCATGCCCAAGAGTGAGGGTAAAAGAGTCTCACTCTTGGCAGGAGAAAAAAATAAACCCCAAAAATCCAGCAAAGCTGCTGGGGGACTCACTAGGTTAGGAAATTCAGCCTAAACAGAGAATTCTCCCTAACACCTGCACAGGCCACTTCTCTTGCACTCTTCAGGGCCTGCACATGCCGCTTCTCCTGCACTCTGCCGGGTCTGCACAGGGCGCTTCTCCTGCACTGCGGGGCCTGCTCAGGCCGCTTCTCCTGCACTCTGCGGGGCCTGCTCAGGCTGCTTCTCCTGCACTCTGCGGGGCCTGCTCAGGCTGCTTCTCCTGCACTCTGCGGGGCCTGCTCAGGCTGCTTCTCCTGCACTCTGCGGGGCCTGCACAGGCCGCTTCTCCTGCATTCTGCGGGGCCTGCACAGGCTGCTTCTCCTGCGTTCTGCGGGGCCTGCACAGGCCGCTTCCCCTGCACTCTGCCGGGCCTGCTCAGGTCGATTCTCTTGCACTCTGCGGGGCCTGCTCAGGCCGCTTCTCTTGCACTCTGCCGGGCCTGCTCAGGCCGCTTCTCTTGCACTCTGCCGGGCTTCCTCAGGCCGCTTCTCTTGCACTCTGCAGGGCCTGCACAGGCTGCTTCTCCTGCACTCTGCGGAGCCTGCACAGGCCGCTTCTCCTGCACTCTGCGGAGCCTGCACAGCCCGCTTCTCCTGCACTCTGCCGGGCCTGCTCAGGCCGCTTCTCTTGCACTCCACACGCCGCTTCTCCTGCACACTGCGGGGCCTGCTCAGGCCGCTTCTCCTACACTCTGCGGGGCCTGCACAGGCCGCTTCTCTTGCATTTTGCGGGGGCTGCACAGGCCGCTTCTCTTGCACTCTGCAGGGCCTGCAGAGGCCGCTTCTCTTGCACTCTGCCAGGCCTGCACAGGCCACTTCTCCTGCACTCTGCCAGGCCTGCACAGGCTACTTCTCCTGCACTCCACAGGCCGCTTCTCCTGCACTCTGCGGGGCCTGCACAGGCCGCTTCTCCTGCACTCTGCGGGGCCTGCACAGGCCGCTTCTCCTGCACTCTGCGGGGCCTGCTCAGGCAGCTTCCCCTGCACTCTGCGGGGCCTGCTCAGGCTGCTTCCCCTGCACTCTGCGGGGCCTGCTCAGGCTGCTTCCCCTGCACTCTGCGGGGCCTGCTCAGGCTGCTTCCCCTGCACTCTGCGGGGCCTGCACAGGCTGCTTCCCCTGCACTCTGCGGGGCCTGCACAGGCCGCTTCCCCTGCACTCTGCGGGGCCTGCACAGGCCGCTTCCCCTGCACTCTGCGGGGCCTGCACAGGCCGCTTCCCCTGCACTCTGCGGGGCCTGCACAGGCCGCTTCCCCTGCACTCTGCGGGGCCTGCACAGGCCGCTTCCCCTGCACTCTGCGGGGCCTGCACTGGCCGCTTCTCCTGCACTCTGCGGGGCCTGCACTGGCCGCTTCTCCTGCACTCTGTGGGGCCTGCACAGGCGGTTCTCCTGCACTCTGTGGGGCCTGCACAGGCGGCTTCTCCTGCACTCTGTGGGGCCTGCACTGGCCGCTCCTCCTGCACTCTGCGGGGCCTGCACTGGCCGCTCCTCCTGCACTCTGCGGGGCCTGCACTGGCCGCTTCTCCTGCACTCTGCGGGGCCTGCACTGGCCGCTTCTCCTGCACTCTGCGGGGCCTGCACTGGCCGCTTCTCCTGCAGGGTGTGCACAGGCCACTTCTCCTGCACTCTGCAGGGCGTGCACAGGCCGCTTCTCCTGCACTCTGCAGGGCGTGCACAGGCCGCTTCTCCTGCACTCTGCGGGTCCTGTACAGGCAACGTCTCCTGCACTCTCAGGGCCTACACAGGCAGGCCGCTTCCCCTGCACTCTGCGGGGCCTGCTCAGGCCGCTTCCCCTGCACTCTGCAGGGCCTGCTCAGGCCGCTTCCCCTGCACTCTGCGGGGCCTGCACAGGCCGCTTCCCCTGCACTCTGCGTGGCCTGCACAGGCCGCTTCCCCTGCACTCTGCGTGGCCTGCACAGGCCGCTTCCCCTGCCCTCTGCGGGGCCTGCACAGGCCGCTTCCCCTGCCCTCTGCGGGGCCTGCACAGGCCGCTTCCCCTGCCCTCTGCGGGGCCTGCACAGGCCGCTTCCCCTGCCCTCTGCGGGGCCTGCACAGGCCGCTTCCCCTGCCCTCTGCGGGGCCTGCACAGGCCGCTTCCCCTGCACTCTGCGGGGCCTGCTCAGGCCGCTTCTCCTGCACTCTGCGGGGCCTGCTCAGGCCGCTTCTCCTGCACTCTGCGGGGCCTGCACTGGCCGCTTCTCCTGCACTCTGCGGGGCCTCCACTGGCCGCTTCTCCTGCACTCTGCGCGGCCTGCACAGGCCGCTTCTCTTGCACTCTGCGGGGCCTGCACAGGCCGCTTCTCCTGCACTCTGCTGGGCCTGCATAGGCCGCTTCTCCTGCACTCTGTGGGGCCTGCACAGGCGGCTTCTCCTGCACTCTGTGGGGCCTGCACAGGCGGCTTCTCCTGCACTCTGTGGGGCCTGCACTGGCCGCTTCTCCTGCACTCTGCGGGGCCTGCACCGGCCGCTTCTCCTGCAGGGTGTGCACAGGCCACTTCTCCTGCACTCTGCAGGGTGTGCACAGGTCACTTCTCCTGCACTCTGCAGGGTGTGCACAGGTCACTTCTCCTGCACTCTGCAGGGCGTGCACAGGCCGCTTCTCCTGCACTCTGCAGGGCGTGCACAGGCCGCTTCTCCTGCACTCTGCGGGTCCTGTACAGGCAACGTCTCCTGCACTCTGCGGGGCCTACACAGGCAGGCCACTTCTCCTGCACTCTGCGGGGCCTGCACAGGCCACTTCTCCTGCACTCTGCGGGGCCTGCTCAGGCCGCTTCTCCTGCACTCTGCGGGGCCTGCTCAGGCCGCTTCTGCACTCTGCGGGGCCTGCTCAGGCCGCTTCTCCTGCACTCTGCGGGGCCTGCTCAGCCCGCTTCTCCTGCACTCTGCGGAGCATGTACAGGCCTCTTCTCCTGCACTCTGGGGGGCCTGCACAGGCCGCTTCTCCTGCACTCTTTGGGGCCTGCACAGACCGCTTCTCCTGCACCCTGAGTGGGCTGCACATTCCACTTGTCTTGCACTCTGCCCGGCCTGCACAGGCGGCTTCTCTTGCACTCTGCCGGGCCTGCACAGGCGGCTTCTCCTGCACTCTGCGGGGCCTGCACAGGCGGCTTCTCCTGCACTCTGCGGGGCCTGCACAGGCGGCTTCTTCTGCACTCTGCGGGGCCTGCACAGGCGGCTTCGCCTGCACTCTGCGGGGCCTGCACAGGCGGCTTCCCCTGCACTCTGCGGGGCCTGCACAGGCGGCTTCCCCTGCACTCTGCGGGGCCTGCACAGGCGGCTTCCCCTGCACTCTGCGGGGCCTGCACAGGCGGCTTCCCCTGCACTCTGCGGGGCCTGCACAGGCGGCTTCCCCTGCACTCTGCGGGGCCTGCACAGGCGGCTTCCCCTGCACAGGCAGCTTTTCCTGCACTCTGCGGGGCCTGCACAGGCGGCTTCCCCTGCACTCTGCGGGGCCTGCACAGGCGGCTTCTCCTGCACTCCACAGGCTGCTTCCCCTGCACTCTGCGGGGCCTGCACAGGCGGCTTCCCCTGCACTCTGCGGGGCCTGCACAGGCGGCTTTTCCTGCACTCTGCCGGGCCTGCTCAGGCCGCTTCTCTTGCACTCCACAGGCTGCTGCTCCTGCACTCAGCGGGGCCTGCACAGGCTGCTTCTCCTGCACCCTGCGGGGCCTGCACAGGCCACTTCTCTTGCACTCTGCCAGGCCTGCAAAGCCCGCTTCTCCTGCACCCTGCGGGGCCTGCACAGGCTGCTTCTCCTGCACCCTGCGGGGCCTGCACAGGCTGCTTTTCCTGCACTCTGCGGGGCCTGCACAGGCGGTTTCTCCTGCACCCTGCGGGGCCTGCACAGGCCGCTTCTATTGCACTCTGCGGGGCCTGCACAGGCCACTTCTCTTGCACTCTGCCAGGCCTGCAAAGCCCGCTTCTCCTGCACTCTGCGGGGCCTGCACAGGCACCTTCTCCTGCACTCTGCGAGGCCTGCACAGGCACCTTCTCCTGCACTCTGCGGGGCCTGCACAGGCAGCTTCCCCTGCACTCTGCGGGGCCTGCACAGGCAGCTTCCCCTGCACTCTGCGGGACCTGCACAGGCGGCTTCCCCTGCACTCTGTGGGGCCTGCAATGGCCACTCCTCCTGTACTGCACTCTGCGGGGCCTGTACAGGCGGTTTCTCCTGCACTCTGCGAGGCCTGCACAGGCGGCTTTTCCTGCACTCTGCGGGGCCTGCACAGGCGGCTTTTCCTGCACTCTGCGGGGCCTGTACAGGCGGTTTCTCCTGACCTCTGCGGGGCCTGCACAGGCGGTTTCTCCCGACCTCTGCGGGACCTGCAAAGGCCACTTCTCTTGCACTCTGCGGGGCCTGCACAGGCCACTTCTCCTGCACTCTGTGGGGCCTGCACAGGCCGCTTCTCCTGCACTCTGCGGGGCCTGCACAGGCGGTTTCTCCTGACCTCTGCGGGGCCTGCACAGGCGGTTTCTCCTGACCTCTGCGGGTCCTGCACAGGCTGCTTCTCTTGCACTCTGCGGGGCCTGCACAGGCTGCTTCTCTTGCACTCTGCGGGGCCTGCACAGGCTGCTTCTCTTGCACTCTGCGGGGCCTGCTCAGGCCGTTTCTCTTGCACTCTGTGGGGCCTGCTCAGGCCGCTTCTCTTGCACTCTGAAGGGACTGTACAGACTGCTTCTCTTGCACTCCACAGGCCGCTCCTCCTGCACTCTGCGGGGCCTGCACAGGCCGCTTCTCCTGCACTCTGCGGGGCCTGCGCTCTGCGGGGCCTGCACAGACCGCTTCTCCTGCACTCTGCCGGACCTGCTCAGGATGCTTCTCCTGCACTCTGCAGTGCCTGCACAGGCCGCTTTTCCTGCACTCTGCGGGGCCTGCACAGGCGGCTTCTCCTGCACTCTGCTGGGCCTGCTCAGGCCACTTCTCCTGCACCCTGCGGGGCCTGTAGAGGCAGCTTCTCCTGCACCCTGCGGGGCCTGTAGAGGCAGCTTCTCCTGCACCCTGCGGGGCCTGTAGAGGCCACTTCTCCTGCACCCTGCGGGGCCTGCACAGGCCGCTTCTCTTGCACTCTGCCGGGCCTGCACAGGCCGCTTCTCTTGCACTCTGCTGGGCCTGCAAAGGCTGCTTCTCTTGAACTCTGCAGGGCGTGCACAGGCCGCTCCTCCTGCACTCTGCGGGGCCTGCACAGGCCGCTCCTCCTGCACTCTGCGGGGCCTGCACAGGCCGCTCCTCCTGCACTCTGCGGGGCCTGCACAGGCTGCTCCTCCTGCACTCTGCGGGGCCTGCACAGGCCGCTCCTCCTGCACTCTGCTGGGCCTGCTCAGGCCGCTTCTCCTGCACTCTGCGGGGCCTGCACAGGCGGCTTCTCCTGCACTCTGCGGGGCCTGCACAGGCGGCTTTTCCTGCACTCTGCGGGGCCTGCACAGGCGGCATTTCCTGCACTCTGCGGGACCTGCACAGGCGGCTTCTCCTGACCTCTGCGGGGCCTGCACAGGCGGCTTCTCCTGACCTCTGCGGGGCCTGCACAGGCTGCTTCTCCTGCACTCTGCCGGGCCTGCACAGGCCACTTCTCTTGCACTCTGCCGGGCCTGCTCAGGCCACTTCTCTTGCACTCTGCCGGGCCTGCTCAGGCCGCTTCTCTTGCACTCTGCCGGGCCTGCGCAGGCCGCTTCTCCTGCACTCTGCGGGGCCTGCTCAGGCAGCTTCTCCTGCACTCTGCGGGGCCTGCTCAGGCGGCTTCTCCTGCCCTCTGCAGGGCCTGCTCAGGCGGCTTCTCCTGCACTCTGCGGGGCCTGCTCAGGCGGCTTCTCCACAGGCCGCTTCTCCTGCACTCTCCGGGGCTTGCACATGCCGCTTCTACTGCACTCTGCGGGGCCTGCACAGGCCGCTTCTCTTGCACTCTGCGGGGCCTGCACAGGCCGCTTCTCCTGCACTCTGCCGGGCCTGCTCAGGCCGCTTCTCCTGCACTCTGCCGGGCCTGCTCAGGCCGCTTCTCCTGCACTCTGCCGGGCCTGCTCAGGCCGCTTCTCCTGCACTCTGCGGGGCGTGCACAGGCAGTTTCTCCTGCACTCTGCGGGGCGTGCACAGGCTGTTTCTCCTGCACACTGCGGGGCGTGCACAGGCTGTTTCTCCTGCACTCTGTAGGGGTTGCACAGGCCGCTTCTCCTGCACTCTGCCCGGCCTGCACAGGCTGCTTCTCCTGCTCTGAGCAGCGCCTGTTTAGTAATGCTAATCCCGGAGGCAGAAGAAAGCATGGGGAAAACACACACAATGCGAGCACTATTCAATGCACTCTCCAAGCATTGCCAGTTGCCATGGCAGCAACATATTCTACTTCTCAACGCGCCTTCCATGTAGCATAGCTTTTGCCACATCTGCCAACATTACAAAAAAAAAGTATTTTTTCTTTTTCACAAACAATATGAAGACGATTTCACTGGACGCTCCCCCCTCCCCCATCCTCACATGCGGATCAAGTAATGGCGTGTGATGAGTGCAGCCAGAAGTCTGCAGGCAGGCTGGCATAGACCCTGCCTGAAAGGACAGTCTCTTTACTGCTGTGCCCCTCGCTTTCTGCAGCCTGTGCAGGCCCAGAGCCCTCCCATAGAGGGCACTGCACACCCTCTGTTCCCCCACCTCCCAACCGCGAGAGGGAGAGTCTGAAATAAAAACAATAGTAACAGCTATGACATGCGACTCAACAGGACCTGGCAAATGTGGGCATGTGACTCAACAGGACATGGCAAATGTGGGCATGCGACTCAACAGGACATGGCAAATGTGGGCATGCGACTCAACAGGACCTGGCAAATGTCCGCATGCGACTCAACAGGACCTGGCAAATGTGGGCATGCGACTCAACAGGACATGGGAAATGTTGGCATAATGTGAATGGGGTGCTAAGTGTATATATGGCAGGCCGGTTATGACGTGCCGCCTGGGCATGATGTGAATGGGGTGCTCAGTGTATATATGGCAGGCCTGTTATGACGTGCCGCCTGGGCATGATGTGAGTGGGGTGCTCAGTGTATATATGGCAGGCCTGTTATGACGGGCCGCCTGGGCATAATTGGGTTAAGTTCAAAAAAATTGTTTTTGGTTGAAAATATTGATTTCCATTATATGTTTTTTATGTGAAGTTATGTACAAACTGCATTTTTGTCTCTTTTTTAATATAAATCTTATTGAGTGTTTTCTATAAATTAAAAGATGTATATCTCTATTACTTCTGTCGTAATTATTCAACTGACATAAAAGGTAGCACAGTTTTCAACCAGTCACACCTAGCACGTGTGTAGGCGGGTAGCTGTTTTTGTGGCATTTTCTTCACCCATGTGTTTATAGTATTCCCCAGCCACACAGCCCCCTAAAAAAGAGGACTCCGCAGCTCTAATTGCTTTGCATTATTATTCTGTAATAGACTGTCAGGAGAGTATCCAGCATGAAGTAAGGTAGGGGCAGCTAAGTTCCTGCTAGCGACCCATGGAGATCTGGCTAGTAGATGGGGCTGTGAAAGGCTGTCAGGGGAGTGTCCAGTATGAAGTAAGGTAGGGGCGGCTAAGTTCCTGCAAGCGACCCATGGAGCTCTGGCTAGTAGATGGGGCTGTGAAAGGCTGTCAGGGGAGTATCCAGCATGAAGTAAGGTAGGGGCGGCTAAGTCCCTGCTAGCGACCCATGGAGATCTGGCTAGTAGATGGGGCTGTGAAAGGCTGTCAGGGGAGTGTCCAGTATGAAGTAAGGTAGGGGCGGCTAAGTTCCTGCAAGCGACCCATGGAGCTCTGGCTAGTAGATGGGGCTGTGAAAGGCTGTCAGGGGAGTATCCAGCATGAAGTAAGGTAGGGGCGGCTAAGTCCCTGCTAGCGACCCATGGAGATCTGGCTAGTAGATGGGGCTGTGAAAGGCTGTCAGGGGAGTATCCAGCATGAAGTAAGGTAGGGGCAGCTAAGTTCCTGCTAGCGACCCATGGAGATCTGGCTAGTAGATGGGGCTGTGAAAGGCTGTCAGGGGAGTGTCCAGTATGAAGTAAGGTAGGGGCGGCTAAGTTCCTGCAAGCGACCCATGGAGCTCTGGCTAGTAGATGGGGCTGTGAAAGGCTGTCAGGGGAGTATCCAGCATGAAGTAAGGTAGGGGCGGCTAAGTCCCTGCTAGCGACCCATGGAGATCTGGCTAGTAGATGGGGCTGTGAAAGGCTGTCAGGGGAGTGTCCAGTATGAAGTAAGGTAGGGGCGGCTAAGTTCCTGCAAGCGACCCATGGAGCTCTGGCTAGTAGATGGGGCTGTGAAAGGCTGTCAGGGGAGTATCCAGCATGAAGTAAGGTAGGGGCGGCTAAGTTCCTGCTAGCGACCCATGGAGATCTGGCTAGTAGATGGGGCTGTGAAAGGCTGTCAGGGGAGTGTCCAGTATGAAGTAAGGTAGGGGCGGCTAAGTTCCTGCAAGCGACCCATGGAGCTCTGGCTAGTAGATGGGGCTGTGAAAGGCTGTCAGGGGAGTATCCAGCATGAAATAAGGTAGGGGCGGCTAAGTCCCTGCTAGCGACCCATGGAGATCTGGCTAGTGGATGGGTGCTGTGAAAGGCTGTCAGGGGAGTATCCAGCATGAAGTAAGGTAGGGGCGGCTAAGTCCCTGCTAGTGACCCATGGAGATCTGGCTAGTGGATGGGTGCTGTGAAAGGCTGTCAGGGGAGTATCCAGCATGAAGTAAGGTAGGGGCGGCTAAGTCCCTGCTAGCGACCCATGGAGATCTGGCTAGTAGATGGGGCTGTGAAAGGCTGTCAGGGGAGTATCCAGCATGAAGTAAGGTAGGGGTGGCTAAGTCCCTGCTAGCGACCCATGGAGATCTGGCTAGTAGATGGGGCTGTGAAAGGTTGTCAGGGGAGTATCCAGCATGAAGTAAGGTAGGGGTGGCTAAGTCCCTGCTAGCGATCCATGGAGATCTGGCTAGTAGATGGGTTCTGTAATAGACTGTCAGGAGAGTATCCAGCATGAAGGTAGGGAGGGTTGGCCAAGTCCCTGCTAGTGACCCATAGAGTTCTGGCTAGTGGATGGGTGCTGTGAAAGACTGTCAGGGGAGTAGGCGAGTCAAGGAGACTGATGATGTGCCCAGCTGGGCCGAATTCCTTTCCGTGGGACTCAGCTGAATTCTACTGGTAGAGGTGATGTGCGATCTGAAGTGGAGTTGTAGATGTATACGGCAGGGATATGGCTATGTTCCATCGAGATGGAGTGCTATAGGTACCAGAGAATTGCGGCTGATGTCTAGTTGCAATGAGGGTATGCATATATCACATGTCTGGCCAGGAAATCACTCCCTTATTGCACCAGTCATACTGCCGCTAGCTTAACCTCGCCTGTGTGTTGTGTTGGCTTCCTCTCCAACCGCAATTGTACGGGTGGGATAATCCTTCGACTCTGTGTCTATAATAGAACCATGACTTTTTTTAACGTTAATATGGAAAATCTGTATTCCATGTCCAGACCGGAGGCTCAGATAATGCTTGTTCAATCTTATTCACCACTAACGAGGAAACCTGGTCGATCAGCTTAAAATAAAAGGTCTTGAAGACTTGTTCGAACATTCTGCGGCTTTGAATATGTCCTCCAGACATGCACAGACGTTAAAAGCTTTGGAGGCCAATGCGCCATACTTCTGAACGTGCTTCATATGTATTTGTGTCTATACCTGCTTGCTGTATTGCTCCATCTTACCCATGTTGCTAAGGTGGCTGCAGGAACTGCTTTGAAAAGCTTTCGCAAGCCGATAAGTAGCTGTGATTCGCCAGTGCAGCCTCAGCTGCTCAGTCATGGCCTCGTAAGCCACAAGACTCCTGAGTGGGCAAAGCTTAAACTGCTCTGGGAATGCTGGATAATTCACTGACCTTATGGCTGTCTTAGTCTTCTTGGTGATCTAGAAAGTAACTCCTTCCTGAAAATATGACCTCCTATTGATCTCTAGAGCCCCAACATCGGATACTCTCTTGCATGACAGTAAGCATAAACTAATCATCAGTCTGGCCGAAAGGGCCTTCCTGGACAATTCACGATTGTCGGGCCTCCTTTGAAACAGCGGAAATACTATGTTCACATCCCATAACTATGTGTATTTCAGCGCAGGAGGTCTCAGAATCCTGATACCTTTCAGCAGCCTACAAACCAAGGGGTGTTCTCCAACGGGTCCTCTTTGAATGTGATCATGACCTGCTGAGATCGCCGATCTGAGCGGCCATTGCAGCTAAGGAATTGACAATGTGGATCACATCCGTTCTAGCGGGATGCAAGTCCTTTGCCATGCACCAGCTATGCCATTTGGCCGAGACTGCTCCATAACAGTTTTCTGTTCCGTGTGGCCCAGACTCTTCAATAAAGCTTCTCCCAAAAGCCCTGAATTATACCATGCTATTAGGTTCAGGCGGTGTGGTGCGCCTGACAGGTCTCAGAGAATCCACTGCTCTTGTGGGAGAATAATGGGGCTCCTGAAAGAGATATAAAAAGAAATTGGCTAAAACCCCATCAAGCTATCTATCACAATACTAAATGAATATCCATCAGTTTTTAACCTTCCTTATTCTAAAGTTGCGGGTAGACTAGCACAGGTCAGAGTAAAGTGACCACAGCCCAATGTCACCAACGTTAACTAGTAGGATTGCAATGATCACGTGTAAAAGTTACGGGGAATGGCGCGAGGAAGACACCTATGAGGTGGCAGGGCCTAATTAGTCGTATACAACAGACTGGAGTTGGAATTAAGCCTGAATCTAATTTTGCACCAACATATATAATCAATGAGGTTACTAGGAAGGAGTTAAATGTTTGTATGTCACTACCAGAGAGCTAGTGAACTAAGGAATATGAACCACACTTCTGATCATATAAAACAATAGCCCTGAGGAGCACCTTGTTGAATAAGGTTGAAATCTTGCTGACTGTCCAGTAAAGTTACCATGTATCGATTTTTCTAAATTGACTGGTGCATTAATTGAGTCAATGTGACATTGAATATAGTATCTTAAGTCCAAGTGTGGTGTGACGGCAAGCGGTCATTGCACTACTACTCCTGCAAGAGATCAGCAGCAGATCAGGAAACCAGGCTTGAAACCTCCAGGCTGGTGTAACAAAAACTAGGGTCACTCACTGACTTCGCAAGCAATTGGGTCTGCGTTTTTGAGATCACTGCGAATGGCGGAAAGGCATACTCCACTCGAGGTCCCCCAGACCTACAGAAAATGCCACTGCTTCTGAATAGGGCTTACAGCTGTAAAAACAAGCGAGCAGTCTATTCAGTCTTGATGCAAAGAGGTCCATCTAGCAATGCCCCCTGTGCCACATGAGCTTGTGGAACATTGCTTTATCCAGCTGCCATTTTCTGGAATCTTTGAGGTACCTCTAATTCCTTGATTGGCCAGACCCGGGAGGTATTCCGCTGTCACACTGATATTTCTCTGGAGGCAGATGTTCCAGAACTCCTTTGCTTACTCCACCAACACTCTGGACTTTGTCCCCCAGCCCGTTTTTGTAGTTCGTAGTGAAAACGTTTATCTTGAGAGGAATACAGCATTTCACTGCTCTGTATCCAGCATCTCACCGCTAAGGAACCTGCTAATAATTCCAGGCAGTTGACGTGCAGATGGAGCTCTTCCTTTGTCCATCTCCCTCTGGTCGACATCCCTCCGCATCATGCTCCCCAGCCTCTCCAGGTGGCATCCGATTCGATCACCAAGTCCGGGTGGGATCTGAAAATCGCTCTCCCATTCGAAACATCCATATGGTAATACCACCACCACAATGTGGTCTTTGCTTCCTGTGATAGAGCAATCTTCTGACCATAGGAGAGCCCTGGCCTGAGGTGCTCGATCTTTAGGCCTGGCAGCGCTCTGTAATGAATGGGCCCTGGACAAATAGCTTCAATCGATAATGCTAGGCGGCCTACTAGACGGGCAAGCTCTCGCAGTGGTGTTGGATCTTTAACCAGGATTGCCTTGATTTCTTTCTTGATGGCATTCACTTTTGCTAGCGGGAGCTTGAGTGTCCCTTGCACTGTGTCCACTATGAAGCCCAGGAACTCCAGAGTCTGGGTGGGAATAACTAGAAACCCCAGATCTTCTAGCAGCGCGGCCGCCCGATTCCCTTGGGTCTGCAGCAGGCGCCTGTTCTGGGCCATAATGCAAATATCACCCAGGTTGACAATCAGCCTGACTTCTCGTTCGCACAGCTTGCGCGCCACAGGCTTCATTAATGTGGTGAACCACCACGGAGCAGGCAACAGGCTGAAGGGGAGACAGGTAAACTCTGATCTCTCTCTGCCACAGGAACTGGAGGAAGCAACAATGAGGTCTGTAAATTGGGGCTTCTGGGTAAGCATCTGTTAGGGAGAATTCTCTGTTTGGGCTGAATTTCCCTACCTAGTGAGTCCCCCAGCAGCTTTGCTGGATTTCTGGGGTTTCTTTTTTTTCTCCTGCCAAGAGTGAGACTCTTTTACCCTCACTCTTGGACATGTTGAAGTGTGTTTTCTTGGTTAAACCTTGTGTTGAATGGGCTATGGGGTCTTTTACTCCATAGGGCCTCATGTATTTTTGTGATGTGGGTTACACAGCACCCTCTGTGCCATGACCCAGGGGTGTCCTAGGGACTCCCCAACATAGACTCCATACCCTGGGACTGACTACTGTCTCCTAGGGCATGTAAAGTCACCAAAGACTTTGCTAGTCTTGAATCCTGAACAGAACCAGTACAAACCATCATATTGTGGACGTACTGGCTGGGGCAATTCGATTGCCCCAGGGTCTGTTAGTCGAGGGGGCACGTCTCCGTCCCCCCTGATCGAGTTTTGGCTGGTGGCAGTGGAAACTACTTTTTATATTCGACCGCGAATATTTCCCTATGGGATTTCCCATTGTTTTAGGCTAACACATTTAATTATTTATTTACGGTAGCCTTAAACATACCGCCGGTTTATATATTTATTATTATAACTCCGGTTGGGACTTTTTGCCAAAACTTGATTCTAAAATGGCGTTGGCGTTCGCCTCTGTAACTCTGACCCAAAGTGGAGCCCTTTGTTCCACTTTTGGCGGGCTTCTCCACAGAAGCCCTCCAAAGTGGTGCCACTCTGTCTGGGGTACTTAGGAGGGGTGGAGGGGGATTTAGGCACCCTGGACTGAGTTACCTTGGTAACTCAAGTCGCACTCCGTCCTGATTGGCCCAAGTGGTGAGCCGGCCGGCTCACCACTTAGCATGTTTGAGTGACAGCTAGGCTGGGTGAATGGGGGTTTGCTGCATAAAAGCAGGGCTTTGGGGACTGGAACTTCAGAAGTCGCCACAGGAGCAAGAATCCGACGAGGGAAGAGCTGAGCCGACCTGCTTCGACGACACCACCCGGTGGAGCCCTGCTGAACCGTCTCACCACCTTTCCCGACGACCGAGGAGAACTCTTAACGGAGTGGCTCCTTCCCTTGACTGGTGGGGACAACCAGTTTTCACCTTCTTTCCGCTTCTCGAGGTATCTCGTGGCCGCCTTGCCCGTGCCAAGCACCCCGGCAACCGGAATACCACACTTTTACCCCTAACCGCGAAAGTCGGTACAACCCTTTAACCGGAGGACTCCGCGGCTGGTTTCTTCCCGGGCAGTGCAACGACCTTCTTCTTCTGCTCTTCAGCGAGAACTTCTTCTCCCCTGACCGACGTCGAGCCTTGCTGCCACTGCCTGGAACAACTGCCACCGCTGGAGGATCCTTTCCGCTTAAGGTACCGTGTTCCGCCTGGCTTCCCTTGCCACCGACTGTACGGGGTAGATTTAGCCCCCGGCTTTCGACCCTGGGAGTGCCTGGGACACCCTGGCTAAACTTTCTAAGCCACTCTAAACTCTTTCTAACTCTTTGCAAAACTTTGAATCCCTAATAACAGTGTGATCTTGGGCACATTTTCGCTCCGGCTACTCTAAGAGTGGGCCCTGCCTAGTGACTTTTGCTCACCTGTGACTTTGTGCTTCTTTGAGCGTATTGCAAGTGTTCTGGACCTTAGAGTGGTGTGTTTAACCCATTTCTGTTTCTTTTTTATCCCTTTCTTGAACCTACTAGAGTGTCATCTAACGTTAAGCGCTCACCTCTGTTTTAATTATGTGGTGTTAACTTAGAGTTGTCTAGATAGGAGTAAGGGTTGGAACTGCTTTCATTATAACTGTGTTTGAAGAGTTTTTACTATATTTTTGCTAGAGTGATTTCAACTTATGTGTGTTTAATAAATAAATAACTATATACTTTTGAAACCAAGCTCTGGTCAGTGTTTGCTTGTGCTATTGTGTTTGAGTACCTATGGTGTATACTTTACATACTGCCTAACTCTTCTTGAGGGAAGTCTGACTGCTCAGCCACAGCTACCAAGTAAATCTGGGTGGTGCAGACTGCTACCAAGTGGGTTTACTGCTATACCTGTAGTCTTAAATCTTTTGCAGTGTTCCCCAAGGGAACTGCACAGGTTTCTGCCTAACAGCATCCCGCAGATTGTGGCGAACCAGTCAGTCCTGTTTCTGCAAAACATCTTGCAGGAGGTGGATTCCTTCCATTTTGAAATGACAGTACACTAGAGAAGCATTTAGTGCTCATAGGTTGAGGACTGGCCTGACTTTGAGCTTTCTCTTTACCAGAAACATGTTGTTAACAAAACAGTCTATGTCATGCTCAGCTGAAGCAATTGCGAGCTTCTGGTGCAGCTCTGCAATTTCTTCCCCCATAAGCGACAGTCTTCTTGCGGGGGAAGCACCTGGACAGAGAATTCAAACTGAAACCCCTGGACTGTTTGCAATACACAGGCATCTCTGCACGCAGCGCTAACCTTCTCCCTATGGCGGAAACAGCTGCCCGCCAGGGTGTGATGCTGCTGTCATTCTCACCTGAAGTGGAATTTTGCTGTCTGCCACAGTCCCTCCAACCTCTGCCTCTTCCTCTCGAAGAGAAAAAGGTATTGGGCTTCTGGTCTTTTAGTGCCATCCAGGAAGCTCTGTTGGTGGTGGACCTTTAGAGAAAGTCTGGCTGGCAGAGCGGCTCCTTCCTCTGCCTGCCCTTCCAAAAATCTTTTCCCCCAAATAACGTTTTCATTGGTGCTTACGCTTTATCCAGCGCCATGTCGGTGCTGGAAAATGTGTCCATATCCTTTATGAATGTATCACAGAATTGCACAGCCTTCGCAGCTGCGGCCACTTCAGAGGTGGCCAACTCCCATAGTTTGCGGAGCTCCATCTCATACACTCTCTAGGTATGGTGCAGTATGAATTGCCTAGCAGGCAAACTGCTCTTTGAGCCCAGCCTGCGAGCACATATGGGTCCACTGTGCTTTTGCCCTCCTCGACCATCTGTAGAACCTTCGCCAGAGGCCCGACAACATCCAGCCTATCGTGGCAAACCTTCCATGATCTGTTGATCGCCTTTTTTATGTATGCCGTACCGCCGCATGAATGTGAGCAAGTGGTAGTATATCTCTGTAACTTTACCTTGCAATGGGGACCTGGGGCCTTCTGCCCCAAGCTTGCTCCTGGCTCCTTTATCTAGAGTGTGCAGACGCTACCTTAAATATTTCACCACTGTGGCTCCCACTCAGAGGACATGGGACGAATCAGCACCTCTGGGTCGAATTCCTCTCCTACAGGCTCTTGATGACCATCCTGCTCCTCTCGCCTTCTCGCCCACGCTTCCTTGATGGTGCCTGAGCTTGTGGACAGGACCTCTTCCTCATCTCCACTGAGATCTGATGACATTGAATATCCTTCTTCCTGCAATTCTTCCGCTGTACTCGCAGGTGTGTGAGGGCCACTTTTGGATTCCTCTCCCACAGGCCCTTGATGACCATCCTGCTCCACTGAGATCTGATGACACTGAATATCCTCCTTCCTGCGATTTTTCCGCTGTACTCGCGGGTGTGTGAGGGCCGCTTTTGGATTCCTCTCCCACAGGCCCTTGATGACCATCCTGCTCCACTGAGATCTGATGACATTGAATATCCTTCTTCCTGCAATTCTTCCACTGTACTCGCGGGTGTGTGAGGGCCACTTTTGGATTCCTCTCCCACAGGCTCTTGATGACCATCCTGCTCCTCTCCCCTTCTCGTCCACGCTTCCTTGTGGACAGGACCTCTTCCTCATCTCCACTGAGATCTGATGACATTGAATATCCTCCTTCCTGCGATTCTTCCGCTGTACTCGCGGGTGTGTGAGGGCCGCTTTTGGATTCCTCTCCCACAGGCCCTTGATGACCATCCTGCTCCACTGAGATCTGATGACATTGAATATCCTTCTTCCTGCAATTCTTCCACTGTACTCGCGGGTGCGTGAGGGCCGCTTTTGGATTCCTCTCCCACAGGCTCTTGATTATCATCGTGCTCCTCTCGCCTTCTCGCCCACGCTTCCTTGATGGTGCCTGAGCTTGTGGACAGGACCTCTTCCTCATCTCCACTGAGATCTGATGACATTGAATATCCTCCTTCCTGCGATTCTTCCGCTGTACTCGCGGGTGTGTGAGGGCCGCTTTTGGATTCCTCTCCCACAGGCCCTTGATGACCATCCTGCTCGACTGAGATCTGATGACATTGAATATCCTCCTTCCTGCGATTCTTCCGCTGTACTCGTGGGTGTGTGAGGGCCACTTTTGGGTCCGGTGGATTACGCTCATTCAAAAGCGTGCAGTGATTTTGTCCTTTTGGCACTTTTACGCACTTGCGTGCTCAGTGTTTCTCGCCTGACTGGCTTCCTTTCTTCCCCCTGCTCCGCTGGTGGTGAAAGCCTCTGCTTCTCTCAGGGTTCTGCTCTGTGGGCTCGTACTCCCTGAGGAAACGCAATCCTATCCACCATGACGCTCCGCTTTCTTCTGAGTGGACCAATGCCTGCAAACACAGCTTTTTGCACCATGTGTCCCATCACCAGGTCCAGTCTGGAGCATGCCTCCTGGGGCCTGTCAGAGTCCTTGCTGGACTGACTCCTCTGCTACTCTCCTGCTCATGACTTCTCTGAGAGTGTGTAGGATAATGTTGAGCAGGCAAAATCCTGTAAAGGCTGTTAAGCAGCATGCAGCAGGTCGTTCCAGAATCACTGTGCTTGCTAGTGTAGAGCTATTAGTCAGTTTGACTTGGGACTGCACCCACAGGGACCAGCGCTGGGCACCTTGCCAAGCTCTAGGCTGCCTGCTCAGTATCCAACTAGGTTCTCCTGGGACCGTGCCCATATTATTGCTGAAGGCATAGCATTGATATCTTGCCTGAGGTATGGAGCAGGCTTCACATGATGGATGAGCACTTCCTGCACCGTGCCCGGGCCACCATGTATGGTATATTTCCTGGCTAACTCACTACAGGAGCTCAGCGTGCACAAGAGAAGTGCGACAACAGGCAATGGAACTTGTCACGCTCAGCTCCTCACTTCCGTGGCGCCTTGCCCCTCCCGGCACGCAGCTGTAGAGATGCATGGGGCGCTGTCTGACCAAGCAACAGACTGTTGCCCTCACACTGATGGAACAATAAAAGTAGAATATACAGTCAAACTTTCCTGATGCTCTGTGTTCTCCCTTCCCAGCCACACGCAGTGCGTATGTTCCTTACGCGGCTTCACTAATCCTACACACTGCTATTTCATTGCACAAGAATTCCTCAAGCACTTACCTGCTGCCTGAGTAGCAAAGAAAGAGGAGTAGAGGTGAGCATGAGAGGACAAGAATTCCTGAAGCACTTACCTGCTGCCTCAGCAGCAAAGAAAGAGGAGTAGAGACGAGCATGAGAGGATAAGAATTCCTCAAGCACTTACCTGCTGCCTGAGGAGCAAAGAAAGAGGAGGAGACGCGAGCATGAGAGGACAAGAATTCCTAAAGCACTTACCTGCTGCCTGAGCAGCAAAGAAAGAGGAGTAGAGGCGAGCATGAGAGGACAAGAATTCCTGAAGCACCTCTCTCTTGGACCAACCACTTTCTGCTCTCCTCTCACCTGAAGCTCACTGTCCCCCAGTCTAAGCCCACACCAGCACTGCCACCTACCTTCTCAGTCATTTGGCCCATGAGGCATGCGTCAGTGGATGCCTTTGTCACTACTTTCTCTGCTTCTCCTACTTCTGCGGCTCACTCAGACTCTGCCTCTCTGACCTGCATCTCCAACACTCTGGACGTCCTTGCCCCTGTCATGAGAAGTGCAGGGTGGCTGAGAGGAAGCAGAGGGCTTCAGGTGCATCCTCTGACAAACTGGCCTTCCACCTACTCCAAAGGTAATGCAGACAGTGTCCTGTCCAAGAAGAGAGCCCACATCCAAGCCTGCATCTCTGCAGCCTCAAACACGGCCAAACATTTTAAAATCTGCAAGAAGCTGGCCAATCCTTCTGCAGTCTCCACCTCTACTGTGCCCTCCCAGGCCCTCTGTACAGCTCTGGCTTGTCGCTTCACCACTAAAACTCGGCACATCGAGGCCTCTCCTCTTCCTCTCTCGGCCCCCCTCTGGCCGCCTCTCTCTCTCCTCCTCCTCTCAGACTACACCTGACGAGGTTTCTAGACAAGTCTGATCTATGAAAGTGTCTTCCCAACAGGTGCTCTCCTGCTCTTACTGAACCATCAAGGACCACATTGAATCCAGCCTTGGCCGATTTCTGCAATCACTCCTTGCCACTGGAACTTTCCCCTCTATCCTCAAGCACTCATTTGTGCACCCCCTCCTTAAAAAGCCTTCTGCTGATCCTTCCTTTCTGACAAACTATCACCCGATCTCTATCACTCCTTTCCTGGGAAAACTCCTGGAAAAGCTGGCCATCTCCCAGCCTACTCTCCACACTGAATCTGCTGATTGTCTCCATAACCATCAATCTGGCTTCAGAGCAGCCAGAGGCATGGAAACTGTTCTCCTGAACACCCGCTGGGGTCCTTTCTCTCCACCACTTCTCTCTACTTGTAGTGTTCCCCAGGGCTCTAACCTCTCACCCTGGCTCTTCCACTTTTTGTAACCTAGCCAGGTGAGTGGAAAGGCCCCCGGGACTCATTTGGGCCCATTGATATTTGGTTAAAAGCTTCTCCCGGACCTGATTGCACTCCTTGTCCCTCCACCCTACCCAGACCCATTTCTGCATCCCCTCAACCCACCGCAAGGCACCCAGCCCGACCCCCACCCCTGATTGGGTTTTGCCTCTGTGCTTGCCTGGGGCTTATCCCCCGGCTTTCTCGCCGTCTCACCACTTTTTGTAACCTAGCCAGGTGAGTGGAAAGGCCCCCGGGACTCATTTGGGCCCATTGATATTTGGTTAAAAGTTTCCCCCAGACCCGATTGCTCTCCCTGTTCCTCCACCCTCCCCGGACCCGTTTCCGCATCCCCTCGAGCCACCTCCCGCCCAACCAGCCCGCCCTCTCCCCTGATTGGGTATTGCCTCTGTGCTTGCCTGGGCCTTATCCCCCGTCCTCCTTGCCATCTTGCCACTTTTTCTAACCTAGCCAGGTGAGTGGAAAGGCCCCCAGATTCATTTGGGCCCGTTGATATTTGGTTTAAAGCTTCCCCCGGACCCGATTGCACTCCCTGTCCCTCCACAGACCCGTTTCTGCATCCCCTCGACCCACCTCCCAGCCCACCCCCCTCCCCTGATTGGGTAATTCCTGTATTTAACAGTCCCTGTGCCTAAGGGCCCTGAGGCAAAGGGCGGCTCCCCAGGCTGTATCTACACATCTCAGCTGGGGAAGCCGGTGGAGCCAGACGTCAACCAGCAACAACTATCTAGGTAGGTGTGGCCTGGGTGTGGACTAGAGCAATCACTGTACTCCAGAAGCCCTGCAACTCTACCTACCCTCTGAACAGGACTGCATCTCACTCCAGAAGAATTTCTAGTATTGCATTGATTCACACCTAGAAAAGTGCCCACTGAGATAGTACTGTAAATTTTTAGCCTCCTATCCTCTGACAATCCAGACCTCATTTTTATCACTGAAGCCTGGCTCTCCAATGATTGTGCGCAAGTTGCGCACAAGGAATTTCCGTCTGGCCACTCGCTTATCGGCCACAATAGACCCTCCAGAGGTGGCGGAGTGGCAATCCTCTACAAACCCCATTTCTCTGTCTCACTCGTCGAATCCCAGACATGCAATGCTTCCTGTGAATCTCTTCTGGTAAAACTCTCTCTACCATCGACATTCACCCACAGCTTCCTACTCATCTACAGACAACCTGGATACGACAGACATTTCGCCAGCAATCTCTGTGACTCTATAGCTACCATTCAGGTTAATCACCCATCTCTTACACTCCTGGCAGATTTCAATATCTGGTTTGATGTGCCAAACAACCACATGATCCATCCTCTGGTCGACAGTCTTGATGCACTCAACCTTACCCAACATACCACTGGTCCAACTCACTCAGGTGCGCACACCACTGATGCGATTTTCAGCTCCTATGACCTGGTTTATATATCCAGTCCCAAACCGCTTACCTGGACAGACCACTTTGCCATCCCTTTCTCTATCCACACACCAAACCCCTCCTCCGGCAGTGCCCCCTGCGCTCACCTTTGATCACAAAAGTAGGAACAAACTCAAGGTACTCCCTGACCTAGCTGAAGCCCTGCTACTCCATCCCCCTGCAACGCTGTCCTGTGGTGACCCTTAACCATAAAATCCTTCGACTCCTGTGAATCTCCAACTGTCTGTTATCCAGGAGTGGTGTGCCACCAACAATCCTGAACTAAATGCCAGTAAGACAGAGATACTCTGCCTCGGCACACCTGCACCCTCCGTTCCTGTTACTCTCTAGCTGGCCTTCCTTGGCCCTCTTCCTACTCCCACCTGTGAGGATAAGCACCTCGGGGTCATCTTCGACTCCGCACTCTCCTTTTCTCCTCACATCTCCGACGTCTCTAAGAAGTCAAACTACCAACTGCACCTCCTCAGAGGTATTGTTCCTTTCCTTCCCCCAGAAGCTCACTGTCTCTAGAGCTCTGGTTCTCTCTAGGCTGGACTACTGCAACAGCCTCTTTCTAAATCTGCCTGCTTCTACTCTCCGCCCTCTGCAACTCATCCGGAATAGGACTGCGAAACTAGTCCTTGGCCTTAAGCCCAGGGATCGTATCTCTCCAGCACTGAAATCTCTGCATTGGCTCCCAGTGGCTGTAAGGATTAAGTTCAAGGCCCTCTGCATTGTCCACAAGGTCTTCTGGGGCCTGGGTCCTCAATACCTCCAAATCTCTCTTCGTAAATACCTTACTTCTCCAGCTCTTTGCTCCTCCACCTACAGCTCCCTCAGGATCAGTCCATTCTCCAAGCAACAATTGGTGGTACATCTCCTTCCTCGGCTGGGGCCTCCCCCTGGAACAGCCTCCCTGCCTCTCTGAAATTTGAGGAGAACCATCTCCGGTTTCAGAATCACCTCAAGACCTTCCTCTTTGCTCCTGCCTTCTCTCTTCCTCTCCCATGCTGATTTTGTGTCCGATACTGCACTGGTCACCTGGCTACCCTCTGATTTCGGACCCAGATCCCGGCGCACCCAAATGCACACCCGCACTGCCTCCTGGCAACCCTTGCACTTGGGTCTGTATCTGTAACCCTGCAGTCCCCCTATCTGCACTTCTGGACACCTGCTGTCTGCACTTACCCTTGCACCTGCCACCTGCTGGCCGCACTTATTGTTTTGATCCCATGTACAGCACTGCCCCACCCATTTTTCCCAGGCACTTTTACCCTCCCCCCCCCATCCCCTACACTTGCGTGATCTCAATGTCACTTGGCCTAGTAAGATAGTCGTCTCTGTCCTCCTGTCTGTTTCCCCTTCCTTGCCTCGTTGTGCCCTGAAACACTTGCGTATAGGTGCTTTACAAATGCCATATCTTATCATTTAAAATTAACCTGAAATGGTACAGTGCTTTGTCATTACTATTTACGGTATTACTAGGTTTATTCTGTGTGGCCATTCCACAATGCACCACCCTAATGAGCAGAATCTAGGTCACACACCCACTACTAGTCGCCATTAATGAGCTAAATCTAGGCCACACACCCACGACTAGCTGCCACTAGCCACCATTAATGAGCTAAATCTAGACCACACACCCACTACTAGCCGCTATTAATGAGCAGAATCTCGGTCATACACCCACAACTAGCCGCCATTAATGAGCTAAATCTAGGTCACAACCCCACTACTAGCCGCCATTAATGAGCTAAATCTAGGTCACACACCCACTACTAGCCACCATTAATGAGCAAAATCTAGGACACACACCCACTAATAGCCGCCATTAATGAGCAGAATCTAGGTCCAACATCCACTACTAGCTGCCATTAATGAGCAGAATCTAGGTCACACACCCACTACTAGCAGAATTTAGGTCACACACACTATACTAGCTGCCATTAATGAGCTAAATCTAGGCCACACACCCACTACAAGCCGCCATTAATGAGCAGAATCTAGGACACACACATTACTAGCAGAATTTAGGTCACACACACTATACTAGCCGCCATTAATGAGCTAGATCTAGGTCACCCCCCCACTACTAGCTGCCATTAATGAGCTAAATCTAAGTCACACCCCCACTAATAGCCGCCATTAATGAGCTAAATCTAGGTCACACCCCCACTACTAGCCGCCATTAATGAGCTAAATCTAGGTCACACCCCCACTACTAGCCGCCATTAATGAGCTAAATCTAGGCCACACACCCACGACTAGCTGCCACTAGCCACCATTAATGAGCTAAATCTAGACCACACACCCACTACTAGCCGCCATTAATGAGCAGAATCTCGGTCATACACCCACAACTAGCTGCCATTAATGAGCTAAATCTAGGTCACAACCCCACTACTAGCCGCCATTAATGAGCTAAATCTAGGTCACACACCCACTACTAGCCACCATTAATGAGCAAAATCTAGGCCACACACCCACTACTAGCCGCCATTAATGAGCAGAATCTAGGTCCAACATCCACTACTAGCTGCCATTAATGAGCAGAATCTAGGTCACACACCCACTACTAGCAGAATTTAGGTCACACACACACTATACTAGCCGCCATTAATGAGCTAAATCTAGGCCACACACCCACTACAAGCCGCCATTAATGAGCAGAATCTAGGTCACACACCCACTACTAGCAGAATTTAGGTCACACACACTATACTAGCCGCCATTAATGAGCTAGATCTAGGTCACCCCCCCCACTACTAGCTGCCATTAATGAGCTAAATCTAAGTCACACCCCCACTAATAGCCGCCATTAATGAGCTAAATCTAGGTCACACCCCCACTACTAGCCGCCATTAATGAGCTAAATCTAAGTCACACCCCAACTAATAGCCGCCATTAATGAGCTAAATCTAGGTCACACCCCCACTACTAGCCGCCATTAATGAGCTAAATCTAGGCCACACACCCACTACTAGCTGCCATTAATGAGCTAAATCTAGGCCACACATCCACTATTAGGTGCCATTGCTTTTTGTAAGATCCATAAAGAGTTTGTTGGCTGAGTGAATGGTGTGGAACTGAATCAACAATGGAACAGCAGAGCTCGAAACATTCCAAAGCCTAACAACGGGTGTCCATAAAGGCATGGGCCCGAAGGAAAGAGGCAGAGTGGAGCATGGACGCAAGAGTTAGGGGTGGGGAGTGCAGAGGAGCAAGAGCACTAGAACGTTCTAGGGGCAGAGGGGAGGGAAGATGGGGAGGCGAGGGCACATAGTGACAAAATGAGTTCAAGGATATAGGTCTTGCACACTCGTGACCCCCCCACACCCACCCAGATGCCTGACCTCTTGGGTTGCTTACTGGAGCCTAGCCAGCTCATCTGATCCCTAATTTTGGCCAAATGCACACACACATTCTAAGCCTTTTGAGAATGTTCCCATACCTGGACTTCGGTCCCAGAGGGCGTTCCCACCACAGCGTGTCGAGAACATAACAATGGGAAAATGCGCTATATAAATGACGATTACTTCTACTACTAAAGGGGGCTTAAAACGGAAATAATTTAAGGTTTGAACATGGGCCTCCTCAAATACCTTTGGATTCTTGTCTTTGGGGTGCAAAAGCTTCAAGCCAGGCTTCTAGGTGCTTTATTGCAGTCGAGACAGTCAAATCATGCTTTCCCAGTGGCCAGTCCGCATCGAAGTGCAGGCTCCCGGTGGATCGAGACTGGTTGAGTCAATGTCAATAGCGGTTTGAGATGGGCTAATCTGCTTTTTGAGGGTTCACATGGGTCTAGTTGGCATCTGGCTGGGTAAGCAGTGTGAAGCGCTTCAGAGTGCCAAAAGCAGCACCACAAGTCTTTCAGCGGCTCGGAAGTGTCATGAGGCCAACAATCAGGGTTTTGAGTTGTTCTGGGTTACTAGGAGGCTCGGTCCAGAGTCCCCAGGGATAAGAGTCGTCATTGGTTTGCACAATGTCACCCCAGGAAGTTTGTCTGGAACCTACAGCGGATGGCGCCATCGCCCCCTAGAGAGGACGATCTTGGTTCCAGTGCACAGGCAGCAGTGAGGCCCAAGGCATATCGGCGTTCACCCTAAATGTGCCCCTACCGTGGGTAGTGAGAAGAGCTTTCCTCTTCCTTGGAGCCTTCAGTCTACATCTCTATGGCAGAGGACTTCGGAATAGACTGTACCCCCTCGCCCCAACAAGAGTTCCAGGTTTTAAGGAAAGATGCTCTTTTTGAAGCTTTCCCTCAATTGACATCAAAGGAAACAGCCCAGCTGTGTGCTATGGTTCTACTCTTGGACTGACTCTGAAGGGAAGCAAAGCCTTTATGCTTGCCCTACCTTGCACTGGGGTCAGTCCCTAAAGCTACCAGTGCAGGGTGACCCTATTCCCCTTTGCGAGACAGTGAAGTGCAGCGGGGCTACTTTGTATCATGTTTCTCATTCTATTGTTTTTCACAGGTGCACTTTTGCATTCTACTGCAGAATGCCTTTTTGAAATAGCGTAGACTACATATGGCTAGGCCCCATATTTGGGATCCTGTTCTCTGGTGGTCTTCTTGCCCCCTCAGGCCAGGAAATACCATGTCAGGCAATCCTTTGCCCAGGCAGAGCCTCAACCTTCCCAGGACAAGCAGCGTTGTGTGCATCTGACTGGATGTGGGTGCTGCGACTCTTCTCCCAAGGCCAGGGCTGGGCAGATGTGGGGCAACAGGCTGCCCAGAATTGGACAGCCCTTGCCAGTTGAAATGGTGCAGATCCTTCCCATTGGTGGGTTGGGGGTGATCCGAGCTCCAATCTAAAACAAAGGATAACAGGGCAGAGCAGCACGCAGTACAAGGGGGATAAAAAAAAAATGGATGGTCGGAGGGGCCTTAAAAGAAATGTATATAGATGAAAGAAACAAGGAGACTGGAAACATCACTAATGAAAAAGCTCTTTCCATCCTCCCAGAGATTTTATCTCAAGTACTTGAGAAACTGGGAGTAGGAATGCAGCATCTTTAGGTACCATGCCCTGAATTTAGTCAGTTGGAACACACAGGGTTCCAGTACTTTTAAATCCCAAAAAATATGAGAGCAGTTATTCCACTCAAATGACATCATTCTATTTCAGGAAACTTGGTTGATTAACCAATAGAGATTAAGGGTTATACACTTCATGGCCTAGATGTGCCACAAAAAGCCAAAGGAAGGCCCTCGGGGGGGGGGTCTATTAATGGCTTTTAAGAACAATACTGTGAAAGCTATAATTCCTATTTTGAACAACACTATAGGAATTCAGGCTTGCAAAGGCCATCTGAAATTTGACCTACCAGATCCTGACCTAGTAATGATCAATATCTACTGGAACCCTGCCTGCTCGGAACACCAGTCTTTCCTGGCAACATTGGCCTCTTTGCTGTTAATGATTCAAATAGATTTTGGTGACATTAATATAATCCTTGCCGGGGACCTAAATGCGGAATGTACCCAGTTGACATAAGAGAAAAACATCTGTAGCTAGAAAAAAAGGACGTGTTTGGTTGGACTTCCTAGACTCCTGGGGTCTGCAAATGTTGGATGGGAGTAATGGGGGGGGAAACACGTAAGATTTCGACTTGGCGTCGTGGTAATTCATCCTCCATTTTGGACTTTGGTTTTGTTTCTCCAGACTTGTTTTCACGACAATCTTCCCTGATAATAAAACATGAGGGGGGGGGGGGGGTGATCATTCACGTCTGGAATTAACATTCCCTGATCTATCAGCCTCATTATCTGCGGTACAGGCGCAAGATGTTATTGGCAAGAAAGGGAGGGTTAGGTTGGTTAAATATAGACAGGAGGGGAAGCACTTAAACAGTAAATTGGAAAAAAAAATACAAGATTCTGTCTGGCAGGAGGAATGTCACCCAGATGAATTCATGAAGTTTATCTGGTCCATGTCCCCTCCAAGTGATGCAGTAGCAGGGAATAAGCAAAGACACACTCACAGATTTGACGAGGAGACCTGGTTGAGCAAAAGGGAACTTTGGCAGAATTTGCGAAAACTGAAGATTATTTATCCGGACCCAGAAGGATATAGGCTGCAGGTCAAAGAAGTAAAGACAAACTACAATCACTGGTCAAGGAACCATAGGATGTCTCGTCTGCAACATGATGGAGAACTAATGCTGCAGTTATTAAATGAAGGGAACACTATAAATGTTTGGTCGGTCGGCCAGCTAGAACCCTGATCTAGTAGTACGCTATGTAACCTGTTCCCAGAGCCTCGGTGGGTGGAATATCTATCAGAAATGTTTAAGAACTCATGGGAGGACTATCAGAGTATACCCAGATACTCGCTGGCATCTGACTTTTAATGAGGCAGATATTGCAGATATGATAGCCAAATCATTAACATCTAGGGCCGAAGGATCGAATGGTCTTACATATCAGGTTCTTAAGAACGACCGGGGCTATGGTCTAAGCTTTTAAGTCAACTCTTCAGAGAGATTTTGAAGAGACGCTCCTTTCCACAATCATGGAAAACTGCACTGGTCATACCATTCTTCAAGGTGGGCGATCGGCTAAATCCGGCGAATTACCTCCCGATCGCCCTCCTTGATATAGACAGCAACATCTTTATGAAACTGCTGCTTATTGAAGTATCAAAATGGGTAGACGATGCACAGATATTCTCTCGTCATCAAACAGGTTTTAGATGGGGCCTCTCTACCAGCTTGAATGGCCTGGTCTTAAATCTGACAAGTGAATACAACACGGCTAAAGGTGAAGCACCTCTATATGGGGCCTGGCTCGATCTATCTAAGGCTTTTGACTAAGATGATAGGGCACTCCTCTGGAATAAACTACGAAATTGGGGGATTCCAGAGGCACTGCTTGCAATGTTGGCCGAACTGCATTAAGATACTCAAATAAGAGTGCGTCTTGATGCCCTGGGGCATTTAACTGAATTAATCAAAGTGGCAAAAGGAGCCAGGCAGGGGTCTCTTGGAGCTCCAATGTTCTTTACCCTGTATTTGGCAGACCTGGGCATTTTTCTGGAACCGTCTGCACTGGCCAGTCCAGTGTTAAATGGGAGAAAAATCCACTAGCTGGCCTATGCAGACGGTATTGTGTTTCTTGGATAAGACAGCAATAGGTCTGCAGCGGTTGTTTACCAAACTGGGTGAATATGCCAGTCTAAATGAGTTGTAAGAAATCCAAGATTGTAGTCTTTAAGCATCACCAGAAGAAAATCGGTTATGCAGGTTGACCCTGGAGGGTCAAGTCATCCCAAGGGCGGAGGAGCTAACCTATTTGGGTTATAAAATCTATGCTTCCCCCGCCATTCATAAAGTGGAGTCCGACGTCACAGGGAAAATCCTGCAGATCATACCCCAGATGAAGAAGCTAAATGCCAAATACTGTAGGATTTCTATTCTTCCTCTAATCAGATTCTACATGGCAAAGGCAGTCCCAGTGATCCTATATTGCCTAGAAGCGAAGCACTTACACTGGAATACAAACTGGAGTAAACTAGAGGGTTGCCTGTGGAAGAAGGCACTGTCTCCCAATTACCACTCCATCGTGGAGTCTGAGATTTCAGTTAGGTCTAAATCTCCGAGCTGCCTAGCTGATTGGAAACTTGTCTCACTTTATCGGGAAATCATTACAGCACAGAACTGTACACTTAATGGGGGTATAAAGGCACATCTCGATCACTCAAGGTCTAAAATCCTTGCGAATATAGAGTTAAGAACGATGGGGATTATAGCAAAGGCTGACTCAAATCTGGAAACATTCATCTGTAACCCGTTGAAGGTAAAGGGAGTCTTGGAATTGAATTATTGGATCGAAACATCTGCAAGGCTGCGGGACTGAGCTTTGCCAAACCAATTTCTTGCGGTCGATAAAAAGCTGGGCTGTTTTTCAAGTTATCTAGTAAAGTTCCCTGATAGGCAAATTAGAATCAACTTTCTTAGAATAAGGTTGAACCTGATCCATACTGGGGAAGTTCTGGCCATGCGTAACCAAGGGGATAAAGCCCACAAACTATGTAAAATATGTACCATTCCCTCAAATCAATCATTAAGGCATCTTTTGATGGATTGTGAGGGAACCTGGCGTATACGATCATCTCTTCTAAGGAGATTCATGGTTCGGGAGGAGGGGCTGATCTTGGAATTTCTTTGGGATAGGATGATCTCTGGTTACGAGGTAGGCCTAACTTCCACTGTAGTTCAAATCTTGAAAGACTGTAACATGATCACCTGAGGTTGTAGGTTTAGGAAAGTTGTAATGCCTTAACTGAAAAATGATCCCTTGTCTATCGATGCTCCAACTAAGGTGATTAGAAAAGGAGTAATGGCACATGTTAGCCCATGCTGGGCTCAAAGAACAATTGTGTTTCAGTGAGATATTGTATCTTTGTCGCTGGAAAACAGGTAGGGGTGGGGTAGTACTGTGTATGCTCGCCAAGAGTGCTGTAAATGTATTGTTTTATTTTTGGTCGTTTTGTCTTTTGTAAAGGATTTTTACCAAATACAAATCATTTTTAAAAAAAGTTAAAATAAAGGATAACTCCTGCGGCCATTATTAAGATTGTCATCGGAGCCAAGACTCCCTTGACTGAAGAGCAGAGGACGACTGCTGAAGACATCCAGCATTGCCTCCAGCTGCCACTCTGGACTGAACTCCTGTAGACTCACTTGTGTTTCGACCTTTGTGCTTGTGTGATTAACCAGCCTGGGCCCTCGGCACGACAACCCAGCCCCCCAGGAGCCTTCAGAAGCGTCCTGGGACCATTCTGTGGGCAGCCCTATCTCCAACTAGGGCATCTGCTGCATCAACAACGTTCGGACTTGGAACTCCGCTGGTCTCCAGCTCGTGACCCAAGAACAGTCCTCCTGCTGCTTTCCAGATGAAAGAGGGGCCTTCCTAGAGCACTTTCAGTGTGACCACAACGAGAGTCGCCAGGCACTGTGCGGTCATAGTCACCTTGCCCGTTTCCATTGGGTCCTGAGGTCTCCTTCCGTCATGGGACTCGAGGTGGTCTGCACCTTGGGGTGCCTGGGTCATTCAGCTTCCAAGTCGTATTGTAATCCAATCAATTTTTCATTCCTTCTTGGCTCTCAGTTTACAACTCTGTTAAATTTTTGGTCTATAGAAATAATTCAATTTCATTTGTTTTTTGTATAAAATATTTATACATATTATGCAAATGCAATATATTCAACAAAGTTACTTTTCCAACAACAACAGTTTTAATAAAAATCAACAATCCATGAATCCTGTGTTGTGCTCAACACATTTCGGGAATTCTTTTCCCTTCCTCAGCAGCTATTCTTCATGTAATTTTGTGGGCCTCAATTGCACTTGTGACCCTTTGAGCTAAAAGAATAAAGAGTATACCTTTCAGTGACTTCGTACGTACTAAGTCCTCCTAGTAACATACATATTTGAGTAAATATCGGTCATGAATCGTTTACTGATATTCACCTGCTGCCTGTCTGTCCCAGCCCAAGTCATATATTGCTCTTAGCTAGCACTTGAAATCCTCTTTAAGAAGTACTCTCTTGCCTAGTAAAATGAAAATTAAGATGTATATGTATATCTATGTCTATCTCCTATAATTTCCACATGATGTTCATTTGCACTGCTCTCACCTTAAGTAAACTGTGATGTCCCACGGCTGCTTCTAGGGAATTCTCATGTATTCGTGTTCATCCCAGACGATCTACGATGATTCCGGAGTGTACTCATTTAAAGATGACTAGATGTCAATGGTTTGTAACCATAAAAGAGATCAATCAGCGTCATAGTAACCACACGTCTATAACCTCTTACCCACCTTTGCTGTGTATTCTGTGCTCCTGGTAGCACTGGATTCAACTAAATTCAGCTATAACCATCTTAATTCCTAATACTATACGGATAAAACATGGCGGCAAAATTTGTACAACCTAATAGGCATTTCATTATTTGAGCACTATTACTTAAGTTTTCACTTTACGCCAAACATTGCCACTCTTCTTGGCTGATGCACTTCACTTTCACATTTTACTTTACTTTGAACCATTTTACCATAACAATTTAACCTTGAGCATCACAACCCCGCTTGGCTGATGAATTTCCTTAAATTCACTTTTGCACTTTTGCACAGCTCAACCCTTTTTTAGTTGATGCATCATTTCAACCCCTCACAGTCGAATGCATTCTCATTTATGCACATTTGATGCATTTTAACCTATGCACACTCCCCTTTTTAGTGCACCCGTTCCTTAATGTGCACAGCCATCACCCCTAAATATTTTGGAATCTCTTACCTTGAATCCAATTTTAACCTACTGCACCCCGATTGCTCAACTGCATCCGGCAATCAGGTGACCGAACACATAGGTCTTCATAATATAATCTAACATCTTGATAAAACCCTGGCCTGCAACCAAAAACCAACAACGCATATGGCCCACAACACTTCAGGGTATCAGTATAATTTCCATGTCTTAACATTTTAAACACGGTGTATTCCTATAGCTCTAATCAGTATTAATACATTTAATTACCATTGTATCAAATCATTCATAAATACATTTCCAAAAACACTTTTGAATGTCCCCAAAATACATTCACATCATCAAAACATTTTCATTATTTCAACATGGCTGTGATCCCTGCATAAATCACTTTTATTAACATGAAAAAATGTTTTATTTCCTCTTATTCACTTAATTCCTTTTTGCTCAGAAAGGTATTGCATCCATATAAAAGCTTTAAATCCGAACGAGCTGGCTTGATCGGGGCCAACACGCGTTAAACCGATAAAAGATATGCAGCAAAAACGCACTTTATTCAATGAGCAACCGTTATCACGCACAGTACAAATTGTCTTGGTTTGCGTAAATTATTCCTGTGGTTTAACAAATACAGGAGTTTTCCCTTTTATTTATTTATTTCCTAGTTAAATATGTCCAGACTCCGATGTGCATTTACCCGACTGGACTTTATGAAATCACACAGTACAACAGTTGCACAACTCACGTGGTCCATTAGTAATCCATAGTTTTAATCTTTATTTAATATTACCAGGTTTCTCGTAAATATGTAACCGCTGCATTCTTCAATCCACGGCACTACTGTAAACGTTTATTCAATTTCCCACAATGCGGAACATTCTTCTTTCTTCGTAGTACCCTCGGCTACCAGGTTGAGTCGTTATTGTTGTATGTGGCTTTCCTGAGCAAGAAGGAATGTTGTGATGCCACAGGGAGTGCTTAGGTATGAGTGTTGGAATGTGTGGGTGAAGGTTCCACCTGGGTCAGTTGGTCAGCCCTCTGCCTGGGTGATGGGCCACCAGTGTTATATGTCCTACATATAACTTAAAAGTAACTTGATTGACTGCCTGCAAAGATACCCAAGAAGCATGTAATAAACCTGGCAAGTCAACCTAAGAAGGCTGGGAGCTGCCCAATTTCAGTTATGGCAACCGTATTTCATACAATCGAGCCTGCGTCAGGGAAAACACGCAACAGCATCACCATCTCCACGCTTTTGGGTGCTTTACTCCGATGTGAGTAATGGTTAACAAAACAGACGAACAGCGATCCAACCGCCGCCTCCCATAATGACCTGCATCGCCACTCATTCAACATTCCATATACATCATCAGAACGGTGAGAACCTGGGCCAGTGTGGCGCTCTCCTTGCCCTACCTTCAAGACAGCCATGAGCTCCACCCGCCCACATAAGTACCTGCGGTGGCAGCAGTGCCTCCAGCACCCAGTGGCGCCACTTCCTGTGTAGCGCTGCTTTTAATTTCATCATAACAGAATAGCGCTGGCAACATATCACTGTGAGAGCCCTCAGGCAAACCTTTAACAAATCAAAACCTTTTCTTGCCCACACTGTAATCTTCATTACTTTTGGTCGCGTTCGCAAACACCATAATTTAAACAGGCACGGCACATTGCGACAGAATTGCGACCTGTGCTCATTGGCACATTTATTCTTTCTTATCCTCTTACACGTGGAGGCGCTTTAATAAGGAAACGTTGGTGCTGCTTGAAACAGCCACCACGCCAATACAAATTTGTGCCCTCTTTGAAGAGTGTCAGCTCCCCTTTGCTGGGGAACTCTGGGAGTATGCTCCACTACGGGTTGAGGCCTCCCTCCCAGATAGCTCATGTCTTTATTTCTGTTTTCTTTTTCTGGGCAAGGATGGATTTTATTTTTTTTTTAAGCGCAGGTGGGTCATGCTGCAGCTGCTTCCCCCTCCCACAGCTCTCCTTACTTCCATTTTCAGTTGCTGTAGTTTCACCATTGTTGCAGCCTTTTTCTGTCCTGTCCTTTCCTTTCCTTTTTCTTCTTCAGATGTGGGTTCTTTCAGCTCTCTTTACGCTTCCTCGTCACCAATTGTTATAAATAGAAGTGGTTGGGCTCAGATCATCCACACACAGACCAGCTGTGGAGCCATTAGGTTTTGTCCAGGTCATCCTTATTGGATAGATTTACAATTGTACAGGAACTAGTTTCTCTTAGTATGTACAGTAGTCACAGTAGACACCACAGGATACAGAGACAGGTAACTATATAGACAGAGACCCACCAGCCAGGCTTATACACCCAGCTCATGTCCCCAACTGACATTCATGGACCACTCACTCACAGACCCACTCAACATTCTCCTGAGCTGCTCATCATTAATGCATCAGCATTCTAATGGCATGCACTCCTTGCCAGTGACAATACAAGACCTACATCATAACATCTGCCTTCCATACAACAGCACACATCATAACAACGAGTCCATAACATCTTACCCATGTTTGCTGTGTATGCTGTGTTCAGCATCTCACCCGCAGTGTTGAAGGCTAAGTCATTCTCTCTCAGTAGTCTGCCCTGACAGCTAGTAGCAATATGTGCGTGCCTATGGTTCTAAGCCCAACTTCATATAATGTGTTTGCGTCTTGCCTGTTTGTAGATATAATCAATGGGGTAACTGTAAAAAAAAAAAAAAAAAAGGAAAATGTACCCTTATCTAACTTCTATGGCTCGCCACTTTCGCCATTTCTCCCGTCGGTGATTGACTGTAATGTACAAAAAATGGCCACCGTTTACACTGTGACGTCATCACATACTAGCATGATGGCGTCACAGCTAAACATTCACAGCACTAAGCCGGTTGTCCGTAGTTGTTCAGATTTTCCATAGGAAAGGTTTCCAATGCTGTACACATCAAAATATTCTTTTGCCTCTGTGTCACAGTGAGGTCTCAGCCCCCAGCACCCGCCCCCCCTTCGCTTTTCGTATATATAAAGAGTTTAACAGTCCATGAAACATGGGAGTGGACAGATATTCACTGTGTGCGCCCAAACGTCCAGTTGTTTTAGAGACATCCTATCTGTTTAAGTTGCCCTCTATTCCATTGGTCTTAAAGTATAGAACTACATATTTTATTTTGAAGGCAAAACAATTCCGTTAAGAATTGTGCTTTGGTATTTCAAAACTAATTATGGTAACTACTTTAAATAGCTTATATATCTACCTAAGTGGGTGTGGTAAGAAAAGTAAAGACTGCTCCTAGTGTAATGCCCGTAAACAATATCAGGTTTACATTCTAAAGGGATAGGACATCATAATCTCCGATACTGTAACCACCTGTTATTTTAAACACAGGTTCTTATTTGGCATATCAATAATACACAACCATATCTCAATATATATGTTCCCATCTTGAGGTTGTTAATCACAATTACGGTCAGGCACCGACTGTAAACAGTAATGCAAGATACATGCTCACCCATCTCTTTCAATGAACCAAATTAAATATGAATATTTGGTTCCTAGTTTACATTACAGAAAAGCTCTTAAATAGAAGTCCTCATTCATTCCATCTGGAGTCAAACTGTCACGTTTCTCAATCCAGAATAACTCCCTCTAGTCTCCTGCCCAAATTCCCCCTCATGACCTTTAATTGTGCCACTGTATGTCTCTTGTCGGCAAAGTGTCTGGCCACCGGTGAACAAAGGTTTTTTGTTCTTATGTTGCTTTTATGCTCGTTCCAGAGTTCTTTGACCTTCCTTGTTGTTTGCCCAACATAGTAGATCCCTAGAGTGGCATAGAGTGGCTGGTCAAGTGGCACAGCGAGTAGAGCACTCACTTTGACATCTGTGCAGAGCCTGCTAAAGCAGGTTCAAATCCCGGCTGGGCCAAACTCAGCCTTTCATCCTTTCGAGGTCGATAAATGAGCACCACACACCGTGGGTAACAATAAGCAGCACTCAGATACCTGAGGGTTCGTAGCGCTATATAAATGCCAAATTATTATTTTTATTATTATCCCACAGGGACAGCTTAGTCTGTAAAATTACTGAGTGTGTGCCGCAGGTTGCAAAGTCTTTCAGTTTGATCACATGCTATGCATAGATTAGCGAGCAGTGTCTGGAGAAGGTACAGCGGCAAATAGATGTTTTCGTACCTGTGAATCTGCATTAGAATGTGTGTCAATGTAGTAATACTGAGTAAAGGTATGTATGTAAATCCATGTAGCTTTTTTGCAAATGGCGTCTAGAAGGACATTTGCAATAAAAGCCAAAGTAGCTGGTAGAGTGAGCTCTTGGTGTGAAAAGCAGAGTTTTGTTTGATGGGGAATAGCAGAACTGTCCATCTAGAGATGACGTTTTTTGATATGTGATCACCTTCTCTGACAGGTGCAATGTAGACAAACAGTTGATCTGGTTCTCCTTAGTGGTTTTGTCTTGTTTACATAGTAAAGAACCACCCTCCTTACACCCAGCGTATGGAGGTTTTTCTCAGCTGAGTTTGAAGGATTTTTTTTAAGAACACTGTAGTTCCATGAATTGGTTAACATGGAACTTGGATATGAATTTAGGTGAAAACCAAGGATGTATTCCTACTACCAACTTGCCTTTGTGGATAACAAAGAAAGGTCCTTGCACTGACAAAGCTTCTATCTCACTGACTTCTTATGGAGGTGATGGTCACCAAAAAAACAGTTTTGTATGCTAGGTGTTTAAGGCTGGACTTGTGCATAGGCTCAAAGGGAGGACCTACAAGCTTTGCAAGTACCAAATTGAGATGCCACCCTGTAGGCGGGTCTGAAGTCTCTTTACTCCCTGCATGAAAGCCTTAATAAAAAGGGACTTTCTACCAGCACACCCTGTTCTGAGAAGTGGTGGGGGGCTAAGCACATTTCCCTGACCAGCTCATCCACAGGGCATTCGCCCTTGGATTTGGGAAACCTGGATGCAAAGTCAGGGCATTGTGCGTTTTAGCTTGTGGCAAACAAGTCTAAAGGAGGATAGCCCCAGAGAGAAAAGATATGGTCTAAAATGTTTCTGCTGAGCTGCCACTCGTGTTCTTCGGGTAGGGGATCTCTGCTTAGCGAGTCTGCTAGAGAATTAAGTTCCCCTGGAACGTGTTGATACACTAGGAACCTGTTCCACTTGAGTGCCAACTTCCACATTTTTGGGGATAGACTTGGAGAGTCTGTGCCTCCCTAATTGATTATGTAAAACACGGCAGTGGTGCTGTCCGTGTGGACTGCTGACCTGTTCGATGTACTTGAAAGCCCTTTAGGGTTTTGAGAACTGCTAGCAGCTCTAAAAGGCTTATGTGATTCTGGGCTGTGATCTGTGTCCATAGGTCATGCGCTGTGTGGTGAAGGTCATGGGATCCCCAATCCAGAGAGTGAGGCGTCTGCTGCAACAATCAGTTGTACTGTAGGACTGTGAAAGGGTTTTGCCTTTAGCAGATTTTCCATTGTCCACCAGCGTAGATCGTCCCACTGACCGCTTGCCTGAGACCACTGTTGCTAACCACTCTTGCATTGGGCACATGCGTGCAGAACCAGGTAAATGCTTGAAGCCATTATCCCGTGCAAGTGCATTGCTTTGTGTACTGGTATTTGGCGACTGGCTAGATACTGAGCTATTTGCAGAAGTATGTTTTGTACTCTTTTGTTTGAGGGGAAGACTAGCCCCTCTTCTGTTTTTATGATGGTTCCGAAGAAACTGTTTGGTTTTGCTTTGAACAAGACATGATTTTTTTTCTCATTGGATGAGAATCCCAATTGGAACAGAAGACCGATTGTCCATTGGGTATTTTGCTTGCAAATTTGAGGGGATTCCCCCGTTATTAGCCAGTCGTCCAGATAAGGGTACTCTAGGATTGATTCACTGTGTAGGTGCGCCGCCACTACCGCTAATACCTTGGTGAATACCCTTGGACCGGAGGCTATGCCAAAGGGTAACACCTTGAATTGGTAGTGTCGATTTGCTATTTTAAAGCGCAGGCATTTTCTGTGCGCTAGGAACATTAAAATATGAAAGTATGCATCTTTCTTGTCCAAAGTTGACATGTAGTCCCCCTGTTTCAGCAGTGAGATTACTTCTTGTAGCTTTGTCATGTGGAATTTCTGAGGCTCTTAGATCACATGCTATGCATAGGCCGTCATCTAGTGGTAACCGCAGAGAATTACATGTTTTGTTTTCAAAACGCGAAAAAGGGACGTCTACAGGGCGTGCCAGTAATACTATACCTAGTGTGACGCCTCCTGTATGCATGGTCTTTCATGCGCCGAAGTCCCTCCGATTGTTTTTTCTACCATCATAGTTCCTTCTTCTGGCTAACTCCTTTACTTATACAAAGTTTAAGATTTAGACTTTTTTTTGTCCTTTCGACAACCGTGTACCGCAAGATCTCCAGCGATGCCTTTAGAGGACAAGATCATTTGGCGGAAACCAACCAAACCCCCGTCGGCCCCCCCCCGTCTCAACAAACTTTGTCTCTGCGGCCTACCTAAGCCCCAACAGGCCTCGGCCCTGCACAGTAAGGAGAGTTGGGGGTGGGGAGGGGGTCATAATTCATCTCATTGAGAATGCCCACTCCCCTATACTTCCTTTTTTCCACCAGGCTCCCATCTTTCCACTCTATGTAAAAACACACCATTTAAATTCTGTCCTTCCTGTAACAGGATGTTTCCTTGGAAAGATTCACACAGTGGTGCTTGTATCTGTTTAGATTCACATGCTCTGCATAGTCCGATATCTAGTGGAAGTTGCAGAGTATTACAAGATTTATTTTTGAAACTCAAAAATAGACGTCAACAGGTCATGTTTAGTAATACTATCCCTAGTGTGATGTATACTGTACCCATGGTCCTTCACACATCGAGTTCCCTGAGATTGTATGTTTCTGACATGAGGTTGCATGAAGTGTAGCGCGAGTACAGATGTGATAAAGCAGAAACAGTGCTAAGCCAGATAACATTTATTCGCCAGAGTGGGTTTACAGAAACCTAAGCAGATAAAGCACCTGAAATACGATTATAGTGAATAATGTATTCCTTGTGGATCTGATTGCATCACATGCACTGCATAGATTAGCAATCAGTATCTGGAGGAGGTGGGAAGTTAGGCGGTACAGCGGCAAAGAGATGGCACTATGGAAACAAAGAGTGTCTATTTTCCTTAGAGGTTTCGTTTTATTCGCATAGTGCAAGACTGCCTGCCGTACATCAAGTGTATAGAGTCTTCTTTGTGCTGAGTTTGATGGATTTTGAAAGAAGGTAGGAAGTTCCATGGATTGGTTTATATGGTACTTAGAAATTAAATTAGGTGAGAAACTAAGATGTGTTCGGAGGACAACCTTGTCCTTGTGTATAATGAAAAAGGGGTCTTGCATGGACAAAGCCTGTAGCTCACAAACTCGTCTTATGGCGGTGATAGCTACTAGGAATGCAGTCTTCTAAGTAAGATGTTTTAGGCTGGCCTTGGGCATAGGCTCAAAGGGTGGACCCATGAGCTTGGAGAGCACAACATTGATATCCCAACCCAGACGGTGGTTAGAAAAATGGGGGCGTGGGGGGCGGGGGGATATAGCCTTTCTACCCCTTCCATGACAGGGACTTTCCACCAGGACACCTTATTCTGTGAGGTGGTGTAAGCCGACCGGGTCAGCAGATCCACTTTTATCTAATTAAATACTAGGCCACAATCTAGTAGGTAAAGCATGCAGTGTAGAATGTTAGCTGGAGAACATTCTATTGGTTTTAGCAATTGTGATGCGCACCATATCACAAATCTCTTCCACTTATTAAAATAGTGCCTGGTGTGGGGTTTTCATGCCTCCTTAAGCCCCGACTTAACAGATGCGCTGCTTCAAGCTCCTCCCCCATCCACCCCACATAATGAACCCTTGACCAGCGACTCTGACTCATGGCTCAATATCTCACTAATCCCTCTCACCCCAACTTGCCTATCTTCCGCTCGCCGTGGCGCTCACCCCACATGGTTCACACCAGAACTGAAAACTGCAAAACAACTGTATAAATCCCTCAAACGCATATGGCGGAAAGGTAAAGCAACCTGAGTAGATCCACTCTGGCCCGGCACCATCGCCACTACAAAGCCAAAATCCGAAAAGATAAAAAAGTCCACTACAACTCTTGCATTCTCAACTGTGAAAACCCCAGCCAAGAACTCCACAAAATCATTTCTGAATTCACAAAACCAACCAGTACCACCACCCAATCAACCCCATTTCAGTCACTCTGCGACTCACTCTCTCTCCACTTCTACTCCACTGCGCTCGAAAAAACTCATTATCTCAACAATAAACTGACCCCCAATGTCCCGGCCACATAATCCACCCGCCTTACCAGTCACCCACCCGACTGCCACAGCAACGTCAACTCAACCCACCCCACCCCACCTCCAACTCGTTCTCACCCATATCAAGAGACCAATTTCTCAAACTCCTCTCAGCCCGGAAACCATCTGGCGCCCCACTTAACCCCTACCCCGTCTCAATCCTTAAAGAAATATTCTTGACTATCTGCATGGGAGAGCATGCAAGAACCATCATAAATGACTCCCTCTCCCCGGGAATCTTTCCCCGACGCCTTCAAAACTGCTCATGTCAAAACCCTTCTAAAAAAAAAACTTCCCTCAACCCCAAAAACTACCGCCCCATCTCAAACACCAGGTTTCTTGCTAAACTCATTGATCGAACCGCATACTCCCAACTAAATGCCTTTGTCGAAGCCAACAATCTCCTAGACACTGCACAATCAGGCTTCAGACCTCGACACGGAACCAAAACCACCCTGGCCTCAATCTGGAACGACCTTAAGATCACTGCAGACTCTGAGGGATGCGCTGCACTAATCCTTCTAGACCTATCTGCCGCCTTTGACACTCAACCACACAATCCTCCTCGACCGCCTCCACTCCCTAGGAATCCATGGAAGCACTCAAGTGGATAGCATCATTCCTCAACAATAGGAACCAAATAACCCTCCTCTCCTCCTTTGCTTTCACCGCCCGACCAGTCAATACCGGAGTTCCACAAGGAGCGTGCCTAACAGCCCCCCTGTTCAACCTCTAAATGTCCACCATCCCAGGAATAATCTGATTGCACAGTTGTGCTATAACTACGCTGACGACCCCCAACTAATCCTAAAACTTCTCAACTCAAACCTCAACGGTCAGCACGACCTCACCGCCTGCCTCCTTGACATTGCTCGCTGGATGACCACAAACCAACTCCTCTTAAATCCCACCAAAACTGAAATCATGGTGTGTGGCAACACCAAGCTTCTCCCCCACCCTCTACCCTGGCCACCATCCTTGGGCAATCCACCAACCTAAACCACAGTAAAATACCTTGGATTGACTCTGACCTAACCCTCTCTCGCCAACTCAACAACGTCTTTAAGTCCTGCCATTACCACCTCAAAATTCTTCGGCAAATTTTTCGTACCTCTCCTTTCCGAACAGACTCACTGCTGTCCAATCTATTGTAATGTCAAGACTGGACTATGCCTACTCCCTCTACCTCTGGGTCCAAGCATACCATCTCATTAAATTACAAAGAGCACAAAACGCTGCAGCCAAATTGCTTCTAGCACTTGGCCCAAGAGACCATACCTCTCCTGCTCTCAAAACTCTCCACTGGCTCCTGGTTGGACGAAGGGTGACCTTCAAAACCTTCTCCATCTCTCACCGAGCGATGCATAAAACCGGACCTCAATACCTACAGGACAAGCTAAAACCCTACCAATCCACCGCGCACTCTAGAAGATCAAGCTCTGCCCTCCTCCTAGTGATACCAAACACCAACTCAGTCAGGTTAGGAGGATCATCATTCTCAGCCTTAGCCCCCACTCTATGGAACTCGCTTCCACCCCGGATTCGACTCAGTGAAGACATGTCTTTTCGCAAACTGCTAAAATTATGGCTCTTCCCCCTAAAGTAACGACGCCTAGAACAAACGGAATAAATAGCCACAATAAACAGAAAACCCAAGGCTGTCGAATTAGAGAAAACAAAAGAGCAAAGGGAATCGAACGCACAGAAAGACTAAAACAGATAGTGCAACTACAGTGGAACGGACAAAGTGGACAGAGTGGACGGAACAGACGGAGTGGATACAGTTGAGTGCACAGAACGGTTGGAGCAGATGGAACCGGCTGGAACCGATGAAGTGGAGGAACGGATGAAATGGAAGAACGGATTAAGTGGTTCGCACATTTCTCATGTACACTTTTACATCGCTGACTTTTCCGCGATGGAAAAATCGCGCAGATCTGATCAGTCTTTGAACAGACTGCAGGAGCGGTATAAACTGGGTGGCGGACGTTTTGTCCCCCAGAATATCTCCCACAAAGTCATTGTGGACCTGTGCCTCCTGAGTGTCGATATTAAAATGTTGTGCCGCTTTTAGTAGCAGTTCTTTGTACTTGAGATGGTCAATAGGTGACTGCTTCCTGCTGTTCCTGGTGTCTGGCGACTGAATAATGTAAAAGTCGCTATCATAGTCATCCTAAAACTGGTCTTGGTCACAGAGGTCCCCCATAGACCGTGGGTCTGCTTGGTTGTCATAATACGAGTCCTGAGAGGCTCTCGTTATGTCAGAGAAGTGTCTTGGAACATCGATACCCGAGTGTCTAGAGCAGAGGTGCTAGGCTTTGGCACAAGATGAGACTTTTGGCAGGGGGGTGCCAGTTCTGATGGCCCTGGCTGTGAGGCATCTTTAAGAATTGTTAATTGGTCAGGATGTCTGTCCATGAAGTCTACGATAAGACATTCTCCTTATAATGTTTTAGTGAGGCGAAAGTGTGCGCGATGGCTCAGAGAACAGTGAAGAACCTGAGGCTTTATCCCTGAACCCTGCATGGGCCTCGACGCTTGATGGTACCATCGAGAGTCGGCCGTGGGGTATGGCTTTAGTGTGTATGTGTGCCCTGGCCACCGGGTGTCCTGTCCATCACAGAAATGCCAACCTGCTCCTTGGAGTTGGGGGCTGCACCCGAGGTTCAGATGGACCCCCTTGCTGTCACTCATGACCCCGATACTACCCTCGCTGGAGTCTTCCGTCACGTCGATGGAGGCATCGGCCTGCATAGCGTGAGCGGGCCAGCATTTGGTCCGCCGATCCTTTAAGGTCTTAGGTGGAAAAAATGTACAGGATTGTCAATCCTTTTTGACGTCATCCCTCAGAAGACAGTGATTGCACACACAGTACGCGTCCTTCCACAGGAAATTTCTGTGGCAGGAGGGTCAAAATTTAAATGGTGTTTTGTCCATTATTATTTTAAAAGGGCAGATGGGCGAGAAAAGAAGAAAGGGGGGTGATGGAATAAGCATTCTCTAAAGAGGTCAGTAAGAAGAACCCCCCACCCCCTCTGTCCTTACTGTAATGGGCCGAAGAGGCCTGTGAAGGCTGCGTCTGGTCGAACAGTCAGACGACGACGTGTGTCAGGAGCAGTGAAGCCAATCTGAGGGACCTCGAGGCGTGAAGGACCATGGGTACAGTACATGTCACACTAGAGCAGAGGTCTTCAACATGTGGGGTGCACAACCGAGGGGGAGGGCTTTGGGGAGACGCGAGAGCCAGCATGAAATGTATGGTCAAAACTACTAGCTGCATAGTGAAGTAACTCATCAAACTGGTCCACATTGTCCAAAAAAGTTGCCCATTTTGACTGGACCACACTAGCAATTTTGGTACGGGCATTGCCCTATAGGCCAGTCCGAGCCAGGTGGCTCATCCATAATGGGCGAGGGAGCATCCACCCAGTGGCCCACTCACCCATTATGGAGGAGCCAGCCCAGTGAAACACTGAGAACTCCCTCAGCTGCTTTTTTCCAGCAGAGGGAGTGCTCCTGGGCTGGCTGAACGTCAAAGGCAAACACGGTTTCCCTTTGACAGTTCCCCAGATGCACATGCTCACTGAGCCATGCAAGGCTGGGGGTGTTTTGCTTCTCCAGCCTTGCACAAGTTATGTTATGTTATTTTGCACTTATATAGCGCCTTATATACCATTGGTATGGTCTGAAGGCGCTGGTAGGTTGAACGCCCTTGGGAACCGAAGTTCTTGTCAGTAGAGGGAGGAGAGAGGGTCCAATAGGTGCGAGTGCGCATCTGGTATGTGTGCAGCTGGTGCGAAAATTCCTGTGGAAGCTGCTTCATAGCGGTAGGTGTGGTGGCTGAGAGGTCAGGAGTATGTGTTCGAATCTGGCAGGAATTATCCAGACCGAGAGTGGCAGCGTAAGGCCTGAGGAGAACGCCTGGCTGGGGGTGCGAGACCAGCAGTGATTACATAGAGTGATGTGGAGTGAGCGGCGTCAGATGTTGATATGAGAACAGTTATACCGAATGGTGTCATAGTATCTCTGTGTTCTAGTTGGCTGGTGGTGTAAGGAGAGAGTAAGCGTGGGGTGTGATATGAGGTATGATCTTTTAAAGGATCCATGCATTCTAGGTATAATATGGACTTCATGCAGTTAAGCGATTCGTCCGTTCTGCACATTCGTCGGCCCTCCATCCGTCTTCTCGCCACACACGTCCTCTCGCTACACATGTCCTTTCGCCACACACGTCCTCACGCCACAGACGTCCTCTCGCCACAACACGTCCTCTCGCCACAACACGTCCTTTCGCCACCACATGTCCTCTCGCCACCCACGTCCTCTCGCCACCCACGTCCTCTCGCCACCCACGTCCTCTCGCCACCCACGTCCTCTCGCCACCCACGTCCTCTCGCCACACACGTCCTCTCGCCACACACGTCCTCTCGCTACACACATCCTCTCGTCACAACACGTCCTCTCGCCACAACACGTCCTCTCGCCACACACATCTTCTCTCCACACACGTCTTCTCTCCACACACGTCTTCTCTCCACACACGTCTTCTCTCCACGCATGTCTTCACTCACTACACCCGGCCGCCCTCCACATCAGGCCGCCCTCCACATCAGGCCGCCCTCCACATCAGGCCGCCCTCCACATCAGGCCACCCTGCACACCCGGCCGCCCTGCACACCCGGCCGCCCTCCACACCCGGCCGCCCTCAATACTCATGGGCCCTCAACACTCATGGGCCCTCAACACGCATTCGCCCTCAACACTCATGCGCCCTCAACACTCGTCCGCCCTCAACACTCGTCCGCCCTCAACACTCGTCCGCCCTCAACACTCGTCCGCCCTCAACACTCGTCCGCCCTCAACACTCGTCCGCCCTCAACACTCGTCCGCTCCCGACACTCATTCATTCTCGACACTCATCCGCCCTCGACACTCATCCGCCCTCGACACTCATCCGCCCTCGACACTCATCCGCCCTCGACACTCATCCGCCCTCGACACTCATCCGCCCTCGACACTCATCCCCTCAATAGGTCGGTGTGATGGTGCTAGTTTGGAAGCCGGTTGGTTTTAGGAGAAGAGCCAGGTTTTCAGTAGTTTGCGGAAGGACGTTAAGTCCTCAGTTAGGCGGATGTGGGGTGGGAGCGAGTTCCACAGGGTTGGAGCTTGGGCTGAGAATGATGTTCCGCCTATCCTGGTTGAGTTTGTCTTAGGAATAGTTAGGAGGCCGGCTGAGCTTGATCTTAGGGTGCGAGAGGGATGATATGGTATTAGTTTTTCTTGAAGATATTGAGGTCCAGTTTTATGCAGTGCTCGATGGGTGAGGCATAAGGTTTTGAAAGCCACCCTACGGGCTACTGGAAGCCAGTGCATTGTCTTGAGGGCTGGGGATACGTGGTCTCTTGGACCTAGCTCAAGCAGCATTTTGGCTGCCGCGTTTTGTGCTCTTTGGAGTTTATTCAGCTGGTAGGCATGGATGCCGAGGTATAGGGGGTTTCCGTAGTCCAGTCTGGATATAACGATTGATTGGACGGCAGAGACTCTGTTCGGAAATGAGAGGTATGGAAAGATGCGCCTGAGGGTTTTATGGTGGTAGTGGCAGGACTTTGAGACATTATTGACTTGGCGCGAGAGTGTTAGGCCGGAGTCTAGGGTGCATCCAAGATTTTCACTGTGTTGGAGGGTGACGGTGAGTTGCCCATGGCGGGTGGCCAGGGAAGAGGGTGCGGAAGAAGATCGGAGTTGCCGCACACCATGATTTCTGTTTTGGCGGGTTTTAGCAGGAGGTGGCTTTGGGTCATCCAGCGGTCAATGTTAAGGAGGCAGGCTGCCAGGTCGGGTCGGGAGTTGGGTTTCGAGTTCAGGAATTTTAAGATTAGTTGGGTGTCGTCGGCGTAGTTGTAACATATGATGTTGTGTGAGCGAATTATTGGCGGGAGGGTGATCAGGTAGAGATTGAACAGCAGGGCAGATAGACATGCTCCTTGAGGGACTCCCGTGTCGACTGGTCGAGCTTGGGAGGTAAAGCTGGAGAGTGTAGTTATTTGGTGCCTGTCTTTGAGGAAAGGGGCTATCCATTTAAGAGCGGTTCCACGGATTCCTAGGGAGTGGAGGCGGTCTAGGAGGATTGAGTGATTGATCATGTCAAAGGCAGCGGATAGGTCAAGGAGGATTAGTGCTGCGCATCCTGCGGCGTCTGCTGTCATTTTGAGGTCGTCCCAGATCGACGTTAGGGTGGTTTCGGTTCCGTGACGTGATCTGAAACCTGATTGAGCAGGGTCTAGGAGGTTATTGGCTTCGACAAAGGCATTTAGTTGGGAGTAGACGGTTCGGTCAATGAGTTTGGCAAGGAACCTGGTGTTTGAGATTGGGCGGTAGTTTTTGACGTCGTTAGGGTCGAGCGAAGATTTGTTTATTAGAGGTTTGACGTATACCATTTTGAATGCCTCGGGAAATATACCGGAGGAGAGGGAGTCGTTTATGATAGATCTTGCGTGCTCCCCTGCGCAGGTGGAGGCAAAAATTCCTTTAAGAGTTTTGGCTGGGCAAGGGTCTAGTGGCGATCCAGATGGTTTGCGGGCAGATAGAAGTTTGAGAAATTGCTCTGGTGATAATGGACTAAAGGATTCGAACGTTGGTTGCGTTGAGGTCGCAGGTGAGGGGCTGGCCGGTGCGGGCGGCGGAGTGCGAGTTGGTTGTAGGAGAGCCAATTTGGTGTTTAGAGTTTTAGTCCTTTCAATAGCCGTGGTGTAAAAGTGGAGGGAGAGTGAATCACACAGTGATTGTGACGGGGTCGGGATGGTTGTGTTACAAGCTGGATTGGTGAATTCTGAGATGATTTTGTGGAGTTCTTTGCTTGGGTTTTTGGAGTTTAGGATTCGGGTGTTGTAGTGGGATTTTTTTGCTTTCCGGATTTCGGCCTTGTACTGATACAATTGTCGGGCCAAGGTGGTCTTGCTCTCTTGGGTTTTCTCTTTCCGCCAATTGCGTTCAAGGTATTTGTAATGCCGTTTAGTGGTTTTTAACTCAGGAGTGAACCATCTGGGAAAAGGGCCAAGGCGGGATGATGGTTTGCACAGGGGAGTGAGTCGTGTCAGCGATGCATTGAGCCATGAGTCAAAGGCTTCAGGCGTTAGATGGTTGTGGGGACGGTAGGTAGGTGGTCGAGACTGGAGGAGTGCCTCGGCTAGGTCTGGGGTGATTTTTAGTTTTTTCCAGCACTTGCGTAGGTTCGGAGGCTCAGATGTGCGTATGGGAAGGGGGCTGGGAGAGTGGATGGTGAACGAGAGAATAAAATGATCGGACCAGATGATAGGGGTGGGGGGCTTTAGGTGAATCAGGGTATTGGAGCTAAAGATGGCATCGAGAGTGTGTCCTTTAAAGTGAGTCGGGCCGTTTATGTGGGGTTGGAGGTTAATTGCTTCTAGACCGTCAACCAGGGCGTGGGTCATAGGGTTGGTGGGGTTGTCGAGCCATATGTTGAAGTCTCCAAGGAGGGTGAGGTTGGGATGATTGATTTGGAGGGAGGCGATGGAGTCACAAAGGTTGTTTGCGAACTGTCTATCGTAGCCAGGAGGCCTGTAGATTATTAGGAAGCTGTGTGAGAGCGACGGGGAGAGGGATAGTTTGACGAGGAGCGATTCACAGGATGGAATGGAGGTTTGGTTGTCCATGATTGTGGCACGGAAGTGAGATTTGAAGACGAATGCTATCCCCCCTCCTCTGGACGGACGGTTCAGTGGGATGAGGCAATAGTCGGGTGGAAAGGCTTCATTAGCGATTGGGCCGAAGTCATCAGAGAACCAGGTTTCAGTGATGAAAACTAGGTCCGGTTTGACAGAGGTGAGGAAGTCAAAGATGCAGTGTCTGTTTTTAGCTACAGATCGCGCGTTAAAAAGGATACAGTTTACATCTGCAGGCAGGGTTGGGTTTGGTGCTTGGGTGGGGGGGGCGGAGAGGCTGGAGGGAGGGGGTTAAGGTTGGTGATGCTAGGGAAAAGTGGGCGAGTAAAGAAGTATTTAGGCTTCGGGCGTGGTTGGGTGGTTGCTTGTGATAGGTTGATCGGGTTCGGGGTGGGGGATTTGAGGAAGGGGAGTGGGCGTTTGGGAGTTTCAGTTGCAGTCGAGGAGAAATCGAGGGAGAGGGGTTTCAGGAAAGGAGAGGCCACGGGGGAAGGAGGAGAGTGTGGGAGAGAGGTGCAGGGTCGAGATAGGGGAGGCGACGAGAGCTGAGAGGTTGAGGGGGACCAGGAACGTTTCCTCTTTAGTTTCTTTGCTGTAACTGGTGAGTGAGAGAGGGTAGGGGGGTCAGAGGGGGAGAGGGAAGCGGCTTCGGTTCTTGCTAGTGCAAGGCGTGCAGTTTTTAGGGATGGGAAATGGTGCAGTCGGCCGGTGAAAGTGGTAGGGGTATGGGGGCAAGGAGGGGGTTGGGCGAATGGAGGGTCGGGTGTGCTAGATATGATAGTAAGGAGGGCGGGGGTGGGCACAGTGGCCACTGCTGGCAGGTCGGCGGTGGGGATCATGGGATGCGTGGTCTTAGGGTGGGTTGCTCGCCATCGTGCACCCCTGGTTTGGTGTTTGGAGAGGGTGGTGGCAAGGATTGCGGACGAAGGTGGGCTGATATGGGAAGGGGGGGCGGGAGGGAAGGCGGATCGAGGAATGGAGGTGGTCCACGGGAGTCGTTTGTGACAGGAGTGGGGGGAGTGCCTGCACTCATGATCGGTGCGAGCTTTGGGTTGATTTAGGAGGGTTTCTGATTGTAGTTCAAGGGTTGATAATTAACGCTTTTGGGAGACTTTCGGGTTCAACTGGTCGACGACTTATTTGGTGCTTTCTGGATACAATTGGGAATACTTCTAATGCAACTTTTCTTAGAGAGCTGTTGGGAGCAGCTTCTAGATGTAATTGGGATTACTTCAAATTCAACTTTTCAGGCTATTGGGCGCAACTTCTAAGTGCAGTCAAGTAGACTTCTAATTTCCACTTATCATAGAGGCTAATGGGCGCAGTTTATAAATGCAGTTTGGAACACTTCTAGATGCAGTTAGGAACACTTCCAATTCAACTTTTCCCAGAGAGGCTATTGGGCACAACTTTTAAATGCGATTGGGAGAAACTTCAGGGTGCAATTAGGAACACTTCTAATTCAACTTTTCTCAGAGAGGCTATTGGGCGCAGTTTCAAGATACGATTGCGAGAAACATCTAGGTGCAGTTAGGATCTTCTAATACAACTTTCTTAGAGAGGCTATTGGGTGCAACTTCTAAAAGCAATCATGTACGCTTCTAAATTCAACTTTTCTTAGAGAGGTTATTGGGCGCAACTTCTAAAAGCGATCATGTACACTTCTAGATTCAACTTTTCTCAGAGAGGCTATTGGGCGCAGTTTCTAAATGCAGTTTAGAACACTTCTAGATTCAGCTTTTCTCACAGAGGCTAATGGGCGCAACTTCTGAAAGCAATCATGTACACTTCTAGATTCAACTTTTCTCAGAGAGGCTATTGGGCGCAGTTTCTAAATGTAATTGAGAACACTCATAAATTCAACTTTTCTCAGAGAGGCTGTTGGGCGCAACTTCTAAATGAAATCATGTATACTTCTAAGTTGAACTTTTCTTAGAGAGGTTGTTGTGCGCAGCTTCAAGATGCGATTGGGAACATTTGTAGATGCAGTTAGGGATACATATAATTCACCTTTTTCAGACAGGCTATTGGACGCAACTACTAAATGCAATTATGTACACTTCCAAGTTCAACTTTCTCAGAGAGGCTATTGGGCGCAGCTCCAAATGCAATTGGGAAAATGTCTAGGTGTAATTATGACACTTCTACTTCAACTTTCTTAGAGAGGCTATTGGGCGTAACTTCTAAGAGCAATCGTGTACACTTCTAAATTCGGCAATTCTCAGAGAGGCTATTGGGCGCAACTTCTAAATGCAATCATGTACACATCAGATTCAACTATTCTCGGGGAGGCTATTGGGCGCAGTTTCAAGATGCAATCATTTACACATCAGATTCAACTTTCTCAGAGAGGCTATTGGGCGCAGTTTCTGAATGCAATTGGAAACACTTCTAGTTCAACTTTTCTCAGAGAGGCTATTGGGCGCAGTTTCAAAGCAATTCTAGATTCGACTTTCACTGTTGGTGCCTTGTTATATCAGTGGTAGGGTAGTATGGCGTGAAGTAATTGCTTCTGTCCCCGTCCTTGCCACACTTACTTATTTGTTGGCTTCTTGCTTCTCCTGCGGATACCTGCAGATACGGTCTGGAGCCGCCTCCGTAGGAGCCGTCCTTTGCCTCGTGGTCCTTAGCCTAGGGGGCTGCTCGGGCAGAGGGCTGCCCTGGGCGGGTCGTTAATGGCCAAGGTAGGATGGTGCAGGGACCAATCGGTGCACGGGGGGCGGGACAAGAGGTGGGAGTTGGAGGGACCAGGAAGCAGGGAGCGGGCACGGACAGGGGAGGGCTGGGAGAAGGAATCAGGAAGCGGGATACTGGCGAGGGAAGGGGCCTACACGGACGATTTCTTCAGGATTTGGCCGCAATTTACACGATGGCAGGGCTAAGGAGGCACTCACCTGCACCAGCAGTGGAGATGGCAAAGAAGGGGCAGGCCTGTGCAGCCGAAGCTAGGCTCGAGGGCCTAACACACAATGGCCAATCAGAGGAGGTGGGCGGGCACAGGGGAGGGCTGGGAGAAGGAATCAGGAAGCGGGATACTGGCGAGGGAAGGGGCCTACACGGACGATTTCTTCAGGATTTGGCCGCAATTTACACGATGGCAGGGCTAAGGAGGCACTCACCTGCACCAGCAGTGGAGATGGCAAAGAAGGGGCAGGCCTGTGCAGCCAAAGCTAGGCTCGAGGGCCTAACACACAATGGCCAATCAGAGGAGGTGGGCGGGCACAGGGGAGGGCTGGGAGAAGGAATCAGGAAGCGGGATACTGGCGAGGGAAGGGGCCTACACGGACGATTTCTTCAGGATTTGGCCGCAATTTACACGATGGCAGGGCTAAGGAGGCACTCACCTGCACCAGCAGTGGAGATGGCAAAGAAGGGGCAGGCCTGTGCAGCCGAAGCTAGGCTCGAGGGCCTAACACACAATGGCCAATCAGAGGAGGTGGGCGGGCACAGGGGAGGGCTGGGAGAAGGAATCAGGAAGCGGGATACTGGCGAGGGAAGGGGCCTACACGGACGGTTTCTTCAGGATTTGGCCGCAATTTACACGATGGCAGGGCTAAGGAGGCACTCACCTGCACCAGCAGTGGAGATGGCAAAGAAGGGGCAGGCCTGTGCAGCCGAAGCTAGGCTCGAGGGCCTAACACACAATGGCCAATCAGAGGAGGTGGGCGGGCACAGGGGAGGGCTGGGAGAAGGAATCAGGAAGCGGGATACTGGCGAGGGAAGGGGCCAACACGGACAATTTCTTCAGGATTTGGCCGCAATTTACACGATGGCAGGGCTAAGGAGGCACTCACCTGCACCAGCAGTGGAGATGGCAAAGAAGGGGCAGGCCTGTGCAGCCGAAGCTAGGCTCGAGGGCCTAACACACAATGGCCAATCAGAGGAGGTGGGCGGGCACAGGGGAGGGCTGGGAGAAGGAATCAGGAAGCGGGATACTGGCGAGGGAAGGGGCCTACACGGACGATTTCTTCAGGATTTGGCCGCAATTTACACGATGGCAGGGCTAAGGAGGCACTCACCTGCACCAGCAGTGGAGATGGCAAAGAAGGGGCAGGCCTGTGCAGCCGAAGCTAGGCTCGAGGGCCTAACACACAATGGCCAATCAGAGGAGGTGGGCGGGCACAGGGGAGGGCTGGGAGAAGGAATCAGGAAGCGGGATACTGGCGAGGGAAGGGGCCTACACGGACGATTTCTTCAGGATTTGGCCGCAATTTACACGATGGCAGGGCTAAGGAGGCACTCACCTGCACCAGCAGTGGAGATGGCAAAGAAGGGGCAGGCCTGTGCAGCCGAAGCTAGGCTCGAGGGCCTAACACACAATGGCCAATCAGAGGAGGTGGGCGGGCACAGGGGAGGGCTGGGAGAAGGAATCAGGAAGCGGGATACTGGCGAGGGAAAGGGGCCTACACGGACGATTTCTTCAGGATTTGGCCCCAATTTACACGATGGCAGGGCTAAGGAGGCACTCACCTGCACCAGCAGTGGAGATGGCAAAGAAGGGGCAGGCCTGTGCAGCCGAAGCTAGGCTCGAGGGCCTAACACACAATGGCCAATCAGAGGAGGTGGGCGGGCACAGGGGAGGGCTGGGAGAAGGAATCAGGAAGCGGGATACTGGCGAGGGAAGGGGCCTACACGGACGATTTCTTCAGGATTTGGCCGCAATTTACACGATGGCAGGGCTAAGGAGGCACTCACCTGCACCAGCAGTGGAGATGGCAAAGAAGGGGCAGGCCTGTGCAGCCAAAGCTAGGCTCGAGGGCCTAACACACAATGGCCAATCAGAGGAGGTGGGCGGGCACAGGGGAGGGCTGGGAGAAGGAATCAGGAAGCGGGATACTGGGGGGGAAGGGGCCTACACGGACGATTTCTTCAGGATTTGGCCGCAATTTACACAATGGCAGGGCTAAGGAGGCACTCACCTGGAAATGCTGGCTAGAGCACTGCATGTCTGTATTTAGCACCCACCCACATGCAGGCCCCTGTAGAAGGTACATTTATGTTAATTTATTTTTTATTTAAATATGTATGTACGCTTGTGTTATGAGTGAGTGTATGGTGATGGGAGCTCCCGTGAATTATAGCGATTGCTGTGTGACTGTGTGTGTTTGTTGTGGTCAGTTGAGCTGATTTTGGCGAGTTGGGGGTAGAGGGAGGGAAGAAGGGTTGTACCAAAGGCATTTTAATCCCCCTACCCACCTTCCAAAATCAGCTCTCCTGAGGCGCTGTGGAGCCCAAGGGACAGGGATGGTATTTTTTCCTGGATCTCTTTCATAGATGTCCAGTAGAAAATACCATGCTTTCCCCCTTGGCCACCCAGCGCCTTGCATACACAATCATGTTGATTGTGTTAGGCACTGTGGGGCCCAGGGGACAGGGATGGTACATCATGCCTGACCCCTGGGCCCCTCAGTGCCAATTGCAAACTGTTTAGCCTTTTACCCATTTTTTTTTTAAGTATGCTCTAAAACGCAACATTGTAACCCATTATTTAAAATAAAAAAATAAAAATCAGTCGTTGGTCGCGGGTGGGGGGGTGCAGGGCGCTGAAAGGAACCACCCGAACCCCTCCTTGATTGGTTCGGGCTCGCTCGGTCGCTATGGCATATCTGGTGGAAATATTTATGCCCCTCCGTGTACAAAATTCACTAGCCACCACTTGCCCTGGGACTGTGCTGGGAGCAGGGTGGGGGAGCCCAGGGACTGAGCGGGTTCCCACACTCTTTCTTGTAGTTGTTAAAGAATCAGGCTTTCGCTGCCCCTTAATGTATAACGGGTTTGAGGGGGCTGGTCTGAACATCTTCTCGATGCGAGTGTTAACTGCCCGGGTCAAATTGGGTGCAAGCAGAGAGGGCTGAATGCATCTCTGTACCGATTGCAACAGGGGGATACATTGAGTTGCCGATTTTCTTGTCTCAAAGGACGTCCTCCACAAAGTCTTTGTTGACTTGGGCTTCTTGGGTGTCTATTCTGAAGTGCTCTGCAGCCTTTAGGAGCAGGTCTTTATATTGCAACTGGTTGTCTACCGGAGAGTCAGCCACCGGTGGGTCGATGTGGTCCGTGGACTGGATGATGTATACGTCCTCATTGGCAAAGTCATAATATTGGTCCTGGTCCACTGTGTCCCTTTCATCCTCAGGGTCTGTGTATGTGTCAGGGTCTTGAGAGGCTTGCATGCTATGGTAATAATTGCCTTGACCTAGGTTTTGATGTGACAAGGTGGTAGCCTGTGAGGTGTATAGGGGGACTTTTTTGGCAGCGGGAAGTGTTGGAAACTGACTTAGTCGCTTGCACATGGGATATCCGATTGTTCCCGATCACCACCCTCGGCATCACTTAGGACGTCGATGCTGCCATCGCTGGAAGCTCTCTGAACGTCCATGGGGGCCTGGGCTTGCATGGCGTGGTGGGCCCAGCGTTTGGTGTTGCAGTCCTGTTGAATTTTTGGCCTGTACAGTTTGCACTGTTCCTCGGCGTGGTCCCTGGGGAGACAAAGGTTGCACACCCGGTGTGAATCCTTTCAGGGTAACCTCCTATTAGAGGAAGGGCAACATTTAAAGGGAGTGTTTCCAATGATGAACAAGGATGGCAGCCTAAATAGATGCTAGAATTAAACTTTACTAATCAATGGCGTCAGCCAAGAAGGAACTCTGCGATATGCATCAGACTATGATGTTGGAAAAAAAAACAATCTGAGTGACCTTGATGCATGAAGGACCATGGGTACAGTAGACATCACACTAGGGATAGTATTACTGGAATGCCCTGTCGACATCCCCTTTCAAGTTTCGAAAACAAAGTGAATTCCACAAGCCTCTGAAATATATGGGATACATTACTCACCCTAATAGTATTTCTTATGCTTGTATCTGCTTAGATTCACATGCTATGCATAGGCTGACATCTAGTGGAAGCTGCGTAGTATTACAGTTTGAAACTCGAAAAGGGATGTCGACAGGGCGTGCCTGTAACACTATCCCTAGTGTGACGTCCATTGTACCCATGGTCCTCACACGCGTCTAGGTCCCTCAGATTCTTTCGTTTCTGACATGAGGTTGCATGAAGTGTAGCGTGAGTACAGGTGTAGTAAAGCAGATATATATATCAGATAAAGCTGAGAGAAAACATCTATGCATCTTCTACTCCCAAGGGGAGGAAGGGTAGGCGCATGTGAATCTAAGCAGATAGAACCATTAGAAATACAATTACAGTGAGTAATCTATCTCTTCTGAGGCTTGTGGAATCTGCTTAGATCACATGCTATGCATAGATTAGCAAGTAGTGTTTGGATAAGGTAGTGGGTTGTGAGAAGGTCCAGCGGTAAACAGAGGTTTTAGAGCCGCTTGCCCCACCTGGTATCTGCTTTAGTGTGTGTGTCAATGCAGTAGTGCTGAGTGAAGGTGTGTACTGAGCTCCATGCAGCTGCTTTGCAAATGGAGTCCAGCGATAAAGGCCAGAGTAGCTCCTGTCCCCCTTCTGTAGTGAGCTCTTGGTGTGAAAGGCAGTGTTTTGCTTGATAAAGAATAGCAGAACTGTATGCATCTGACTATGCATCTGGAGATGGCATTTTTGGAAACGCATTCTTCTCTGCCTGGTGCTACGGAGACAAACATTTGATCTGTTTTTCTGAGCGGTTTTGTCTTGTCTACATAGTAAAGGACCGCCCTCCTTACATCTAGTGAATGGAGTTTCATCTCAGCTGAGCATGAAGGGTTCTGAAAGAAGGCTGGTAGCTCAATGGATTGGTTTACGTGGAATTTAGAAATTAACTTGGGCGAAAACCTAGGGTGCATTCTTAATACCAATTTGTCTTTGTGTGTAACAAAGAAAGGGTCTTGCACCGACAATGCTTGAAGTTCACCGACTCTCCTTATGGAGGGGATAGCCACCAAGAAAGCCTTTTCATATTGGTGTTTAAGGCTTGACTTATGCATAGGCACAAGGGGGGGGGGGGAGGGTCCCATGAGTTTTGCAAGTACTACATTAAGGTCCCAGCCTGGCGATGGGTTTGATATAGGAGGGTGGAGTCTCTTTATTCCCTCCATGAATGCCTTAATGACAGGAACCTTCCACCATGATACTTTACTGTGGGAGGTGGTGTACGCGGTTAGAGCCGCAAGGTGAACCTTTATAGAGTGAACGACTAACAGTCTAATAAGTGGAGCATGTAATGCAGAATATGAGTTGTAGTACATTCTATCGGGTTTATTTGTTTTGACTGGCACCAAATTACAAATCTTCTCCACTAGTCAAAATAACAGTGTCTGGTGTTTGGTTTACAAGCCTCCTTGAGGATATCAAACACCTTTGAGGTAAATTAAGATGTCCAAACTCTGACCTCAGGAGCCATGATGTCAAGTTCAGTGAGTGAGGTTGAGGGCGTAATGTTGTCCCCCCGTGCTGGGAAAGCAAGTTGTATGGGCAAAGGAGCTTGATCGGCTCTCACATCGCTAGTTTGCGTAGATGTGGATACCAAGGTTGTTTCGCCCACATGGGAGCAACTAGGATTAATGTCATCTGATCCCTGTGAATTTTGTTTACCACTTTGTTCATTAGAGGTGTTTGGGGCGGGGGGTTCGGCGGGAGAAGCGTAGGCAAATCCCCCTGACCAACCCATCCTTAGGGCGTTCCCCTTGGAGCCATGATTGGGGAAACATGGACGCGAAGTCTGGGGACTGCTTGTTTTCTCTTGTAGCCAACAAGTCTAGTGTGGGGGTAACCCCACCATGAGAAAATGTGGTCTACGACATTTCTGTCGATTTACCACTCACGATGGTCTACTAGTAGTTGAATTCTGCTTAGCAAGTCAGCTAGGGTGTTGAGTTCGCCTGGAACATGTTGTGAAGTCAGGAACATTCCCTGTTGAGTGCCCATTTCCATATTTTCTGTGCTAGCCTGGACAAATGTGAGGAATGCGTGTCCCCCTGCTTGTTGATATAGAACATTGCAGTGGTGCGGTCTGTCAGAATCTGCACTGACTGATCTGTCAGATGCGTTCCTAAGGCTTGGAGTGCTTTGAATATTGCTAGAAGTTCCAGCAAGTTGATGCTTTTCTGTGCTGTGATTTTAGTCCACAGACCATGAGCTGTGATGATGGGCCCCCCACCCAAAGAGTGACGCGTCCGTTATAACTATCGCTTGTACTGCCGGGTCGTGGAAGGGTATTCCCTTTAACAGATTCTCCTTTGACCAACAGCGTAGAGCTTGTACTTTTGTTGGTGAAATAACCACTAGATCGTCCCACTGACAGCTTGCTTGAGACCACTCTTCGCTTCGCGCGCATGCGCAATCATGCGTGTGGGACCAAGTGAATGCAAGATGCCATCTTGCCAAGTAAGTGCCTAGCTTTGCATACGGTTATCTGGCGACCAGCTTGATACTGGAGGTATTTGCAGCAGTATATTCTGTATTCTTTCCTTTAATGGAAAGACTAGACCTTCCTCGGTCTTTCAGATTGCTCCTAAGAACTGTTTGGTTTTGTTTGGTACAAGGCTTGACTTTTTCTCGTTGATCGAGAATCCCAATTGAAAAAGGTCTATTGTTCTTTGGGTATTTTGCTTGCAAATTTGGGATGTCTCCCCGTGATTAGCCAGTCGTCCAGGTAAGGGTACACTGGGGTCGTTTCCCTGCGCAGGTGCACTGCCACCACCGCCAGTACCTTGGTGAATACCCTTGCAGCGGATGCTATGCCGAAGGGTAGCAACTTGAATTGATAGTGCTGGTTTGCCATCTTGAAACTAGAATTTTCTGTGCGCTGGGAACATTGAAATACGAAAATAGCCCTCTTCATATCCAAGGTTGCCACGTAGTCCCCTCGCTTTAGAAGTGGGATTACTTCCTGTAGCGTAGTCATGCAGAATTTTTGTGGCTCGACAGGTGTTTGCAGGGCGCAGATCTAATACGTACCGCCTTGTTAGTTCTTATTTGGGCACATGGAAGTACGTTGAATAAATACGATTTACCTGGTTTGCCGCGACGATTTCGACAGTGTACTTTAACAGCAGCGCTTGCACCTCTTCCAGAAGTATGTGGTGTTCCTCCTTTGTGGTAGTGCTTTGTCATGGAGGGGGGGGGGGGTCCCTGTAGTAGCTCCACCCAATAACCGCCTGCCACTGTTGAAATCACCCACTTGTCTGTGGTGATTCCCTCCCATGCATGGGAGTGTGTTATGGATCCTCCTACTGGAGTGACATGGGAGGGAACCTGGAGCGGGTGGTCATTGCTTTGGGACCGGGGGGGGGGGGGGGGCGAGTGGATCCACCTCTGGAAGCAGGATCTGCCCCGGCCGCAAGATCTTCACTGGCCCCTTTGGAAGCCTTGAGAGGACTGGCCTTTAGTAGAACCCCAGGATGAACCCTGACCCTGGTTGTATCCAGAACCTCTCTGCTAATTTTGTCCCCCGACCTGAGGGGTTATTTTTAAGTTGGCCCAGCGACTTCAGAGTGTCATATTCTTCCCTTGCAGTTTTGAGAGCATCCTCTACTGCTTTGCCGAACAGAACATTAGGCTTGATCGGCATATTGAGGAGGGTCACTTGTGTCTCTACTTTAAAGCCTGACTGGTGCTTTATAAGAGTGCCCTCTGCGATGATTCTACCAGCATAATCTGCTGCATCTAAATTATTTTTCAAGATGCAGTTCGACACAGCCTTCCCTTCTCCTACTGCGAGGGAGAGTTGGGATTTTAATGGCTTCGGGGTTGAGGCCATTTTTGTGACCATTTTCTCCCACTTGGCAGTTGTAGCTGGCCAGCAGAGTGGTGGTGTTGCCTGATCTGCTGCCGAGGTGGCCACTTTCCTACCAAAAGTATTTTTTTTGCTTTATCGGAGGGTGCCTCCGATGATGCAAGAGGTGTTCCGGCCCTTTTCTTTGTTGTAACGACCAATGAGTCCGGCTTTAATTGCCCCCTGATCTAGAAGGGCTCAGAGGACGCTGGACAGAACCTTTTCTCAATGCGGGGCTTCACTGCCCACATAAGGTTAGGGGTCACCAGAGAGGGCTGCATTCTTCTCTGTATGGATTGTAATAACGGGATAAATTAGTTGCTGCTTTGTCACCCAATAGGTCTTCAACAAAATCGATTTGCGTTTCCTGTGTCAGAATCTGGAAGTGGTCAGCTGCCTTAAGGAGCATGTCGTTGAATTGGAGTTGGTTATCTACCGGTGAGTCAGCCACCAGCCAGTATCCATGATCTGGAGACGGTAAGACCTAAACGTCTTCTTCGTCACATAATCTACCGCCCCTATGTTTTGGTTGGGGTCATAGAGATCCAACAGGTCTGTCTGCTACGAGGGTGTCTGAGCGGGTTCTTTTTTGCAGGGGTTGTGACACTGTCGCCCCTCTAGCTGGTGGCGTGTTGTGTAAGCTTTCTATAGCCTGCAGATTTTTCTCAAAAACAATCACTCGGTCAATATCTTCCGCAGTCAACTGCGAAAAACTTGGGATAATTGAAGGCGTGGGAGATAGTTCAGGTGTAGGCTGCCTCTTGTGTTTCATTGTTTCAGACATAGATCCCTCCCCTTGGGTAACACGTTCTCCCTATGCGATTTGTGGGTCTTCGACATATGGCGCTTGAAGGGTGCCCCTTGAGAAGTGTTTCTGGGACATGCTTCTTTACCAGATGTGTCAATTTTGAAGTATGCTGGGATTTTGCCGTTTGATGTGTCTGAACTGTTTCGGCTGTTGGGTGTGCCTGAGCCGCGCCTTTCGATGTTCCGTTTTGGGTGGTAGATTTAGGTACGGCGTCCAAATTGGCTTTATCTCTCAATTTTGGGGGCCTGTCGTGCAACAAACTCGATCTGGAATGCCCAGAGGACAGGGAACTGGTGGACCTTCCCCTCGACGCAGTGTGTGGCTGTGTAGTCGGACTTGACGTCGATTTATGGCCTAAGGCTGTGCGTTTTAGTGAGGAGTCTTGTCTGTGCAGCTGCCGCCGGGTGTCGTCCCTGCAACAGCGCCGCCGGCCTGCCTGGTGGGGTTGCACGTGGGAATCGAATGATTCCCTTTCGCCGTCATCACTGAAGGCGTTGATGCGGCCATCGCTAAAAGCACCTTCCACGTCTATGGCGGCCTCTGCCTTCATGGTGTGGTGGGCCCAGCCTTGGTCTTTCGGTACTTTAAGGTTTTGGGCTTAAAAAGCTTGCAAGCTTTACAGTGGCCCTCATTGTGGTCCCTCAGAAGACAGTGGTTGGACACCTGGTGCAAGTCCTTCCAGGGACATTTTTTGTTACAAGTTGGACACAATTTAAAGGTGGATTTTCCATGTCCAATTGGAATGGCAGCTTGGCAATTAGAAAGGGGACAAGGGGAAATAAGCATTCTCTTAATAGCTAAGATGTGTACCAAGAACCCACTCTCCCTACTGCGTGGGACGAGGCTCGGAGCGGCCGTCCGAGGCCCTGTGGAAGTTCGTCGAAGCAAGTTCTGCAGTCGACGAAGTTTGTCCTCGAAACCGTTGTCGAAGTCGAACAAAGAGTAACTAACTCTAATTTTTCAATAATAAATGGCGTTAGCCGGAAAGGAACTCCGCTCTCAAACAATAATGGCAGAAAAAAAAAACAATCTGAGGGACCTCGACGTGTGAAGGACCATGGGTACAATGGACGTCGCACTAGGGATAGCATTACTGGCTCGCCCCGTCGACGTACCTTTTCGAGTTTTGAAAACAACTAATGCTTCCACTAGATGTCAGCCTATGCACAGCATGTGATCTAAGCAGATTCCACAAGCCTCAGAAAGAAGTATTTTTGTTTGTATACAAAAGAAATCTAACTATTTCTATAGACTAAAAATGTAACAAAGTTGTAAACTTAAAGCCAATAAGGAATGAAAAATGTATTGGATAACAATACGACTAGTTGTGCAGGGGATGGAGTGTTCCACATGTTGGACACCTACTGTTTTACTAAATTTGTATCACAATCTAGTGTCAGGGTTGTTTTTCTCACCTGCATCCTACTACTTTCGCTAAAAAATCTACTTTATAATGCACACAAGAGTGTGCTCCTAGACAACAGTAATAAGCCTCATTCAACTTCCAAGACACAGGAACTGTCATCTAGCCAGATCCAATGGCAATCTCATCTGCACCCGTGGGCCCAGTGAATCTAGGAATTCGAGGGGCGATTTCTAGATAAGTCAGTAAGGGGAGTGAGCTTGCATACCGGTTTCCACCACCACTTCACCATAGAATTGTACGGCACCCAGTCCTGACTACTTCTCCCTTGTCTGGTTGTGAGAGATCTGGACAAGGACCTTTCCCCACCCCGCACGGCTTCATCTAGTGTGGTGCAATTGGAACAGGCCCCCCCCCCCCATCTCTGGAACTTCACTTTGGTTTTTTCAAAAATAGAACAGTTTACTTACCCGTCGGCTTTACCAATACTGCTTTTCCTTACTGAAACAATGATAATGAGGGGTCATTTGTATAGCGCTTTCGCGAAGTTGGTACTCATTTATCAACCTTGGAAGGATGAAAGACTTGAGTTGGCCTCGCTGGGATTCAAACCTGTGACCTGCAGATCTCAGAGCAAGCACTCAACTTGCTGAGCCATCCAACCCCTGACTCCCCACCAAGTCTCCTTGGGACTCTTTTGGGCAGTAGGCCCACCTTCCTAGCAGGGAAGCCCTTCTTGAATATCAGATTGCTTATTCTATGAACTACAAGTGTTTCTAGTGCTATACAGTGTGTTCCATTGTTCTAACCTGAATTACAATCATTGAGCTATTGCTTCTAGTATTACTCGTTCACCTTCACTTATTTTACTATATACAATGTATACCTGTTCATAACTGATTACTCTAGAACAGTTTTAAAAAGTGTTGGTGATCTCTAGAACACCCGTGTGGAAAATGTATATACATGCATAGATTTGTTGTTTAAGGCCTGATAAATATTTGTGTAATTCCGGTCTAGTTTGCTTTGAGAGCAATGTACTGTCTTTGTCTGCAGGAAGTGGGCAGGAAATTTAGAGAGCCCCAGCAAAAACTAAGATGGTGGATCCCCTCTCTGGACTATTGTAACTCCACCCCTTCCTCCGTCTGCCTACTTCAAAAGGACGCCAGTAATTTGCACCCTGATGTGAGAGGGCCATTGTTATGTCAGGACGTACTTTGAAGCACTGGTTTGCAGGGTACTTCTTGCGGAGGGTTCTTGTTCCCTGGGATGTGGCGTCGACTCCTCCGGGGAATTCAAAAAAGGTTTCCTAAACTGGGTCCCGCATGGTTGTTGGCATAACCAGACCAGAAAACAAATACAGCCAGCCCGGTGAATCACGTCAACAAGCCAACAGTACTAGGACCTCCAAATGCTGTTGCTGTAGAATTGTGTTACCTCAGCAGCCACCAAGTCATACGTAGACTGATCTAATATTTACGATTTACTAGGTCTCCACGGTGCTGGTATACATAATTGACTAGAGCTGCAGCCAAATAATAAAATCCACCTCTGTGTGGAGTTTTGTATTCCAGCAGATGTCAGAAATGCCACACATACCTTTTATCCTGCCCAGCTGTTACTGAAGGGAAGCAGTTGGAGATGTAAAGAGATGTCAAGAGATTGTCACAGCAATGGCAAATGAATGCAATATGATTTGGCATGGAGCATTATGAAATTAAGTCTAATTAGCATACCTACCTTTCAGAAACAAAATTAACCCATCATTTTATTGCTTAAAATAAAGTTCAGGCGATACAGCTGCACAGTCGGAAACCTTATTGGCGGCCACTGTTCAAGTAGGTATGACAATTCTAACAGGTGAAAATATTACTGTTGAATAATGTTTAATTCCTGGGCAACTGGGGGAAGGGGCATTTCTTACACACTGTTAGGGTGGAATGATGGTGTACCCCCTTGAACCAACAGGAAACTTGGAAGGAGCATGGTTTATTAAAAACATAGGCAGCCAAATCCGTTGATCATAGAGTAACGGACCACCCACCTACTATGGATTTCTACGGTTACAGAGACTCGCATACAAAGCTTTTTCAAAAACAGGATTTATTTATCACCGTAGATGTTCGAGGTTAGTAGTTCAGATGTCCATACAAGCAGTAGAAACCGCGTACAGAGTCCAAACCCATGGGGTTGATTCCAGCAAAACCTCTTCAGAGCCTTCATCCACACACTATCTGGACTCTACTCACCAATGAGAAGGCAAAGACACAAGACAGAAACATGTCAATAGGGTCTCACTCGCTAGCTTCAGGTGCAAGATCAGGTGCCAAACCTCAGCTTCAAAACACCACTAGAGATACCAGCACCTCAGCTCCCACACAGCTTGGTGTAAAATTAGAGTATAAAACTTGCACATTATGGAAATGTGTTCATGCAACTGTGGAGAATCCATTGGTCAACCTCTTCCTGTAATTCCGTTCCAGTAGCAAAAAGGAAATCTGGATGCAGCCGGAGGTGTAAATTGTGGCCAGGGCGATTAACACCACAAGACTTCTTCTGCACAGATATGAAACGCATGGCATCTTGATGGGTACAGTTGGGCCATACACAGTACAGCCCGCCGTGCAGCCACAGTTAAAAGTTCTGGATGGACCTTAAATATAGGAAAAGCAATGTATTACTAACAGAAGAACGCTTGATACAGCTGAACTGCAGCACACCTTTGTGGCGAGTGTGCCACCGACATGGGTCTCCCTTCACTCACTGGGCCGTGATCTAATTAGTTACTTGAATGAACGGGAAGAGAGATCACTAGGACGTCCCTGAACATAGAAGGCAAAATGGTAGGATGTGTTTCTAGTTGGGATTGAGGCGTTAGCACGATTAACAATTTCCAACTTATCCAGTACCATGGACTTGGTTTTGGCTTCTCTCGCTGGGCTCTGAAAGCAATACAGTCAGTGTGCCTGCACTACTTATGGATGAGCAAGTTGTACTAAATGATGTAGCAGCGTCCACAACTGGTTGCTTCAAGTAACATGATTCTCACCTTCATCTAGTTGAGCTTTCTGATGAGTTGGTTGATCCCGTCTGCCCGGTTGCCAGTGTCCCCCACCTCAGTCTGAAAGCCAAGCTTATTCTGAGCTGCATGCCGAGGAACAGAGAGTGGGAACGGGACAAGGAAACAAGATACTTCCCGGAAGTTCTTTCCAACAGAGTACACTTCGTGAATCAGATCCTCCAAGCAAATGATGCCAAACTTTCCTGAAAGGGAAAGACAAAAACTGAAACATGACCACTCCTAATATCCTACATTATCAAAGCGTAAATCATGGTCCCATTCTATACAAGAAGCAACTATTAGCATCTGTGCAAACTACCCCAGCATAGCGTTACCCCAACAGCCTCAACACAAGTGAATCCCATTAAGACACTTTAGCTCCAATCCCCTATATAAGCCCAACCAAAGCAATGAAACACATATTTACAGCGGTTGCAACCCAGCATTTCCCCTGCAAACATAACTACCTGATGCAGTCAATTTCCTGCAGGAAGAAATACAACACCGCTAAATAAGAGCCAACAAAAAAAACAAACAGAAGAAAACACAATCCCTTGGCTAGGTGTCAGGAACAAATAAAAAGCCACATGGTTAGATGCACCTATGACAGCAGAAAAAGGCTACCATAGGAAACAAGTATGTGGTTTCGTATTCAACAAATGTCACAGATTCAAATTCTTATTTGCAACCCTCAAGTAAGGGGCCCGGCGTGATTCAGAGACGAGTAAGGCTAACATGCATGCAGGTTTACTATGAGGCAGCCGCCACTAAACAAACAATAGAAGGTAGAATGCTACCCAAGTCTTCAGGTTAGGATGGCAACCATGTACTCCAACAGACTGCAACAAAGCCTGGAACAAATGTGGATCCACCCATTATGTCCACCGGAGAATCTGCTTGCTTGACGGGGCACTATTGGGGTGATTTCCCGGCAGGATTGTCTGTTGCCCACTTTCATAGTAACAACAGCTTTTTGGCAGCTGAGTTCATCATATGCGCATTTTAGGGGTGACACATGTTCTTATTCGAAGATTGATTTGGTGCTTCTAGAATGCCTACGACTAGAGCCCATGCCTATAAAGCGACTTTTCAGCATTCACATGAATTACCCCCTTCCTGCCCCTTATCCATGCCTAAGCCCAAGTTATTTGGCTTGGGGGTAAGAAAAGGGTCTGTTCAAGATGAATCTAAACCCAGGCCCTCGGAATGGATCCCTGTAGAGTATGGTCATTTACTGTAATCTCCTATGGCCATGGGAAGTCAACTGTCTGAAGTTCTAGCTGGGAGTGTTCGGAGGAGACGGCTCCAGGACTTGAGAGCCGGACAAACGTGGATCTCCTACAGGAACCCCAATGCCATGTGTGCAATCAGATATGACGGGTTTGGCTGATCAGAAGATCAGGTCTGCCTTTTAGGGGACCTGGCAGCTGGAAGTCAAGTTAGAGGCATTGATAATTTAGCCCCATGCTTGACTATTCACAGCCCAGCAGCCGGGAGGAGAGGGCAGGAGCCTTCTCTCCCCTACCCTTCCTGCTACCACATACCGCTGCGGAATCCGGTGAGATGAGCGCTTCGCCGAATACAGCCTATCTTATCCCTGCATTTACCAAATTCAATCAGGAAAGCACTGCCCAAGTGAAATCGGAGCAGTTTTCCCACTCCATTCAGCCTATATTGTGTTTCCTCAACATCCGATCCACAATCTGTCGTTGATGGCAATGTGCGTAATGGCAGTGACGGGCGTTCGCACCATTAAATGAAGCACATTTTTAAATTGGCGTCATGCAGCACCTGATTGGCTGCACGTTCGTACATTCGCCTGCCTACCAAGCCGGAAGGCGTAATACGGCCTTCAGGAGAAAGGCCAAGAAAAGGGCCCGTCTGCGCCTGTCCGCATCGGACCCCATTCCTTAAAAAACCAACACTGGACCCCACATTGCCCACTAATTACCGACCAATAACAACGGTCCCTTTCCTACTCAAACTCATTGATAAAATAGCATACACACAAATCCAAGTACATCTAGAACAGAACCAACTTTTAGGAACTAGACAATCAGGTTTTAGGCCCAACCACAGCACGGAAATGGCCCTTCTGGACCTCATAATCCAGATGGACACTATCAGAGATTCAGGCAAACTCTGCATTCTCCTGCTGTTAAGACCTCTCTGCAGCATTTGACCTTGTGTATCATGATAAACTACGCACCTCTTTAGCCAATGACTAACTTCTCTAATGATGCCACAATGTGGGTGAAATCTTTCCTGGCAGAATGCACATCCAGAGTGGCCACAGGTAAGGAAGCTGCTGATCCCATACCAGTGTCTATAGGAGTACCCCAGGGATCATGCCTTTCCCCTACATTTTATAATGCATACACAAAGCCCCTCTTCTCTGCCCTAAACGATATGGGTGTCGTCTACAACTACTTTGCAGATGACACCCAGATCCTCATTCCCATCTCAGGTAACTATGACCAGGACACCCTGGTCATCAACAAAATATACACGATCATCCAAAACTGGATCCCCTATTCTCATTGTGGGATCGCCAACCAAAATAGCCGCACCCGGACTGCACCTCTATCAACATAGACGGCTCACCGATCCCAGTACTCAAGCAAGTTAAAACATTAGGTGTTTACTTAGACGCCAACTTCACGATGACCAAATATCTCAGTACTCTCTCCTCCACCGCATACACATCTAAACTGATAGCGTTAAGTCGCCAATTCCTGACCACAACCAACTGCCTTACTTTAGCTAGAGCATTGGTATTATCCAAACTGGACTATTGCTAGGGATCTCAAAGGCCAACCGTAGCAAATTGCAACTCATACAAAACAAAAGCTCCAAGAGCAGCTTTAGGGATAAAAAAGTCGATTAGGAAAGATGCCCATTGGTTACCCATTGAAGCCAGAATAATCTTTAAAACTCTGTATTGCGCACAAATGTCTTACAAAAAAAGCACCAATCGTAATAATGCAGTACAGAAAAAAGAAACTACCAGAACACTAAGATCTAACGAAAATCAACTCCTAGTGTCACCCTGCTACAACAATACCAGAGCAGGGGGTAGCAGCTTCCAAGTTCTAGCTCCCAAACACTGGAACTCCCTCCCCATTATCAAAAAAGAGACTTCATTCCCCGGCTTCAAAAAGCAACTGAAAACTTGGTTATTTAACCAATACTAGTACCCTGTCATTCCTGAACTAGTAGAATGATTACTTGCCCAAACTAACTTTTTTGCTGAACATGTAGGACCTGCCTACTGTTACATTCTGCATGTTCTCTCTATTGTATGACCAATTACTAAGATGTCTAACCATGCCGTGATACCCCAGGGTCTGGGCGGGTAACAAATGAAATAAATAAAAATGTCAAAAAAGTCCCCCCAAAAAAGGATGGAAACCTTTATTCCAAGTTTCTTTCCAGTCTCCTCTGGGATATTTGGGGGATGTATGGTGAGCAAACTGTGCATATTGAACAAGTTGGTCCTGGCAAATGGCAACAAGCCAAGGATATCATCATACGGGAGCTAAATCAATGCAACACCTTTGCTGACTTTGGTTTATGTTAAAGGACATTTGTACCGCGCACTATCACCACCGAAGTGGTCCCCTGGCGGCTCTGAAAAAGGGGAGGAGAGGTGGGGTGGGTTAGTGGGAATAAGCTGGAAAAGTGCAAGAGAGCAGTGATGTGCTGTTGGCAGCCTCAGCCCGGTGGGTCCGTTGGCTGGGCTTGGGGTGTTTAATGGTCCGTAGTCGTCATGTGCTGTTGTGCAAGTCTATGTGTGGTTTGTTTGTTGTTGCATTGTTGTGAAATTTGTGCGGATTGCTGCGTTTTAGGCTTGTGGTTGTGTTTGGTTATATTTTGAGGTGTATGCAGAGGGACAGAATTGTTAGTTGGCATTGCTGTCCTTGCAATTGTGGGATTCCATCTAGGTGCAGTACATGCCAACAGCCACATTTCTATCTAGGTGCGGCGCAAGCTAAAGTTCAGAATTTCATACTAGTGCGGCTCATGCTAACAGTCATATTTCTATCTAGATGCGACACAAGCTAGGGTTCAGAATCCTGGGTGTGGTGCACGCCAAGAAACACATTTCTATCTAGATGCGACGCGAGTTAAAGTTTATGGATTGATCATATTGACAAATGTGCCTACAGCTCCAGCCGGTCAGGGTTAACTCTCGTCACAGACCAGAAGCTGACTGGGTGACCAGGACTGTCAAACCCACCAGATGGGAAGCAGTAGCCTTGCAGTGTCAAGTAAGTTAATCAATGTACAGGCTGCCCTGAGTATGCCCTGCGCCTGGTCCAACGATTCAGCCATGGGAAAGCACAATAGGCATGGTAGTGGATAAGTTTTGTCAAACTGATAAATACGGCCTATCCATCAAGGGAAAAACACATTAAAATACAGGAGAGATCTGTGCCCCAAACCTTGATACTTACACCGCCTGCAGTAGCCATGGAATTTCACAAAAGTACCTCCTTGCTCTTTTCAATCTACTAGCACCAATAGCAAATATTGTACTATTAGGAACCTACGTGTGGTCAAATCTCATATGCATGTTATTTTGGATCAGACCTTAAGAGGATTAGCTTATGGATTAAAAACATTTTATAATTACTGACGTAGAGAAGCCAGCAGGGTTGGAACTGAAGGATGCACTCAAAAGTACTGGCATGGTTACGCCGTAAGACTGGGCCTGAGGTGGTCAAAACCTCTGAAATTAATGTTCTTCAGAGAATTGAGATAGACAAATGGTGCTCTCAGAAAACCAGGGACTGTGTACTTATGGGTTGCAGCAATAGCAACCTTCCATTTTTAAAGATTTCCCCATGGCCAATCTAACCCGAGAATCGGTAGTTGATCGTATGCAGGACTTTTAATATGAGCGGTGGCCATTTCTTTTTTTGAGTTATTTTAATATGATATGGCACAGACAGTTCAATGTAAGTTTGCCTGCTAGGAAGCTCTGTCCTCGTTTTAGTTTGATCTGGCTTTTTTAGGAGTTCTTGTCGTACTTCTGTTTTTATCCATCTTCAGCTTTACTTGGTCATGTTTTTAGTTTTGGCTATTAGGTGGCGTTGAAAGCACCACCTACAAAGCCAAAACTATGGTCATTAAAATAAGAGCTTTAACATGAGAGCTTGAAATAGGGGCTTTGCATGCAGGTGTGTAATGCTTTTCAATGCAGGTTGACATAGGAGGATGGATATATGTAGTTTGACTACGTGGCCCACCCATTTACCGTCCATCGCCAAGTGCAATCTATAGGATTTGCCTCCCATTCCCACCCATTTTCCCCTCCAACCACGTCTTTTTACACTCTTTGGCTGATTTTCTACTGTGTGGTGAATTTGTCAGCCATTTTTGCTTCCAAAATGGTGGTTGCCATGTTTTAATGTTATTATAAAGTAATTTAACTTTATTGAGGCTTTAAAATATATATACTGCAGCTTTCAAGTTATGTTACACATTACTGTATGTTGTATTTAAAATAAACAAAGTACTGTAATAGTTATGTTTTAGTTTAAAATGGTTCTGAAAATGCCCACTTACTGATTTGTGAGGGTTGCTCTAGTACTTTGAAATGTAAGCAGTCCAGTTTGTTAGTGATGTCACTATTATGTTATTGGCTCTCGAGTATGTGCCCCCCCCCCCAAAACAGCAGCAATTTTCTTTCACCAAATCGGAGCAGGGCTCTAGTGCCTTCTGGATACGACTCTCTGTGCTGGGCTCTGAACCAAACTGACTGCAAATGTTTCATATTTCCTTTAAATAAAATACCTTTTTTTCTCCTTGATGACTTGCGCAAGCACAATTTCTGAGAGAAAATGTCCAGCTGTGCCTTGTCAGCCAACGTCGGCCCGTAGGTACTGTTGCAGGGCGCTGTGTATGCCCGCTGCCTGGAGAGCCATGTGTGTGCAAGTGGACTGGCTGCTCGGCTTAGCCCAATACTGAGCCGTGCATGCTCCCAGGGGAGCGATCTCCTTCCAGCCTTCTCTTTCTCCAAGGACTGCGCTGACATGTTGGGACATCCCATGCACTTTAACCAGTTGTTGTAGCATAAGATTGATTTTCTTTTCTTTTCTTCTGAGTGAGCATCAGCAGAACTCTCAAGGGGTCAGGTGCTGTTAGAACCCCAGCTCTTTTGCTGGACTATTGGCAGTTTATTTTTTACTCCACAGTGAGTGGGACTTTTTTCTCACTCGTCTTTTTTCTGACTAGGAGTTGGTGTTCTTTATTTTATGGAATCTGGTAAACTCCATAGGCATCTGTTTTTTGCACTGTGACATGCAGCACCGTTTGTGCAGTGCCACCGAGAAGTCCCTTGGACTTCTCTTAATGTTTAACTAAATTTTCTTGAGTGAACTACTGTTTCTAAGACATCACCATTGATGGTGATCGCGGATTGTAGTAAAGGAATCTACCCGAGACCCCCTCCGTGACCCAGCTCAAGGCTAGGGCACCGAGAGAATTCCAGGGAAACCCCAAGGTGAAAAAACCCTGTGGAGAGCTGCTGGGGTGCGTGGTCGCCAATGCGCAGTCTCCAGGAAATCAGGACCGGTGACTTGAGGTCTGGGATGATGGTTAAAGCACTGGCTGGATCAGGAGCCTTCCGGAAATCTGCTAAGTGGAATGTGAAGAGTGGATGTTAGCACTAAAGGTTTTATCTCTTGGATAGTATTCCACCAAACACCTGTGAAGCTTCTTACCCCCGGTAAACTGCACCCGAGTCTCCTGCCAATAAAGAGGACTTGGTGCCCAGATGGAGTGAGAGTAGGATCAGGACAGCTGGAGAGAGAAAAGGAGAATAGTTTATGGCTGTTCGTGAATCTACTGTGTGCCGTAAAGGTGTGCTGTCTTCCAGCAGGAAGCAAACAGATTTCCTACCGGACGCTGAATGTGATCCTAGATCATGAGCACTCGTGTTTGAGATCACTTGAATCTGAAGGTCAATATTGCTCACTACTTGTGTTCCTGAATAGAGAGAAGTTGATGATTTACACCACAGCAGAAGGGCGGAGCAATAGCCAGTTATCCCGATACTCGGGAGCAGAGGAGCAACCAGGAGTAGGGGCCTGGACTGATCATCTGAATACCCACAGTAACGGAATGTAAACCAAGCTCGGTAGATGTCGGGAACTGATTCCCGAGTCGGGCGTGGGTCTCGGTGTTCAGGAATTGAGAGGTCTAAGAAAAGGAACAAGGGTTAGCACGAGAGAAGAAAGATAATGAATGCAAGCTTGACTGTACAGAATTCTAAACGAACACACGAAGTGCTGCCAGGCTCCTAGTAGAGTAGCGACGCAAGGAGCCCTCGATCTTCCATCCGGATATGCTGGAGAGGAAGGGGCGTGGCCAACAGAGAAAGCTCTGTTGCGTGACAGACTAGACCGTAGCAACTGGTGGAATGCACGTCCATGTTGGAGTTAAACTGCTGAGAGTAAGCAACCAGAGAGTAAGCAACACCGTAGTTCTGAGCAGAAGGGGACACTCATCACTGATGACCCCTGTCTTACTTACCTTTACTTTAAGGTTCCAGCACACACCACCCTATGTGGAGTGTTGGGTGTTCAACATCATTTACAGTAAGAATCCACATCAATACAATGTCAGCAAGAATCATATGTTCCCAGAACAAAATCCTATTTTAAAAGATACTTGATGGAAAGACAGCTGTCAAAATGGGTGTAGTACCGTTACTCGCCTCTGTCCGGTGCTAGCGATTTATAATTCTGACAGGAGAACTGGTGTTTCAGCAGTTAAATATGGCAAAGAGAATTCCATCAAAATGCAATATAGAGTGCCACACAGTGATTTCATGTTGAAAAGGACTTGATTTAATGATATGTTGCTTATTTTAAGTTTATAAATGTTATTTTTTTTCACAAGGAACTATTACAATTGATCAGAAAGTAACCTGATGCAGTTAAAACTCCAAAAGGCTTGCTTCCCCTGAGAACCCTTCACACCTTGGGCCTTCCCATCAAAAGGAAGGATGTCGCATGGACATGTTAATCAGATGGGGAGGGGATTTTCTCTGCTGGCAGGAGAAAGGGACAATAGAGTCTTCCAACTGAATAGGGAATGCTAATTTCGGGTGTGACTGACCTCAAACTGCTAGCAAGAAGCAAGACATGTGACCCTCTGAGTCAGCCAGCCCTGGAGGTGGAGACAAACCATTGTGTGAATTTAATTGAAAGCAAATGTACGTTTTATAAAAATGCGTATAACAAATTGTACCAAGCTGACAAAAATGGGAAACAGGTTCTTAAAATTAAAAATTCCCTCACGATTTAAGACTAAGCTGGACGTCGTGTGATGTTCTAAGACCAAACCCCGGAATTTATTAATATTGCAGCTGCAGTGTTTTTGCTATGAACATAAGAAATTACAGAGATATGCTCAGATGGAGTGCGAATGTAAAATTTGGTGTAGAACCAATATTGGGAAACCCACCAAAAGCGCGACTAAGTGGTCATTTCTGAACCCAAGCTCGTAGGAACATGGGACTGGAACAGAGACGTGCCTTAATTAATCTGTGATGTGTGTAGGGGAGGGTTGGTCCAAGAGACCCCCCTTGCCTACATCCCTTCCCCAGGTGAGGGCCATGGCTCATTGGGCGTCCCCTCATACCACCAGGGCCCAGGTGGTGGAGGGCTCACCTGCTGAAGACATTGCCCACACGTATTGAGTTTAGCTAGGCCTCAGAAAACATTTTGTCTAACAAAGATGGTATGAGCTCAGCGCACTGTAGCGCGGCCCCCACCCTTGGAGAGTTTCAATTATCCCTGTTGCCGCAGCGCCCTGGCAGATCCGCTGTGAGCCCGTTCCCACGAACAAGACGGACATCAGCTAGCATAAGATACTAACACTAACATTTCACCTTCCGCAGTGTATCACTGCTCCCAGCATGACCCGGCCAGCGAGGCCTGGGTGATGGAGAGAACTGTAAAATGGTCATCGGATGAAAGCAGAAAAGTCACCAAATTCTAATGCCAAAACTACTTGTAATACGCGCATTCTCTTCACAAAACTTCTTCTATTAAAGAAACCTGTAAAAATGTGTAATTATGGTAGAACGCATGTTCACATGACACCAGCAATGAAGGACCCACACCCCTGCAGTTGTGTGCAAATAATAAAAAGCGTTCCGGGGGACTATTCGTTATACGTATCATTGAAAAGCTTACACTCCATGGTCCCGCGCCATAACCAAATTAATGCTGCTAGAGTACAAGGGAAGACAAGTGTAATCATACAGAGGGCTCATGTGAAGGACGCGCGAGAATGCACCCGTCATGTGTCTATGTCTAAGCCCTTATGTGCCACTACCGCCACGCACGGTGGCGAGTCTTTCTTTGTGCTCCACCAACCACACTACTACCTCACTTACTGCAAATGTATATGCATATAACTAAATGCTGTAGTTGTTAACAGTGTACAAATAAGGTGCTCAGACTGGCTTTATTTGAGAGACATTTAGCAAAGTTGAAATGTATGATTTCGAGTGATCCAAATGAGTATCAGAGTGTTCAAATGTTTGTACCTAAAGTCGGCAACACACGAGGAAGATACCTTTGTGAATATGTGCAAGGCCATTCCCCCTCCCACCCTGTGAAGACTGCCAAACAAGAGAGCAGATGCCCGCGCCGCGCTGCTCCACCTCCCCCAACCAGGCTGGAGCCGCTTCAAAGATTTGTAGTCCCCTCTGCAGCACCCAAGGCCACAGCCCGCCACCTGCATTATTTACAGCATAGCAGTAAACCTCTGCCTGAATACACAAATCCAAAGGCACCCTCTCTTAAACCCCACAACCCACCGGATCACCTTAGACTTATGGCCCTGTGCAATTAGGACACCCAATACTGTGGCAACATAAGCAGCCCATTCATAACGACTTCTAACAAGACAGAAAGGCATGTACCGCCTGTCCCATGCCCTGAGACTTAGCCCCTCGACCTATGGTACCGGTCAACAGGACGCTGGTAACCATGCACTGATGAATGACCATCAGACCCCTCACAAGGTGCATTCCTCCTGTGTTGCATTAACCTGTAGAATAACCTATTGAAAGATTTACTAAAGAAGAGAATATTGCAATAACTGAATGACTGCGGTGTGCATGGCCTAGGGCAAATAAATCAGGAAAAGACATTCATCTCTGACACTGGCCACAATGGCACAACAACACAGCCCGGATGAACTCAGCCGACCCGCCAGGCCCAGCCCAACCCACGAGGCTGACCAGTGACGTCCTCCAGCCAAGGCCAACCACATCGCAGCAGCGCCTATAGCTAGTCATCGCCACCCAATCCCATTGACTTGTGCCCCTTATAGTATGTAGGTTCTGATGACGTGTTTTGTAAATATATACGCCTGTCTTTGCAATTATCAGACAGAGCGCTCTCGGAGTTTGCGGAGTTCTTTGCATGCCCTATTCTAATTGATAAACTCCCATTTAAGCTCACCCGCACTCTGTCTTGGCTTTATTCCCATCCTGGGAGAGTCCTTCATTGTCTCTCATTGCGGGGAGGATCGTGCTGGTTGGGGACGCTTGCCTTCATGTGTATATGTAATATGAATAAGTGGTGCATCATGGAAATATGTTTTTTTGGGAAAAATAGATTTTCTATGTAAAAGCAAAAGGAAGGGATTTCAGTTAAGCCATAAAACACAGCATCACTCTGACACATACGACACACTGCTCCTGTCTCAAATCAGAGGACAGGAAATTCTCTGACCTATCAGGATCCTTAGAGGGTTGGGCATGTAGAATCAGCCTCCCCACCCACTTTGAAAATACATAAATAGAGCCTGCTTAGGACAGATGACACTTTTCCACTACTCAACTATTCTTGGCGAAGCACTCTGCAGGAAGACTCCAGAAAGATCCAGAGACCAGACTCAAGAACCAAACTCTAGAACTTTGAAGCAGAGAGGCCTAATTCACCAGCTGAACCCTTCTCAGAAGGCCTGCAGAATCTAGCAACCTGATTCTAACCCCCAAACTCCCAAGGGACTCTCACCTTCAACAGCCGGGCGGAGCTGTTCCATTCTAGCCAAGAACCCTGTGCAAGAACCAAGGTCCAGACCCAGAAAGCAGAGCTGTATCCGGAACTGTCAGATCCAGTCCAAGAGGCCACCCAGACCACCGGGCAATGCTGAGAGGAGAACCCAGAGTGCCTGAGACCTGTCCGGTGGCGAGTGAAGCGAAACCCTTGACCAGATCTTTGACGAGGCCCATGCCATTGCAAAGCCTAGGAGCAATTTAGTCTAGAACTGTCCATAGTCATCTCTTAGTTTAAAGTAATCTTATTCCATTTCAACCTGTCCAGAACTGCATTATAGAATCTTGTGTCCATTCTGAATTCTCCTCCACATAATTCTTGATAATTGTAGCAATAATCATCTTTGCGCTGATATTTTCTGAGGAGGGACAAGTGTTTTGACGGACAGAGATCAGAGCGGTGGCGCCGCTGTTGAGTGTCTTGCTTCTTCACAGCTCCTTAGTCTAAGCCTATCCTTGTTGGTAAATCTTTAAAGCGCGATCTGTCATATCTGAAATCTCAACTTTATTTCTAAAAATCTACCTTCACAAAAAAACCACACATCTGTATTTTTAGTTGCGGTTACTTCCGCTCGCAGATTGAGCGAGTTGCAGGCACTTTCTGTTAAGCCACCCTTCACTGTGTTTCATAAGGACAGGGTTGTCAAGAGTCTGTCCTTCGTTTCTTCCGAAAGTGGTATCGGAATTTCATTTAAGCCAGAAGGTCATTCTTCCGGCATTCTATCCTCCGGATCCTAGGAGAGCTTTAAGTGTCTACATTTCACGCATGTCCCGGGTCATAGTGGACGATCAGCTCTTTATTGGTTACGCTGGAAGGCGTTTGGGACAAGCTGTTACTAAGCAGACTTTGTCTAGATGGATTATCTTGGCAATTTCTAAATGTTACCGCTTGGCGGGTAAGGACCCTCTGGTAGGCTTACGGGCCCATTCTACTAGGGGTATGGCTGCGTCTACTGCCCTGCAGAGGGGTGTTCCTATTCTTAACATCTGTGAAGCAGCCACTTGGGCTTCGGTCCATACTTTTGTACGACACTACTCCCTAGATTCTATCCATGGGCAGGATCTGGCCTTTGGCAAGGCGGTCCTTTACTCTGAAATTTGATGGGCATTCTAAATTTCTATATTCTAAATTCTTTTTCCCTCCTCCATAGGTTGCTACTGCTTTGGGAGTCTGTCAGATATGGAATACGCCGGAGGACCCAATCCCCTCGAAGAACAAGGGCCTGGTAACGCTCTTTCGATGGTCCGACAACGTATTCCATTTCGCTGCCTCCCTACCCGCCTGCTACAGAATTTCTTATGCGATTGCAGCTTACGTTTCTGCAAGGCTTTCTGTGGTCATACTGGCAGAAGATTAGTGCCACACGTTCTGGGGAAAAAGCTACAACTGAGGCTACGGGCGTCGTGCGTCCTTCTTCTAACATCCAGTGACGTTGGCTCGACGGAGGCCCCCGAGGACAGCGTATCGACGTCTCGACGCAGGAGCCGAAAATTTTCCGAAGCAGCACAGCTGTGGTGATTACCTGTCATAGATATGGAATACGTCGTAGGACCCAAGCCCCTCGAAAAACTATTTTGGCGCAACGCCGGACTTGCTGCAACTTTCCATGGCTGCAGAATCCCAATCACCAGTGACCTGTGAATGCATTGTCTGGCCAAGTGCGAATCCGGCCAAAACTTTGTGGGCATCCAGAGGACCCTAAAGAAGTACGTCCAGAGTCCCATCACCAGAGCCCAGGACAGAGGGATCAAGGAACTTCTAGCCGGAGCCGTTTGCTCTTCTTTGGCGCTGAGAGAAAGGCGCCAAAACCACAAAGAGCCACTGCACTCTCGAGTGCTGCCACAGGAGCCCGCCAGACGACCTACCTTTCGTCACCACGACCAAGGACCAGCGACAAGGGTCTGCTGCATTGCAGCCAGAAGGCACCCAGCTGGAACAACATCTTCAGTTCAAAGGTACTGTGGGGCTTGGGGTATAATATCCTTTTGCCATTTGGGATACTTCCTACCTTTGGGATTGCTATTCAATCCTACTCCGAGTTGACCTCAACTGACTTGCACTGGCCTTTCAGCTTGTGCTTTCTTGAAGGTGACTGCTGTGATTTCATTCTGAACACTGACTATTTAAGAACATTTTTCTATTTTTTTATGAGGACTTTGACCATTGACTTTGGCTGTCCTGGTTCCCCAAAGGCCTCCTTCTGAACCCAATGGCTTTGGCAGTGCGTGTTCCCTTACAGGTCTTGTCCTCATGGTATTGGGTAACCCACCTATTGGTTTGCACTACACAAGTTGGTAGAGTGATTGAGCAGCCAGACTTATCTCAAGAGGGGTAAAGTGTGAGCTGTACAGTTGTAACAATGAAATCCACCAATACAAGTTGTCCAAATAATATTTACACCCAAGGTTTTCTAGTAACATTATTTGAAAAGGTCAGTTTTAAATAAGCATTCTTTTAAAAGGGCAATGGGCAACAATAAAAATACTTTCTCGGAATCAAGTCAATCAAGTAGATACTCTTTAGAGATGCTTCATACACACTTCCTACACCCTGAGGTGACTTAAGTTAGAGAGTTGTTGTAAAAAATCACTGTTGGGTCACAAGCGGTTATACTTGTGAAAAGTTAGAGTTGTAATAAACTCTAGAAAACCAGCTACTGCAAGTCTCAAGTGAGAAGAGCAAGCTACTGACAAAGAGGTAGGTAGCCCTTCGAACAGTACCTTGGGTTAGAAGAGGATCCAGCTGGCTTCTATCCTGGTTGCAGTGTTACAGATCCTGGGCCTCAGTCGTGGGGACAAGAGGGAGGACAACTGGAGGACTCCTGCACAGCAGTTTGGAGGTCGGCGGCAGCTACAGGCTCTTTTTAATTCAGCAGCACTTTGCGGTTTTAGCTACTGGCAATTAGCACCAGCGTGGATCTTGGACATTTGATGGGCTCGTTCACTCCTTGAGTTCAGCACTCTGGTGAGGGGACGAGCTCAAGCCGTCCTGCTTCGGGAGGGTCCTCAGGATCTTCCTGGAACTTCGGTCCGGCTTAAAGATGTTGCACTAGATTATGGATTTCTCGACCCCTGGCACTCGGTTCCAGCAGCACCAAGAAGTACCGCCAGTTGGGCAAAGTTTGTCTTGGAGTTAGTTGGTCCCACTAACCCAAGGGAAGAAGTCGTCCTCTCCGGAGCTTCTCTTGTTTTGGAAAAGGGATTTCAGCACAGCAGCAGGGCTTCACCGGGCAGTCTAGGAGGATGCAGCAAGCTCACGATTCCTTTGTCGGATGTTCCTTCTAGTGGTCGACTTGTCTTCAGTCCAAGAAGCCTCGCCTTTTATGCAGGTTTCTCCCATTCATGCACAGCCTATCTGTCACTCGCACAGCATGGTGGATGTCCTGCAAGGCCGGACAGGCAGCCAATCAGGACTGGGTGCATTCAGGTTGCCCTGGAGACTAACAGTCTGGCACCTCCCTCGTTTACTGCCCTGCCAGAAACGCTGGAGCCGGGTTTCAGTACTGAAGCTCGCCAAAGGCAAAACGAACAAATTGGTTAAACCTGGTTTGGCACGCACAGTAAAACCCAAGAAGGACCTCACAAACAAGAAATGGCAAAAAAAGACGACCAGGGCCATTTTGACACAATGTTCACCCATGGGTGCTAATAGTAGGAAAATTAAACCACTGTCACCAGCCATGAGTAAGTAGGAAAAGGGCTGCTATGTAACCCCCCCCCAGCACTCCACCTAAAATGGTGTGTGACTGACCTACAAAAAGGTAGTCAATTTCACTTTACGTTTACCCAAGAAAAGGTATTTAAACCTTAAGGGACATCTAAAGGATTTCTCTGTGACACTGCACTGAGGGCGCTGTGTGTCACCATACAAAGTGTAGATGGCTATGGAGTTTGTCAGACTCCAAAAACAAAGGAAACATAATACAGATCAGAACAAAATACATGAGCAAGTGAGAAAAAGGGCTGGCTCACTCTGGGATTAAAAATTAAAAGTCCTAAAGTCCAGCAAAAGAGCTGGGGTGTCTCCAAGGTTGAAGGGAATTGGCACAGAACTGAGAATTCTCCCTAACAATTGTTGAACACTATTATTGCTGGGATAAAAGACTGCCTGCATCCCTTTGGGAGAATCTAACTTTTTATAGAATACCAGTCAGTTCTGATCCAACCCTAACCTTTCCCTCCTTAACAATACTACAAAGGTGATAAACAGTAAGTGCTATACTGACCTCAAATGACGCCATCTCCGGTTGCTAGAACATTTGTAACATATGAATGAATTGCTCACCTGCTTTATTGTTTGGATTAATGTTACAGCTAGTTACTGGTTTTTAAGGAATGCTTTAAATATCTTTGTGTATTAATAAAGACATGCATTACTTACCTTAAAAGCATTTGATGATTTATCTGCTTAGATTCACATGCTGTGCATATAGTCCGACATCCAGTGGTAACCTGCGGAGTATTGCATCTTGCCTTTCAAGAATAGAAAGGGGACGTTGACATGGGCGTGCCTGTAACACTATCCCTAATGTGACGTGTAGTGTACCCAAAATCCCTCGTGCGTCGAGGTCCCTCCGATTGTATTTTTTCTGCCGTGAGGGAGACTTATGACTATCGTGAGTGCAGAAAAAAAGAGGAAAAGCAGTAGATCCTATGTTCCTTCCATCCGAGCAGGGAAGAAGGGTGGGCGCATGTGAATCCAAGCAGATACAATCATCAGAAATGCTTTTACGGTAAGTAATGCATTTCTTCTGATGCTTGTTAATCTGCTTAGAATCACATGATGCGCATAGACTAGCGAGCAGTACCCGGAGTTGGAGGTGGGTTGTGAAAAGGAACAGTAGTGAAAATGTGTCTTAGTACTGCTTGTCCCACCTGAGAATCGGACCTAGAATGAGTGTCTAGGCAATAGTGTTTTGTAAAGGTGTGTACAGAACTCCAGGTTGCCGCTTTGCAAATGGACTCTAGGGGAACATTTGCAATGAATGCTATGGAAGCCCCAGTGCCTCGAGTAGAATGTGCTCTGGGCTTGAAGGGCAGTTCTCTCTTAGCAAGAGAGAAACAGAGTGATGCATTTGACAATCCACCTAGAGATAGTGCATTTGGAGACTGCATCTCCTTCTCTTCCTGCCGCCACTGAAACGAAAAACTGATTTGTCTTTCTTAGTGGTCGAGTACTTTCCATGTAAAACATGACTGCTCATTCAAGGTGTGTGCAGGTTTCTCTCTCCCATGCTTGAGGAGTTTTGAAAGAACGTCGGTAGTGGACTGGTTCACATGGAACTTTGAAATGAATTTAGGCGCAAACCTAGTGCGAGTGCGCAGAACCACTTTATCTCTGAACTGTAACAAAGGGGTCTAGAACTGAGAGGGCCTGTAGTTCACTGACTCTCCTTATGGAAGTAATAGCTATTAAAAAGGCAGTCTTGTAGGCGAGATCTTTAAGACTTGCTTTATGCATGGGCTCGAACGGAGACCCCATAAGTCTAGTCAACACCACATTTAGGTCCCATCCAGGAGCCGGGTTAGAAATGGCAGGGTGAATTCTCTTTACTCCCTCCATGAAAGACTTAATAACCTCTTCCACCATGACACCTTCTGTTGTGATGTAGTGTAGGCTGAAAGAGCAGCTAAGTGAACCTTTATAAAGTTAAAACCCAGGCCTGAGTCTAGTAAATGGGTCAGGTAAAAAACAATATGGGTAGGAGAGCAGTCAATTGGGTTGATGCTCTTAGAATTGCACCAGATGACAAAACACTTCCACTTACTGGAATAGCAATATCGCGTATTAGGTTTCCTTGCCTCCCTGAGTAGGTCCATAAATCTCCGAGGGAATTGTAGGTGCCCGAACTCTATGACCTAAGGAGCCAGGCCGCTAAATTCAATGTTTGCGGGCATGGGTGAAGCGTCTTCATACATGTTGTAGGGGCAAGTTAGTTTCATTGGGGGAGATAGGGACATCTCCATCAGATGAGCGAACCAGTGTTGGCAGGCCCACATGGGGGCCACCAGTATCATGGTGACTGGTTCCTGGTGCAACTTGTGCACTATCTTGTTGAGTAGGGAAGACGGGGGGAAAAGCGTAAACAAATTTCCCTGACCATGTGATCCAGAGTCCGTTCCCCTTGTAACTGTTCTGGGGGTACCTGGAGGCGTAGTCTTGGCATTGAGCATTCTCCAGAGTTGCGAACAGGTCGATCTCTGGGAAGCCCCGTTCTGTGAAAACGTTGGAGACTGTCTTCGTGTAATCGCCATTCGTACTCCATGGGTAGTGGGACATCTCCTCTGAGTACATCTGACAGAACATGTGGTGATAACAGGAACATGTGGCTGAGAGCCCACTTCCAAATGTTCTGGGACAGTTTGGACAGCCCTGGAGAAGGAGTGCCCCCGTTTGTTTATATAGTACATGGCCGTGGTGTTGTCTGTAAGGATCAGGACCGTCTTTCCTTGCAGTTGTGTCTGAAAGGCTTTCAGAGCTTTGAATACCGCTAAGAGCTCCAAAAGATGTATGTGGTTGGATGCCATCTCTGAGGACCAGACTGTGCGCCGGTTGCTGAAGCAGGTAAGCCCCCCACCCCCACCCTGTTAGAGATGCCTCTGTAGTGAGAGTGGCTTCTACTGGTGAAGGATTTTCCTTTCAGGAGGTTTTCCCTCGACCACCTCTGCAGAGAGAGAACAAGGGCTGGCAAGACAATCACTAGATCGTCCGATAGTCCGCTGGCCTGACACCACTGGCTGTTGAGCCACTCTTGCACTGGACGCACGCGCAATCGCGCATGAGGAACCAAATAAATGCAGGACGCCATCATTCCTAACAGTCGCATGGCCTTGCGTACCGTCACCTCCCAACTGGCTACATATTGAGGGATTTGAAATAACATGTTCTGGACACTCTCGTTGGAGGGGATGACAAGGCCGTCCTTTGTTCGAATTAGAGCCCCTAGGAACTGCTTGACTGGGGTCTAAGCTGGATTTCTTCTTCTTGATGGAGAATACTAGGCTGAATAAGAGGACTATCGTCTTGAGTGTTTGGCAGGCATGATCCGCTGGAATCCCCGGTTATTAGCCAGTCGTCGAGGTAAGGATAAACTGGGATGGATAATCTGTGCAGGTGTGTTGCTGCTACTGCCAGTACCTTTGTAAATACCCTTGGTGCTGAGGCAATGCAGAAGGGTAGTACCTTGAACTAATAGCGTTTGTCTTCTATCATGAATCTGAGGTATTTTCTGTGCGTTGGCAACATTTAAATATGCATCGTTCATGTCCAATGTTGCCATGTAGTCCCCCTGTGTGAGCTGCCGATCCAGCCGATCGGCAGTCACCGCCGAAGTAGCCGGTGTGCACATTGGTGTGATGGAAAGCTTAGTTTCGTCGAATGACGAACCGGGGGTTGTGTCTTTAGTGTGGGGAGTGTGCGCGTCCTTGTTGCCAGGATGTACAGTGCCCGTGCCTGATGGGGACGGACAACGGGGAGCGAGCTCTTTGCCATGAGGTCAATGGCCTACGAGTCGGAGCCCTGGTCGTCACTAAGCCCCTCGTCGGCAAGTGGGGGGGGGGGGGGGAGGTTGGGACTACTCTCTGCCTGCGACATCTCATAGGCCGCCCACCACTTAACACAGCTCTCCTTTAGTGGCTTCAGACGCAGGAGCTTACAAGCTGCTTCGTCGTGGTTAAGGGGAAGACACCTATTACACTTAAGGTGTTTGTCTTTCCATAGGAATTTGGCCTTGCATGAAGGACAAAACCTAAATGGAGTCCTCTCCATAGCAGAGGAATAATACAGTGATGACAAGACCAAGGGAACAAGGAGAGAGGAAAGGGAAAGGCATTCTTAAAAAGGGAAATGCCCACCCCAACCCCACTCTCCCTACTGTGTAGGCCGACCGGATCACTTTCCGTCGAAGGTCCGTGGAGCAGGCTTTGGCGTAGGTCAGGAAACAGCTGTCGAGGGAAGAGACGGCAAGATAATAACTATCAACGACCAAAGGTCGAACAGGATAACAATAGCAATGTCTCTGGAAGAGCTCTGCATAAGGCGACCAGTGCACTGGGTGGACAAAAACAATCTGGGGGACCTCGGCGCGTGAGGGATTTTGGGTACACTACACGTCACATTAGGGATAGTGTTACAGGCACGCCCATGTCGACGTCCCCTTTTGATTCTCGAAAGACAAGATGCAATACTCTGCGGTTACCACTGGATGACAGACTATATGCACAGCATGTGATTCTAAGCAGATTAACAAGCATCAGAAATAAATTATATAACTAAGTATTTAAGTGTTTACTTGGATACCCGAATTTACGGATTTCATTGTATAGCTCAACAGCTTGCATGACCCCTCTCAAGATTAGCCTGGCTGCTCAGTCACACTACCAGCATGTGTAGTACAGGCCTGTATTAAAAGGTGGGTTACCGAATACTAAGAGATAAGTATTGTGTAGTCCCCATACCAGTTGGACTATACTAATTTTCCACCCCAGAGCTGCCCATCCAGTCAACACTATTCTTTGCACGCTGGTATTTTAGGTTTACCCTAAGAGCACTACAAGTCCCATAATGCACTGAGACAATGGGGAGGGTGACTAACACGACACTGGCGCTGCCGAGCACACAGTGAAAGGCCAGCGGGCATTACACTAAAGTAGCACAGAGAAAATGGTCAATGCAGCTACGCCAGCAGAGAGGTCCACCTTTCCCATATCAGCTGTGTCTTATTTCACTCCATGGTTCTCTTTGCGTTCTGGTGCTGGCGCTGCACTTAGACCGGGAGAGGCAGCATTTTGAAGATCAGGCTGCCAATATATAAATTGGACCAGGGGAGAACTCGCCTGAATTGAGCAACTTCCGATCTGTAGATTAGCATGTAACCAAAAGTGACAGGATCCATCAAATGAGGAGCTGTTGGGTTACAGAAGGATAGAAAGAATGTAAAGCGCAGTGGGAGAGCTGTATGCTACATGCATAAGTCTGGCAGGACACCATGTGGGTTGTACTCCCTATCTCACTGCAGTGGGATGTCAGTGGCTCTCAAAAAATTGAGTCAGTGGAGTCGGGGTAAAGCTGGAGACTGGGGTGGGCCTCGAGGCGCTACATTAAAGGCATTGACTTCTCCTCTACCCAAAGCACTTCGTTTCGTGAATTGGCTGCGTGTTCTAAACTTATGTCCTTTGTAGAAGTTCCCTAACGTGGCTGGAAATCGAGGATTCGGGATGCTGCCGGTGCTGACCCGGTCTGAGGGAGCAAAATACTCAGATTTTAGTTGGGGGTCACAGGGCGTATCCAGCGCTAAATCCCCATTCTCTTTGCTTCATATACGGTCGCCAGACTGCGGGGTTGAGCTCACACTTTCTCTCTGTGGATGAAAGAGACTGTCTGGGAAAAGAGAAAAGTGTCCCCCGCCAGTCTTTCGGATCCCCTTGGTTTGACAGACCATGTTGCCAGTCTCTCATCCCGGCAACCGTTCCACAACACGAAGCCACAAAGGGAAGGCCAGGAGAAAAGGCCTGAATCCCCAAGGGAAAGAGATCAGCTGTCCCAGCATCCAGCAACAGCTGCTGAATTGTACGCAGAAGCTCTGCAGAGCTTGAAGATGCGGCCTGTTTGCATTCGGGACCGTGAGGCACCCACAACCTGTAAGATGTCCGCCGCCAAGGTTTCTGTGGAAACCAACACAACACAGCCCCTGCGCCCATCGCTCCCACACCTCACGCGGCCCTTCCCTCCTGCTTTAAATGGAGGGAAGGCGAAGCAGCAGAGGGAAGGTCAGGAGTAAAGGCCTGAATCCCCCTCTGCAGCTTGGAGCTGTCGGTTGCTGCCGCCCAAGGTAAGGGTCACGACGGCTCCCCCCTTATCAGAGTCTCAAAGTCATGCCCCATCGCCTTCAGAAAGCAGCGCCTCCGTTCGTGCTTTGTTAGATGAGCAGCGCCCATCACCCCGACACTGGCCTGCAGAAACGCGTGCTTAGGCGTCAGAAGCACGCTGCCACCCACTACCCTACTAACAGCCCATGCCATATGTTTTTGGCCCCCCCACCCGCTTGTTGAAGAGCTTTTACTCGACACGCCAGCTCCCTCCTGCTCCTTGATGATAGTTTGCCGTGATAGGCACTGCCATGGACGCCCACACGCCGCTGCCAGACCACTTCTCTTTACGGTCGCCTGCTACATTGGGAAAGGCGCTGCAGTCATCTGGTGCCGTTGACTCTGCGCTGAATGCGCCGCCAGACAGGGGCACATGCGCAGAGACTCATACTTTGCCGGCAGTCTACAACTCCTCCTTGCAATCTGGTCCTGTGCCCGCGTTCCTCCACTAATCACAGCACTGCACCCATTCTCGCCTCCCTAAGCCTGGCTATGCACCAGCCCACTGCCCATCCTGCCACAAGATCTGTGAAATCACCACTGTTTGCAGGGCCTACTATATAACCTGTTGCCAGCCAGCCAGCCTGTGCCACTTCCTCTGTGATGCCACTAGCCCCGTTTCATTGCCGGCAGCCCATTTACCCACACTGTCATGTTATGTTAGTGAGGTTACCAGCCCTGATGCTATGCTTGCAGCCCATTTACCTATACTGTCATGTGATGTTAGTGATGCTACTAGTTATGTAAGCATGCCCGCGACCCACCCACCCCTCCTGTCCTGCACTGCTACTTCCATCAGCCAGGCGTCCCTCCGACCCGGGGCCACTGCTCCCGACTCTGCCACACCCTCCCCCGTCTCAGATGTCCCAATTAAATGTGTTTTGGTCAACTCCCGCTCCCTACCAGCCCACACCCTGGATGTGCATGACCATATCATCAAGGCCAATCTTGACCTACTCTTACTTTGCAAGACTTGGTTAAATGAGGCCTTCGGCCATGCCCTCTCCCTTGCTGTACCATGCGGCTACACCATATTTAGCCAAGACCAGACTGCTCAAGGGGGCGGTGGGTAGCCGTCATCGAGAAGGACACACTCACCATTAGAAGAATCCAAGGGGAATTGGGTCAGAACTCAGACTATCTCCTACTCAAACTGAAGCTCTCCCTGAACTGTACTATTGCCTTCCATCTAGTCTACCGCCCGCCAGGCCCCTCCACTGACTTCCATGAGGCCCTTAGCCAATCACTATCAGATAACCTCAAAAAATCTTCCAAAGTCTTTCTCTTGGGTGACCTCAATTTAGGGCTCAACGACCCTAATGATGCCAATACCGCCGCCCTGCAAAAAGCCCTTTCCACCCTAGGGTTTACTCAAGCCATCTCCAAGCCTACACACATTAAAGGTTGCACGCTTGACTGGGCCTCCCATCATAATTGCTCCCTCCTCATCTCGGAAATGTCTCCCATTCCGTGGTCTGACCATTTCTGCATCAAGTTTGACATCACCTCAAGGGGGCCTACGAAGGCTACTATCCCTCTTCCTGCTGCTTTCGCTAGGAGTTTGTGTAAGCTCACTAAGGAGAATCTAGCCCCTTACCTCTAGGCCCCCACCCCTCCCCAACCCGTCCCCAATGACCCAGAGCTTTTGGCACCAGCATTCAATAGCGTCATTACCCGAGCAGTGGATGTTATTGCTCCACTCACCCTTAAAGCCAAGAAGCAAAGCACTCATGCCTTGTTCACCCAGGAGCTCCTTGAATTTCGTTCTTAAAAAAGAAAAAAAAAAAAAAAAAAAAAGGGCAGCGCGTGCTATGTGGAAAAACAACTCTAATGACTCCTATAAAGCAGCCTTTAAGATAATCTCTAAAGATTATATGAAACTGCTATCAGATCAGGCCAAAGCCGCCTCCTTCAACCCCAGGATCGAAATCTGGGACAAAGGAAAGCTTTGCTATCTTTAGGGAATTGGAGACCTCATCCCCGCCTCCTACTCTCCTCAAGGACGAGACTTGGGGTAATAAAATTCAAGCTGCCATGCTCGACAAACTTGATACCTTGCACTCTAAAATCTTAGCCCACCAAAAGGCCCTGTCTAACCTTAGGGTCAACAGTCACAATACTTCCGCCCCAGTTACCAATCACAGCCAATCCCTGGTGTTTGAATTCAAGGATATGAGTGAACCTGAAGTCATTGCTCTCCTCAAATCCATCAAGCCGTCTAATGTAAAGGTGACGCCAGCTCCGCTCAGGTCAAAAAGACTGTCTCCTCCCTCGCCCCATTCATTACCGCCTTCATTAATTCCTCCTTCCAGTCTGGCCATGTCCCAACTGCACTCAAGGAAGCGTGGGTCTGACTGCTTCTTAAAAAAAAAAAATCTCCCTTCACCCATTTGGCCCAGGGAACTACAGGCTCATCACCACCATTCCCTTTCTGCTAAAATCTTTGGACAAAGCAGCCTACCTGCAAGTCCAGAAATTCCTTGAAGACAACCACCTTCTTGGTCTACGGCAGTACGGGTTCTGGCCACGACATGGCACCGAAACAGCACTGCTGGACCTAAAAAAAGAAAAATGGATGAGACGCAGGCAATCCTGCGCTCCTCCTTCTCTTAGACCTCTCTGCTGCCTTTGATTTGGTGGATCACAAGACCCTCTGCCACCATCTCTCCTCAGCAGCCAATTTATCCCGAGGACCTGTGCATGGATAACTTTGTTCCTACAGGAAAGCGTGATGAAGGTTCTCTCTGAATCCTCATGTGCTAGTCTCCTTAAATGTGGGGTCCCACAGGGTTCTTGCATGGCTCCTACCCTCTACAACCTCTTCACGAGGCCCTTGTTCAAAATTGTGGACGCCCTGGGCATCTCATACACCAACTATGCAGATAAGGTTCTCATCCCCCTCTCGGGTGATTATCTTTCTGACCTGAACACCCTCAATTGCATTTACTCAACGATCCAATCCTGGGTGGCAGAGAACTGGTTATGTCTCAAGAGTGAGAAAACTGAACTTCTGCCAATTGGTTCCCCCTCCACCTTGGGTAAACTGGAAAAGCAATATTGCTCCTTCACCATTGATAACACACCCATCGCTGTCTCACAAGTCATCAAGACACTAGGCGTGTATCTTGATCCAAACCGGACCATGCATAGACAGGTTAATGCAATTGTATCCTCCTCAGCTTATCACTCCAAATTGCTTAAACCAGACCCTTCTTCTCCCAACAGAATTACCTCACCATTGCTAGGGCAATTATTGGGTCTAGGTTGGACTACTGCAATGCCCTCTTTGTAGGGACCCCCCGCAAGAATATGGCCAAACGACAACTAGCTGAGAACAACGCCTTGAGGGCCGCAAATGGCATTTTGCGAAGGGACCATATCTCGGATGTCAGAAAGCAGATTTACTGGCTCCCCGTCAAGGAAAGGATGGTTTTAAAAACCCTTGCCTTCACACACCAATGTCTCCATGGCTTGGCCCCCACCCCTCCATCTAGCTCAAAGGATTATCAGACAACCCATCCAGACCTTCTGGAGTGGCCTACTCTAATAGAATCTCCATTCCTCTTACCTGCAGAGTGCGTGCGGGCGGCACTAGCTTCCCAACTATGGCCACCACTTTCTGGAACACTCTCCCGTCCCAGATTAGGTTGATGGATTCTCGTGCAGCAGTCCGGACAGCCATTATAACCAGGCTCTTTATTTGAACTGGCTTTTTTATCCGCTGTACGTATCTTATGCTTTTAAGTAATTTTCATCAATTGTTTTATGCAACGAAACAACTTGTACCAAGCATTACCCTGTTGTTGGGCCGCATTCTTGTAACCCTGAATCAAGCCTTAAGTTCCTCACATCGCCTCGATGCCTGTGGGCTGTAGTGCACTCTATAAATCCAAACATAAATAAAGAAGACCCCGTTTGCCCAAAGGATGAGCTGCAGAGCCATCAAAGATTCCTGCTGAACCTATTGGGTTACACATCTCCCATCCCCCCGTACCCCCAAATCTGTGTTCAGGGAGCTCTTCATGGGGTTGTCTGCTTTTAGAGGGTGCTCAGCCCTCTGCTGCCCCAACCACACATGATAGGCTTTTTTTATAGCATGCCATGGTCCTGGGCGGACTGGGGTGCCACAAGAAGCATCGCCCCAGTTCAACAATGTTTAAAAAGTCCCCTCCATAGACCCTCACCCCATGCCAGCATTTCTATTCATTGAGGCTCTGCCACAACAAGCATTAGCAAGGCCAACAGTTTAGCTTTTGTGTAGGCATGGCAAAGGCAATTGACAGGCACTGCCTTAGTGGTATGAACTGGCCATTGATGGTAGCAGGTGCAAAATGGTGCGCGTTTCTGGCCATCTAATAGCAGTGCCTGGCAAAGGCCTAATACTTCCACACAAGCCAAAACTGTTGACTTTGCCAATGCTTGTGCTATTATTGTTGTCCCTTTGTATAGCACCCGAGACCTATTCGCGAGTTTAGCACTTAATAAATCAAATCATGTAGAAAAACGCATGCAGAAAAAGCACCCCATAAGCATTAACGGCATTAATATCGGCCTGCAACTACCACCTTAGTCTGCTCTAGGTTGATTTTCAGGTTTCACACAGCTAGAACCTCGGATGAGTGAAGCATGGAGCTCGAGGCTGCACCACCATAATCTCACATCAGGCACAGATTGGAGGATTGACAGAATCTAGTTGCCAGTTGGCATCTCAGAAGTCTTAAAAATACACTGAAGCGTATCAAGCACAACCATGGGACTGAATGCAACAAGGCTGGCCATGGGTGAAGCAGGGGATCCCAAAATGCCCAAGAACAACAGGCAAGGCAGTCGCATCATGAGCCACCAATGTGGTCCTGCAGTAATGAAGTAATCTAGGGAAGGCCCTCAACAACTGGAGCCATTTCATGGAGTAAGTCGGTGTCAGGGAGAATTTTCATTTCTGTGCCAATTCCCTTTTACCTAGAGACCAGACCCCCAGCTCTTTTGCTAGACTCTGGGCTTTTTAAGTTTTACTCCAGAGTGAGTGGGATATTTTTTTCACTCACTCGTGTGTTTTCCTGACTATGATTTTCTATGTTACTTACTGTTTATAGGAGTCTGGTAAACCGCATAGTAATCTGCTTTTGCATTGTGACACACAGCACCTTTTGTGCAGTGCCACCGAAGTCCCTTGGACTTATCTTAATGTGTAAATACATTTTCGTGGGTGAACTACTGTTCCCAAGGATAATAAGATGACCCCAGTCTTACCTTTACTTTATGGGTCCAGCACACACCACCCAATGTGGAGTGCTGGGGGTTACATATTAATTCCTTTAACCCATTCCTCATGTAACATTTTGTTACAACTAACTCGCCTGAATGGCTGGTGGCAGTGGTTTCTTGTTAGCTAAGAATTGGTGCAGTCACACAGTCTGAGACTACACAAGACGTATCTGCTTGGTATTAGGTAACCCACCTTTTGATATAGGTCTGTACTACACAGGTTGGTAGTGTGACTGAGCAGCCAGGCCATCTCAATAGGAGTAAATGTGAGCTGTAGAGCTTAATACTCTTTGGACATGCAATACACTTCTCCTAGACCCTGAAGTGACTTTAATTACAAGGACATTATTACAAACACCAATATACTTTTTAGACTCAGTTTCAGGAAGGAAGGGTTAAGGAAATAGAAAGGTTAGAACATACTTTGTCATAACATGAAGACAGTTTGAATTTTCTAATGAAATCTAGGCAAGCCTTTCCCAGCAGTAAAGGTGTTCAACAAATATTACCTATGAAGGGACAAGCAATTCCAAAGTCAATAGATTAGAAAGGTGCCTTTAAGGAGCCAGGACAGCCAAAGTCAATTGGACACAGCCAATAGTCCTGATGCACTTCTTCTTGGTTAAAGTCTTTCACAAAGTCAGATAGTTCAGGAAAATCACTGAAGGAACACAAGCTGTTAAGCCAGTGCAATGGGAGTTGAAATCAACTCAGAAAAGGCAAGCCAGTGCACTTCTCAAGTGAGAAAACATGATTTGTGGCAAAATAAGTACCACAAGCCCCACAGTACCTCTGGTTTGAAGAAAGTGTTCCAGCTGGATTACTCCTTGCTACAGACAAGCAGACCCTTTTTCCTGAGCCTCAGTCATGGAGACGAGAGGGAGGACGTCTGGCGGGGCTCCTGCGGCAGTACTCGGGAGAGGACTACGTCAGCTATGGATTTTCTTGGAATCAGCGGCTCTTCGTGGTTTCAGCGCCTCGCAAACACTGATGCAGAACGAATATCTCCAGTTGGACTTTGCTTGCTCCCTCGGTCCTGGACTCGAGATCAGGATTTCCTGCTTCTGGAGTGTAGTTAGAAGGCTCCTGGAGCTTTTGGCCGATCGTTCCACGGAAGACGTTGCAGTCGATAATGGACACTCTACCCCTGGCATTGGGCTTCTGCAGCAGTGGAGAGGCACAGCAAGTCGAGATTGAGTACGTCTCAGGGCTAGTTGGTCCCTCTAACCCAATAGAAGTCTTCCATCCTGAGCTTCTCTGAGGATACGAAAAAGGAGGTCAGCACAGCAGCAAGGCTTCACTGAGCACTTCGGGGTCAGGAGGTTGCAGCAGGCTTCTCTTTACGATTTCTTCGGATGTTTTTTCAAGTGATCAACTGCCTGTAGTCCCAAGACACTCGCCTTTTGAGCTCGTTCATTCACAGCCCTACACTGTCAATCACCCAGCAGGGTGGCTGTCCTTCCCGGACAGCCAGCCGGCCATCAGGACTGGTTTCCTTCAGGCACTCCTAGAGACAAAGGACAGGGGAGTTTTGGGACCCTCCCTCACTTCCTGTCCTTCCAGACACACTGGAGCGAGCTTCAGGGCTGAAGCCTGCCAAAGGCAAAACACACAAAGGGCTCAAACCTGATGCAAACAGAGTAATAGGCAAGGTTTTTGGGACTAAGCAGAGTTGACCACTGGAGGACAACGTCCGAAGCAGAAGACGCCAGCAGCACACTCCTGGACCGCAAAGTGGCGGGTTAAGCCCTACAGCTGTGCTGATCCGGTTTTCAAATTGACAGGGCAGACCCGTAAAGGAAGACTTCCTCCCTTATGGTAGGACCGACTAGCCTCGAGAAACTATTTTAGCGCAACCCCGGACTTGCTGCGACTTTCCAAGGATGCAAAAGCCCAATACCAAGGGGTACCTCGCCCACTTGTGGATGCATTGTCTTCTGAAGTCTGAATCTGGCTAGATCTTCATAGGCATCCAGGGGACCCTACAGAAGCAAGAAATCTGCGTCTAGAGTCACTCCCTCACCAGAGTGCACGACTGAGGGCTCAAGGAAATCCTAACTGGAGCTGTTCTTTCTGTGTTGGCGCTGAGAAAAAGGCGTCAAAACCACAAAGAGCCGTTGAAGCAACAGAAATCCATTGCAGAGTCCTCTCTTGAGTGCTGCTGCAGGAGCTCGCCAGACGTCGTCCTTTCATCACCACAACCAAGGACCAGGAACAAGGGTCTACTGCATTGCATCACAAAGGCAACCAGCTGGAACAACTTCATTTCAAAAAGGTACTTTTGGGCTTGGGGTGTTTTATCCTTTTGCCATTTAGGGCGTTTCCCGTCTTTGGGAGTGCAATTTAACCGTAAACTAAGTTGACCTCAACTTACCTCCATTGGCCTTACAGCTTGCGCTTTCCAAAGGTGACTCCTACTGAGGTACTGTGATTTTCCTTTTGAACACTGACTATTTAAGAACATATTTCTAAGAGGAGCATCCGAACTTTGACTTTGCCCATTGACTTTGGCTGTCCTGGCTCCCTAAAGGCCTCCTTCTGAACCTATTGGCTTTGGCAGTGCTTGTTCCTTTACAGGTTTTAAATGTTGAACACTTTAATGTTGACATAATAGACTGTCTGCATCCCTTTGGGAGAATCTAACTGTTCTTATAACCCAGTCTGTTCTGATCTAACCTTAACCTTTCCTTCCTTAAAAAAAATCAATATTGAAAAGGTGACACTATACAAGTGCTATACTGACCTCAAATGACATCACCTCTGTGTGCTGGAACATGTGTAACATACGAATGAATTTCTCACCCACTTTACTGTTCACCTTTGAATTGAATCCTACCTTGGTATTAATGTTACAGCTAGATACAGCTTTTTAAAGAATGCTTTATATATCTGTGTATTAATAAATAAATTATATAACTAAGTGCAAGTGTTTACTTGGATACCTGAATTTACCGATTTCATTGTACAGCACACATTACATCTCTTAAGATAAGCCTGGCTGCTCAGTCACACTACCAACTTGTGTAGCACAGCGCTATATTAAAAGGTGGGTTACCTAATTCCAAGAGAAGTCTTGTGTAGTCCCACACAGTTGGACTGCACTCATTTTTACCTAACAGTCGGTTGTATTGAAACTCCATGACAGAGTTTGTGTCCGCAATTATGGTACAATACATTTCAGCACCATGTAGAGCACAAACACGCCCCGTCAAAACCACAGCCTACGCCATCTTCAGCAGGGAGGGAAGAAACAGGTGGTCCAGTTCATTCCAGCAGAACTAGAGAGCAGCGTGGATCAAGGGAATGACCAACACATCACAAAAGTCTAGACTTTCAAAAACATTGCTGCAGGCTATGGCTATAAACCAAGAGACTCCGGTAGTATGTGACCGTTGCGCCACTGCACATAATCGAACTCTCACCACAAACCTTCAATAATCGGCTTCATTCAAATGGACATCGGTATCAGGCACGAGTAGGCCATCAAAAGAAACATGTCCAGGCCAAGTTAACTGTACACAGTCAAAACTAATTTTAATGTGTACAGTTCTATCGAACTTTTCACGTCTTAAAAAAATTCATTGCTTAAATAAAAACATACCAAAAATGAAGAAAAAAAACGTGTACATGCGCTACACTATTTTATAGTGAGTATCTTAATAGTATGTTCCATGGAGTATTGGTTGGAGTAAGCCTCGATGATGTAATGAGATTAGAGAGTACAGTTCTATTTCTACCGAGATTTAACTGTAGTCCAGACATGATATAATGCAATGTGGAGTGTTTTTACTGGCACTCTTGAGGTCATCATAATCCCATACAGATTTACCCCGCATATTCATGTAGATTGGCCCGTTTAGTGGCCATTCGGTTAGCACGTGTTTTGCCGTTTCTTCTATGTGTTTCTTAGCGCACATGCGACAAGTCTTGTCCCCAACAGGAATTCCTAGTTCTGTCCCAATACATGCCAACACAGGCAACTTATTTACTCTGATTAACAGCAAGAATCTTCTCCGCTCTGGTGATGAGCACAAACTTAAGTAGCCATTGGGGGTTGGGGGGTGAGGGAGGGGAATCGATACACAAGGGTTAACATTTGGATCTCACCGTAACTTTTTACATTTTCTAGATGGGCATAATTGGACAACCAGCCCCACTCTTCCAATGTGTTGACAAACCATTTTTGTAAGCAATAATAATAGTTTGCCCAATCCAGAGCCCATTCCAAGGTCTCAAAGGTTGTGTTGACCAGCTTTCCAAACTGATGGCGTTCCTCAGAGTAGTGAGCTCCACCCAGGAGGTTTCAATGAGGGCTACTGGCGAGGTTTTAGATGGAATATGCAAGAGGCGTCTTCTTTTGATGGCCTGTACAGGCGACGAGATTAGCCCCGGCTCGAGCATTAGCAATGCGATTGGCACACTCGGACCAAGGCCGAAGTAGAACTCGCCAGAATTGCCGTTCCTGTACAAGGCATCTATACCGTATCATTGTTGCACAAAAGCACTGTTTCATACCAGAGTAGGAACCCTTGATAGCTAAAATCGGAGCTCTGAAAGTCTTTGAAATCATGGCAGTAACTCCAAAGCATGCAGTCTCCCACATGTGTGCTTGACTAGCTCAACATGCCAAAGCATTTTACATTCTTCACTCAACCTGGAGACAAATAATCCATCACACCTCTCAATCTCTCCTAAAATGTTCAATACAGTGCACTGCAAACACATGTTCCTTGATGAAACACTGCAACAGGCTTCCAGTCAACAAGAGCGTGTCCTTAAACAGCACTCCTCTGAGAATTAGCTCTAGCCTCCACTACAACCCAATACTAAAACCATGCAAAGGTTCTCACTTCTTCCCCCATCTCGGCAGACCTGTAGCCCCCACCAATGGCACATGCCAAGCCATGGCAAGTCCAGAGCAGCCGCTCACCCAGATGCTTCTCGATGAGTAGATTGTCCGTCAGCGGCACCTTCTTCTGGTTGATCTTGGCTTGGCCTCGCTTTAGGATAAGCTCCCGGATAGACTTCAGGTTTGGGTATCTGTTGGGACAGAAACAGTGCTAGTTAGGCCTGGAACACGTAAAGGAACTGCCTGCTGGGGGTTCCACCCCACTATACTGGACAAGAGCTGGAAAGAGCACAGCCATATTCAGATACTTCCATCACCATCAAAAGTACATGTTACATGGCACCACAATGCAGAGGCAGAGACAACAACATACCAAACATGAAATGAGCAGGCGTCGCACAACTCAAAAACATGACTCGAGCAAGGATTTCTAAATGCCGAACAGGAAGGAGTGGGAGTTTCTGATGCTATACACCTGAAGAGTCTACCATTCCCAGAGGAAAGTGGTACAGCAAAGAGGCCACTACCAAACACAGTAAATAAGACTATGGGACAGGAAGCAGCACAACAACGCAGACATCTTAACATTACTAAACCCCCTCCCCCTCCAACTCCCGAGCTGGAAAATAATGGCCACCAATATTTGCCTTACGATTTCCAGAAGCACCACAAGCCAAACTGGAATGATCCACCACATGACTGCCTTCAGACATAAGCAAGAAACCAACACATGGAGAGGCTTATACATTACTGGCAACAACGCTGGCACCATCAAAGACATTCCAATGGGGGCACTTCAAGGGACGGAACAAGGGAAATACAATGACATTCTTACAGGCCATGAACAGTAAGGATGTGAAATGAACTATCGTACTCGGTCGGACGACATTTCAGATAGTGCAAGTGCTAAGACATAGATAAGGAAGGGAGGGGGAGAGTGGGAAGGAAATGGAAACAGACAGGCAACTACCATGCTAGGCCGGACGACATTTCTGGTAGAGCCGGAGAGGGAGTTGGGTGCAGAAAGTGGGGTGAGGAACAAAACAAGCGACTATCGTACTAGGTCCGACGACATTTCAGATAGTGCTGGGGGGGGGTATTGGGAAGAGAGGAAAACAAAAATCCAGTAAGGGGAGGTGGAGGAGACAGACAAGGTTGCTATCATACTAGGTGCAGGGACAATTCTGATAGAGTAAGTGCATAGAAGAATGTAAGGGACGAGGGGAGGAGAAAGGCAAAGGGAGAAAGGGAGAGGAGGAGGGAACAGAGTAAGTAGTCAAAAAGAAGCAAGAGGGGAGAGCGAATACAATTGCAGCAGTCAGTAACACATAATGTTGCATTCCAGGATACAGTTCATTCCAGAAGAGAGTTTAGAGGGCAGTTGCAAATGTCATCAACCTAGAGGTGGCACTGCAGGCCATGGCACCAGATGACCTCCCACACTAGTCTGCCATACAATGAACACTAGGCAGGAGAGGGCCAGCTAGTGTGGGATCTTGAGGTGGACAGGGTTCATTTGCGAGACATCGGGTGTGGGCCCTGCCCTGTAGGAGACACTGATCCATTCCAGAACTGTGCCTTCCTTTCCATCAGACTGGCTTCAGGAAGGGAAGTGGAACTAGCCACTCTATCTGGGCATTGCTGACACTGATGGCAGATACTCAACACTTCCCTGGCACGGCTCTTTACCTTGCCTGTGTGGACTACTCAGCTGCTTTCGACAGTGTTAAAATTAAGGGAGAAGTTAGAAAGGTTGGGCATAAATTCCTCACTTCTTCACTTTATAAAATTACTGTATTCCGAAATGGAGGTTCGGGTGAGAATTTCACAGGAAGGCACTCTATCAAAGCCTTTTATGACAAATAGAGGACTTAAACAGGGGTGCCCTTTAGTGCCCATGCCTTATAATCTCTACACGGCGAAGTTGGTACTGGCGCTAAGAAAGGCACATGGCAAAAGCATCGGAGCATGAGCTGCGTTCTAACAGTTAAACAACAAAGGTTCTGACAGTGGGAAGAGGAGCATAAGGGGCCCGCTCGGAATTTAGACAGTGTCACTTTGGAACAAATTGAAGAATATAAATACCTCGGAAAGAGGATTAGAGCAAAAATGACATTGCCTTACCTAAGAGAGGGGGTTACCACTAAAGTGTGGAAGAAATGGCTGGTACTGAAAAAGATTATTAATACGTATGGTGGACCCTCGGTGGAGGCAAAGATCAGAGCATACAGGCAGTCAATTGTTCCTAGCATACTATACACGCTTTGGAGGTTATGCCCGTTAAGTGTAGTTGATTGGCTGCCGAGATTAAAGACAAAAATATTGCGCTCTTTGCTCGGCCTACCGTCAAGTATCCCGGTTGTAGCAGCACGCTTAGAACTTGGGCTCCCCCCGTACTCCCCCTTTGGAAGGTAAATTGGCCTGTAAATAATGGGTACAAATCCAATGTAGCAACACAAGGGGAGTGGCCCTGCTGAGCCTTACTACTTCACACTCTTACCGATTCTCTAAAAGTAGTTGGTACCGGAAATTGGGGAAAACTGTAGCACAAAACTTTGAGGAACTTGGAATTAAATCCCTCCCGGCAATGTTGCTAGAGCTCCAGCTGTTCAAATTGAAGCAGAACTCACGACAACTCGCAAGGGATGAATTATCTGGCCACCCAGCGAACATATAAAACCTTTTCCCAGCAAGGTTTTGATAGGCCTCTCCCAAGTCCTTTCTCACAAAACACAGCACCCCGCCCTAATGAGATTTATCTGGTCACTGCGTTTAAATGTTCTTCCTGTGTTGGAAAACACTGGGGCCTTGGTGTCCCCATGGGCCAAAAGGCGATGCCGCCTGTGTGTCGAACAATTGGAGTCCCAGAGGCCTATTCTCACTAATCGCACGACCCTCGCAAAGGAATAGGAGAATGGATATGCAGATTTTAGGCCGCACTCAGACCAATTTTGCAATACGACCTTTGGGGCGGAATCGCTTGTGATTGCAGCAGCTGCATTCCACATTTGGCTACGGGCCCTTGAAAAGCTGAAAATAATAACCGAGACCCACGCTTAATTAAACGCTAGTCCCCCTTCAAGGGCCCACTATGCAACCCTATACAAATTGGGAGAGGGGGTTTTCCCCATGACATAAGGGAAATGTTTTTCTTATTTTTTAGATTGTAAGGTTTTTATGTATTATGTAAAAGTTCTAGTTGGTTTTAATGAACTGTATCCTTTGCATGTATATGAACTTTTGTAGCACACATTTTAAAGTGTAAAAGGTCGACAATGTTCTTCCAAAAGCACTAATATATAAAAGTGTTTAAACAAAGTAACGCAGGAGAAGAAGGGTTTGATTTTCCGGATTGTGTAGAAATGCATTCACGTGGTTTGTGCCTTTTTGGGCTGTGCGCTTTTGGAAAGAAAGGCTACTGTCCACGAAGCCGCCCAAGGATTTTGGCGAGTGACAGCTGTGGGGTGAATCCTTCCAGAGGCGTGTTGTCCAGCCATTTTTGCAAGAGGTGTTTGGTGGGGAACAGAGGAGAATTAATTCAGTCAGTTTAGGGTAGGTGTTCCACATTGGTGGCCAGGAATTTAGAGGCAGAAAATGTTCTAAAAGCCTTAAGATACAGCGTAGTGTTGTCATGCTTGGGTAGTTTAGGAGAGTTCCCAAGGGTTCCATGTATAGCTTGATGAATGGGGAAAAGGATTGACTCCTGGGGGACCCCACACGTGACTGGTTCTCAGTTGGATCTAAAGCCTCTCTGTATGGCCTCGGGTCAGCCAAATGGGTAGGATGCAAGCTATTTTAGGGCTGTTTGGGAGAAGTACACCCGGTCACTGGGGTGGGAGAGTAGTGTTCGGTGTCAACTGTGTTGAAGGCAGTCGAGAAGTCCAAGAACTAGGAGGCCCGACTCTCCTGTATCAGTGATTTGCAGCACATTTTTCAACTGCAGTCACAGTGATGCATTTGTGGCTTAAGCCTGACAGGTAATAGCAGAGGAGGCCAAGCTGCTCAATTTTGGCAATCTGGGTCACAAATACTTTAATATGATATGAGAATTCATTTATAACACGCCTGTACACAAGTGTTTCTAGACGTGACAAGACAGGAAAGGGGAAACAGAAGGACAAAATTATCTTACTAGGCCTTGTGTCATTCAGATCGCGCAAGTGCGTGGAGGAGGGGAGAAGTGCCAATGGAGTGTGTGGGGGCGGGACGAGGAGAAATGCAGGTTACTCAAGTGCTGCCAGAGGGTGGCTCTTAAGTGCAAAGAGAAGTGACTGTAGGGTTACAGTTACACAAGTGCTGAGGGAGCCCGGGGGCAGTGCAAGGGCAACTGGACATGCAGGAGCCTGGGCCCAGAGTTCAGGGGTGGTCAGTGTGCGGAGCCATCAGGGACATTAGCAGGGGAGAGGAAGAGGGAAAGAAAGCGAAAAGGAAAGTCTTGAGTTGCTTCTGAAACCAGAGGTGGTTCTGCTAAAGTTTGACAGAGGCAGGGAGGCTGTTCCAGAGGGAGGCCCCAGCCGAGGACATTCTCTGCTTGGATACGGCTACCAATGGTAACTGTTGTGATGTTTGTGCAGATTGCCGCAGGTCGTGTCATTGGGCTTTTTTCTGGAGCGTGATCGCTCAGAAGAATTAGTATTGGAGAACAGTTTGAATGTTGAACCAATGAGCTCACGGTGTATGGAAACTAGAAGGGAGATTTATGGCCGGTTTGAGGTAGCGAGGGAGGTTGAAAAAATGTACAGCTCAAGAATACGGTTAGGTGAAAGAAACGCCCTGAAGACAACCTCATGGAAAGGTCGAAACACATGTTGGCATACCATCATTTTTAGACGTGTGCTATAATGTTGAATTTTCAAAGGGTTTAACAATCTGAAGAAGTCATTGTTGGTGTACACGCATCTGGTCAGGGGCACATACATCTCTGCTGGGAAAAACGTCTGACCCTTAGAATTGGAGGTGGATGAGCAGAGAGCTCAAAAAGGAAGACGTTTAGAAAGAGAAAGTTGGAGGTAGTGCTGTCCCAGGCCTGGAAAGCCTTGTGGGCGATGCAAAGGGTCTTGAATTTGATCCTTGCAGTCACAGGGAGCCAGTGCAGAGATTTCAGAGCTGGAGAGATACAATCCCTGGGCTTGAGGCCAATGACAGTCTTGCAGTCCTGTTCTGGATGAGTTGTAAAGGTCGAAGAGTAGAGGCAGGCAGATTTAGAAAGAGGCTGTTGCTATAGTCCAGCCTAGAGAGGACCAGGGCTCTAGAGACAGGGAGCTTCTGGGGGAAAGTGAGAAAAGGCAGAATACCTCTGAGGAGGTGCAGCTGCAAGTGGGACTTCTTAGAGATGTCGGAGATGCGAGGAAGAAGGAGAGGGTGGAGTCGAAGATGACAAAGTTCTTAGCCTCACAGGCAGGAACAGGACGAGGGCCCAGGGTGGGCGGCCAGAGAGAGGGGAAAGGAGGGAGGAGGGAGAAGTTGTCCCAATGAGGATCTCAGTCTTACTGGCATTAAGGCAGAGAATATTGGCGGCACACCATGCCTGAATTGCGGCATGCTTTTACATGGGTGATAACAACCCACAGACTGAAGCCAGGCTCGGGCCCTTTAGAAGTGAACTGTTCAGCCCATAGGTCCTCGCATGAAGCCCTGGTGGCAGACAGTCAAAATGGGGTGTGCTGCAACACGGACCTAGTTATTCTTACTTGCTTCAGCACATACTATCTGCACCTGCCCCAGTATGGAAGGAATAGCTACAGGTGAGCATACCTGCTAGACTGTTTTGGGGAGCAAGTTATTGGTCAGATTTCCCATCAGACTATGCTCAATAAAACCCCGATTTTCAGTATTTGTATTTATTTAGAGTGATTTACCCCAAAGGGCTGTACAACAAGAATAAACCATACAATAACATTTTAAACTAAATTTGAACAAGGAATTTACATTGGGCTGAAGAGGATAACAAGAATTACTTTAGGCAAGAAAGATGTAGTCAGGCAGAAGAACAAATAGAAAGAGGAAGAGCATTCCAATGTCCGATAGCAAGTAAAGAGAAAGAAGGAAAGCAGGAGTGGGTGCAAGGCTTTGGGAACAGTAAGAAAACCACTTCACCTTACTGTCCCCAAGCAGTCTTGCGCCCAGAAGATTGGAAGTGTCAGAGTCGAGGGCAGGGGGGAGTAAAGGGAGATATGAAAAGATAGATAATGAGGTGCAATACAACGCTGGAAGACTGAGAAGTTGAAAGAATAGAGCAATGAGGTGCCAGTTGGTAGGTGGGGAGGTCTATTAGCAGGACGATGAATTAGAAAAGATGAATACAGAGGATATGGATTGTTTGACCAAATAAACTGGCCTACTGCCGAATTGACCTATTCTTTTTGGTCTAATTTTACCTACTGCGGGGGGAGGCTGCAACCGCCCTTCATACCAATTTTCCCCCACATCCATTTTTTGGTGAAAATGTATTTTTATTGAAGACCAACAATTACATTACATTGCAGTAGCCAAACAGGTACAGATGGTTGATCCATTTTTCCCCTTTTCAAACCCACCCCGTTTCCCTCCCCCAGGGCCGGTAGCAGTTCACATTAGTTAGGTAAAACAGTCACGTCCGGAGGAGAGAAACACAACCTTCGATTACACTTTCGTTCACATTTCCCTTTGGAGCTGTACAGCGCTATTTGTTCTCCTCCCAATACTCTAGGAATGGAAGCCACATCATCTCTTTGGCTTTACACAGCCATTCTTTTTTCGTCCGGAGCATAACGCCCTCCGGGCTGCCAGTAGCAGATTTCTGGGAAAATGGGGCAGAACTAGGTATTGGTCCTCCACCAGGTCGACTCCGAAAAGCACTAGCAGTGGGGTTGCGATCCTCCCAATTCCCTCTATGTCATGAATCCAGCCCAGAATCTCCTACCAATAAGTTTGAGCTCTGGGGCAGTCCCAGCATTGATGCCAATAGTTGCTAATTTGTGAGCATCCCGCCAGCAGTGAGGGCTTATCCCAGGATGCATCGCTAATCTCGGAGGGGTGAGGTGCCATTGCTTGAGCAGCCTGCAGTTATGCATTTTGTATTGGACCAAGATAGTGGAATTCCAAATTGATCTGTGCACCGCCGCCCATCCCTCTTGGTTACCTTCCCATCCCAAATCTTGGTCCCACTGCTCGTGTGTATGTGGACTTGGTAAATGCCCCCTTTCCAATAAGGCACAGTAAAGCTTTGCAATCAACCCTTTGGTGCCCATGTGTGTATTGATTATGTTTTCAAAAGTGAAGAGGGTATAACTCACAGGAATTTGCGCCAATAAATGACATACAAAGGACATTTTAACTGCTTTATTCCGTCAAGTTGCCCTTTAAGTGATAACACGTGTTTCGGCTCAGCAGAGCCTTTCTCAAATCTGGGCTAATAATCACGATCAAAAGTGCTGAACATAACAATAAGGAATATCCGTTAATTAAATCAGTCAAACATAGACCCAATGCCCAAAACATATGCAATTTGTAACACATTATTGAAAACATAGTTATTAGTCAGCATAACATGCAACTGTAAAGACAGAGATTAGGGGTTGGCATTGGGGAGGAGTATGTAGGGAATGAAAAATCATGTAATAATCCAACAAAGGGAGGGGTAAGAAAATGGGAGAGGAAAGAACAAGAGAAGGAGAAAAAGGAAAGGAAAATCTCCGTTAATTGTTATTCATGTCTCTACTAATCCTCTTCTATGCTCTTTGAATAATACAATCATGTAACTTACCCAATTTCAAGTTACATTTTTTCCATAATAATATTCTTAATCCCTGTGATTGATCCCACAATTCTTTCCTATGGATGACATATCAGTATGCTTCCATTACTCACTGATACTAATCCATCATAATTGTATTTTAAGTGCACTCCCTGCTTACTACATTCTCAAATTGTGATGTAAACTCGGCGTGTTGTGTGCGTGTTATATTTGAGTCAATACTATGTCCTTTGCACACAAATAGCCTGCAATCTTTCATTTGCTTGATGTACGCAGATAAATCTCTTAACGAGGGCAAAGATGTGCATATTCTCCACTGCACTTACTGTGCATTGAATCAATGAGACTTATTGTCTTGTTTTAGAGATTCTTCTTCGTCATAGTTCATCTATTAAAGATGCGGGCACTAGTAATGACTAGATTCAGTAAAAAATGCTCAAGCGCAGTGTTCGCCGTAATACAGAGCCTGCAATCATTTGCCGCGATAAGGAAAAGATGGCATGTTGACAATTGCTTGATCGGTACGTTGGATCACCATTCCTTATTAATATAATGCAAGATTGCATTAACATCATAGCGCATCGGTTTGTGGTATTGAGATTCAAGTAAAAATTCTTAATGAAGGGGCTTACCGTAATGCAGAAAAATCACTCGCGTCAGCTGCGTTCAGAATGGAGATGCAGCCGACGCCATTTTGGGACTATTTGTTTTAACGTTACCATAGCAAAGTAGCGTGCTCGGTACCCATTCTCCAACTGTAGCCACTTGTGCCGCTCTGTTATACTCATAGAAATCTGGGTATGCCATGCCCCCCTTCTATTCTGGAAGAATCATCATTTTATAGGCAACTCAGGCCTTTTTCCCTTCCCACAAAAATTTCAATAGAACTGGCTCGATTTCTAGGTTAAAAGGAGTATGGAAGAATCACCGGGAGAGATTGAAATAGGAAGAGAAGCTGTGGAAGCACATTCATTTTAATTGTCGTGAAACTACAAAAGTTTCAGCTTCATCCACTTTAGGATCTCTTAAATGCTGTCCACAGTGGGGTATAGTTTGCCTGATATAGGTCTTTTAGTTGTGTTATGATGGACGGCTCTAGGTATCGGATGTGATCGAGCCTTTGTTTTAGACCCCAGCTGTTTAAGAGGCTGTCTAAGGCGGGGGGGCGATGGGGACTTACCTATATTCATCGTTAGACTGACCGTTTTGCTTCGATTGATTCGAAAACCCGAGTGAGTCCCGTATTCCTCTACCGCGACTAAAAGAATTTTTTTCCGATTAAGTGACTTTCTGTTATATGTATGTTTTAGAATTTTTTTCTACATTTTTTCGAAAAATATTGCATGCAACATGCAAGTTAAAGAATTATGCATACATATATATATTTTATTAAGCATATTTATGTTTATGTTAACATTGCAACATACTTTTATCAATAAAAAGCATTCTGGATTATTTTAATAACTATGTAGTTGTCTACATTTTTTCCAAACATTACATGTAAGTTAAAGAATTATATATACAAGTTCATGATTTATATATATTTTATTAAGCATATTTATGTTAACATTGCAACATACTTTTATCAATAAAAAGCATTATGTAATATTTTAATAACAATGTAGTTTAAAAAACTTTTTCTTTTAGTGATAATAGTACTAGTAAATATTAAATAGGTAGCAGGCTTTATCTACGTTGAACTATCATTGTAATTATTATACATTAGATGGCGCTATTGTATTGCGAATGTGTATTTTGATGTTATTTGTTATTGTTTTGTAAGTACGCCCGCGTGAGTGTACGTATGCGTCGGCGCCATTTTTAAAGTCCATTTTGAAAGCGTTTCCGTTGCTTTCGGGCCTCCGTTCAAGGATTTTTTGGAGTTGTTTTTTTTTTCTTCCGGATTCCATGGATGTAATTTTTTTTTGGTTTTATGCACTTTTCATGTTGGATTGTGTTTTTAATTTTTTTTCGGGACTTTTTGGATTTGCACCTTTCCATCAGTGCTGGATTTTACTGTTTTCGACTGCAGATTTGGAGTTTGCTTGGATTTTCCTATGGATTGCTTCCTGGACTTCGGGATTCATGGATTTGTTCAGTAGGTGTATTTGGATACGTTTTGGTTTTGCCATATTGTATCGCTGATTCTACGAAAACGGAGTACTTTTAACATTTTAAATTATATGCTACAGATTCCAGGTAGTTTTCTTTATTATCTTCGTTAAATTTGTGTACTATTTTTTCAAGTTTCTGCTCTTAGTCTCTGTATTTCTTCCTTTTTGTTTCCGCGTTTGCTAGTGAAATTGTTTGCGAGAGTCGAAATTCTTGATGTGTTTGTTTATTTTGTAACTCCTTTAAAAAATGCCATAAGTTTGGTTTTTTTTATATTGAAATTTTTATTAATTCGGCTAAGCCATCCATGCATTGTTTGTTGTTGGTTTACCCTCTAATGTTGCTTTGTAGCAATTCCACAATTTTATATTAGATTTGGGCCTGCGTCTTGTCCCACACCTTGTTAATTGTCCTAGCCAAGTAGCAAGTAGCATGTAATCTAACAAGTCCGAATTTTCCTCCTCATGATTTTTATAATATTCACTGTCAATCAAATGTTCGTAAAAATGTATAACTTGATCCTCTCTAACAAATGCCAAACCGAAAAGTTTTTTATGTTATATTGATAAGTACTGTCGAAAAGTTTTTTATGTTATATTGATAAGTACTGTCTTCCGTGTATTTTGTGCTTAGTCCCAGTTTCTGTAGTTCCCTCCAAATGCTGTGAGTAAAATGAAAAAAAAAACACCCTTGTATCCGTATATATTGCAGAAAATGCTCTAATTTGTGCTATTTTGAAATCCATGATTATATTTGTAGGTTGTGAATCTGGTACAGTGTCTTTAATTTTGTTAAACACGATTTCATAAGTTTCTTCGCTTTTTTGGCATCAAAACATAAACAAGTGGTATAAGTCTGTTATTTATTGTTCCATGAATGGTAAAAAATTGCTGAAATGGTTGAGGGCATACTTTGAATGTGGCGTCACTTTGCCATAGTTGGCTTTGACTCAGTTGCTGGAAATTTGTCGCCGTTTAAAATATTAGTATTTTTTCGTTGTTTATTTCTATGGTTACATGGTGGAAATTCTCTCCTTTTTCAGTTAATTTAAACACTTCTGGTATGGTTACATCATTGTATATCATAGGTGCTGGTGGGAGATTTTCTTTGTTATTTTTTTCGGTTTACCGTACGCTGCATTAGCTTTTCACCAGGCATTTGTGCCGATGTGTAACGGTAACTTGTCACATACTGTAGATATTACTGAACCACTTGCTTGACCTTGGTTTTCTACTGCGTTTCGTTTGAGCTCATGAAGTGTTTTTTTAATTAGAATAGTTTTATCCGGGAGATGGTTGTGCTCGCCTTTTATTTTTATATTAGAAGCATCAGTTATTGCTTGTGCGTTACATTTTGTTTTTCCATATTCAGTGCACTTCCAATATGTGCACTCTTTTTTCTGCTTCTTTATAGTAAATATATCCATTGTAAACCATCTGTTTTCCTCCCTTTTGTGAAGCTATAGACTCCACCTGGTCTGTCATTTTTTAGTCTAAAACGACAGCGAAAAAAAAACTGTTATACTATTCCTGTCACACATTTATAGTAATATAATTTTCGAATTCAATATCTAGTTACATGTTTATGTTAATATTACCTGTTTTAGCCTGAAGTAACTGTATTCAATTCACTTTAGTCCGCTCTGACCTTTGGTTCTGTCAGGTAATGAACGGTTTTTCACAACCGTCATCTGTTCCTCTGTATTTAGGCAAGGTTCTTTACTCGTGGTTGTCACCTATTTGCTTAACCCTTTCTACCCTTCATTGGGTATGTGTTGCAGGGGAGGGGAGGGGGGGTGTGACTGCGGGGTGTCGGGTGAGCGGGGGTTGGGGGGAACCCCCCCAGTAAAACGGTACTATTGATGACACTTTACATTGGTATATTAACATTGTTGGTCGACTTTTTTTTTGGATTGACTTTGTTATATGTTTTCGAATCATTTGACTTTTCTTTCCGACATTTTTGTATTTCGGCATTTTTTTCCGATATTATGACTATAAACCATCGGCGAACAATGCTAGCTAGTATTCTTTTCCAAACTTCTTTATTCCAGTGATTGAAGCGTCCGTTTGAATGGACTGGACCAAGGGATCCATTACAACACACAAATCAGGAGCGATAAAGGGCAGCCCTGCCTAGTCCCCAGGCTCAGGGCAAAGGAGAGGGAAGCCCCACCATTGATCACTACCTTCGCTCTCGTGTGGTGATAAAGAGCCTGTGCTCCTAGAATCCAGCGCTCCCCCAGATTTGCCTTCAAGACTTGTGACAAACGGCCATTCCACCATGTGGAAAGCTTTTTCTGCGTCAACCGAAACTAGGGTGGGGACAGAGTCCCATGAGTTGATTGACGCAATTAGATCTAGGGTCTTACGAACGTTATCCGAGCCTAACCTATCTTTTACATAACCGACCTGGTCAGTGTGTATGAGCCTGGGCAACACAGAACTCAGCCTATTAGCGAGTATGCTGGCACAGATTTTGGCATCGACATTTAGCAAGGAAATTGGGAGAACAATAATTTGTAGGCTCTGAAGGATGCTGGGGCCTGTCCTGTTTCGATGATGTCATTAAAAAGCAGGGTCAGGAAGGGTGCGACAGCGCCAATGAAGGTCTTATAAAACGCTGGGGTGAAGCAGTCTTGACCTGAGGCCGAGCCCGCCTTCAGATTTGAAATGGCAGCACAGACCTCCTCTACTATTATTGGGGCTCCTAATTTGTCTATATCTGGGGGCTGCAGAGGTTTCTAAAAATCTGTCTATATTGTCTTGGGTGGATGCACAGTCAGAAGTGTACAGATATTTGAAGAACTGGGCGAAACGAGCTGTGTTCTGTGTGTGATCGTCCAGCGTTGCCCCCCCCACCCCCCCAAGGTTTTTAATTTCATAAACCGCTCTGTTTGTTGTCCTCTTAGTCTGACTGCTAATAAATTGTGAGCTTTATCCCCCTTTTCATAAAACCTTTGTTTTAGGAGGAGGTGCACCAATGCTTTCTAGCTCCACACACACGTTTTTGTTTTGCTCTCGTCTAAGTTCCTTTATTTCTGTCAACGTTTGAGCCGTGTCCCCCACTCCTCTTAACAGATCGGCTTCTTTATTTCCCCTTTCAGTTCTACCTTGTGCAGAAGTCCGGTCCTCTTCACAATTGTTCCCTGCGCTATTAGCAGCCCCCTTTTTGCTTTCGCTGCTTCATGGCTCATGGGGGTCCCCTATGGCGTTTCATTTGAAGAAGTCCCTGATGTTCTTGTCAAGAGAATCCCTAAAAACCGATTTTTGAAAAGTGTGTCATTGCAGATCCATCGTTTGTCCGTCCTCGAGCTCAGGCCTAGGTCTAGGTCCATAGTGCTCATGTCGTGGTCTGACCAACCCACTAGTTCAATGGCTGCCTTCTCAATGTTGTGCTCCAATGCCGCCTCCAAGAAAATATAGTCTATGCGAGTGAATGTGTGGCAGGATCTCCACGTGTCTACTAGGAAGTGCTCCTGCATAAGGAGCTGGAAGAGCCCTTTTCCCTAGGGTGGCACAGCTCCCTCCCTACGAGACACAGTCCAGTACCAGGTCCATCCCCATGTTAAATCCCCAGATCTCCACTTTGCTAAGAAAGCAACACGGTCTCTGCAAAATGAGATTTGTTGGGCGCATACACTGTGCACAATGTGATTTCCCTTGACCGTATGATGCAGTTTATTGCGAGGTCCCTCCCACCCGAATTCCTGTGGGTCTGTGTAATCTGCATCCCCATCGATGCGCGGTATATAAGGCCTACACCCACCATCCTTTTTGACTGGTCCTGATGCCCACACAGCTCCTCCCAGTTGTCTTCCCTTTAAGAGGCTCTCCTCGCCACTTCGAAACGTAGTTTCTTGTAAGAAGAGCACATCCAAGCTGGACGGATTGAATGCCCTCATCAGCATTGATCTTTTATTGGGGGGAATTAAGGCCCTTCACGTTAGGTGACAAAATCTCAGAGTCAAATGCCATACTGCAGCTTGAGACTAATCTCTCGAGACGCTGTATATTGAGCCTGACGTATGCCTTTGTGTTTGGAATTGCTATGGCCCGGTGTTTGTCTTTCTCCTCCATAGTGCTACCCGTGTGTCTGTATTGCATGCAAGTGTTAAGTGGAGTGATGCTAGCTGAAGCCTCTTTGCGATTGACCCCCTCCAATGAATACTTACCCCTGTTATTCCACCCCCCACCCACCCCAAAACCCCAACCCGAGTGAAATAAGGTCTTCGCCCATGTATGGGAGGATAGGTCCAAGAGACCCCCCCTCCTCTCCACTGCCCCCCCCCTTGTGGGGTCAATGGCTCGTCAGGGCCCCCCCCTGCCACCAGGGCCCAGGTGGCGGGTGAACCACTAGCTGACACATTGACCAAACGTGCTGTATTAAGCTAGGCCCTGGAAACCATTTTGTGAAACCAGAATGACATGAGCTCCTGTGCGCCGCAGCACGGCCCCCACCATTGGAGAGTTCTCACTTGTCCCTGTGGCCGCAGCTCCCTGGCAGATCCGCTGAGAGCCCGTTCCCACAAACAGGCGGACATGAGCTAGTGCTAGAAGCAAACACTAACATTCACCTTCCGCAGTGTATTATTGTCCTCAGTATGACCCGGCCAGCAGGGCCGGGGTGGAAAAGAACTGTAAAATGATCCCCCGACAAAAGTAGAGACCCCAAATACTAATATGCAAACTGCCGGTGATAAAACCCTTTTCTCCACGACCTTTTTGATGAAATATGTAAACTCCATGAAGATGGCAGAATGTGTGTTCATGTGGCATTCTGGTTGAAATACCCATATCCCCTTAGCTATGCGCAAATGGTAGAAGTGTCCCGGGTTTTATGTTATATGTTTGTCCCAGAAGAATGTACTCCAAGGCCCTATGCCATAACTGAACTAATGCTGCTAGAGTGCAACAGAAAACAAGTGCAACCGCATTGGGAGCTCATGTAAATGGTGTAAGAAAACGCATAGAATGTATTCGAATGTTCAAGCTCACCATGTGTCACTGCCATCAGTTTCATTGGCCAGTTGTTCCTGCATGCTCCACCAACCTTAATAGTACCTTGCCTATCGTGCATGCATAGAGTAACAAAATGTTGTGGTTGTTAAATGCTTAACATATAGTTAACAATAGCAACATCATTGGTATAGGTAACATTTGAAATGGCCATGTAAAGGCACTAACGATGTAGACATGTAAGCTTTGAAGAAAAAGCTCAATGAGTATTGTACAGTATGTATTTTTGTATAACCTGCAAACACACAAGGAAAATACCATTGTGGGCATATCCAAGGCCACTTCCCCTCCCTCCCCAGTGAAGCCTGCCAGATGAAAGACAGAGGCCCGGGCTGCTCTGCCTCACCTCCCTCAATTCGGCTGGAGCCGCTTCAAGCATTCACGTTCCCCCGCAGCTCCCATGGCCGCAACCAGCCACCTGAATTATTTACAACCCAGCAGTAAACCCCGGCCATAAACGCAGGCCAAAAGGTGCCCTTTCTTAGGCTCCACGACCCACCAGCTCACCCCAGGTTAATGGCCCCTGTAAAATTAGGACACCCAATATTATAGCAACACTGTAGGAACTCATTCATAATGACTTCTAACGAGACACGAAAACTTGGACAGCTCACCCCTTGCCCTGAGACCCAACCTCGTGACCTATGATACCCGGCCAACAGGATGTTTGTTTGTTTGTTTATTTATTTATTTATATGGCGCACCATACCCAGGGGCAGCAGGGCGCAGGCAGAAGAATATTCAAAGCTTACAATGTTACAGAAATATACAGTTGAAGTAAAAGTTGTAGATATATGAAATTAAGGATTACAGGAATAAGAAATATGCAAAATCTTCACACATAATAAATATCAATATCTATACAAAGGAGTGAAATATACATGTATGTACATGCTGTTTGCAGAGAAGTAAGAAAGCAAGCAGAGAGTATCAGTATCTATACAGAGGTTTAAGATGTACAGTTAAATACATGAATTGTTGGAGTTCAAGTGACTGATGAGATTCCTTTCTAAAAAGCAAGTACGGTTGATCGGCTCTCAAGTTGTGTGGCAAAGAATTCCAAAATGTAGCAGCTTTCACAGGGAAGCTGTTACCTCCGATGGTTGAGAGTTTGAATCTGGGAATTATCAGACAGTTGGAATTGATGGTTCTTGTTTCTCTGATGGATGACTCTTTTTACTTTATCCATCAGATAGCTCGGGGCAGCATTGTTGAGGGCTTTATGGGTTAGGGAGGCCACCTTTAGTTTGATTTTACTGTCAGTGGAGAGCCATTTGTGTTGGCGTCTGGTACTGGAGATGTGTTCTCTTTTATTGATGCCGAGGGCAGCTCTCAAGGCGTTATTTTGTAGGATTTGTAGCCTATGGGTTATAGCTTTGTTAGCACCACTGTATAGGGCATTACAATAATCGAGCCTGGAGAGTATGAGTGCTCTTGCCAAGATCATACAGCTATCATTGGATAGGAAAGGTCTGCCTGCTCTTATTAATTTGCAGGTATACGCAGAGCTAGATGCTAGTGAGTTGACCTGTTTAGTGAATGACAGTGGCATCCAGGTAAAAGCCAAGGGTTTTTACATCCCTGGATACTTTGATGATATTGCCGTCTATGTTGAATTCGGCATATTCAAGGCCTAGTTTGTTGAGGTTGGCGGGGGTACCCAGGATAATGAGCTCTGTCTTGTCATCATTCAGGCATAGGCCATGAGATGCCATCCATGCCTGAATGATGAGATACACCCTATTCACCAACTCTCTGTCCTTACTGTGATCCCCTGAAAGTGGGAGGAGAATCTGAGTGTCATCTGCATAGTTAGTGTAGGTGACACCCAGAAGATCCAAATCGTCGAACAGAGGTTTGGTGAAGATGTTGTATAATGTGGGGGAGACGCATGAGCCCTGCGGGACTCCGCACGTAATAGGAGAGGGATCTGCTGCTGCTGATGGGGAGAAGACTCATTGTTCTCTCACTCAGAAAGGATTCAATCCATCTGATGGCTTCTGGGGAGAAATGAGCAGCTGAATCCAGGTGTCTGCAGAGGACCTTGTGGTCGACAAGATCGAATGCCGCTGAGAGGTCAAGTAGGAGGAGGAGTGCTGTCTTACCCTTGTCTCTCAGATCATCGATTTGGGTCTTCAAGTCAATGAGGGCTGTTTCCGTACCGTCTAAAGGGCGGAAACCTGATTGTCTGGAGCCTAGTAGTTTGTGTAGTTCTAACTATTTTTGGATTTGGATGTAGGCCACTTTGTCCAGGATTTTCAGTAGAAAGGGTACCGTGGTGATAGGGCGGTAATTGGTGGGGATGAGAGGATCAAGTGTCGGCTTTTTGAGAAGGGGGAGCACCCAGGATTGTTTTAGGTTGGAGGGGATGCTGCCTGAAGAAAAGGAGGCGTTTATGAGTTTGGAGATGAATGGCGACAGGTCTCTGGCTGCATCCTTGATTATGTGTGCAGGGCAGATGTCGCCTTTGCAATTTGAGGGTTTGAGAGAAAGTATGATTTTCTCGACCTCCAAGGTGGTAGTTTTAGAAAAGGAGAATGAGTTAGTGTGTGTGCTTGGTGAAGAGTTAGGCAGAGGTGTAGGAGGGTTAGTGAGGTTTAAGGAGTCTTTTTTTAGTTGAATTTTGTTTTGTAGGGTATTTATTTTATTTGCTAGTGCCTGTTGGATGTCTGTGCACCAAGTCTGGTCCTTAGTTGAGGTGTCGGGTGTGATAATGGGTGATTCAAGTTCCTTCAGTATGGAGAAGAGTTCCTTCATACTTGAGTTGGAATTGGCAATGCAAATGTTATAAGAGTTCCGTTTAGCTAGGCAGATTTCAGCTTTGTATTGACGAGAAATCGTATCGAGAATGGCTTTCTTTTCACTAGAGGGGCAAAGTTTCCAAGCAGATTCACATTTTCTCTTTTTTAGGCGAAGGGCTTTGAGTTCAGGTGTGTACCATTTATTTAAATGAGTTTTAGGTTTGCTGGTGCGAAGTTTAAGTGGGGCAATTTTGTCCATGGTAGTTAACATAATTTTATTATATTCATGAACTAGTGAGTTGGGATCTAGGTTGTCTGGCAGTGCGTTTAGCTATGGAAGGATGGCTGGGATGATTCTTTCAACTGTTAAATTTTTCTTATTTCTTGTTAGGCAGGGCGGTGCCAGTGACTCAGTTGTGGTGGGTGGTCTGGAGGTCAGTAGGTTGAATGAGACCAGAGAGTGGTCTGTCCAAGATAGTGGTGTGGTAGAGGAGATGACCACTGAGCAATTAGCATCAGCAACCCAGTCTAGGGTTCTTCCCTTCAGGTGAGTGAAGTCCGAGTGATAAGATAGCATTGGCTATGGTGGAGGCGTGTATGTCTGTTGGGTCGTTGAATCCTAGGTTAAAGTCACCTAGTACTAGTATTTGTGAGGTGGTTTTTGCATTGTTGGATATTAGGCTATGCAAATCTTCCTCGAAGGTCCCGAGCGGACCAGGTGGTCTGTAGACCAGGTGGATGGTGAGGGATTGGGTGTTGTTTATAGGGAGTTTGGCAGTGAGGGATTCGCACGATTGCAGGGTTTGGGTCGGGGCTAGTCTGAGAGCTAAACTTTATTTGGATATGATGGCAATGCCACAGCCGCGGTTGCCCACCCTGTCGTGCCTGGATATGGTATAGCCATCTGGGATAGCCAGCATTAGAAACGGGCCTGCTGCATTGTGGAGCCAAGTTTCAGTTAGAGCAATGAAATCTAGTTTATCTTTAATGATTAGGTCTGCTATATCAAGGGCATGAGCGACCAATGATCTTGTATTTAGGAGAGCTCCTTTATAGGAATGTTCATCCGTTTTTACCGAGATGTTTGTATGAGAGCTAAGTTCGGGCTTGGTTATGGGAATGGTAGGGCCTTTGGTGTTGGGGGAGGCAAGCTGGTGGTTTAGGGCAATAGGTTTTCTAGTATGGTGGCTTTTGGATTCGCATTTGGAGTCAGAAAGGAGTCTTCGGGGCGGCTCATATAGTTTAGAGAGTCTAGCGCGAAGTTTGTTATTTCTTTCGGTGGTAGGGCAAGGGCAGGTGGCAAGGGTTATTAGTCCTGGCCTGCAATAATACCTTGGGCAAGAAGGGTCAGAATAGTAGTTTGCTATGTAGGAGTCGTTGGGAGGACTGGTGCCTAACTGAAGGGCGGGGGCGGGGGGGGCTCCTGAGTCGGTATCCTGAGTGGGAATGTCTGGGGATGCGAGCGTGGCCATTGCACAGAAGGTGAGTAATGCAGTTAGCATTTTCTACAAATCAACGCTAACGTTAAGTGAGCAGAGTAGCAATGTGGATACTATCTAGGAGATAAGGTCTAGGAGGGCCTTAGGGAACTTCCCCAACAGTCTCAAATTGTGCAATTCAATCCAGGGCAGTACAAATGCAGTATACAGATAGGCAGTGGTGGCTAGATTCTAGGTTCAGAATCAGGCCTATGGCACAGATACAGTAGTCAGATAGGTAGTAGTACTTAGATTCAAAATTAGGCATATGGTACAAATGCAGTAGGCAGTGGTACCTAGATTCCAAATAGGCTTATGTCTCAAATACAGTAGTCAGATAGGAATGGAGGTGAGAGCTAAGGATTTGAAGGCATCTAATGTGTATACATCGGCAGCTTAGTGCAGGTTCACTAATGGTAGGGAGAGGTCAATAGTGGAGATGCATGGCACAGTGCAGTCATAAAGTGGTCTACTAGTGACCATAGGGCACAGCGCAATCAAGAAGTGGTCTATTGGTGACCATAAAGCACAATACAATCAAGATATGCCTAGGTTCAAGAGTTCCAATGGTAGTCTGAAATACATTCAAATAGTGGTGGCTAAGAGAACATGCATACAGTAATGTCCCCGAAGCCTCTTGGTGAGCAATGTAAATTGAATGGTTATATATGCAGACTAAGGGGAGTCGTATTGCGGCAGCGTCAGTACTTTAAATAAATACGATTAGCTTACAGGACGGTGGCAAAGTACTTACAATAAGTTCTCCTGTTGAAAGGTTACTTGGTTCGAGTTACTTGCCTCAGTCATTACAAAAGGCGGTCGGTGAATGGTGAAATGAACAGGGGGGGGGGGGGGGGGGGGTGGCCGCGCCGCGCTCATGTGCGAAACAGGAACAGGGCTTTGTATGGCCTTCGTTGCAGCCGGCGTTTCCGCCTGCTGGCGGATGCCGGAATTCAAATGGAGAGTGCGGCCTCAGCCTCGTTGTGGCGCCGCGATGCGCCCGGCATTGGCGGGTCAGGCACTCTGTGCGGACAAGGTCAGGCAGGCCTTGCTCCGTGTGCCTGCGCTCGCAAGATGCTGGGGCTAGATTCTGGCTTCTAGGGGGGTGAGAGGGCTCCTGCCCTCTTCCCTTGCCGTAGGAAGGTGGAGTGGGGGTCTTGGTCCCAGAACAGGCCTCGGATGGCCTTCGTTGCAGCCGGCGTTTCCGCCTGCCGGCGGATGCCGGAATTCAAATGGAGAGTGCGGCCTCAGCCTCGTTGTGGCGCCGCGATGCGCCCGGCATTGGCGGGTCAGGCACTCCGTGCGGACAAGGTCAGGCAGGCCTTGCTCCGTGTGCCTGCGCTCGCAAGATGCTGGGGCTAGATTCTGGCTTCTAGGGGGGTGAGAGGGCTCCTGCCCTCTTCCCTTGCCGTAGGAAGGTGGAGTGGGGGTCTTGGTCCCAGAACAGGCCTCGGATGGCCTTTGTTGCAGCAGGATGATGGTAACCATGTATTGATGTATCACCAAAGGACCCCGCTCTAGGTGCATTCCTCCTGTGTTGCATTAACCCGTAGAATAACCTATTGTAGGATTTACATGTAAAGATAATATTGCGGTATTGAATGAATGGAGTATGCGTGGCCCTTAGGGCAGAAAGCCAAGGAAGACGTTCATCACTGACACTGGCCACGCCTGGCACCGCAGCACCGCCCGGATGAGCCCAGCTGACCTGCCCGCCCCACGTTGGCACCCCGTGACGTCCACCAACCACAGCGTAACACATCACAGCTGCACCTATAGTTAGTCGTCGCCACCCAATCCCCACGAACATGTGCCCCCTATAGTGTGTAGGTTCTTATGACGCATTTTGTAAATATATACGCCTGTCTTTGCTAGTGTCAGTCAGAGCGTTCTGGGAGTTTGCAGAGTCCTTTGCATGCCCTATTTTTGACTTATAAACTCCCATTAAGCTCACCCGCACTTTATCTTAGCCTTATTCGCATCTTGGGAGAGTCCATTATTGTCTCTCATTGTGGGGAGGATCGTGCTATCAGGGGACGCTCGCCTTCACCCATTACTGGGGACGCCCTAGGAAATAACATACGGCCACGCTACGGGGGACTCCCCGAAACCCATGGCAAACAATTACAACAAAATCACTTTCATTTGATGCTTATGTCCAATAACCCACAGTAAACTATTCAGCCTGGTTACCTACAACCTGAGAACGGAAAGTTTAGTCTTCGTTCTCCGACCGAGGTCAGTGCCTCCGCCATTCCAGGACGACTGTGCACATGACTGAGCCCTTCTCTTCAAGTCCTTCAGCCGCGGGATGATCCGATCATGTTCCTTTATGTGCCCTCAGCATGTCACAGGGTGTTGCACCTCCTGAATTTCCTCGTGCCCTTAGCTCGCCAACTTTTAAGCCATGGGCCCAATGGTTTCCTGGACCGTTCCAAAGACGATGAGTTCCTCTGTCTCGTCCTCGGCTGCTCCGGCTGTTAGGTTTTGTAGAACGCTGTGTGCTTCTTCTGCCAAGACCACTCTGTATTCTTCGTCACCGTGTTCAAACGACAAGGCAAAAGGAAAGCCCCATCTGTAGCAAATATTCATTTCTTGTAACCATGTGGTCAGTGGGCGGCAATCCTTCTAGCACCTCCCTTCTTTTAGCAAGAGTGGCAGCTGAAAGGTCTTGGAAAATCCTGATCCGCGAGCCCTCGAAATCAATGTGGTCTTGCTCCCTCCCTCATTGTACGATTTCGACCTTGTGCTTGTAGTGACATGGCTAGAACAGACCTCGGGCCATTTGGGGGGCCTCCTGCATGGTTCATGCTCTCAAATTCCAGGTCCGGCGTTAGGGGAGAAGGGAAGAGTGAATTTACCAGGGATTTCACTTGTCTTACCAGGCTCAATGGGGTTTCATTTGGTGTTGAATATCTATGTTGGATCCCCTCTCCCTGTTAGAGATCGTCAACCTTTGCTGCCAGATCTGCATTCCTTTGCTCCAGGTCCTGAAACCGGCCCTCATTTTAATTTCTACCAGGTCGGCCGAAAGTTGGTAATTCGAGGGCTTCAACTTTGTCTTCAATTTTACTCACTCTGTCTTGCAGGGCATTCACTGTGGATGCCATGTTGCTCTTTAGCGATCCGATTTTGTCTAAAAGCAGGCGAATATCTGCCTCTGAAGAGGTGCTGTGGTCTGCTCCCGGTCTGCTCAGTGGGTCTGTTGAAGGCTGAGCGGCCATGTTTGGGCTTGCAAAAAGATAGTCCTGCAGCTTGTGTGCCGTTGCAGGGTTCAATTCCCCTGGCATGTAGTCCCCAAGTTGGCGAGGACTTGGGAAGGTAGTGGACCAGCTGATGTACGTTGGCTTTTCTTTTTTTTCATCCTCTTTAGCGCTCCCTGAAGCCTGCTGTGGGGGTAGGCATCTATGACAAGAGGTGCTAACGCTTTGATGTGTGTGCCACCGCCCCAAGACCAGTGCAGTGCAGATGGCCCACTGTGCCAGGAGGGCAGACTCTGCTTTTCAAGTTGTGTCCACTGGCTTGGGGGGAGCGCGACCCCCCCCCCCCCCGCTCACCGATGATTCAGGACAAGAGTGGAGGAAGCGTTGCAGCACAGTGTGTCCCTCCACTGCTGTGCTGCCCCCTTGATGCTACTCACACTATAGGCCCAAGGCCTCCGAGGTCTGCTGCTGGCGTCAGCTGGGGGGGGGGGGGGTTGGCAGGGCGATGAGATCGGCTGCATGCAAAACCATGTTCTTCGGATTCCTTTGACCAAACTACTCCTTTGTCCCTTTCAAGTTACTGTGTTGCTGTCCTCGTCGGTCCTTGTGGGCCACTGTAGAAGGGGGAGGTGCCAGCAGAGCCTCGTTCACCAAGGCGGCAAGGTCTTCCTTGACCGCAATGAGGGAGTCGGGTAATGGTTAGAGTCTCGAGAGAGAGCGGAGCGGGGCCCAGGTCTCCCGTCTGGTATTTGTTTACCCTTGCTGCGAGTCTTCCCGCTTTCAACAGGCTCAATGCCGGCTGCCGCCCTCGCTCCTCCACGGGCGCTGACTGAGCCGGTGGCTCATATGGTCTGTGTGGTCTATTGGGGGGTGGGGGGGTCCCGCGCTCCCTGTTCAAGTTTCCTGTGTCCCGCTTATCATCTGGAGGCTCTGGGACAGACCCCCGGTTTGTCCCTCACTGCAGCATGCCGCTTCCAAGGTCGCCGCACTGGATGCTGCGTCGGGCCGTTGGGGTGCTCCCGCAGTAACGAGCGTTGAGGCCAGGTCCTGGGGGGGACACAAGTCCCCTCCTCGTTCGGAGGAGTGCCCCCACAGATTTCCTCTAGAAACCAGTCTACTGAGTGCCGGCCGCCGCCTCCTCTTCTTACTTCTCCGATATATTCTGCACTCAGGCTGATTTTACATTAATGCTGATTTTACATTAATGCGTCGCCATTAAGTTGCGGATTATGGGGAAGACGGCAGCTCATTCAGCCATTCTGTCTGCGCCGCCTGGTGGTCTCCCCACATCTATTTTTTAAATGAAATGTACCAATTGACCTTCTGAATTCGACCAAAAAAAACACGGTAAATTTGGCATCAAGCAAAATTGGGCAATACCGAATGAAGACATGTAGACATGAGTGTTTTGGTTGCGGTAAAGGCAAAGGATGGATTTTGCAAGAATTAAAAAGTGTAGGAGATTGCGGGCAGTGGGAGAGGAGAGAAGAGCAGCTGGGAAGAAGGAAGAACAGTAGAGATTGTGGGAGAACACACGGAACAAGTGAAGAAAAGCACTTCAGTCTTCGAGGAGCGGAAACGATCAGACAATCGGAGGAGGATACAAATATTTGTGGTATCAGCATAGAAGTGGAATGAAAACCCGCATTTGGCAATGATAGACGTAGAAGGACTTCAATGGGCAGAAAATGTGCGCGCAAATATGTGAACATATTAATGAAATGAACAGAAGTTACTTTTACCCGGAACCAAGAGGTACAATGCGGGCACGATTTGTTGACAGACATATTCCAGCTACAGCGAATGGACGACATTTAAAAAATAATGTGAACATTCATTTCAAGATTAAGTTCATGCTCAATAATGGGCCAAAATCGATGCATTAATTTGGATATCACGGTGGACATAAGCACCCAAACCACCAAGTTCACATTAGATAGGAAGTAAGAGACAAGTAAGAGACAGGAACTCCTTTCACACCGAATTGACGTACCTTAGAAATCAAAAAATAATTGCTTCCTCGCTCGGTTCTTAAAAGCAAGAAGCATAATCCAGGATGAGCAAATAATTGAGATTTCGGCATTTGAAATGCAAAAACAATTTCTCCATCAAGGACAAAACCAGCAAAGTTACCATCATTAATAACGTAAGTGTGACAACAATCACACTTCAATGCATTAACACAACGCCTTAAGCTACAATCTGATAAGAATGACCTTACTGAGCATGCACACAAAATAAGCGGCACTATCAGCATTGCCTTTTGCTATGAACAGACAAAATGTGCGATTGTATAAAACCGCATCAAATAAGCAATGTCTGCAGAAGACAATGCAACCCCTCTAATGCGCTCATGAGAGCAGATCCAATCAGACTGGACACACAATATCCATCGACAAAAAAGAAAGGCCTGCAATTCTTGCTCACGTCACAACAATGCATCCTGGTTCAATTAGCATCCATGGCAGGGGAGCCAGCCAATCACGTTACTTAGATCGTGGGCTGAATTTCACGATACAATCGTGCATTCCAAGCAATTCGATGGCTGCTCCCCCACCCAGTCATCTATACCCCCCCACCCTCCCGTTGCCTCCCCTCCCCACACCCCCAACCTTACCGTTTTGGTGACAGCTCAGCTGCCACCAACGCCCTAGCCCCCTGGGCAGCCATGGAAATGGAAGGAGCTCCACTGGAGACCAGTCTTCCAGCTCTATGGTGGCCATCTTGGTTAAGTATTTTGTATGAATGAACGGGACGCCGAAGTCGGCACTCATTTATACAAAATGCATTGCTCTCAGCACCCTGGTGTGCTAATGCCATTCCCACCAATCCGGCCTGCGGGATCAGGTGTTATTGCTCAATTATAAAGCTGTTATACTGTGCCAATCACCATCTTCGTGGTCTTACGACACTGGTACCTTTTCCAAGAAAAATGGCTTAGTGTGGCCCCATTCGAGGTCACCAGATCTAGTGAAGGAATGAAAAACGAGGCAAAAGAGGGAGCAGGGAGAAATAGGGGCACACACAACTAACAAAATGGGAAGATAGAATTGGATTGTGTTAGAGGTGATTGTAGAGCTAGGGATGTGTATAGTGGCTGGCAGCAGATCAGGGGTAATGAGAAAATAAGACCTTGTGGTAGCAAGCATTTTCTTGTAGTGGTGTTTTACAGTATTGTGGAAGAGGCTCTAGAATTAGTAGAAGCACAGTTGTGTGAAAGCCCAGTGATGTGCACGAGAAGCCATTGAAGAATAGAGTCCAGAACGGTCAGGAAGTGTGTGCATGCTTTTCCTTTTTAGGCACTGCAAGTCCCAGGTATATAATATAGGATTGCCAAGGATAGGCAGTGAGAAATATATGCAATTTAAACCTCCTGCTGAAGTGATGTAAAGATGTTTTCCATTTTCTGAGTCGGCATCAAATTCCCTGCATGAATAGTTTCTCCGCCATTTCAAAAAGCTAAACTGCCTCAGAATTTGCCCTCACAGGCCGTTGGATAGTAACAAATAGCTCTTAGCGATCAAACTGTGTGCTGCGCGCATATGAAAAATTGAGGTTGCAAGTGACTTTTTATGCCTTGCTAGAAGCTTGAAACTTTAAATGTTTACCCCCGGCATCATATATTAGAAAATATTCAAAAGATAGGTTAATTTAGCATCAAGACACACTGAATTTGTTCAACTGAAGAGCCAAGATTTGTAACCCATCAAAACATATGCACAAAAACAGACCTTTTGGTTACACCATTTGGGGTCCGAATTCCCAGATGGCATAACAAAAACATCCACTGGCAAATGTTCTTGAAGCAACAACTGTATTTGGGTATTAAATTGGACTGGTCTGGTTGAATACAAGTCTTTTCACCATTTCCATTGGTCAGTCTTGGACCAGGGAGACAGTCTCAAAGTTCCTGGCCCAGCTAAAACACCATTCTGTTAAAAAAGGTGGAGTGTTTTGGTTACGTTATATCGTGATTCCAGTGAAGCAACTGATGCAGGATTATGCTCTAAAGATCTATTTAACGCTAGGTTTCGGAGGGGAGAAGGGGCAGGGGTTCTCAATACAAATCATATGCAAGTTAACAATGTTCATTTAGGAGGTTACAACTGGCAAATATTAAAAAAGGAATATTTGTTTTATTGTAGCACTAGAGAAAGGGAACTATCCAAAAACAGGTTGTGCTGCAAAAACAAGGATATTAAAAGTAATTATGAATAATTAACTGTTTGAACCCATTACTATTTCTCCAAGTAAAGGGAGTGCCTGTATGGGAGTAAGAAAAGCGCGTACTCAATTCTTACAATTGCAAAGGGGACTGTAGAGCCATATTTTAGATTCAAATGTCAGTAACATATCTCGACTTACCCCCAGGCGACATATGGTTCTATCATTCTCAGCATCTTCAAAGTGGACTCTGTCAGCTTTAAAAACACACCTGTGAAAATCTTCCTGAGACGCAGACGCTCTACCATTCGCCGCACCCTGGGGCACACCCCCTTAATCCTAAGAAAAATAAAATAGGGAGTGGTCAGCTGCATGAAACAGACTCAAAGGATACACATTAACCAGGAATCTGCCGCATTACTCTAAAGGAGTGTCAGGGAAATTCACCAACCAGCAAGAATCCAACAGACAGAAGGTTGGTAAGCATCTGTAATGGCAGTCAGCATAGCGGAAATCCACAGGGCAGGACGGCACAAACACACCCAGATCCAGATGTCCTGATGAAGAACCAAACTGCAATCACCTTTCCCAAGTTACATTTTCTATACCTTCACATAACAGTCTTCTATGAAAGGAGCGTGACAGACATTCGATATCAGGTTGTCGCCAGTATATCTTACAATCGTCTCATGGTACCTCGCGCCGAGTTGAGAACACCTTGCAACACGGAGCAGACACATTTCCATAGTTTCAGCAAGTCAGCAGTACCTAATCCACTCTACAGCGCTCACAGGACTCAGCAACACCTCATACGCCTAATGTTGCAAATTCTACATACCGAAGCTGTCTCACTGGGCAAAGCGGGGGAAGAGCCAGCACTCAAAAAAAAAAAGCTTCCTTGTTTGGTCCATCACATAAATATACAAGAAGCGGACTGTATCTTAAGGTTTACCGAACACCTATAGATTAGGGCATACGCAGTTACATATGGTTGGGGCTATTCAAGGTAGTGACAACTCAAAATGGCAGTTACTAGCGAGCCTTAGCTTTGCGAGCAAGGCTTAGAGGGCCATTAAATGTATAGCAGCATATACAAATTTCCACCACTGGAGCAATCAATTCAGGAGACCATGAAAGCCCAAGTCAACTGCTACGGCCTGCAAGATGAGCGCAGTATCTAAGAGAATGTAGTATTAGAGGTCAGTGTTTTCTGACATGACCAGAAGCTGCCTGCCTTGCATACTTACTCTCAGTGCTCCAGATAAGATATTTAAGTGCGAGTATTTTACTCCCTATTTTTTAAAGTTGGGAGTAAAATGATTTGAGTAAAAATGGAAGTCCATTTAACAATGGGAGTATTTTATAAGCGAGAAAAAATATGTATTAACTGGGAAATAGAAATGTTTCAGTAATAATTATTTATTTGCACCTAATTATTCATACACATGCATTACTTACCGTAAAAGCATTTCTGATGGTTGTATCTGCTTAGATTCACATGCTGTGCATAGGTCCGACATCCAGTGGTCACTGCGGAGTATTGCATTTTGTTTTTCGTAGTCGAAAAGGGGACGTCGACAAGGCGTGTCTGTAACACTATCCCTATAGTGACGTGCGTTGTACCCATAATCCCTCACGCGTCGAGGTCCCTCTGTTTGTATTTTTCTGCCCTGAGGGAGCCTTCTAGACGTGAGTGAGTACAGAAAAGAGAGAGATATAGAAAAGGATGTCTATGTTCCTTCCACCCGAGCGGGGAGGAAGGGTGGGCGCATGTGAATCTAAGCAGATACAACCATCAGAAATGCTTTTACGATAAGTAATGCATTGTCTTCTGATGTTTGTTAATCTGCTTAGAATCACATGCTGTGCATAGACTAGCGAGCAGTACCCGGAGTTGGAGGTGGGTTGTGAGAAGTAACAGTAGAGAAAAGATGTCTTAATACTGCTTGTCCCACCTGGGAATCAGATCTAGAGTGGGCATCTAGACAGTAGTGTTTTGTAAAGGTGTGTACAGAACTCCAGGTTGCCGCTTTGCAGATGGACTCAAGGGGAACATTTGCAATGAATGCTATGGACGCCCCCGTGCCTCGAGTAGAATGTGCTCTTGGCCTAAAGGGCAGTTCTCTCTTAGCAAGAGTATAGCAGAGAGTGATGCATTGAACAATCCATCTAGATATAGTGGATTTTGAAACTGCATCTCCTTCTCTTCCTGCTGCCACCGAGACAAAGAACTGATTAGTCTTTCTCAGTGGACTAGTTCTTTCCATGTAAAACATGACAGCTCTGCGCACATCAAGTGTATGCAGGCCTTTTCTCCTAGATTTGAAGGATTTTGAAAGAACGTTGGTAGTTCTATAGACTGGTTGACATGGAATTTGGAGATGAATTTCGGTGCGAACCTTGGGTGTGTGCGTAGAACCACTTTATCCTTGTGAACTGTTACAAAGGGGTCTAAAACCGAAAGGGCCTGTAGTTCACTTACTCTCCTAATGGAGGTAATAGCTATTAGGAAAGCAGTCTTAAGAGTGAGATCTTTAAGAGTTGCCTTGTGCATGGGTTCAAAGGGTGACCCCATGCGCCTGGTGAGTACCACATTTAGATCCCAGCCGGGAGCTGGGTTTGCTATTGGAGGATGTATTCTCTTTACCCCTTCCATGAAGGCTTTGATTACTGGGATCTTCCACCACGATACTTTGAGTTGTGAAGTGGTGTAAGCAGAAAGCGCTGCCAGGTGTACTTTAATAGAATTGAATACTAGACCCGAGTCCAGTAAATGGGTCAGGTACAGAATAATTTGTGTGGGAGAGCAGTCAACGGGGTTGATACTCTTCCCTCTACACCAGATGACAAATCTTTTCCATTTGCTAGAATAGCAGTGACAAGTGTTAGGCTTTCTGGCCTCTCTGAGGATGTCCATGCACCTCTGTGGAAGTTGTAAATGTCCAAATTCTATGACCTCAGGAGCCAGGCTGCTAAGTTCATGGTCTGAGGGCATGGATGCAGTGTCCTGCCCCCGTCTTGTGACAGCATGTTGTACGGGCAGGGCAGTTTCATTGGAGGAGATAGAGACATCAACAAGTGAGCGAACCATGGCTGTCGGGCCCACATAGGGGCCACCAGTATCATGGTAACTTGTTTGTGGTGCATCTTGTGCACTATCTTGTTGAGAAGGGGAGTCGGGGGGGAAAAGTGTAAACAAATTTCCCTGACCATGGAATCGATAGACCGTTCCCCTTGGACTGGTTCTGGGGGTACCTGGAGGCGTAATCTTGGCATTGAGAGTTTTTCAGAGTTGCGAACAGGTCTATTTCTGGGAAACCCCACTGTGTGAAGACGATGTCTTCTTGTAACCGCCATTCGTACTCTACGGGCAGGGGGAAGTCTCTGCCGAGTTCGTCTGCTAGCAGATTGAGTTCCCCTGGTACATGTTGTGATAGTAGGAACATGTTGTGTTTGAGAGCCCACTTCCAGATGTTCTGGGACAGCTTGGACAGTCCTGGAGAGTGAGTGCCCCCTTGCTTGTTGAGGTAGTACATGGCTGTGGTGCTGTCTGTGAGGACCATCAATGTCTTTCCTTGTAGGTGTTCCTGAAAGGCTTTCAGTGCTTTGAACACCGCTAGTAGTTCCAGCAGGTTTATATGCTTGGATGCTAAGCTCGGAGTCCACGCTCCGTGAGCAGTCTGATGGGATAGGTGAGCCCCCCATCCTGTAAGGGATGCGTCTGTGGTTAGAGTGGCTTCCACTGCGGGTGTGGCAAAAGTTTTCCCTAATAACAGGTTTTCTTTTGTCCACCACCGTAGCGAGAGAACCAAGGCCTGCGAGACCACCACTAGATCGTCCCATTGTCCGCTGGCCTGACACCACTGGCTGTTGAGCCACTCTTGCATTGGGTGCAGGCGCGCGTGAGGTACCAAATAAATACATGACGCCATCATTCCTAGCAAGCGCATTGCTTTGCGTACCGTCACCTCTCGACCTGCCACATAATGGGGGGATCTGAAACAGCATGTTTTGGACCCTCTCGTTGGAGAGGAAGACGAGGCCGACCTTTGTTCGAATTAGAGCCCCTAGGAATTGTTTGATTTGGCTGGGGTCTAAGCTGGACTTCTTTTCGTTGATGGAGAAGCCCAGTTGGAACAAAAGGTCTACAGTCTTTTGGGTATTGGAGAAGCATGTTTCGTAAGAATCCCTTGTTATGAGCCAGTCGTCGAGGTAAGGGTATACCGGGATGGCTAACCTGCGCAGGTGGGCCGCTGCCACTACTTTCGTGAATACCCTTGGTGCAGATGCTATCCCGAAGGGTAGTACTCTGAACTGGTAGTGTTTGTTCTCTATCTTGAACCTGAGGTATTTTCTGTGCGCTGGCAACATTAAAATATGAAAGTATGCATCTTTCATGTCTAGTGTTGTCATGTAATCCCCCTGTGATAACAGTGGGATTACCTTCCTGCAAGGTCACCATACGAAACTTTTGGGGTTTGACAAACTTGTTCGCTGGGCGCAGATCTAATACAGGGCGCATGGTTAAGTCCTTTTTGGGTACAAGGAAGTACACTGAATAAATACCTTCTGTTACCTGAGATAGGGGGACAGCCTCTATAGCTTCGTTTTTCAGTAGCTCTTCTACTTCTTGTAGAAGAATGGTGAGGTGTTCCGGTGTCATGCGTCGGTTCCGTGGGGGTTTGTACTTCGGGGAACCGTTGAATTCGATGCAGTATCCGTGGGCTATGGTGGATAATACCCAGCGGTCTGACGATATTCCCTCCCATGCTGAAAGAACGATGTTAGCCGGCCCCCGACCGGTGATGCATGGGAGGGGACCCGAATCTTCGGGTCATTTGTTGGTATTGGGCGTGGAACCTTTGGGGCTGGAGCCGCGACCTCTTCCCCTACCACGGCGTTGGCCTCTTTGACTGAACTGGGTGTTGTTACCCTGGTTAGAGGGCCCGTTGGTAGCAGAGTAAAATTGCTGTTGGTTTTGCTGCTGGCATTGGCCACGAAAGGAGCGTCTATTGCCATAGCCGCGTCTGTTAGGGGGCCTAGAAATTTGGTCAAGAGTTTTGATGGTATCAAACTCTTTCTTCGCATGTTCTAGGGCCTCATCAACTGCTTTCCCAAACAGATGTGTTTCTTCTATGGGCTTATTTATCAGGGAAGCCTGGGTTTCCGGCTTAAAACCCGAATTGCGCAGCCAGACATGGCGTTTGTGAAGTGTTCCCTGAACCAGGGAACGGCCAGCCGTCTCTGCGGCATCTAAGGAGTTCTTTACGATGCCCTGGTTTACAAGAGTTCCCTCTGAGATTGTAGCTAACAGGCGTGAACGCAGGGGTTCTGGTGCGTCCTCTGCTTCGCTGCGCAGCTTGCTCCACTGTGCATCTGCGTAGCTAGCAGGGAATTGTTATTTGCAATCCTAGTTGAAAAGGCGGCGGACGTCGTGATTCTCTTCCCAAGTGCGTAGAGCTTTTTGCCCTCTTTGTCAGGTGGTGCCTCACTAGTGGATAGTGGTACCCCTGCTCTTTTCCTTGTATTAGTAACTACGAGGGAGTCCGGAATAGAATGGCCTCTGATGTACAACGGGTCAGAGGGCGAAGGGCTGAAGAGCTTTTCTATCCGAGGGTTGACCCCTCTGACTAAGGCAGGATTGGAAAGGGAAGGAGTTATTCTTCTCTTTATAGAAGCCAGGAGCGGAATAGACTGACTAACAGGGGCTTTTTCCTTAATAACTTTCTCTACAAAGTCTATGTCAGGAAGAGTCTCCCCTGTGTCTATTTCAAAATGCGCTGCTGCCTTGCGCAATAGTGCATTAAGTGAAGGTTGGTCATCTTTGGGAGAGGTGTTTCCAATAGGTGAATCCTTGGGAGGAGAAGGGTGAAAGACATCAGGGTCTGAGTGCACTGATGGGGATTGCCAAGGCTGCACTGATGGGGATTGCCAGGGCTGCGAGGTAGCTGTATCTTCTTCGAAAGCTCCTGCACTTGTGTAAGGATCTTCTTCAAACCCCTCTTCCTCATGTTCTTCCTCTCCACCCAAACACTCATCTTCCTGGAGGTATTGCTCCTCTTCAGTGAGGTCATATACGTCTGTAGAAGGGGGAAACAGCCTAGGAAATTTGACCCTAGGGTCATCCTGGGGCCCTTCTCTTAGTCGTTTGGGTGTGGGTGGGTTTTGGTTTTCCAAAAACCTTTCCATTTTCTCCATACAAGAATGGAGTCTTCCAATGGTCTCATGGGGGACCCCTGAATAGCCTAGAGGGGGGAAATCAATGTTTTCACCTTCAAAACGCTTAGAACGCTCCCACAACGTTGAAGAAAGGTTTCCGTCGCCATCTGAAAAGCCCTCCGGTAGTTCCGAAGTGCCCTTAGATGAAAGGGGCAGTTCCTGGCTACTCTTATGCTTTTTCGGCGTTTCTATAGCTTTTTGTGCAGTATTCGTTTGTTTCGTCGTCCGCTTACGTGTGTCTTCGGAAAACAATTCTCGCCAGGCTCTCGACAACGAGGTTGTCAGTAGAGGACTCTGGTGTCGACGTTGCCTGCGTTACGCGTTCCTCGACGGCCGCTCTATGGAGCGTTACGTCGGATGATTTTGGGGTAGCGCCCGTGTTTGATGAAAGCCCAATCGCGACTGCGTTTGCGGGTGGGGCTTGAGACCCTTACGGTCTGAGGTAGACGCCGGAGTGCCCTGCGTCCCCTTTGGCGCTGATGGATCCTTCGTCTTTCACGAAGAAGAGCCGTGGGTTGTGTGCTTAGGCCTATGGGGTCTGTGTGCGTCCCTGTCGCCGGGGTGTTCATCCCCATGAGCAGGGCGTGAGCCGAGCCCGTCGGGGCCGGGGACGGACGTCGAGGAGCACGAGCGCTCCTTCTGGGGGTTAATGACTTCCGTAACGGACGTCGAGTTATCACCCTCCTCGTCACTTTCTGTAACAGCGGCGGCGGGTGAGGAAACTGACTTCGACATAGCGTAGTCCGCCCACCTCTTAACTTTGCGTTCTTTAAGAGTTCTTGGTTTCAAGAGCTTACAGGCCGCGCGCAGCTGTCCTCCTTATGATCGAGGGGCAAGCAACGATTACTGAGCTTGTGTTTGTCCTTCCAAGTGTATTTGCCCTACAGCGTGGGCAAAACTTAAAAGGTGTCCTCTCCATAGCTGAGGCAATAATAACTGGTGATAACAACCCCAAGGGAAAGATAGGGGAGAAAGAAAGACATTCTCAAAGAGAAGATAAAAGTTCGAACCCCCACTCTCCCTACTGTATGTTGGCCGGCGAGGCCAGGCCACGTGTTCGGCAGCGCCGAAGGATCTCCTCCGTCTCTTCCCCTCCGTCGAAAACTTGCTCGGCGGAGAAACAGCTTCACAGCTAACGTCGAGGGGAGGGATCTTTAACAATATAATAAGTATAATTAAGGACCGAGGTCCGATAGTAAGTATTTGCAATGTCTCTCTAGGAGCTCCGCGTAAGGCGACCAGAAGCTGGGCGGAAAAAAACAATCTGAGGGACCTCGACGCGTGAGGGATTATGGGTACAACGCACGTCACTATAGGGATAGTGTTACAGACACGCCTTGTCGACGTCCCCTTTGACTACGAAAAACAAAATGCAATACTCCGCAGTGACCACTGGATGTCGGACCTATGCACAGCATGTGATTCTAAGCAGATTAACAAACATCAGAAACATGTTTACATCTTCTGATCAGGCAGTAATAATAGCAATTTCTCTCTGTGGTACTACGTTGCACTGCTGGTCCAAACATATCCATGGAGCACAAGTTCATTAGTGTCTGTTTCCCATTTTTTGTTGGAAGTATTTTTACTGGCTATTTTTATTTTTTGGGTGTATTTGCCTATTTTTAGGTGTGAAAGTGGCTGATACACACCTTAACTTTAGGGCTGCTTCTACTCATTGTAAGAAGATGAAAAGGTGTTGGAGCTCAAAATGAAGGTGTAAATGCATAAGACCTTGTCGTTAGACTCTCATGGCGTTATCCAGCTGGTTTGAAAATGACCCCCTGCTCTGTTCTTCTAATAAAAGGCTGTTATGTCTCGGTATTTTCTAGGTACGTTTTCTTTCTTTAAGAAAATAATTCTAGGTGTACCCTAGGAGGGGAAGCAGTGACAGCTGGATACTTTAGTGGCCGTCACGTCCTTACTTTAGTTTATTTTCATACATTGATTTTTATCATCTTTTTTTCACTTTTATCAGCACCATGGATTTTATATAGCGGCAACACGCCTGTGGTCAGATGGGGAATTTTGGGGGAACACACGGCCCTTCCCAATCCAACAAGACGTGCACCAGAGTTGTGTGCTTGCGCCCAGGCTTTTCTGTAAATTACTAAATCGGGAAATGAAAAAGCTGGTGGCCAAACACACAGATGCACCTATCTGAGGCAGTGTAACATTTTCCATTTTAATGTTTCCGGATGAGGCAGTATTGATTTCCCTTTTACCTGCGGGTTTCCATGAACAGTTTGCATTTTTTTAAACAGTTTGTTGATGAAAATGGCCTTTCAATAAACTATACCAAATCCAACCCCATGGTATTCAGTAGAAAGAGGCGCAAGCCTGTTAATCTTGCATTTAGCGTAGAAGGCGAACACATAGAACAAGTGGACGTCTGTGACTATTTGGGCTTGAGGGTGACCACATGTGGCATAGGGCAAAACAGGTGGAAAATGCTGGGAAGGTCTTCACTAAATACAGTTGCGCTATAGCTAGATTCACAACAAATATCGGGGATGGGGCTCCATGTGTAATGATAGAAGCGTACAAGCTTCAAGCAAGTCAGGCTGCACTCCAAGGTGCCGAAATATGGGGCCACGTGAACATTAAATGAAAAATAATCATGGAAAATGGCTTTAAAAATATATATTGGGGTTCCCACCTAGCATCCCCTCAATCCAATTGCTCATGGAGCTAAACGTACGTAACATCAGCATAGTTACTAACATGAGACCATTACTAAATCTGGAAACCTAGCTCACGAAAATAGAGGGTACAAAGATGTGCGATGGCCTTCATCCACACAGTCCATTCATTTCTTAAACAAATGCTTAGATCACACTATTGCTCTTTGCATTTGGCAGTTCTTTTCCCACATCTTCATGTGTGTCCGTTAACGGTGAAGCAGACAGAGAAGTAATTGGCAGAGCTATTCAACAGCATCTGAATTAACTCCAGAGGTCAAACCAGGGAAGTGCCAGGTGCCTAAATGATTAGCAACACTAACCAAGCACAACCAATACCCTAAAGCGTCTTTGGGTGCTAACCACATTGTAGGCTGTAGGATGCTTTTCTTGTGTGTAGGAAGGGTGGTTTGCATGCCTGGTATACTGCCTCCCCAACTCCTATAGTACAAACCCCACAAGATGTTCCAAGTAGAAGACCTGGTACAGTGAAATAAAATGATTTGAAAGGATGAAAAACTTTAGTTAAGAGGTGAAGCCAGGAAATCAGCCCGTTTTGGACCATAGACACTTGACCTCATCTCCTGATCTCTAGTTGGTACAAATGTATGTTACTATTTGGCTTTAAATTGCTAAAATAACACGCTGTTCCATAGGGAAGATTTGAATAGTGGACAAATTACACTGTAGACCAATCCATTAATACACATTTAGCCAGTCAGATAGCACAGTGAGTAGGGTGTGTGCTTTGACATCCGTGCAGAGCCTGCTAATGCAGGTTTGAATCCCAGGAGGGCCAAACTCAGCCTTTCATCCTTCCGAGGTCGATAAACGAGCACCACACACCATGGGTATTAATAAGCTCAAATGCCTGAGGGTTTGTAGCGCTATATAAATGCCAATTATTATTATTATTTAGCAAAAAAGAATGATTGTATTGCTTTGTTTTCTACATCTGGAAAAGAAAACCGCAAGTACCAGAATGTAAAGTAATGTTAGCCACCCTTGACACAACGTTTCAATTTAGAAATCCAGATTCAGGCTGATGACATTCAGCTAGTGGTTTGCATTGAATGCATTGTGGAGAGCCATTCTACCATCAGATCCCATGCACTGTCTGAGATATGCCCAAAGCTGGATGAAAAACAATGTATTGCCCATACGTAGAGAGCCTAGTACATGGTCACCGTACATCTGGGAAATCACGTTCACCAGGCTAGAATTCTTTGGGGTGCTACCCATTGCAGTGATGCCTTCCTGCTCCATGTGCTTAACTGCTCTTGCTTTCTGCAACAGATTGGGAGGCATGCTGTGCTTGAAAGGATATGGTTAGCTCAAGAGCAACATGTGTGTCCCATTAAGGGTCCCAATCCACAGTCGGGCCAATTCAGTCCTAAATCCAAGGTAGGTAAATCAAACACCATGAATAGGTACCATGACAAATAATTACAGTGCTTGTATGCAGTAAATTTACCTGAAGAGCTTTGTAATTCACCAAATTATTATTCTTTTTATAGACTGTCAAAAAGGCAGGGATCTATTGCACTTGTGCTTCTACAGGAGGTGGGAGCACAGTTTCAACCTAGGCACACAGCTATGGTGGTAGCACTGTTATCTGATGACCATTCACCCTCTGATTTAGCTATCACAGCATTGAGGCCCATTTCAGAAATCGTACATAATCGCGCATGAAAATCAGCAAGATCGAATTTCCAAAGGAACACATTAATTACTCTACCATCCCACCGCCCCTTTCAATGCACCTAAGATAAAAGCAAGTAGTCACAAATAAAACCCAGGAGAAAACATTCGGTAAACTTACCCAGGAGCAGGCATTCCATTTTATTAAACTTTACAATGAGCAATGCAAGCAGTTTAACACTCTGGACCCAAAGTGGAAGCAGGCAGGCACTTTAAATGAATAAACCACACAGATTTCAAGATAAAGGACGCTGATGTCTTTTTTGGGCTTGTGATTTTAAAGCTAACAAACCATGTGACTAGCACTGTGCTTCTGCAACTGAGACTCAATGTCAGTGCGGGAGTATTTTGTGTTGGACAGCAGTCTTTATGAGAGAGTGCTGAAACGCAGATGTTCAGGGTTTGTTTTAATTTATACTAAACGTGCCAGATGCCATTAGCCTTGAGCAGCTCTGGGGGTGTATGGGAGGAGGGGGGGGGTGGGTGTGTGGGGGGGAGGCGAGAGGATGCCTGAACAGTGAAGAATACCTGCCACCTCTCTATACCATAACCAGAACTAGCGTGCAGGAGAATAATAGTGTTTCACACGCACACATCTGCATTTGGCATGCATCTGCTACATGGCTATGTGTGTTCAGTACTGCCTGAAACTGCATATCTTGGGGTTTTGTTGCATGCTGACAGTACTAAGAAGGTTCAGGTCTTCTACACCTACCCAGATGTATTTAACTTGGGCAGTCGTGCAACAGTCAGCAAAAGGCTTGGAATAAAACTTCAAGTTCCTCGTCCTGTAGTGCTACCCCCAGAGGCCGAAAGAGGTACGGGTTTCAAATCAAATGAGGCCTGCCTGCGTGAAACATACGCAGAAAGAAAAAACATGTGGCGTTTTTACAGCATTTCCATGCGTAAAAAGGGCAGATACGCCCCTTATCTGGAGGGCTGCTTACTCTGTAATTCGAATGACGAAGGCCAACTTCTGCGTTTCTGGTACAGATAAAGACCTTGGTTTCTTCTCCATGCGATGCAGCCGAACATCATCACGGCGCTTTATCTGAGAGTGACGCAGGAAGGTCTCTAGACGCTTGAATTTGATCTGCTTCCCTTTTTGAACCTACATAAGAAAAAACACATGGTTAGGTAGAAAGCCCACTTTTTGCCTGATTAGGTAGCCCCTGGACCTTTTGCTTGCTTTTCTCTTCTCCCAGTCAAATACCCCCGAAAGTGTGTTAAGCTGGGAAGAGGTGGTGTTTTAGACTTCCTCCCCTACTCTGACCCAGCTGGTCCCCAATTTCAGAACCATTTGAAAGGGAGAGCAACAGATAAGAGTTCTCTTGAATGAACTGAGCCCAACTTCATGGCTGGAATAAAAAGAAACGGTCCTCACACCTTTCTGGACCATCTTTAACTGGCCAACCTCCACCCACACAACACATTTTTCAAGATGTTCCTCGCAAACAAATTAGGTTTGTTGCAGGAGGGGAGCACAACCAATACAAGGTACTATAGAAGAGTGTGGCCCCCTGAGAGTTCCCCAAGAGGAGGATGTTGGTGACAGCTGGTCTTTCTCATAAGGGAGATCACATCTAACCCCTGGGACAGAGCAAAATGACGAGGAACGCCCACCTGTGGTCCAAGGCAGTAAATGAGGATTTCCCCAGAGCATCTCGAATTATCCCAGCCATGGCTTTTATATGTAATCTGAATGAAATGCTGTCCCCTGAACTCAAGCAACAGTCATTTGGGAAAAATGTTGCACTCCCATCCACCCATATCACACAATGCTTTGTCAAGCCCACAGATTCCAGGGAGAAGATATCGGCTCACAAGCTAAGGATTCCATTGCTGCTTTCATGGCTCCCACCCGGTTCCATGTAAAAAGAGCTTTTTTAATTTTTTTTATTTTAAAGGTCTCAAGAGAAAAAGACAGATTTACTTTCGATCAAAAAACCAGCATTGTAAGGGTCTTTTTGTCTTGAGACCTGTAAAATGCAGTTCACGTCGCCCTCCCGCCCCCCCTTTAATTGCTTTTTACATATTCGTGGGGGTGTCGTCCTCACCCCCAGAGCCCTCCCCATTCTCTCTTAAACCATGTGGTCAGGTTATTTAGATAGGTCTTTCTAAATGAGGTACCTGGAGCTCCTTGAAGTTCCACCAGGCTCTCTAAACGGTAGTGGCAGAGCAAGCCAGGGTTAACGCTCAGGACACGAGTAGGGTGGTGCAAAGAGAATGTCTACACATACGAAAAGGCAACAGAATCTACACACAATAAAAGCAACACATTTAATCAGTAGAAATTGTTTTCTAGAAGGTTATTTCTAGAAAGGGGAAAATGTATTTTACTTGCATGTGGTTTGACTTTTCCTAACTAGGCCAGATTGATTCAAAGATTACTCCCCTGATTGGCTGGTTTCACCCAATGTGTGTGGCTAGGAGCACTGGCACTGCCTGCGAGCGCCTTTGTAGACCCAGGCAGCACAGGTGAGTGTTGTAGTGTCAAGGACTCTCCTGGGACTTGTTTGCGCTTTTTAAAAATATAATTCTGTGCACCCCTCCCCTCCCCAGGTCCGCGCGCTGTCCAGCTCGCCCCCGACCCTCTCCCCCTCTTGAATCCACAACCCCTACCGTCCTCCCGCCTCCCAGCCTGCCCCCCCCTCCCCTGATTGGCTGGTTACACCTGTCATAACTGACCTTCCCTGGGCAGCCCTCTGCCTGGCGGCCCCTGCAGCGAAGGGCCCAAAGGCAGCTCCAATAGAGGTAGCTCTAGATAGTGTCTGCAGGGGAAGCCAGTGGCCAGCCGTCAACCAGCCGCAACTAAAGAAAAGTATGTGTGGCATGGGTGGGGAGAAGAGCAAACGCTCTACTTCAGAAGGCCTTGCCATTCTACAGTACCTTACCAAAGAACATAGACTGCCAGGCGAACATCACTAAAATCACTTATACATAGAATTGTGACCATTCGCCTGCCCGCTTTTGCTCTTTAATATTTATGACCTTTTGGTAATTCTTGACTTGTAATCCCCTCTTAATTTAAGTATCAGTAAGTGCCACACTTAGATAGAATTGTGAATGTTAGCCTGGGTCGCATCTAGATAGGATTGTGAAGATTAGTAAGTGCCACGCTTAGATAGAATTGTGAATGTTAGCAGGTGCTACATTTAGATAAAATTGTGAACATTAGCCTGCGCCGGACCCAGACAGAATTGTGAATGATAGAAAGTACTACACTTAGATAGAATTGTTGTGAACATTAGCCGGCATCACATCTAGATAGAATAGCGATTATCAAACATTGCCACATCTAGACTGCATTGGGAATATTACTGATGCTAGATTTGGATAGAGATTTGGATAGAATTGTGAATGCTATCTTGCATCGCATATAGACAGGTTTTTGAAGATGGGCCTGTGCCACATTTGGATACAATTGTAAATATTGGCAGGCGTCATATAGACAGGATTGTGAATATTAGTCAGTGCCGGATCTAGATAGAAATGCAGAGATATTCACGCGCCACATCTAGAAAGAACGTGGACATTTAGATCACTTCTAGATAGCGAGGCCAATATCCAACCCACTAACAATTTCACCCCTCTGACACCTCTCAAACTCCAACCAAATACAACCACAACCCTAAAGCACAACAGACTTCACTACACCGCAACAAACCACACAGCTCAGCACAAAAGCACAACAGCTACCGACCGGAAAGCACCCCGGTGCAAGCGAACATTGTTAACTGAAATGAAGCTGCCAACAGCACATCACTGCTCTCCTTCACTTATCCCGCTCGTTCCCACTAACTCACTCCCCACACCCCCACCCCTTTCCAGATCCGCCAGAGGACCACTCCGGTGGTTATAGTGCGCAGTACAGATATCCATTAACATTACGGTAGACCAACTGTGCGGATTTGGGCAGACTTTTGTGGAAAGGTAACCTTTTAAGAAAGTGTATAAAGTAGCAGTTTATGGAGTTCTGGTGGAGTTTAGGCCACAGATGAACCTGGGCGATTGAGGGAGCACCTACTGATGAAGATCGAAGAGAAGGAAGGGAGTTTTGCGGTTTCCAGAGGCAGTCACTGTGCATATTATATGGCGACCACTGTGTCCCAGCAACGACAAACCCGTGCAAGAGGTACCCCAAGACCCTTGGGAAGTTCTATTATTAAAGAAGTGGTGTCTAGAGTTGAAGTTCAGAGCCAGAGGGAAAAGAAGCTGTGGATGATGGTAGTCCGTGGCGCAGGGTTCTTCTGTGGTCCTTGGAAACGAGATTCTGAAGCCAAGGTTGGCTTGAGAAGACCCCGGGGTAGAATGATTAGCTTGCATAAGCCCCTGGAGCTTTGCAGAAACGAGAAGATGCAACCAGAGTTCTTACCTAATGCCAAAGCATGAAGAGAGACAGGCCCAGATGGCAGAGAGTCTTCAGGGTCTCCCGCTTTGGGATCCAGCGATGCAGGCAGAGGTCGGGCCTTAAGAGTAGTGGAGGTGATCCAGTTGTCCCCATCGGATCAGTGGTAAGGAGCGCCTCAGTTGGTGCCTTCTGGTCTTCTGGAGAAGAATGGCATCAAATGATGCCAGCACCAATTCTCCAAATCTGCCTCACATCAAAATGGCAGGAAGGTACCTTAAACCCACTGCAGCAGAAAAACTAAACCCACTCAAGCTACTTTTGAGAAATTCCACAAAGGTTTGCAAATAAGCCAAATAAACAACTGTTAATCTAATTAAGGCATCAACTCGCTTTTCTTTTGGATCAACACTTAATTCAAGCCTTGGCGAACATGGTACAATCTAACTGATTTAAAAGCACACACACACAAAACAACTGCATGATTGGCCCCTACGAGTTGGACAAGTACTGTCTCTAAATCAGGGAACCTTTACGAGAAGAAACTATCCTTCAAGGATAGAGTTTGAAATAGATTGAAGCCATTTAGCTACTCTTTGTAGCGTAGAATAGCTTGGTTAAACTCGCGTATACAACTAGTTTTTTCTCAAACCTCAGCCGTTCCAATAGTGTGGGTTCAGTGTTCCAGCAGTCGACAAAGTGATGGGTATGGGGTCTGCTTTTTGCTCCCACAGAAGGCAGTCAAAGAACACTGCAGCCAATATATAACAAATACTATTCAAAACAGATGGGTGGTCAGCCAATGGCAGACCCTCCCTTCAAGCACATTCAGGAAGGGCTTACATACACAAAGGAAGGGAAATCCACACTATCCCAGAAAGAACTGGTTTTATGGTGGCTCATCCCACGGTCCTGGGATACAGGCTTCCATGTGACCCTTCAGGACTTCAAGGCAAACTAAGACATCCAACATTTTTTGAAATAGAAAAAAGGACCCTGCCAGGTAAAATGGTTTCCACCCAGTAGTGCAATAAGCAAAATGCTACCAGCCTAGTCACATGACTAATGTAGAGGGGGGTACCCTCCCTGACACTATGGGGTACCCCTGCCATCGGAGCCCTAAGGACTTATTTATTGTATTGGATATTTGTAAGGCTTTACAACAAATGGCACCACAAGATGAAAATGGGGGGAGGGGGGAAAAACGGACAAGGGAGAAAGATAATGGTCCTACCAGGCCTTGTGACATTCGGATCGTGCAAGTGCAATAAAGAAGTGTGTGAGGGGTGGGGGGGCAGCAAAGTACCGATCTCCGCAAAATGCAAAGTACACGGGTGGGAAGGGAAGTGCAGGGTAAAGAGGAAAGTGAAAGGGTGGGTGCGGGGGCAGAAGGCAACAGGGGCTAGACAAATGCTAAGAGAGTTGGATGTAGCAGGGTCCGAGGCCCCAGAAAGAATAGTGGATAATGCAAAGGGTCTTGAACTTGATCCTAGCAGCAACCACGAGCCAGTGGAGAGATTTTAGGGCTGGAGGGATGCGGTCCCTGGGCTTCAGGCCAAGGATTAGTCTTGCAGTCCTATTCTGCATTAGTTGAAGGGGGCAAAAAGAGGATAAAGACTGAGGAAGAGGCTGTTGCAGTAGTCCAGCCTAGAGAGGACTAGAGCTCTTGAGACATTGAGTTTCTGGGGGAAGGTGAACGGGAGAATGCCCGAGGAGGTGCAGCTGATAGTGGGCCTTCTTGGCAAGGTCCACGATGTGAGGAGAGGAGTCAAATATGACACCTTTTTGCCTCACAGGGGGAGGGGCCCATAGAGGATGGCCAGGGGGTAGGATGGAGCTGGGGTCCCAATGAGAAGGATCTGAGCCCTACTGGCATAAAGGCAGAGATCATTGGCAGCACACCATGCCTGAATAGCAGTCAGGGATGAGAGAGGAGGGAGGGGAGGAAAGGTTGAAGGAGAGCTGTGCGTCGTCTGCATAACACTGGAAGTGAGAGAGAAGGAGATCAGAGGGGCAAGGTAAATATTAAAGAGCAACGATGAGAGGATAGAGCCTTGAGGGATGCCGAAGGTGGAGAGTGCGATAAGGGAGAGAAAGTGGCCCATTTGTACCTGGGAAGGAGGCCAGCCAGTCCAGTGCCCACCAGATTCCAAGGGTGTCACAGAGCCGATTTGTCATGGTGGCATGATTGACCGTGTCAGAGGAAAGATCCAGAAGGATATGAACGGAGAGTTAAGAGTCAAGATTTGAGAGCAGGTCTTCACGGGTGTTCAGAAGAGCAGTTTCCGTGCCTCTGGCTGCTCTGAAGCCAGACTGGTGGTCGTGGAGACATCCAACAGATCAGAATGGTGAATCAGCTGGGAGATGGCCAGCTTCTTAAAGAGTTTGCCCAGGAAGGGGGTAATGGAGATGGGGCTTTTTGAGGCAAGGTTGCCCAAGGGAGTGCTTGAGGGGTAGCGAGAAGGAGCTAGTGGCAAAGGAGTGATTGCAGAAATTGGCCAAGGCAAAGCACAAAAATAGAGCCACAAACCTTCAGGCTTTGGGTTAAGCCTGACTCTGAGCAAAAATAAAACTACAAAACCCAAGACAGACAGTAAAAAGAAGGCGGAAACCTCATCAGGTAAAAAGCAGGCTTTCTAGACAACACATGTTATGAAAAAGACACCTATCATACTTCCAAACCAATGTAGTCCAAAGCAGGAATGTTGAGGAGGCGGGGCACTTAGCCAAATCTTCACTTCAAAATGGCTGACTGATTCTTTTAACCTTTGGTCACACCAAAACCAATTTAAATTAAGACAAATTACACTAAGGAGAGAATAAATGGCCACATGAGAAGCAGAAAATCACCCACCAGGGACAGGGTTCGAAATTGATAGGAGCTGTTTTTCTCCTCCGTGCAGCCTTGAATAGCTTGGTTAAATTCACACCAACAGCTACCAGGAGCTGCTTTTAACGCCGTAGGTCCATTTGTGACATACAAACATACCTATGTGACATTAGCAAAACAGGACATTTACTGACAAGTTACTGTAAGAAATACATAGCATCCTGGGCTGGGCAAGGTGTAATCAAACACCCCAAGATTGATTGGCTTCTGTATTTGTCTCAGAAACCAAAGTAATGCAACACAAAAATATATCTTTTGGTCTGTGCCAAACGATCAGGAATTACACAATTATAAACAAACAACTCCCCTTTCAAAGCTAATTTTAAGCCATACTCTTGTGTCAAATCAGGACTTCACATCATTCGTGTATCCACAAACATCTTTTCCCACTACGGTTAGTATTAAACTCTGCCTCAACTTATATAAAGTTCCACTCTGCAGTGATGTTGGAATTAAACAATATTTGCAGCAGTTTCGTGTGTTTGTTGACCATGTCAGTATTCCTGGGGTTTCCCATTCAAATTACCATGCAAAATGTTAAACTAGATGTTTTACTGCAACAGAAAAACAGACAGAACCATTATGTAAGTGAGCAGGAGTTTAAATCCCAACCTATAGTGAAATAAGGTGTGGGTGGATGCAAAAATGATTTGAAGCCCTGATGAAAAGCTGGAAACATGTGTTGGCATAAGAGCATGGCTTAAAATGAGCTTAGACTGACACGTTTAATACATTTCTGGAAATGTTGACAATGGGGTCATTCCTGATAGGTTGGCACACAGCCTCAACACCCATGATACTATATCATGTTAATTTACGGTTTGCATCTCATGTGGAAGTTAGATTTGTGTACCACCATTTACTAGCCCTTCGTTGCTCAGGGGTAGAACCTGCTTACTGGGTGATGCCAGTAAACTGTAGAAGCCTTTAGCCACCAGCCATCAAAATCTTTATTTCGGTCCCCAAGGGACCATCAGCAAAAAGGGGATAACCAATTAAAACCATTATTTGAAAAACAATTAATTGGCAATCAAGGACCCTACGAAAAGTGACAAACTGCATCAGAGACTGATCAGAGGAGGAGTGAGAAAGCCCTGCGGAGGGAAGGAGGGGGCATTCACCAGGAGACGACTCTCACCCAGCCCTCTCGTCATGTACATGGGTTTCTCTAAAGAAACAGTGTTCACCATATCATTAAGTTTACAGTTAACACTGGACCAAAATCAGTGCCTTATTTGGATATCACAGTGGACCCAAGCACCCAAACCATCAAGATCACTTGACATAGAAAGTCAAAAGACAGGAACTAATTTCACACAGAAATACAAAAAACATGCCCTACTCAGTTATTCGGAATAACTCAAGGATGACCAACCGAAATACAGCCAACAAACATTAAAAACGTCAATAGCTGAAGTGCAACAACCATCTCACTTCAATACATTAACACAACGCCTTCACAGCCACCAACTTATAAGTATTACATTACTGACAATGCACATAGTTATTAATCTGCATTGGCCTTTGTTACTGAGAGACAAAATGCGTGATTGTGTAAAAAAACACCATCAAACAGAACAGAGGTCTGCAACCTTTGGCTCTCTAAATATTAGACTACAATTACCATTACCTTATAACTATTTCACTACCTGCTCGCACATTCACACCATCCCATCCTCAGGCTTGGACCACCTCTGAAATTCAGACCATCAAAACAAACATGCACTGTGATGTACGACGCTGGCGCAAATTACGGACACCTTCCCTACAAAGATTCTCTTGCTGCCCTAACCTCTGCACTGGAATGACAAATCCTTCTACTTCACAAACCTAATCTCCTCCCTTTGCTTTCATCTACCCTCAAATCTTTGCTCACATCTCCCAAGCCAATATCAAATCGACTACTCCCTTTCTGCTAAGGACTTTTCTCACCACTTTTCCTCTTAAATTCATGTGACCCCCTCCCCAACCTTCCTTCTGTCCACCACCTCTCCCTCCCTACCTCTTCTACATTTGACTAAGTCTCCCCTACCTCTCCGCAAATTGACAAGAAGGGGGGGGGGTCCTGGCAGTCCCTCTGCCAGACATTAGTCCAGGTTTCGAGAGACTTACCCAGAGTCTTTAGCTCACTATCTTTCACAGAGAAGAAATATCCCAAACATATCAGTGTTTGTCCTGCCCTGGGGCAGTCCAGCACCGAAATGCTAGGAAATTCTCCTCTGAACAATTCTCCTCTGAACAAGAGTACTAACAGCAGGGAGGAGCTGTGCCTCTCTAAGAATAGTGAGCAAGGGGTCCACGTCTGGATTCCCCATGTAACTTGGGGCGTTGGAAAGATGGTTCCCTGCAGCCCCGAAACCAGGCTTTGATGAAATCAGCCTGCGGGGAAACATCACAGATCCAGAACAGATGATGCAGAAGAGGTAAAAACAAGAACCGGGGACAATGTCAGCAGAGCATCATATAGGAACGGGATATTGGAGGAAGTGCCACGTTTTAGGATGAATGGGCGAGGGATGATTGTTGTGGGCTTGTCATGGAGAGGTGGGGGAGAGAACAGTGAGATGTGGTGGCGTAGAACGCTATCCAAGTGTTTCTTCAGAAAGGAGGAGAGCTAGGCGATTGAATTTAAGTAGAGATAGTGACTTAAGAGTACTAATTAAGTACTCTTTAGTTTGATTGATCACTTGCCCACTTAGATTAATGCAACATTTTTAAGTCACCCGTTTGTTTTTTTTGTCTTGTCCCTTGTAGATGTCCTAATGTTTTACGCCCTCATAAACAGACTCACTACTTGTTCTCATCTTTATGCCATTGTACAGGCACCCTTTGTGGGAATGCTTGACATTGGTAAATTGGTAAATGTGTTATTGTAAGTAATTTCTGTAAGTAATTTCTGGTGAAAAACTCAGCCCTAACCAGTATAGTCTATGGTGACAATCATAGGAATTGTGGTCTAAAACACATGGAGAGCCGCAGGTTGGAGACCCTTGAAAAAGCATCTCTGAATGTAAGCTAAGAGGTGTGTGTTGTATCCGCTGATTCCAAGAGAATGATCCACGGCTTGCGACCAGGAATGAAGCCTGTGTGGAGGGCATCATTTTGCTCTGGCTTGCTTTGATTGCTCACTAGCAGATCCCTTCCATCCTCTGGGTGGGAGCACTTACCCTCTGCTTCTCCTGCAGCACAAGCTTGGCCTGGCTTGCTTTGATTGCCTGGTAGCTCTTCCTCCTTTTCAGCAGGTTCTCGGGCACCAGCGGGATCTTCTTCCTGGGCCTGAAAACCAAACAAGCAAGCAGTGTTTCAATTAAGTCTGGCAATTAATTTAATGTTCTTGGAAGTAAAAATAGACTTCTATGTTACTTTTGGGAGTAAATAACTACCACTGCAAAAAAGGAAATCAGAATTATCTTCAAAACGAGACAATAAGGTGTGTAAAAAGGTCCCAATCTGTCCATGCAAGGTAAAGGATGCGCCCAGGATGCGATTAAGGAAAATAAAAACATGTTTAAGAATACTTGAGGATTCACAATGGGAAGCTAGAGTTTAACTGTTTTGCCATCTGTAGAAGGGTTTAACTTGCTTTGGTATTTTGACTTATCGCCTAGCAGGTGTACTGAAGATGTAATATCTTGATTAGGCCCAGGAAACAGCACCATAACACGACACTGCTCCCCAAATTGCACCGCCCAGAACACCCAATACATGTTACTTTTTAGCCAGGGGTCTGCAACATGTAGCTCTCCAAATATCTTGGACCACAACTCCCAAGACACCTCACCATTTACTATGCTAGTTAGGGCTTGTGGGAATTTTAGTCTAACACACCAGGCATACCAAAGGTTACAGACCCCCGATTTAGTCCAAGTAGCACCCTGATGACACACAACAGACACCGAGACATCCAAGTACACAACTGCTACTGCCCAAACCAAGCCACACAAGAAGCTGGCTGCAAGCCAGGGTGTTTTCTATAGAGGCATGGGACCCATGGTGGCAGTTTGAGAAGCACAATTTTACATCTCCCATGAGTAACATAAGAAGCACCCCAACATATTAATTTGCATACATGCCAATACTGTCCATTCCATCCAAGTATCACCACTGGGTAAAATATGGAGTGGGGAGCGCCTATAATTTATTGTGCCACTAAAGCAGCACAAGTTAATGTTAATGAGGCTTGTATCGTGCACAGTTGCCACTTGCGCACTCTTGGCACTCTGGCAGATCTGCATTGGAAGGAGGGTCGGGGTGTGAGGGGGAGGGGTTGTCCGTGAGATTGAAGAGAAAGGGAGCTTTGGCGTGCTGTTGGCAGCTTCACTTCGGAGAATCCCGGTCACAGAGCGTAGGTGCATTTTCGGATTGGTAGCCATTTGAAGGAGTCGATTTAAAGTAGGATTGTGCGTGGTTTGGTTTCATGTTGGGTGTTGTGAAGCGCATGTGGTTTGTGGTGCAGTAGAACTTCACGAACTTCTAGCTGAAAGACTTCAAAAAATGGGTCTATGCTCCCCTGAAGCAGTTCTTTGGCTTAAATCATTCTTGGGTCCTAAAAATGCCTGTGTTGCAAAGGGATCCTCAAAGTCTCTGAAAATTCCAGTTACATGTGGCGTCCCTCAGGGATCTTGCCTATCCCCAATACTTTTTAACATTTATATTAAATGTCTGTGACTTGTTAAAGTTCATGGGCATACAATTTGCCAACTATACCGACGACACACAGATAGTGATTAAACTATCTGGGGTCTATAAAGACGACCTGGCTACCATAAATGAAATCTATGATGCTATTCAAAAATGGATGGCTCTCAACTCTCTTGCCTTAAATGACAAAAAAAAACGGAGCTGCTGGTCATCAGCACACCTCACAGGCTAAAAAACATGGATGCAGACTATAAAGCCTTTGTAATTGGTGGCAATAATATTCTTGTATTAATATGTGAAGACCTTGGGAGTTTACTTACTTTGACACCCACTTGACATTTCAGAAACATGTATCTTATCTTAAGTCATCATGCAGCTTCACTCATCTTCTATGGCAAATACGTCCGTATCTGTCAGAAGTCAATAGGGCATCTATTGCAGCAGCCATAGTCAACACCAAATTATACTCCTGCAATAGTCTCCTGATAGGTACTATCAAGGGAATATCAGGAGTCTCCTAACCATACAGAATGGAGCAGTCCAAGCTGTATGTGGTCTAAGTCGACAAACCCACATCACAGAACATCGGAAAAAACTACATTGTCTCTCTATTGAGCAGCGGCTGAAATTCAAAGGGCTAGTAATAGTCTTTAAATGCCTCTCAGGCAAGGCCCCAGAATATTTAAATCTAGGCTCCATATGGCCATACCCAAGCGCAAGTTACGTTCCAACAGCCTTATGTTACTGGTACAACCATGTACCTTTCTGAGGAAATTAGGTGGAGCAAGCTTTGCTGCCTGGGCCCCAAAAAGTTGGAATATGATCCCACTCTATCTCAAACAGTCCACCACACTGCAGCAGTTTAGAAAACGTCTTAAGACATTTCATTTTGATGTCTAACCTTCATATACTAGTGTAGGATAACTGGCTATTCTTCAGGACCTTGCTAGTCGCCATGACAAATGACATCTATCTCTTTGCTCCATATCGGAACCTATGTGTTAGGTGTCTGTATATGTCTCTGTAAGCGCCCCGAGACCTTTTGGGGGAGTGACTGCGCTATACAAAAAAATCCTTTAGTTAGTTATGGTTGTGTTGAGTTCAGAGTTTGAGGCCGAGTGTGCAGAATGGTGAGTTTTTAGTAGTTGGTTATGAGCAACATTTCATAACGCCAACAACCAGTTAAGTGTCGCACATTTCCTGCCCCCAACCATCCAACTAAACACGATTCATTTTCTCCATCCAACAATCCGTCTAAGAGCGTCACATTACCTACCCGATATTGGCAGTGTAATGAGACCATCTAAACTCTTGAAAACCCGGTTACATAATTAGGCTGGATGCAGGTGGGTATAAGATACTAGGTAATAAGAGTGGTGGGGTTTTATTGGAGTACAGTTATGGCTGTACTCCCCGCCCACACCACACTTATCAGTCGCTGTAGGTGGTCTGTGTCAGACGTCCCAGGCCAACACTAAGTGTAGCTGTTCAGTGGGGAGCTGGAGAGAGTCTGGGTGCGCAGTGGGGAGTCTATGGCGGAAAGCCTGGGGGAATTGGACGGTTTACCGTGCAGGTGATTGCAGCTCCCATAGGCCAAGAGCCAAAGTAGGCCTGGAAGCCACACACGGAGACTAGTTTACAAAGCCCCACTTTAATGAATAGAATGCTCCTCAAATTCACAAGAAATCTACGAGGTTGTACTCATCCCAATCTTAACCATTTACCAAGCAAATTAGTTTCAGAACCCAGCTATGATGCTTAAGTATAGAGTCACAGATCAGCTGCCCCAATTCAATCTAAGGAAACCACTTCCTATAACACCTTTTTGGGGTATTAAAAGGGGCAGCAGGTTATCTACTGCACCATGACGCTGGACTGGGATGTGCATCAACCTTAAACCATTGGACTTCTGGGTAATACTGTAAAATTAGTAGCCATCACCTCACTCAATGGGCTGTACAGGATTTGCTAGTCTCAGACAACAGTTCATGTAGCTTGGTACAAAGAATTGTAACATACACATGGTCCAAAGAAACACTACGTATTGTAAAAATAAATGGTCAATTTAAATACAAGTAGGCTAAGGTGAATCTTGGGTAAATAAGTACTATTACATATAAACACAAATCATAAAAACCAACTCAATACTTAAGGAATAAAAACCAAAGTATTACCTTATTAAGAATTACAGTCAGCAGTTCAAGGTTAGGTAAACCTATAACACATTCAGAATGCAATCAGCTATTCTTGGGGATAACCAGGTTACATATACTTTTCAATACAGTCAGTAATTCAAGAGTAGCAGCCCCTGTCAGTCATGCACCGAGACTCAGTTAAGAAGTCACATAGTAAACCAACCCTGTTACCAGGATACTTTTCTGAATAGTGGAACACAAATTCATGGAACAGTACGAACCTATAACTACATTAAGGCTAACCTCCAGTTATACCAGAGGAGTAAGACCTACTGTTGTAATAAACTACTACAGTTGTTTTCAGATCAGGGGAACATAGACTGAGGTAAGCAATAACTCTACACTATTTTTAGGATTGCACACCCACAGTACACTTATTAAGAATGGTACACAGCTATTCAAGGTAGGTAAAATCCAAGGAAGACCGATTCTAGACAGGCTAGAACGCAGGTCAGCGGAAGCAAAACCAAGTGATTGAACTTTTACACTTATTCTGAAAGAAATAGTTAGGTGACGCCAACAGCATTACCTTTGGGAAGAGGTGGATCCAATTCACATAACCTTACATGCAAAGCGCATTCAAACAATAGTAAAGGACTTTTGAACTGCTCCCATTTCAGAGGGACAGTTACCAACCAACTCTTTAACACTTGTTATACTTTAAGGCAGACTCCTTTTCTTATCCAGTCCTTCCCTAGTCTATTGCACGAGTTCTCTCAGAGGCTGAAGACGGACTCTAGTGATCTAGGTGCCAGGCTGAGATAGGTTCAGTTGCAGGAAAAGCCAGTTCCCGAGAAGCCTCTTCAAAACAAGTAAGTAGTTCACTTTAGAGTTAGTTAGGGTCCAGGGACTTCAGAGAAGACAACCTAGAGGGATTCCAGCATTGGGCCTGGGCAAAATGTATAATAGGACTCCCAATCACATGAATCACTCCCAAAGCTTCACAGGAATCACACAAGGCTTAATGTAAGTACTACCCCAGTCAACACAGTATCTCAGCACAGAAGAAGTGTTTGCAGCAGGACGTCTTCAGGATCTGCAGCTGAAAACCAAGTCCTTGAATTCCTTGTAGTGATGACTGAAGACAGGACACGAAGGGAACTTGCAGCAGGATCAACGAGGAAGGCTCCAGGCAAGAGTGGCTGGATGCGTCTCTGTCATTTTGGTGCCCTTTTCAGGAGCCAGGAGAAGACTGAATATCACTGGTCAGATTTTCATCACTAATCTGGTCCAGCACTAGGTGAGGGGACTTCAATGACACAAATCGTGTCGTGTCTCTGGAGAGCCAGGAGGAGGCCACCAAAGTTTCAGACAGATTCAGGAACAATGCAACGCACAATGTCTCTAAGTCCCAGGGTATTGCACCCACACGCGGCAGCAGCACAACATTGGATGGCTCCTAATGCAGATCTTCTTGAGTCTAGTGGATCTCACCAGGCTCTGGGTCTCGTTTTTAGGACCCCCAGGTCAATTGGAAGGAAGGGTAACAGCAGACTGGTTACACAGCAGGCTGTCCGGTCGCTGGAAATCGCTACAGTCGTTTCATCATCTTCCTCTTCGGTTTCAGCTCCAGCGGTCGACTTGTCAGCAACTTCTAGGTTCGGAGTATTTAACAGGAACTACAGCACCACTTCAGCAATCTCTCTCTGCATTTTACAGAAAGGGGCAGTTTGGCTCAGTTCAGGACAGCCAGACACCCCCCCACTGGGAATTGGTACCTTTTAGGCAAGGTGGAAGACAAAGGGCCGCAGAGCTTTGAACTCCTCCCTTGCCTCTCAGACAATCTGGAACCTGGGCGTGGCATCCAAAATATTGCCGCCGAAGACAAAACTTCGACTGAGGTCATTCCTGTCTGGTGTAAAGACCTCAGAAACAGCGCACAAGAAATGGCGAGAGAAAAAAAGGAGCCCACCATTTTTGCAAAATAGTGTCCCTTCTGTGCATTTCCGAGGCTGAATTAACAGCCGGCGCGTAAAAGTGACTAAAAGTCATTAAAGTAGTTACACTGCCACCAGCCATTCAAGTAAACTTGCAATTGTAACAAAATGTTACCAGTTAAGTAAGACGGGGATACATTTATCCCCCCCAGCACTCCACATAAGGTGGGGTGTGCTGGCTCATCCATACAAAATGTGATAGAAATCCCCCTTTACTACTTGGGAACAGTAGTTCAGCCAAGTATATGAAAGAAATTAACAGGGGAGTCCAAAGGGGCCATCCAGCCTAAGCCCAAAAGTAGTAGGAAACTAACTTCAACCATCCACTACGGAGAGACATAAATAGGTCACCCATAAAAAGAGGAAAAGAGTAGTTGAGAGGGGAAAAAGATACCCCTTCACCTAGGGGCAAGCAAAACGTTCTGGGGTTGATACAGTTCAGGAAGAGGTATCAGTACTGTGCAAATCTTACCGAACAGTCATTGTATCTCAGAGGAGGATCTGACGAGCTTAAATTTCCGTCCCATTTAAACTTTCAAAAGAACATTTTCCAATACTTAAGGCCGTTTACTGGTGCAGAAAAGGTATTCATTACCCGATAGAAATGTTGCCCATGCTGTGTATTATTACATTAAAAAAGCATCTTTTTGGGAAACTTTATTACTGGTTATTTAGGTCTACTCCCTTTTCAATATATTGCATGTCATGTTGCTTTTCCCCTTTTATTTGAGGGTCTTAATGATCGTAATAAAAAGGTTTTGACTGACCGATTCCATTCGGGAGACAGTCCAGTCCTGGTTTTAACTTCGCAGCCAAATGCAAAGTTAAAACCAATTTCTCCAACATGGAAGGGATAATGTTGGAATATATTCATTTGGCGATTTGAATAGGGTTGCATGCAGGATTCCTCTAGCTTCTAAGCACTAGCCATTGCGGGCAGCAAACCACCTCCTGCTGTCATTTGTAGGTGCAGCCCCAAGCAACTGGGTCTCCCTCCAGCTGCCAGCACATAGGCCATTCTACCATGCAGAGGATATAGACGTCTTCTCTTGTCATCTAGTTTAGCTACTGCCATTTCAATGTGCAACTGGCACACAAGATGCCCAGGTGCCACCAGAGGAAGCACCCCTGACCCATGGGCTCCTGCTGCAGGCACAGTGAACACAACTACAGGACACACAGCACCTTCTCCTCCCTGACAAGATCCCCAGTTCCATTCCCGACACATCGAGCCCATCCTGGTTTTTGCTCTCATTTGCATATTGGAACTTGTAGTTTTGCTTTCTCCATTGCTGTCGTGTCATTGCACTGTAGTTAACCTCCCAGTTGCCTCCAGTGCTGGTAGTGCAGCTCCCTGCCATTCTCTCAGATGAATAACAGGACAATTGCAAGGGTGCGCCTACAAGTCCCAGCATGCAGTGCAAAAAATAGGGCTGGCTCAAAGATTCTGCATGGACCTGTGAAATTTAACAGCAATGCCTTATGTGTTGAGAATACACCCTTGCTGCAGAGCATATGCACATGAAGTCAGTGTCCAAACTCCAAGAATGGCCGTCTGTGGTCTAAACATCTAACACTATCGCAGCTCCTACCACAGAAGAAAGCAACACTAGATTCATGCCGCGAGTGGGCATAGCGGATGCCTCTATGCCACCCTTGCCACTTGCTTTCACAACCCCTGGCATAAAGGTGCAACGGCAATGTTGTACAACGTAAGTTAATCAAGACTACAACTCCCAGAATGCAACCGGTTGTTAAAGTAATGGTATTGGGGCGTTTCGGGGACATAGCAGCGCCGTTTCTTAGTCTATGGTGAAGGAAGGAGTGTCTGCCCTCTCCTGTAGCGCTATCTTCGCGGGGAGAACTATAGCAACTGCCTCCAAGGGCATGTTCTGGAAGGGCTTCTCCCGGTCCTCTAGGCGAGTGAGCTCCATAGGGGTGTCCCTATTAAAGGTCATAATGAATGCCCTCCCCGGCCTAGGCAGCGGGCACCCTCGGATGGCTGTAGATTCCACCGACTCTCCCCGCCACACTTACGGTCCAACCTCCATCTTGTGCGTCCCTAACGCTCCAAAGACTGACTGATGTGCGCATGCGCCCGAACAATAGGGAAAAGAGTAGCGTAAGCGGCCGAGAATGCTCGACACTAAAAAGGGACACGGAATTACGGCAAACACAGACCACAGCGCTCGATCTGAGAGGCGTGTTTACAGGTATCGGTCTAGTGTTACTGTGACGCCTGCGCAGTACCAGTGGTCCAGCAGGTGTGGACTCACGGGGAATGCCGGCAACAGCAACGACAGACATAATATAAATACATCTCTCTGGTGAGCTAAAGCGACGATGCACACCCTAATGCCGCGGCCATCTTTACATGGAAACTACTGCTGACCAGCACCACAGATAAATGATGTACCAGCCGATTTCATTCCCTAAAAACAGGCAAAAGCTCCCAGTAAAAAAAAAAAACAAACAAAAACAGGGAATAAACATATATACAACAACAAATCCTCCTAGGTAGATCCATAGACATGTTTGGGTCAGCTATACCAGGAAAGGAGTGGCAAAGGAATGAACTCCAATATTATTCTACTCCAAACTTCAAATGTGCGTTGCAAGGCCAAGTGTTGTCTTTAGCAGAGTTGCTAGTCGCATTTTCCATTTCCTGAATTTAACTTGGCCCTGTAAATAATGGGCCCAGCTCAAAATATACAAGCTGAGGGGAACATGAACATGTCTACAAATAACGTTAATTTTTATTTTTTTATATTTAACAGGAACCAGGAGGCTCCACGATGAATCTTGCAAAAACTGTTAACACAATTGAGACAAAAATAATAAATATACATGTCTATTATTCCATGATCTATTAGCCTCTGCTGGCTGATTAAATACTTCTAGCATTTTCAATTGCCAGCTGAGGCACAATGCTGTCAGCTAACACAACCTATGCTATAAAGGCCTATGGAATGCTTTTGATCTCTGTATCATTCAGCAAGTTAAAACAAGGGCTTCGAATCTGTTAACAATTGCATATTTAATATCACATTTTTACATCCATAATGTTAAAGTGCCATCACCAGGAGTATTATCAGAAGGTATGAGCAAAAATACTGATTTTCCATACTAGCGTTATAGAAAGTCAAGATTCTATTAAAGATACAGAGGCGAAGGATTATGCTTTCTTCTTTACTCGGAAAAATCAAGCAGCATACAAAAAATGTCAACAGTAACACTCATAAAGAAAGTACAACACAACCAAAAACTACATTTCCCAAAATAAACTACCCAGGTGTAGTTCATTCTCTTTATGTCCATGAACTTTAAAGTCACATGACTCCATTAACCAATACCATCCAACACAGCCAAAACCTCCACCTTATGTTCCTCATGATCCTGCGTTCTTACCTTCTGTGCCTAAAATGCAATCCAAACAAAACAGTCTAGCTATGTTGCCGTAGGGTGGGTAATCGTTAACATATCTCAATATCATCTGCAGTAAGTAATTACAATTTATGTGCTGTCAATATTAATCCACTCAACACAACTATTCCACAGATAATACATTTCATAAAACGATTACATGGGTGGGATAATCCTTCGCCTCTGTGTCTTTAATTGAATCTTGACTTTCTATAACGCTAGTATGGAAAATCAGTATTCTATGTCAAGACCGGAGTCTCGGATTATGCTTGTTTACAGCTTACCTACCACCAACGTAGACATCCCTTCAATGGGTCTGGTCTGAATCCTTCCACTAGTCAGCCGCCTTGAGAATATCCTCCAATCTAACACCTGCATTAAATGCCTTAGATTCAATGGCCCCTCTAATACAATGTGCCCCGTACACTTCAGTATCAATGCCTGCCTGAGTCATGCACCATCTATCCCATCTGGCTAAAGTTGGCCCCGCAACTTCCTTGAATGGTTTCCTCAGAGATATGAACAACTGTGAAACACCTGCAGGCCTAAGAGAACTCGTCACCTCCTCATGGTTCACTGACCGGACATCATTTAGGTTGGTCTGGGAATGCCGCATATGACACCAAATCGATGCCTGTCTTCGTTCTCCTGCTAACCTGAAAGGTGACTCCTTCTGGATTAAACGATTTCCTGTCTATGTTCAGAGCCATGACATCTGACACCCTCTTACATGATATAAGGCATAGTAGAGTTGTGAGTTTTGCCGATAATGCTTTCCTGGTTAATCTATCATTATCCGGCCAGCTAATGAAAATGTGCAAGACTAAATTCACATCCCACATATGAGTGTATTTAGGTAAAGGGAGTTTCAACATCCTTACCCCTCTGAGGAGTCTACATACGAGAGGGTGTTCTCCGATCTACAGATGTTCACTGTTCTATACGCCATGCCTTGCGCTGCTAGCACTGCCAAAAAGTTCACAATCTGAGTAACATCTGCTCCGTTGGGATGTATCTGCCGTGCCACACACCAGCTAGTCCACCTTGACCACGCCAGTCTATCTGCTTCCCTGGTGCCTGGTGCCCATGCTTCCTTGATAAACCTCATAGTTTCTCCCGATAGACCTGGCTTCTGCCAGGCGTTCCCGAATTCGCCCATGCAATCAGTCTCAACTCTCCTGATTGGTTCAGTGGGTGACACTCTCCCACTGGATTCAGAATCAGTTCCCTGAACTGGGGTAACACTAGCAGGTCTTCGAAAGACATTTCCAGAAGATATAGAAACCATACCTGACTCTTCCAATCTGGCGTTACCAATATTGTCGTTGCTTGCTATCTCCTGACCTGTGCTATCGTTCTCGGGATCATAGCGAATGGAGGAAAGGCATACTCCTTCCCCGGTCCCCATGTATGTAAAAACGCCTCCTTTGCCACTGCTGCTGGATCTGGTCTCCAACTGAAAAACCTCTCCAGCTGTCTGTTCAGCCTGGATGCGAAGAGATCTGTTCTGCATGGGCCTCTCAACACCATCAAGGTCTCGAAGACCGGCCTGTCCAATTTTCAGTCGCTGGCATCCCTAGGTGTCTTGAGTTCCAGTCTGCAACTACATTTTGCATTCCTGGGAGATATTCCGCTGTGACGCTGACCTTGTTCCTAAGGCACATGTGCCAGAAGTCTTTCGCCATCTCCACTAACAGTCTGGACTTCGTCCCTCCTAGCCTGTTTATGTATCGTACCGCTGAGACATTGTCCATCTTCAGCAGTACACAACAGTTCACCCTGTCCTGGGTCCAACATCTCACTGCAAAGGAACCCGTCAGTAGTTCCAAGCAATTGATGTGGAGCTCTAGTTCCTCTCCCGACCATCTTCCTCCCATTGTTAGTTCTCCACACCGAGCTCCCTAGCCCCAGTCCGATTCTAGGACCAAATATTGCTCTCCTGTTCCAAGCCTCCATGTGGTCGAACCACCACAACAACTCCGTTCTCGCCTCTGTGGAGATTGGCACCTTCTGTTCGTAAGACAACCGCTTCTTCAGATGTTGAATTTTGAGGCGCTGCAGTGCCCTGAAATGCAGTGGGCCCGGAAAGATCACTTGGATGGAAGATGCTAGTCTCCCCACCAGTCTGGCTAATTCCCTGAGCGATATTTCTTTCTCCACAATTGTCGAACTGATCTCCTTCTTGATCACATTCACCTTGTCCATGGGCAGGCTGAGTGTGGCTGCTTTTGTGTCCACGACAAAACCCAGGAATTCGATCGTCTGTACCAGAACTAACACCGATTTCTCCCAGTTTATCAAGAATCCTAGCTCCTGTAATAAGCGGGTTGTCTGTTCCGATTGATCTATTAATCTCTGCTTGTCCTGCCCCATCAGGCAAAAGTCATCTGAATAAAATATTAGCCTGATGTCCTGTTCCCTGAGATGAGCTACTACCACTCGCATCAGTTTCGTGAAGGCCCAAGGGGCCGATGCGAGACCAAATGGGAGCCACCTGAACTGCCACTTCAGTTCTCTCCACCAGATCCACAAGTATCTTCGGTCCTCTTGCGCTACTGGAATCGTCAGATATGCATCCTGACTTACCAGTCTTCTCTCTGTAACACATCCCTGAGTAGATGGCTGCCCTCCATCTTGAAGTGCCTGTACACCAAAAACGTGTTCAGGTTCTTCAGATTGACTCATTTGGCTCTGTGGTTCTTTTTGTCTTTGACCAGGAACATATTGCTCACAAAGCTCTTCCAAGGATCTACTACCTTTTCGATTGCCCTTTTCTTCTCTAGCTGTGCGATCTCTCTGTCTAACAGTTCTTTGTCCTCGCGTGAGAACCTTATGGGTCTCGGTTCCACTGTCTGGATCGGCTCTCGCCAGAAATCTACCTTGAAACCCCAGACCATTTCTCCGACCCATGTATCTCCTGACAATTCTGCCAATTTCTCTCAATACTAAGGTGTTCTCCCCCCTACTAGCGGGGTCCCCTTTGTTCCCTCGTGTGCGTGTGTTTCTACATTTTGGCTCACCTGTGTTTGCCTGCTGGCCTCTGTTGTTTCCTTTCCAGCCTCTACCCCTACCTCTTGATTGGAAGATGGGGTTAGGTCGGCATTCCTCTTGATTCCTCCACTCGTTTCTGTTATTGGCGTAGGGCTTGAATGAGGAGAAACGGCTGGCAGAGCGGCCCCTACCTCTGCCAGTCCTGCCGAAAACCTTGCTGCCGAATACCCTCTTGAGCGAGGCCTGCATCTTGTCTATCGCCGCATAGGTACTGGCAAATTTAGCCATCTCCTTAATAAGGGTGTCGCCAAACAGCTTCCCTTTACTGTTGGAGGTTGGCTCCGCCGTAGCCAATTCACCCATCTTTGGGTCGATCTTTACAAGGATGGATCTCCTTCTCTCGGTTGTAACCGCTTTGTTGGCGTTGCCAAGCAGGCATATAGCCCTCTGTGCCCAGCCTGACAATATCTCCGGGTCCACCCTCTGCTCAGGCTGCTTGGCCTCTTCTGCCATCTCCCAGATCTTGGTCAATGGTCCCAAGACATCCAGGAGCTTGTCCTGGCAGGATCTCCAGGATCTATCAATTCCTTTCCTGATATCTCTTCCATAACGCCCCATGAAGGACACCATTTTCTCGTCTATCTCAGGCATCTCAGCCATGTTATCTGGGACCAAGGGCTTGGGACATTCCGCCCTTAACTTGCTTCTGGCTTCCTTCAATAGAGAGCATCTTATTCTCTTCTTTATGCAATTGCCTATCTTGGCGGGTGGCTCCCACCCCGCCAACCTGGGGTGAATGAGCGAGTCGGGGTCAAATACCTCCCATCTCCTTGTCATCCCTTCTTTTGTCTTTTCTTTGCAGCCTTACGCCTGTCAGGGGGGCTTGGAGAGGATGTGTCTGCTTCTTGTGAGCTACTTTCGGACAAATTGTCCCATTCCTCCTCCATTTCTGTGTCCTCTGAATAGGATTCATCCTCCGTATATGCTGTGCCCCTCCTCTCCCAAGACCTCACTCCCTTTTTGCTACCTTTAAGCCTGCGTGGCCTGCCCGAGGGGGTTAGGTTGCTGCTGACCTTTCGGCCTTTTTTCTTCCCCCATACCCCTCACAAAACCTCTCTGGGGTCTCTCCCTCATGGCTTCCATTCCCTGGGAGAATGAGATGAGATCCTCCACCAGGCTCCTGCCATGTGCTGCGCCCCCCACACATGTCCCCTGTACACATTGTACTGCTCTAGCCTTATTGGACGTCGTCCACTGTCTGCTGGTGTTGGATTCCTCGGCCTCACTGGAGCTATGCATTTTGCTATTGGTGGGTAAACTGCAGGTGCCTTGGGCCTTCTCCCGTCTACTAATGCAGCTAAGTGGGTCTGAGTGTTCCAATTCTATGACAAGACAGGAGGCTCATATTATGCATTACAATCTTTACTCTGAAACCACAGCAGCAAAGAAAAAACTTTTACAAACAAAAAAGTTTCAACAACAGAACTAGATAAAGTTCAATGTCAATGCATGGGGAACTCCCCAAACCATCATGGAGGATAGGTCATACCCTGCAGGGGACCAATGAGCAGGGACCCTCTTCTATATATGTCCATTACTCTAACCCCAACCCCTCTTTCTTTGCTGCTGACACCACAGAGCTAAGTCACCCCTTTCAGTTGTGTCTTACATTGTTTGTCAGTAGTAGGCTTTATTAGTTTGAATATGGCATATATGGTAAATATATGTTAATTACCTTTTATTATAAAGGAATTTGTGTATTTGATACAATGTATCTGGATAGCCGCGTGCGGCCGTTGGTTTCATTTTGGTGTCTTTCAAAAAGAAAATATGTATTATGCTCATACATCCTGTTTCAGCTGAAGCAGTGGTGCAATGGTTGAATTTCGGACTACAGTCCATGAGGTTGTGAGTTCGAGGGAGCTCTCTAATTTATTTCTTCTTTAAAAATTTCTCGCGCTTGTAAACTCAGGTGTTTCTAGTGCATTAATCAACTCGCTCCCGGCGTGCGCGAGAGCAGTGTTGTTTACACTGTTCCCTCTTCATTTCGCCTGTTTGAATTCGTGCCCCTTGACAGATTTATGGTCACCTGGGGATTCCGGGTGCTGCAGGCTTTGGGTTCGGCCTGCCCCTGTGGCTTATGTTTGTAACAAAAGCCTCTGTTTCAGTACTGAGCCAAGTTAGCTCAAATATAGAGCTGCAGGTCTCCCATGCAGGAAGACCAGGGTTCGCGGCCGACCAGCGCATGTTTATTTGTATATTTTAAGATTAGATATTTTAATTGTTATATTTTAAATAATTGTATTTTACAGTGGAGGTATTTGATTGTCACCTTTTTTGCTCAGTTGAGCAGGGATTTCCTAATGGGCATTTGGTTGGTTCATGACTTCTTCAGAAAGATTATAGCACAAACATTTTAATAGTAAAAATGTGGTTTTGTTAAAGGTTTGTAATTTCGTATCCCTGGTGACACAACACATTTCCTTACCTTTAGTGCTGGAAAGAAAGAATGTTTACTGATAGACTGTGGGTTTGTTAGGTCAAAGTCTGACCATCCAGCGCAAGAGCCCGATGCACTGCCAGTCTGCAGTTTTATTTTATTTTCTTTGTTTATTTATTCATTTACTTATTTCTTAAGTTATGTGCTTTGCCTTCACTGTAGGTGCCATAAGTTCGGTTTCAGGTTCAGCCTGATTCTATTGCGAGGTTACCCCCTCGTGTACTGCTGATTATCACACCCTGACCGGCGAGCAGTTGGAGGTGCACTTGCTCAGTGTATCCTACCTTCAACTTGACAGTTTTCTTTTGTTTGGGTTATCTTCCCTGGAAAGGTGCAGTCACCTGCTCGGTGGCAAGGTTGCCTGGGGTTTCTGCGAGGGGTCCCCTTGTATACGGCTGTGTCCACACCCTGCTAGGGTGAGCAGTTGAGGTACACTTGCTCAGTGTTTCCTCCCTTAAAGTGGGCAACTTGGGTAATTACCTTAACTGGCATGCACCATAACCTGCTCGGTTTCAGGCTCTGCCTAAGTTCTAATGCGAGGTTACCCCCTCGTGTACTGCTGATTATCACGCCCTGCTCGGGCGAGCAGTTGGAGGTGCACTTGCTCAGTGTATTCCTTCCTTAAGGTCGGCAGCTTTGTTTAGGTGCTGCATATGGCTGACGCCATTGTTTGGTCTTGTAGGCGTGCAGTAACCTGCTCGGTTTCAGGCTTCGCCTTGTTCCTACTGCGAGGTGCTCCCTCGTGTACTATTGGTTGCCTCACCCTGCTGGGGTGAGCAGTTGAGGTGCACTTGCTCAGTGTACGCTTTGATAAACAATATGTTTAAGTGTTGACTGGAACACATTTGCGTTTTTTCAGAATTGTCAGTGGCCCAGAAAGCTCAGTGAGTATCAGCTTATATAAGGGCCGGGGATTCGGTCCCCTGTGAGGGCGTAACCCCTCTTCTTTGGATATTTTATATATATTTCATATATTATATATTCTTTATTTATTATATATTCTTTAGCCGGTCAAGTGGCACAGCGAGTAGAGTGCTCGCTTTGACATCAGTGCAGAGCCTGAATCCACACCGTGGGTAATAATAAGCAGCGCTCAGATACCTAAGGGTTCGTAGCGCTATATAAATGCCAAATTATTATTATTATTATTAAGTGCTTTAAAGAAAAGAGTGTGGAAGTGGTTGTAAACAGACCCATATGGGGTTGTACCTTCCTCTCTAACCATCTCTCTGGTGTTATCATTCATCTTTTAGTTAAAAATTCTGTCACCCTTTACCTTAGTTAGTTTCAGGACAACTCAGTCCTTCCTTAGGTTTTGATTCCCGACCTCAATTGCTCCACCCAATACCAGTGCTGATTAAGCTACAGTATTTTCTCTCAACATGAGGAAGAATAAAGATGATGCGTTATGCCTCTATTGAGGTCTGTAGGGCTTAAGGCTCTCTTTAGTGGGGACGTTTGTTCTCCCCTACTTTTGTCCCATTGGACATTCCTTATTCTTTTGGTTTCTGGTGGAGACAGGGTCAGCTCGAGGGTAACCGTTCAGTTTTTTACATGACAAGTTGAGCAACCATGTTTTACTTGGATGGAGTGTTTGGAAACACTTGATGGTATCAGTTAGACGAGTTGCCAAATAATAACTTGCTGGCGCCTGCCTCATGTTTTTCCTCCCAAAGCTTGGCCTATGGTTCAGCTAACCGTCTAACAGTGTGTTGCAACTTCTCCTCTGCTCGAGGAGTACACGCAGGCTTCTGTACCCTCATGAGCGTTGCTTAACCTCTTTAGAGTGCTGTTTTCATATCCGTGCTGACCGTTCTGATACAGGTTCCTAATTTTGGAAAGGTCTACATCAGTCTTTTATCCTGCTGAGATCGATAAGTGAACACCTCACACCACACAACGCTCGTAGTAGTGTTAAGCACCACTCATATACCTGAGGGTTCGTAGTACTGTATAAGTACTGTTTTGCTATGGACAATGTGCTTAGTTTTTTCCTTCCCCTGATTCCCTTAGTGGCCAGTCAGCCTCACATGAATACAGTGACTCAGACCTCAGGGTTTGAGGGGACAGTGGTCCCAGATTTCTTCTCAACCTTGCATTTACAGGGCATTGGTAATTATCCAGAGTTCTTTCCCCCTCATTCCCCTTCCTGCCATCCTTGGGGGAGATTGCATCATAATATTACACCTCTGGGAGTATCCAATGGTTTCAGTTTTTTCCTTTTTACAGGAGTTCTGGCGGGTGACCAGTGCAGACTCGCACTGAGCATTTCCCTCCCGTCTGTTACTTTCCTTTGTGCTAATCTCTGGTATTTCAATAAGTTAACTGGAGTCTGTCCAGTCAGGGGATTGGTTAGAGGCGCTAGTGGGTATTTATTTCTCTTAACGGTGTAAAGCGGGGCTTTAATGTGGTCCTCAGGGTAGTTTTCTTTCTGGATTGCAAGGTTTTTCCTTTGGATAAGTGGGGGAGGTTTCTCCTCTTTTGGGAAGGCTCAATATCCCTTGGTGGGATAGAGGGGTCTGGGAGTGATACTATCCCCCATCCACGTTATGACCCTCTATCACAATGCGTTCCAGAGTCTATACATTAACTTTCAGACGGTGTCTGCCGCTACGATTACCAGAGTGCTGGAATATATATTTGGTTGATGACTTGATTATCATAGTCACCTGCATGGCAGGTGGACCTTTGGGGTTTTCACAAGAGTTTGTTTGCAGTAAGGTGCCAGCTCAGGGTGCTGTGAGCTTCAAAGATCTGCAAATTGGCTGAAATATAGGTTGGACCTCTTCTGGTGTACACCTTCAGTTTAACCATTTAGTGATCAGTTCTTTGCAGTTTAGAGTCTTGCTAAGATTTTGGAAATTTGGTGTGCTCTTTCGGTTACTTTTGATCCGCTAGGGGATTTATCACCAGGGAGGAGGGATCAAGGTTCAAGCACCGGGCATACCTACAAAGGAGTTTAGATATCACTATAATGGTAGTGATTGGATGTCGGATACATTTTTTCTTCTTGCCAAGTTTGGCCTCTTAAGGATCAGGTTTATAATATCTGCCTTTTGTCATGGTAGCAGAGTCCTTCTTCAAGAGTTCGGGAGGTCTGAGGGTCTCCGTGTTGGCGGTTTGACAGGTTTAGCTTCTCAGGTGGGGCCCTCTCTTCCATTCTGCTTCTGCCTCCAGAAGACTTCCCTCCTTAGTATACACATATGTCTGAAGACAATTGTAGATTAATTCTATTGCTTTTCAGCTCCGCTCAGGATGGATTGTCCTATTACAAAATTTATAAAAATGATTTTTTACTCCCATTTTACCCTTTTGAAGATTTGTCTTTCCCTCTTGGTTCCCCAGTGTAGTTCTGTGACATGCCCTGTTTCTAATGCGATATCTTCCTTTAATGCATGGGATGGAACCTATAAGACTTTCACCCCTATGGGGTACTTTTCTTTATCTCCAGGAGAGCTAGGTGTTTGTTTTCATTGGTTTGCTTTCTAGGTCCCCAAAAATGGTACGAATTTAAGTGTTTTGAATATTTGATTGAACAACATAGGTGTTTATTTCAGATGGTTTTTTCCTAACCTATTAGTATAGGAAAACTTTGTTCAATGTTTTCCCCTCTTTTAACCAGTTGGTTTTGGTGGCCTGTAAGGAACGCTGGATTTGGCACGTTCCTGTTTTTCTTGCAGTGGATTTGACTTTGCCTTATAAGACAGCTTTTCGGGCAACCTAGTCTTGGGCAATTCTCTGATTGGTCAACAGATTGATTTAATGAAAGCATTTAAAAAAAAAAAATGTTTCCTTTCCTATTATTTTATTATATTATCTATTATATTGGATCATTTTGTACGTACTAATGAGATGCAAGGGCTTTGAACTTGCATAATATGAGCCTCCTGTCTTGTCATAGAATGACTAATCCCCCACACTAACGTGAGATGGGGGTTTAGATTCTATTAAAGACAAGGAGGCGATTATTATCCCTCCCACCCACCCTGGATATGATATGATATGATATGGCAATTGTGATACGCATGTACACAGGTGGTTCAAGTGAGAACATTCTTTGGTTTGTTGTTCTTCCCAACCACCCACCCTTCTTGCTTGTTGTTCTTACAGGTACAAGTTGAGGTTCTGCTCAGGAGTGTGGATCGCAGTTACAAGTTCTGGAGTGCGTGATTTCGGCCACGAGTTGAGGTTCTCATCAGGAGTGTGGCTCGCAGTAACAAGTTGTGGAGTGCGTGATTTTGGATGAGAAGTCCTATCCAGAAGAACTTCGGCATAGATTCAGGCTGCGGGAAGGTGGAGATCTCCAGTTTCGATGGATTCTTTCTCCGTGCTACGCAGTTCAACCGTTTCATTGGACTTTTGGTGCAAGACAGCTGCAGAAAGAGGGGTTGGGGTTAGAGTAATGGACATATATAGAAGAGGGTCCCTGCTCATTGGTCCCCTGCAGGGTATGACCTATCCTCCATGATGGTTTGGGGAGTTCCCCATGCATTGACATTGAACTTTATCTAGTTCTGTTGTTGAAACTTTTTTGTTTGTAAAAGTTTTTTCTTTGCTGCTGTGGTTTCAGAGTAAAGATTGTAATGCATAATAATCGCCTCCTTGTCTTTAATAGAATCTAAACCCCCATCTCACGTTAGTGTGGGGGATTAGTCATTATCAGTTTTTCCTGGGTCTGTGCCCATTATTTGGTGCTTAGCACTTACTGTGATCTTGGCTGCTGCCTCTGTACATGCACCAAAAAGTTTCACCCAACTGGGCTCTCCCCGGGTCAATAATTTGTTTGCCCACTAGGTGGCATAATTGTGCAACGTTCTGCTGCTCTTCCCAGTCAGCTGTTCGTAATAAATCTTTACGCTGTGACAACTGAGCGCCGGAACTTCTGAGGTCCCGTCGCGCTCCTGTGACGTCGCGTGCTGCAGTGCCCCCTCGAGCAGCAAAGAAAGAGGAAGGACACAGAAGGACATGAGAGGATAAGGGGCTGTGTTGGATGGTATTGGTTAATGGAGTCATGTGACTTTAAAGTTCATGGACAAAAGGAGAACAAACTACACCCGGGGAGTTTATTTTGTGAAATGTAGTTTTTGGTTGTGTTGTTCTTTCTTTATGAGTAGTACTGTTGACATTTTTCGTATGCAGCTTGAGCTTTCAGAGTAAAGGAAGAAAGCATAATCCAAGCCTCCGGTCTTCACATGGAATACCCCAAAATTCTATGTCAAGACTCAGAGGCTCTGATTATGCTCAGTTATACTCTTTACTTCTCGAGCAGCCAACAAATAAACTAAATGAACAACAAACAATGAACTACGTATCCCAAGAAACATGAGTGAATCTGTAGTTTGTGCTTCATAGGTTTGTTTCTCCAGTGCTTCTTTCAGTCCAATCATGTTCAACAGTTCATCATAAACACTCCCAACTTCCTTAATTCCTCCTCTTTCTTTGCTGCTCGAGCAGCTGAGCTAAGTGACATTTATACTTTCTTGATTTATTTGATGATTGTGAATGATTAGAAACTGTATTGATGCACAGCGCGACGTCAGGCGCAGGAGAAAATATTTGGCAGAGCTTATCCACATTAGGGAACGTGACGGGGCGAACAAGCTCTGGCGTTCCAAAGCCTCGGTAGGAGGCATTGCCGCACGGAAGTTCGCGCCAGGACCTCAGAGCGCCATTGCGAACTTCTGAGGTCGGAGAACAGGAGGCTTATTCATCGGCAGAGGACAAAACAAAAGCGAATTGATTAACGAGCAGAAAGCTCATAAACGGCTTCACGTTCAGTGCAGCAAGTACATGCTCCACAGAACACGGAGGAGCGGATTGAGCTGTACGCCCTCTAGTGGACACAAGTGTGGACCGTAGCATCAACTGCAACAGGTGCAGGGGGACTTAGACGGGCACAGTCCCAGGAAAAACTGTAACACAAAAACAGATAAGTGCCCCAGGAGGAGGCAAGGCTCTATATATATGGTATATATTTTATATATGTATGTTGTAAGACAGGCACCGTTCCAAGTAATACTGCAACTTGCATTAGACTCGCCTAGCTATGAAGAAAACAGTGAAATTGACGGGGGCATCCCAAGACAACTGCAAAGACAAGACACACGGCACAGCCGCTATTATGAATGGGTACTCAGAGGAAGACTCAGAAGGTCCCCACGTAAGTGGCATGAGGATGAGTCAAGCGGTATAAAGCATTATGAGTGCCGGCAGGGCCCCCAGGAGAGAGGAAAGGGGCATGATGGAAGACCTGGTTACTTTCTCTCGGGGCATGACGGAACTGAGAAAAGCACGCACAGACAAAGGAGGACGAAAAACGAAAACCTGTAGGGTTCGTAGCGCCCAGACCCCCTCCCCCACGGGTTCACCACGGAAGAACAAAAGTGGCAAAAGAAAGGCGTAGTCAAGAGCCAGATATGAATATAATTCAGAAGACACCTCTGACAACGATTGCATGAGCAGTGAAAAATCGGACGAGTACAGCTCGTCAGAATCATAAACCTCCTCCTCGAGTGAAGGGCGAGAGAGGCAGACCTGAGAATGAGGAGCCTTGGGACTGATCACAAGGATATGGCAGCTAGCAGAGGAAGCCAAGCAAAACAAGGAAACTATTGAGCCAGAGATAATTGCCAGCTGGCCTCAGAGGACGATATGTCTTCTGGGTAATCAGATTAGAGCGGTAGCCACAGAGAAAAGGTGAATGAAGATGGACTCAAAACTGTGAGAGCTGGCCCCATCAGAATTGGCGGCAGCAGCCAAAGGCAAATTATTCGGGGAATCGTTCATAAAAGACATGGCGAAGTTTGCCAGCACTTATGCATCTATGGACAAGGCACAGGCATCCCTCCATAAACATTTAGGAAGAAAGTTTTTCGATAAGGCTGGCAGAGGAAAGGGCCGCTTGGTCAGCCGGTACCCTTATCACAGGTCCTCCGGTTATAGACCACACTGGAGAGAGCAGGCAGAACGAAGGGCCAACCCGTTCTTCCCCTCCAGGGGAAGAGGCAGAGGCAGAGGTTGGAGAGGCAGCGTCAGACAGCAACAACAAAATGCCACAGGTGAGAAGAGAAAGCGCGCTAGCAAGAGTTAGACGCAGGGAAACCTCCAGTGGGAGGGAGAGAGGTGCTGCACGCGCAGAGTTGGGTAGAAATATCCTCAGATGCATCGGTTCTTAAAACGGTTTAGGGTTTTCGCTTAGAATTCTGGCAAGAACCAATACAAGACTTCCCATTCAAACAGATAAGGTTCAGCAGGGAGGACGAAGCACTGCACTGCTAGACAGAGAAGTAGAACAGCTAAAAATAAAGAAGGCAATCAGCCCAGCCAGAGAAGAACAGAAAGGATTTGTAAGCAACTTGTTTCTAGTGAAAGGCAAAAAACAAAGTCAGGTCAGTGATAAACCTCAGAGCACTGAATTCATTCTTGATATTCAGAAACTTCAAGATGGAAGGGATTGATCTGATGAGGTACATTCTACAGAAAGGAGATTGGCTAGTAAGAATATATTTCAGGGACGCATACCTGACGGTACCGATCCATCAGAGTCAGAGGATGCTATTACAGTTCCTCTGGAAGGGAAAGAAATGGGAATTTACAAGCTTACCATTCTGTCTAGCATCAGCCCCTTGGTGCTTCACCAAATTGATGAAAACAGTAGTGGGGCTCCCCAGAGAGCCGGGAACCAGAGAGCCGGGAATCAGATTAATTATATACCTGGACAATATATGCATTATGTGCCAGGACAAGGGGTTGTTAGTGAAATAGGTCAAGATAACGACCAAATTATTGCAGAGACTAGAATTTCTGATCAACTGGAGGAAATCAGAATTAGATCTAGCCCAGTCAATGGAATTTTTGGGTTTCATTCTGGAGACAGTGCAAGGCACCCTCAACTTACCCCTGGGGAAGGTGAACTCCATCAAGAGAGAGATAAAGAACATGATGGCAAGGGAAATTATTTCCTTGAAGGAGATAGACAGGCTTATAGGCCGACTGTCATCTGCGATTCAGGCCATATTTCCAGGCCCTCTGTATTACAGAGCGTTGCAACGGTTGAAGAAACACATCTCAGGAAGGGTTTCTCCTATGAGCAGAGATTACCCTTTCCTCAGGAAGCGAGAACGGAACTAGAATGGTGGTGCCACCACATGGAAGCATGGAATGACAGGGCGATATTTGGCTCCTCCCCGGACTGCTAATAGAATCGGACGCCAGCCGCTGGGGCTGGGGTGCCAGGTGCGGCAAACAGTCGACCGGGGGGAGATGGTCGAGCGAGGAATTGGGCCTTCATATCAACTGTCTTGAACTGTTAGTGGGATCCCTTGTAGTCTGTTGCTGGACTCGGGCAGGAGCGAGATGCGCCATCCTGCTCAAGATGGACAACTGACAGGTACATAAACTGACTAGGAGGGACGAGATCCAGGATGCTGACGAAGATAGCCATGGAATATTGGCTCTTATGTCTCCAGAGAGGAGTCAGCGTAACGGCGTAAAATCTGCCGGGGGAACAGAACCAGATTGCAGACTGGAACTCGAGACACTTGAGAGACTCCAGCGATTGGCAGCTGGAGGAGTCAGTATTCCAGGAGATCATGTGCTGGAGAGGTCCGTGTCAGACGGACCTGTTCGTTTCGAGGTTGTACAAGAAGATCTCCAGATATTTCAGCTGGAGACCAGACCCAGAAGCGGTAGCGATGGTTGCCTTTCTCCAGGTCTGCGGACCAGCAGCGGAATACGCATTCCCACCATTTGCCATGATAGCACGAACTGTGGCGCAGATCAGGAGACAGGGAGTGACAGTGATTTTAGTGACACCCGACTGGAGGGGTCAAGTATGGTTCCCAGACCTACTGGAAATGTATTATGACTTTCCAATTCTAATGCCACATACACAGGACATCGTGTTGGGCCCAGCTGGAGAACATCACCCACTGGTTCATGTAGGGAACCTGAACCTGATAGCATGGGTGATTTCAGGGGATCCTGGGCCAAGCCAGGTCTTTCGGCAGCAGCTCAAGAATTTATCAGAGAATCCTGGGCCCCCGTGGACCGGAAAGGCTTACAGAGTGGCATGGCCCAAATGGAGTATTTTCTGCATTTATTTTATTTATTTATTTCAAATCTTAAAACACGCCACATCTCCCGAAGGCCTCAAGGCGCACAAGAAACATAAAAGAACACACAATGAACAAACAAGCAGCCGGGTATCAGAAGGCAAAGGAACTAACTAAAAGTCAATAAGCAGTCTAGGTAGCCTTAAACAAGAATGGAGAGGGAAGTGCATCCCATACGAACAGATGTGATTCACATGGTGAATTCTTTAGCAACTCAAGCAGCACAAGCCAAGGCATATAGAAGAATTAATACTTACAGATCAGCAATATCTGCCGGTCACAAATATGTATAAGGAAAACCGGTGGGGGAACACCCCTTGATCTGTAGATTGCTGAAGGGAGTTAAATGCATGAGACCACCGACTCTGAAATATTCACGCCTCTGGTATCTAAGCGTGGTGTTTGCTTGTTTGTTTATTTATTTATATAGCGCACCTGACCCGGAGGCATCTGGGCACATTTGCATGTTACATATAAGCAAGTCACAAAGATACAGGTGAGACAGATATCACTTTTAGACAGAATTAGAGACCTAACCAGGGTAGTGCAGCCTGATGTGGTGAGGAATGGTTTACACACATTGATTAATTTACAGGTGTAAGCTGTGGTAGAGGCTGTGGCGTTAACTTGTCTTTTCAAATTTAAGGCTGAGTCGAGATAAAAGCCAAGAGTTTTTACTGCCTTCAATATTTTGATGTTATTGCCGTCGATATTAAGATATTTGTATTGGTTGCTTAGGTTTTTTTTAGTCTAGCTCGGGAACCAATGAGCAGAAGCTTGCTCTTCAGTCTCGGTGTTGAGGGTGTTTGAGTCCTGGCCGGACAACGAATATTTATCCAGGAAAGCACTCTGGGAAAAACTAATTACATTATTGTGTTTAATCTCTTGTAAGAGAGTGTTGGAGACCAGAGCCTTAGAGGTGGACAGGAAGTCTTTTTCTCCCACAGGAGTTATATTTTACATAGAAAAGAGTAGGAAAACGGGGATTAGAACTGTAGAGTATGTGGCTTTCCTAGAAAGACCCAGTGTATGCCCAGTTAGGTGTTTTAAGGCTTATGATGTCATGGCAGAACAAGTCAGGCCTGCAGGAGAGTCTCAACTGTTAATAGCGGTAAAGAAGCCGTTTAAGGCCGTGGCGTCGACCACGTTAGCAAGATGGGTGAAATGGTGCATGGCATAAGCAGGCATTGACGTTGGTCAGTTCGGAACTGATTCGACTAGAGGTGCTATGGCGTCTACAGCCTTCAAACTAGGAGCACGCCTACAGGATATTTTGAAGGCGGCAGACGGGTCAAATGAAACGACTTTTAAGAATTTTTATTTTAGACCAGTAGATCAGATAGCTTCATTGGTGTTAAGTAAGCTTTAAACAAGCATAATCAGAGCCTTGACATAGAATACAGATTTTCAACACATTCGTTATAGAAAGTCATGATTCTATTAAAGACTCAGAGGCGAAAGATTATGCCACCCATTCAATCGCTATTAGAGTATGAATGATAACAAGATGTTTATCGATGTATTGTTGTTGATAATGGACATGTCATGTATTGTTATTATATGCGATTGCACACCCGTTCAGGAAGAGTTGTTTCATTAATGGTATATATGTTTTGACAGGGACAGATAATAAACCAGTGTCCTTGTGAGGAGTGTTCAGGGTCCTAGAATGAGAGAAGACGTCTACCGGTTGGGGCGCAAGTTATTCAGTTGTCGATCAGCTGCAAAAAGAGGAGGAATCAAGGAAGGAAGCATGTGGAGAAACAAACCTATGAAGCACAAACTACAGATTCACTCATGTTTCTTGGGATATGTAGTTCTTTGTTAGTTTGTTGTTTATTTGTTGGCTGCTCGAGAAGTAGAGTAGAACTGAGCATAATCTTTCGCCTCCGAGTCTAATAGAATCGTTACTTCCTATAACGAATGTGTTGAAATTCGGTATTACACTACATAAAAATAAATATAAAATTCAAGGAAATAGACACATTAGCGACAGTAACAGGGAATATATGCATATGTCCCTATTAAATGTGTAAACATATATATTCAGTGCTGAGAAATGGAAAAAATGTACGGGGGAACCATCTCCTCCTTGGAGGGGTGGAGCCAAGGGGCGTGGCCCCAGCCCAGGACATGCAACTCTTTATAGAACCCAATCCTGGCAATTTGCATACAAATCAAAGGTAATTATGGAAATCTAAGAAAGGCCAACGTTTTAAATTTGAAACAGGTCTTATAATGATTCCGTAAGAAGCCCTTTTGAGTGAATAATGGAAGTTGATTGGTCACAATACTCACCCTACCAAAATATTTTCTGTAAGTTGCAGGACATATATGCTGGTTTGGACAACTGCTTCAAAGTATGTGAAGCTCTGTCAGTTTTTGTATTCAGTCACCCATGCAGATTCTACTGAAAGCAGTCTGCTGCAGGTTGCACATACATTTATTTATTTATTCACATTTGTTGAGCGCGCAGCAGCCCGGAGGCATCGTGGCGCTGGTTACAGACATTTTCCTTAGTTACAGTTTACAGACATTTTTCTTAGTTACAGTTACCTTGACATATGCAATTTTTCATGTTTTTCTTTTCAGAGCAAGCAGGGTGGAGAGCGGCGAGAGTAGTGGGTTAGGTGAAGAGAGTGGTTTTAAGTTTTTTCCGGAAAGCAAGGAGGGAGTTTTCATCTCTGATGTACGCAGGCAAAGAGTTCCATAGCTTGGTGGCTATGTAGGGTAATCCTAACCCTCCAGCTCTGGCCTTGTTAATGTGGGGGGTGTGTAGTTGGTTGGCGTAGCGAGTCCTACCTGGTCGTGTAGAGGTGGAAATAGTTATGGTCTCAGATAGATATGGTGGTGCTGTGCGGGTGAGGCATTTGTGGGTGAGGGTGAGGATTTTGAAAGTGATGCGCTCTTTTGCCGGGAGCCAGTGAGCTTCCTGTCTGGCTTGGGTAATGTGGTCTCTTGAGGAACTCGGATTCAGAACAGGCTAGCCCCTGGGGTCAGATCTATTCTGAAGCTGCGTTCTCGCACGCACAAAGTAGTTTCAGCTTATTTTCTGCGCTGTTATACACCAGTCGCCTATAAGCAGAAATGTTACCAAGATGGGCTAGATGAATATTTGATTAAGAAGACTTGATAAAGAAATAGCAGAGAGGATCATGTCGCAGAAATTTGACAACTGTTAAGAGGGAGAGTCTGCAGCAGGAAGAGAGACTTTCTTTTATTGCCATTGAATTGCCTTCGTGGAAGTGACATTATCGATGCCAGAAAGTGTAACATGATATTTAGTCAAAAAATATGGAGTGTTGGTCTGTGTAGTGTCTACCATTAGGCCTGCCACAGGCTATCACGACGGAACGCAAGGATGACCATTCAATTGGGATTGTAGGTGGTAGCTAACTTTATTTCCTCCTCCAAACGTATTTACATTCAATGTCGGGAGCCAAATCCTGGTCACTTCCCCATGGTGTCCATGGAATTTCGCATGGTTATCCAAACTCCATGTCACATAACAGCAATCTCCTCCAGTGTTCCACCAAACCCATTTTTCCCAATAGTCTCTGGAGTCATAGGGGTAATCGAATACTACTCCAGTCGGGAAAAGAGGACAATCTGTTATCTGGACTCTCAGGGTATCTCGAGCCACTATTATCTTGTAATTTTCGGAACTCGTATCTACCAGTACTTTCATGCCTACAGTTCTTTCTGTTGTTTTTCAGCATTGTGTGTTGCATATTCTGATGACGCAAAGAGTCAATAGTACCAGTACTAAAGCTGCAACTAACACTTTCAGTCCATTGGCCATCCATGTTGGTATCCATGAGAACATGTATGATAGCCAGCCTTCATCCTTTCCTGTAGCATTTGTCTCTGCTTCCATTTTGGCATGCACCTATGATAATCTGGTAACTACTTCAGTGAGTGTCCCGTTGTCTCTGTCATTTGCTGGGACGAATGTACAGCAAGAAGACCCAATCTTGGCGCAAACTCCTCCTTCCATGGCTGTCAGGAGGTCCAGAACATATCTATTCTGGAGTGCAATGCACCTTACTGCTTGGAGCTCTTCCTTGATTGCATTTAACCCCCTGACGGTTTAATTTATTGTCTGCATCAGTTCACACCTCGTGAGCTGGAGCCATTTTACGTTTGTGCTGGTTTGCAGTGCGGGACAATGGATGTGAAGAACATTTCCTTTCTGCCGAACAGTCTATGCTTGGGTGGTATCGCATCCAGAGACTCCTCCATTTTCGATGATACATAGTTTCCTCTTTTCACTCTTGTTAGCTCTACAGATCCCTTCTTTCTTCTGTTAGAGACCATTTTAGTAAATCCATACATTTTGTTGTCTTTTTGTGGTACTACCAGTGCTGATGTGTCGATGTGCACCACTGAAGACGCCCCTGCCCAGTTAAGTGGTAACTTCTCATAAACCTTTGTTCTGCAAGCCCAGTAGTGATCCATGAATACTGCTGTTCCAACGTTCATGCCTGGAACTTTTATTGTCTGCTTGCATTCTTTGTTTTCTCCAACTTTCACTGGACCATCATTCTGGAAACATAATGCTGCTACTTTGATTGGCACTATGGGCATGGGTCCAGCTTTATTGTCTACCCATGTTAGCAACTTCCACACTTGCTTCCCATTATTTTAGACATTTGTTATTTTCTTCTTCTTCTATACAAAGTGGAACTGTTAGGAGCGTATGTGCTTTGCTCCCCACTGCCCCTTCTTTCTATCTGTCAGCTGTGTATACTTGACCATACACACTACGAGCAAGGCAGACTGCACGACGAGACAGCTATCCAAGCATGGCAGTTCAAGAGAAGGAGAAAGCGGCGAGTCCCGAAAGGGTGACAAGGAGAGAAGCGACCTTGCCCTTTCCGACTCAGATCTGCAAAGCCTCCCTGAAAAGAATCGTAAGACCGCGAACAATAGCCAGTGTGTGTTGCAGCAGATATCAACGCTACACGGAGCACGCCTACACTGATAGTCAGAACAGGGAGAGACGCTTGCTACCATGGTACCAGCCTTGACTCCAGAGACAAGAAAAGCCAAGCGGTTCATCACAGCCGGTGAGTCAAGGGGAGAGTCGATAAGAAACCAAACTGTGTTGAGCGAAAATCGCAAAGGGCAAATTAAGGAAAGTTCAAAGAACTGTTAACGTTAAGGGAAACCCAGCTGCAGAGTTGAACGGCACCATGTGGGTGCTCATTAGAGAGACTCTGGTTGATCCAACGTTTGTTGAAACTAATGATACCAGAAGGCCCTAGGAGAGCTGAAAGGAAAAGGTCAAAGTTGTCATACAGGGGTCTAGCAAAACCCCCTGTACAGTCGAAGGTCTTTGACCTGCACGTAATTGAAAAGTTAAGGGAGGTGAATCCTGCATAGTAAGAAAAGAGGAAGAACTGTATGATTGGCAAGAGTGAACTCGACAGAGGGATGCCTATGGAAAGGGGCGAAGTCTGAAGTCCCAATGAACAGTGTGTTGACAGGAGTGCACCCGACACAGGGATGTCCACAATGAACTGTTTACAAATACATTTAGGCTTGTGAATGCCACAGGTGAAATTGTTTTGTTATCGGAAAAAAGGGGTCTGAGCCCGGAAGAGGGGGAACCAGGGGTGAAAAGACATCACCCAACGACACGTGAATGCCATAGTGAACCCAAGGGAGGGAGGCAAACATTTGAGAAGGATCCGAGCCCGGAAGAAGGGGATTCAGGGGTGAAAAACCATCACCCAACGACATGTGAATATAGCTGAGGATATCTCCTTGGATACAAGGCATAGTGAAACCGATGGAGGGAGGCTGACATTCGAGCAGGGTCTGAGCCCGGAAGAGGGGGATCCAGGGGTGAAGAATCCTCACCCAACGTACCAACCGAAAGGAACCTTTGTTTATTATTTTGATATATCAGGCCCTGGAAGCAGGAGACCTAACCAGCGAAGGTCCTGATATTGCTAGGAACATTTTGTGGATCTGAGCCCGGAAGAGGGGGATCCAGGTGTGAAAAGTCAGTACCCCAACGTACATTTGGAAAGGAACCTTTTGTTTGTTATTTTGAACGTATCCAGTCCTTGGAGGCAAGAGACATTTTGTAAAGAAGAGACTTAATTACCGAAGGTCCTGATAGCTGAAAATGGGACTGTTCTTGTTCTGTGAATGCTCGGGAGTGTGCTATGCTCAGGAGTCCCGCCTTGTCCCATGCTCAAAATGTGGGGAAGGGAGACCCCCGGCTACCACATCCTGACTTATTATTTGTGAACACTTTTTTCTTTCTTGTCAATCTTTCCCACAGGAAAGATACGGTACGTTGGGTGATGACTTTTCACTGTTTGGTCCCTCTCTTCCGGGCTCAGACCCCTTTCAATTATCAGCCTCCCTCCGTCGGTGTCATGATGCCTACCCACGATGACCCAGACCAAGTCCAGCAACCCCGGAAGCAGGCATCAAGTTATCCCAAGCAAGCCCAACAACCCCTGCCAGGGGCTATTTGGGTGCAGTCCTGGCACCTATGGCGCCAGGCTCATATGGAGAGTCAGTCCTGGTGCCATAGGCGCCAGGCTCATAGATTAAAACTTACCTGATGCAGGCCATGCTTCAAACTTACCTGATGCAGACCATGCTGCAAGAGCTCCAAGCCAAAAGAGGCTTGGAAGGGACTACTTTACCTAGGGACAATTTTTTACTCGGGTGGGGCTGGGGAGGAATACTTACCTGGGCCTACTTTGGAGGCTATTTAAACCACACCATAAGAGCAGCACACGCATCGCGTTATTCTGCATCCAGCAGCGTAACGCTCACCGTGCCTGCAAGTCTGCATCCAGCCTTCTGCCACGCCCGCCTCGAGTTTGGAGCTCCTAGAAAAAGGGAGAAAGAAGGAGAAAAGGTTAGAACCAGAGCAATACCTTTGATCCTTACCTGAATTCCCGATCCATCGCGCCTTCGAGCTGGAAGAAAGACGTTATTTTAAGCGCGTCGCCTCGCCTGCTGCAGCGCCGCGCTGGACTCACCGGCCTTCGCAGCATCTTCACATTCCACCGCATCCTCCTGCATGTTCCCGCCGCACTCCGGCACCTAAGGAGAAGACAAGAACAGCAAGGTGAGCCAAGGGAATACACAGAGGAATATTAGTTACCCCCCATAGACTTACCTGATTTTACCACCGGGGGTACTATTCCTCTTCAGAGGTCGGCGCAGCTTCCACTGCATCTTCGCCGAACCCCGGCCCCTAAGGGGAAACAAAAGGACAGCAAGGTGAAACAAAGGGACTAACAAGGGGAACCCTCCTCACCACAATAGACTTACCTGATTTTACCGCCTGAGGTATTATTCCCCGAGACTTCATACTTTCTCTCAGCGCCTGAATAAGGGAGAAAGCAACAGGTTACATATTGACATTATTTTATCGAACTGTGTTGGATAATACAAATCCTTACCAGAATATTACCGGTTGCCACGAGGAACTCTTCACTGGGGTCAAGCTGCAACCTGCAAGGAATCGGACAAGAGTGAAAGTCAGGCATTTGAACTCTTACGAACTACATACTTACGGCGTCTTGCCGGGAATCTCGGAGTCAATATTGTTCTGGAACTCACCAATTCCTTCGATCCAGTGAAGCAACTGGTTATCTACGCGCCCCTGCGCTCAATGCAGGATGGAGAGCTCATCTTTTCAAACCATCAGTTGAGACTATAAGAGGGGACATCAAAGGTGATCAGTGGGGAGAACAGCGGGGGTGGGGGAATTTACGCTCAACTCCACGGGTGGTTAATTCCCTTTCTCCATTTGCAGAAGAATATTCCTATGGGCCAAGCAAACGAAGCTAGGTGGGCCAGTCCAGTCTGTCATCTCGGCCCTACGCGTCACATTGGTGGTGCCAGACCCCTCTGTAGCTGGTTGTCCCTTAATGTTAACAGTTCTTTGAACTTGCCTTAATTTGCCGTTTATGACTCTCGTTCAACATATTTCGGTTTCTTATCGGTTCTCCCCTTGACTCACCGGCTGTGATGAACTGCTTTGCTTTTCTTGTCTCTGGAGTCAAGGACAGTACCACGGTAGCAAGCGTCTCCCCCTGTTCTGATTATCAGTGTAGGAGGGCTTTGTGTACCATTAACATTTGCTGCAACACACGTTGGCTATTGTTTGCGGTCTTCCGATTCCTTTCACGGAGGCTCCGCAGGTCTGGGTTGGAAAGGGCAAGGTTGCCTCTCTCCTTATTGCCCCTTTCGTTCTCGCTGCCTTTGTCCTCCTCTTGAACTGCCATACTGGGATAGCTGTTTCGTTGTCCGGTTTGCCTTGCTCGTAGTGTGCTCTTGTTCTCTATCTTTTATCTCTGCGGGGAAGGGAAAGGGCCATCAGGTGTGTGTGGTTCTAGTCAATTGACTGACTCTGCCTGCCCCTTGTGTTGGGACGTGTCAGGTAAACGGCTCTATTGTTAGTCAGTTGTCTTTCGTTGTGTAAGAAAGTGTTTGTGTCAGAAAAGGGGGGTAGAGTGTCTGAGTATCCTACGTGGTAGGCTGGGGAAAAGGTGTTATAAGTAGGGGGATACTGCGTCTCACCCGTCAGTGTTCTGCTTATACTCCCGAGGACCCCTAATCCAGGTGATCCTCCCGCACTGGTCCACCCCAGGAACTAGATCCAATAGCAATGGCCGTGTCTTGGCCACCTGGATGACAGATCCCGGGGAGTAGTCTTGGAGACACCTTCAGATTTCTCACAGTACTTTTGCCAACTCCTCCTAGAGAAATGGTGGCGGTGCTTTCAGCATCATCATCATTCTCTGTGGTACTTCCCTATAGTGCATTCTCACCCAATATGTAATACTAATGCCAAACACCATTTCGTGATCTGAACGATTGTCCTGGAACAGTTCCTCGTTGGTCACGTCAGTCAACCTGTACCCCTCCTCCACTGCAATGACTGTCCACCAAGCTCCTCCTGTGTCATCTGTCACATGCAATGTTATTCTGTCGTCTCCCACAATCACTGCCTCAAGTTCTAGTGAGATCACTTTCCCTTCTTGCTCATCTGGTCTGAATATGTACTCGTTAGGAAGACGCCATAGTTTTCGCTGAACCCCCGGGAGCCATGCTATAATTACTTCCACTACATATTGAAATAGCTCTAAATCTGCTGGCATCCCCCTCCGTACCATGTGCCCGCAATAGGCATGAATAATCTCCTTTACATTCAGGAAGTGAATACCAGGTGTGGAACACACCATCGCTTGGTCTATAAATGAAATGGTCATGTTAAGTTTGTTCATGATGTCTCTTCCCATTATGTTCACTGGTGTCTGTCGGGAATACAATAGTGGTAAAGCTAAGTTGTGCTCCACTTTAGAAAGTGTAAGTTTGTCTGTAAAAGGAACCAAATCTGTCACCCTAGAGAATCCCTGTGCATTCAGGGCGTTGCCCGACATTAGGTATCTTCCCTACCTGATACAGTATCTAGTCGCCCCTGTGTCCACGAGAAAGGAAAAGTATTATCACCTATTGCCACCCCTATACCTGGTTCCTCTGCCAGATTTGGTATAATCGATATGATAGAACACATCAGGTCCGTCTGTAGGGCTCTCCTATTGTGGATATAATGACATCCCATTCCCTGTGAATGGATTACCCCCACTACAGCCACCCCCCAACTTCCTAATGGGAGCTACTCCCATTGAATCTGCATGTGTCAGTGTCCCGTCATTCTGCTGCGGCACTTGTGGTGACTGCATGTGACCCTGCATCTGCGGTGTAGGTGGTGCCACTAGGTATGGCTGTGCGGGCCCTTGTACCTGGGGTGCCTCCGCCATAGGCTGGTATGCTTGAGTGTGCACATCTTGAGTCTGTACCTGCCGCGGTGTTTGGTTTTGGTCATAATAGTCAGTCTGCTCTCCCTGATATGTGGCTGGTATTGCATCCCCCCATTCTGCTGCTTCCCCCCTCTGCTTCTGCACATTCGAGAAATGTGCCCTATCTGTCCACACACCCAACACTGAGGTGGTCCTCCCGTTGGTCTCTGATAGCCCCCTGGGAACTCATCTTGTCCCTGCTGCATCTGATGTCCATACCCTGTTCCCTTAGGTGCTTGTCCTCTCCCTCTGAACTCGTGGTGCATGTCGCCCCGCCCCATGAAACCTCCTACCATGAGTGGCTGTATGTACTGCACATATGGTGCACCTATTCCTTCTGCACTTGTTAACATCGTACCTTCCATAGTAAATCTTTTGACAATTTCTTTTGCACTAAATTTGTCTCTTCCTGCTTTCTTTCCTCAGGCTTCTTTCTCGCGTTCTCTTGCATTAGTCTACAATAGTGTACTATGGTGAGTTAGATTTTGGACCACGGTTTGGCCTCCATCCCCACTCATTTCTTGAGCTGTCTTTGCACCTGCTCATGTAAACCCTGACGTAATACATGATAGAATAATCCCACTGTTTTATTCCACACTTCCTGCATCTCAAGTCTTCGTTTCTCTTGAATAGCTTGAATATATTGAAGGGGATCTTCGTCTTCCCCCATTTTGCGTGCCATAATCGTGCTAACGTCCGACGTATCTGGGTATTGTATCCTTAGAGCGTGTCAACAGTGTCAACAATTGTTGAACGGGAAACCATTGTACGCTGTATTCTTGTCACACCCCTGGAGTATCTCACAACTCCTTCCTAGCCACGGAACCCAAATGCAATTGACCCCTCCCACCTTGTTTGGCACAGGCTACTGATTTCAGTATACACAGGTAACCTCGAGGCAGCCAATGGGGTAAGAGGGTTAGGGAGAGGTTGCAGTGGTGTAACACAAGATATGGGGGCTCCCCTGCGATGCATGCTGAGGGCCCCCCGAACTCAGCAACAAATCACGGGTCGCGCCACACTCTGGGCCGGCCTAGATTACCACACTTCTGCAATACGCACAAACGTGCTGCTGAAAGGGTATGCCGCACACTGCACTAGGAGAAACATATAAATATGTGTTTTAATGCAATATACAGCACACTTTCTAAGAAAGATTGGCTAAAAAGCCACTTTGTTTGCTATTGTTTTGTAGGGTAACACCAATCCAATACATGCAAGTCACCAACAGTGCACATGAACAGTAATGCTTTGCTATTAAAAATGCAATACCAAAATGAAAACATGTCCAACTGGCTGCACAATGTAGACCAGTGTAGACACGTAATTACATTATAGTAAAGCATGCCAGGCCACATTTAGACATACCTAGACTGGTAGCACCAAAATGCCAGTCGAAACAATAAGACTCATCAAGAAGAGAGCACACATTCAAGCCTGTGTCTCTGCGGCCAAACTCTTTAAAATCTGCAAGGAACTGGCCAATCCTGTTGCTGTCTCTACCTCTCCTGTTCCCTCAACAGGCCCTCTGTACGGATTTGGCCTCTTGCTTCTCCGCTAAAACTCAGGACATCCTGTCCACTATCTCCTCTTCCTCTCCCTCTCTCAGCCCCACTTTGGCCATCTCTCCCTCTCCTCATGCTTTCTCCTCTTTCTCTCTAACGCCTGACAAGGTTTCTAGACAAGTTCCATCTATGGAAGTGTCGTCGAAACAGGTGCTCGCCTGCTACTCCAGAACCATCAAGGACCATATTGACACCCTTGCTCCAGCCTTGGCCGATTTCTGTAATCATTCTTTTGCCACTGGAACTTTCCCCTCTCCCAAACTCTTGGAAAAGCTGGCCATCTTCCAGCTTACTCTCCACACTGAATCTGTTGGTTGTCTCCATGACCATAAGTCTGATTTAAGAGCTGCCAGAGGCACGGAAACGGTTCTCCTGAACACCTGTGAAGAGCTGATCTCTAACCTTGATACCAGCATTCCTTCTGTCCTCATCCTCCTTGAACTTTCCTCTGCTTTCGACATGGTCAACTACGCCATCCTGATCAATCGACTCCGTGAGAACCTGAGCATCATGGATCAGGCCCTGGAGTGGCTGACCTCCTTCCTCTTGGACTGCCCCTCCCAGGTCCAACTCTGTCCCTTTCACGCCGCCACCTCTCTCTACCTGTGGTGGTCCCCAGGACTCTATCCTCTCACCCTGGGTTTCCAACCTCTACTTGGCCCCTTTGGCCCACCTGATCTCTACCTTCTCCTCTAACTTTCAGTCTTATGTGGATGAAACTCAGCTTTCCTTCAGGCTCCCCTCAGCCTATTCTCCTCTCTCGCTCATTCCTGGTGTCATCTTCAACTCCTACCTCTCCTCACATATCAGACGTCACCAAGGAGTCCCACTACCAGCTGCACCTCCTCAAAGGGACTCTTCCCTTTCTCACTTTCCGCCAGAAGCTCACTGTCTCCAGAGCCCTGGTTCTCTCTAGGCTGGACTACTGCAACAGCCACTTTCTCAATCTGCCTTCCTGTACTCTCCGCCCTCTGCAACTAATCCAGAACAGGACTGCAAGACTTATCCTTGGCCTCAAGCCCCGGGAATGTATCTCTCCAGCCATGAAATCTCTTCACTGGACCCAGCTGCAAGGATCAAGTTCAAGACCCTTTGCATTGTCCACATGGCTTTGTGGGGCTGGGATCTGCACTACATCCAACACTCTCTTCCAAAATACCTTACTTCTGGAGCCCTAAGGGTTAGATGCTTCTCCAGGTAGAGAGTGGGGCGTAGATCACTCTCCTCTGCAGTTGCATTGCTCTGGAATGGCCTCTCTGCCCCTCCCAAACTTGAGCCGGACCACCTGAGGTTCCTGAAGCAGCTCAAAACATTCCTCTTCTCTGCCTTCTCTCTCTCCCTCCCCTGCTGACCTACCTGACCTACCTGTCAGCTGTACCAACTGGTTGCTTGGCTACCCTCAGTCTCACTGAGACCAGGCTCTTTCTTGATCAGTCACCCTTGCACTGCCTCTGGGCCTACCACGCAGTTAGGGCATGTAACCCTACAGTCCCTTGTACTCCTTGCACTACCCCAAGACACGCTGCCCTGGCTGCATTTACTCAGAGCATTGCTGCCCTGTTTTCCCCTCCCCTCTTCCTTGCACTCCCCCCTCGCTTTCCCTTTGCACTTCTCGTTCTCTCACTTGCACAATCTGAATGACACAAGGTTTAGTAAGATCATTTGCCTTGTCCTCCCTCTGTTTTCCTTCCCTTGTCTTGTCGTGCCTAAAACACTTGTGTACGGGTACGTTATATATATGACTTATCATATCATATCATATAATCTTATCACAGATGCCCAGAAAAATATACAGTGCCGCAGTAAGAAACGGCTACACTGGCAGAACCCAAATACAGTTCTTGCCAGGTAATTACATTTAACAGGACTGCTTTATCAGAAATGCCCAGTTAAAAAAGGCATACCAAACTGGGGAATGACTAGACTGGCTGCACCAAAATGCCTCTCTAGCCACTAATACCACATATCATGCCTGCTTAGCATGGACATGGACGACCATCATGATTTATTGCACAATCCCACCCCCCCACACATCCCCTCTCCCTCCCATCCCCTACCCCAACCTCCAAAATCCACTCATTGGCCCAGAATTACCTCCACGTCCCTCTTCCTTGTCCCAGTGCTTACGTATGAGGCTCCTTGCCTCAAAGGTAAGTACTGGGATGAGGAAGAGTGGGACTAGGAGTAATGCAGATTACAGGTAGCTAAGTCAGACATTACCTTCATGTACTTCTACCTCAGCCCAGTACTTGTGTATGAGGCATAATGTCTCATACACAAGTACTGCCTCATACACACGTACTGGGATGAGGAAGAATAGGGCTAGGAGTAATGAAGATTACCAATAAGTAATCAAGGCATTAAACACAAGTAGTGGTGCAACACCATTGAGATGACTGGGCTTCAGCACTCCCCCCCCTGAAATTGTGGGCTATGTTGACTTGACCTAGCAGACCTACAGAGCAGTTGCCGAACAGAAAAGGACACAGATGTTAAATGGCAACTGGGTTTCACTGGTAACAAGGGCTCGGCCCAGCAATTACTAATGTACAGCATTTCAATGTTAGTACCTGCATTCAAATGGCAAATTTTTTAAGCAATTGAAATTGTGATGTGGGTTTAGTACTTGCATGCCAGGGGATTGATTGGAAGGGTAGAGAGGGAACAGAAGACCAGTCATTCTCACAGCAGTCCATAAGTGGGTGCTGTCAGACTTAAAGGAGAGAGTTAACTGCTTGTAACATTGAAGCTGCACTAGAATAGTCTCATTAAAATGTGTAAAGAAGTTAGATGCCCCCACACAAACACTTTAAGAAAACACATATACATATTACAACATGATACATCGTTCATATTATACTTAGAATCCTATAAAACTTTAAAAACATTTATCTATAATCATTGTTTAGAGTAAAATACGCTCTTTCCAATGTTAACTACTATCTTCAAATTCATTATATTTCACCTACATAATATACATTTTCCATCCATAGGAAGCAAGAGGGAATAATTAATTTCTCATCAATTTAAACACCGCTAGCCCCACTCTTTATGATTCTCTTCCATACATAAAAAGCAGCACCTTTATATACCAGTGGGTCTGCCAGGTATATACAGGACCAAAACTGATCAGATTCTATCATTCTTTTATCCCATACTAAATCTTTATACCCTAGTTCATAACAACTACTCAATTCTTTACATGCAGTCAGCAGGTGCCTGATAGATTGCACCTCATTTTTACATAATCTACAAAGTCTATTTTCTCTGGGTATGCTTTTCCAAGAGCCTACATTCTCAAGACAAGGTGCATGTTAAATCTTAGTGGCATAATAAATCTACTAAACGCCCTGTTATTAACCTTTATCAAATATTTGAGAGGTTTGTTTGTGATCCTCCCTTGGGGGCTATAAGTGGTAATCCTACTCTTCATTCCCAGACTTTCCAGGTTCTTAACAGAGTCCCATTGAAAAGCTTTCTTACTTAATTTACTAGAATTTCTGATTATCATTTTCCCTTTCAGAAAGCTAGACACATTCTTAGTTAGATCTAATAGAACATCATTCTTCTGATCCTCCTTTATCATTTCCTGCCCTAGTTTATTCAACAAACTCTCGGGATAATTAGTATCTAATGTCATTTTTACGTACAGTTTACAACACCTTATCTTCCAGAGTGTAGACCACGATGTCAAACCCAATTCTCGCCTTATGGCTTCAATAGGTGTTGAATTCGCCAAACCCAGTGCTGGTCTCCACAGTTTAGCCTCCAATTTATCTATGTTCCTCATAAATTTGGTTCCCACTGTCTCTAGTGCATACATAGCACTAGGTATGATACATGATTTGTATATATCTAAAAGTCCTTCTATGGAGTAGCCACCTTTATCAGATATAAAAGCTCTCATAATATTCAATTTTTTTATTATCTTTTTTTCCCACAATGTCTACATAATAGTCCATTGTAGGGAGATTTTTCATGATCATACCTAGATAAAGGTATATTTCAACTTCTTCAATTTCCTTATTATCGACATTCCATTTATATTTTTCCGTATTTCTACTTATACCTTTAGTTCCAAATATTAAAATCTTAGTTTTATTTACATTAATACTTAGACAATTTTCTTTTGCATATGAATGGAGTTCATATAGTAGCCTCTGAAGACCAATAGGGGTTTTATCTGTTAGAATAGTATCATCTGCATACGATAACCAACATATTGTCCTGTCTCCAATCTTTAGCGGGAAATTTACACTTTCCTCAAATCTTTCCCCCATATCAGATACATACAAATTATATAAGGTAGGGGATGTAACACACCCTTGTTTCAAACCCAAATTTGTATTAATTAGGGAAGTTCTTTCCTTTCCTTTATTTAGATACATAACCACAGTGATATCTCTGTACATCTCCTTTAGGAAGTGAAGAACAATAGGGCAAATCCCCATCTCGTTAACTTGCCCCAAAGTCTTCCCTTGTCTACAAAATCGAATGCCCTACTGAAATCTAAAAACCTGGCATATAATTTTATTTTTTTTCCTTATGGCCTCTGCCACTAGGACATTCAATGAGATTATGTTATCAATAGTGCTATGACCCGCTCTAAACCCCGTTTGCATGATTGGTATTAATTTATTTTCCTCACTCCATTTATTCACAATTTTAAGAAGAAGTGTACAGAACATTTTGCAACTAGAATCAGACATTGCCAATAACCTGTAATTTTCCGGCCCAGATCTACCCCCTTTTTTATATATAGGGATAAACTTAGCTTTTCTCCAGCTGTCAGAAATGTTTCCTAGTTTCCAAACCAAGGTAAAGAGTTTGTATAGTACAGTAGCCCATTTCTCTGGATTTTGTTTAAGAACAATATTTGCTAATTGGTCAGGTCCCGGTGCTCTTGGGGATTTCATACGTTTTATAATCACAAGAACATCCGTCCTCTCAAACGGAAAGACCAAGTCATTAGCTGACCATTTTATTTCCATAAATGGGTCCATCTTAGTACTTTCAAAATACCTGGATGCTATAAACCCTTTCCAGGTCTCTACTGGTATAACATTTACATCGATATTATCTTCTCCCATTATGTACTGGCGATATAAGTACCAAACATTTTTGGAATCATCTGTCCTACATAACTTAAAAACTATTTGCCAATTGACATTATTGAGATTAAATTTATAAGCTCTCAACCAATTTTTAGATTTCATTTGTATTATTTTGATATTTTGCAAAGATCATCCAAATTTAAAGATGGATCATTTTTGATTATCCTTGTTTTCCCCCTTAACTCCTTTTTTTTTCTTGCTATTTGGCCATCATAAACGTTTTTATGTTTTTCCCCAGTTTTTTTATTAATAGAAATCCTACTTTCTGTCATTTGTATCATACCTATTAAATTGCCAATCACTTGCGATTCATTCAGCAATAGATCTTGACCATTCAGTGGTAACATATTAAAGATATTATCACATTTTCTTAGATGTTTCAGTCCAACAAATCCTATTGCTATTTGTATTAAATTGAATGTTCAATTCAGTATAGCTGATTGTTTCCTTCTTACATGAGCTTACCAATGTACTTTTTAACATCACATGATCACTATGAGGTGTAGGCATGTACAGAAACTCTCCAACTTTCTCTCCCAACCCCCTATTAACAAATATATAATTCCAACTTATAGGAGACCGTTCCATTAGGCCAAGTAGGAGAGGCATGTGGTTGGGGGAGAGGTTGCAAGAATTTCATATTCCAACCTTGCATCAAGTCCATCCACTTCATACCAATAAGGACTTACATTGAAACACCTTTGTCCATTTTTGTCAGATCTTCTGAAAAGGGCCGGGGAGCTTCTGTGTCTCCACCCATTGTCTCCCATTCTTCAATTTTAGATAAAGCAATGTCACAGTTGGAGTTCGAATCCCCCACTATCATTACCTCTGTGCTTGGAGCTTCTAGATGCCAACCCTCCAGAGTAGCTTCCACCACCCCAAATACTTCTGTCAAATTTGTCCCTGCAGGTTTAGAGTACAAATTTATCAAAAGAAGATCCTCTTTGGTATCACTGTCACCGATAATTACACACATTACATATTCAGATTTGCCATATTTGTCATAAAATCCTCTGCTAAGAGTATTTTTCACCCCCACACAAAGGCCTGCAGAAGGTCTACCTCTTAGACCCCTATTTGCAGGATTCATAAAAATATGATATCCATCCAACAGAATGATACCTTGGATCCAAGTTTCCTGTATTGCAAAGATATGACAGCTTTTTAACATAATTATACTCTCTTCCTGTAATATTGACTGGAAACCTCTACTGTTCCAAGATAATACAGTTCTATGTCATTTCAGTTGTCTAAAGCATAATTTTCATCAGGAATCCAATTGTCAAATATTTTGTTATTTCTTAAGAACCCCTCCCTACTTCTCTCTTGGTCTTGTTTTGCCACCTTACTTGGATTTTTTATTTCCACACTGTTACAGATTATAAATTCATACTCTTTACCCAACAATTCCATTGTATGGTCTCTAATTAATTCCACTATGACCGCTGTCTCGTATTGTATAATAGTCCAATTCTCCCAGCTACCCACCTTGGGAAGAATAACTCTATCTATATCCGAACTCTTAATACACTGTAGTTTTGTAATTTGATTAAAACGTTTTAATAACCATTCTGTATTCAAGAAGGGGCTGGTTTCTTTAGGAAATCTTTCGATTAACTTAATACTATTTCCACTTCTTACAACTTTATTTTCTGATATCTCCTGCTGTACTTCACCCTCTTTAACCAACCCATTAACAATACCACTCATTGCAAGTCTTTGCATCTCTTTTCTATAAATATCCTTCTCTCTAGCATTTAGATATTTATTATCTCAGTTGTAATTAATATCCAGATATCTGATTTCATTTTCTTTCCCAATAGGTTGTTCTTTATGTATAACACTATCTTCTTCAGAAAATTCCTCCCTATCAATCCTCACAGGAGTGCCTGGGTTATTTCCTCTCATATTACTTTCCCCCCTATTCCTTTTCCCTTTCTACTTCCACTCAACCAACCTTTCAGTACCCCCTCAGGTTTCTTATTAAGGAAGTTTGCCTAAGTGTAGTTCATACCTATTGGCTACTTAAATACATTCAATATCCTCTACTACTATTTTAGCTAGTGTTGCACTATTCCTTTTTGCAACTTTTTCCTTTCTTGGTTTTTCCAGTTCTTCTCTTATCAAGGTTTTTATTATTCCTTTTCCGATGGACCCTCCTTTTCTGTCCCTGCGAAAAAGTAATTATTTCCTCACTTTCAGAGACTATTTCTTCTTCATTTACCAGATCAATTATTTTTCAAGTGATTGTTGAGGATCTACCTCTAACTCTTTGTCAGAAGCTTGCTCTTTATCAACTAACTTACATAATTCACTTAGATCGCCTTCCATGGCTTTCTCTGATGGATCTTGTACATCCCCTACCCCTGGGGTGCACAACATACGGCCCGCGGGCCAAATGCGGCCCTCCATCCTGTGATGTGCGGCCCGCCAGGAGTGTTCATTGCTTAAGTAAACAAACAGTTTACCCGGGACCATTGCTGGCTAGGAGGCCAGCAGTAGAGAGGGTCATTTGTAATGGACATTTTAACAGTACTTCCACGTTCCTTCAAGAGGAATTAAGGTGCTGAGAAGAAACATGTCATTGCCCTTTGAAATGCAAAGTGATTTTAACTTTGTGCCCAGTCCATGGCGCCACACTTGCATAGTGACAAGAGTATAGGTGTAACAAAAACGTTCTGATTCAACACTAGATTAGCACAGGGGTGTGGGGGGTGAATTCTATTTCATATTCACGCCACAGTGTTATTTTTAAGTTTATTTGCCCGAGCATGCTGTGGAGGGAAATGTGATTGGTGATAATTTTGTAAAATGACAAAAAAGAGGGAACCAGGGCAAGGGCCTCTACAGTATTTTATGACAGATGTCCACAATGGTTCTTTTTGGGAGTGCCAGGAACAGAAGCAGCTGTGAAAATCATCAAATGGAACATTAAATGAAGCTGTATATTAAGGCTTTGCCAATCTCTACTTTACGGTTCATTTAATTTCCAAAAGAAATACAAGTGCCAGAATTAACAAAGAAAACCAGGACTGGGCTAGAATCTTTGGAGTGGAATGGGGGCCCTATCGGTGTGTATGAACACCTGTCATGCTTTTGGGGAGGGCAGTACAAAATTAAATGTTCATGCTGATGCGATCTTTCATAAATACCCAATAATCATAGCACACAACCACATAATGCAAATAAGGGTTTTGGCCAATTGATTGAGTGTAGGGATGTACCGAAGAGCATGTAAATAGGCTCTGCCAGCTCACTCTGGCACCCAGAGGTAGGAGGGGGCAAGCTTATGGAGTGCTGCTTACAGGGTGTGGCAGAGCCCCACCCCGGACCTTCAAGCAAAATGCTCCTCTGCATGAGAGGGAGGTAGAGGAAGAGGAGAGAAAGAGACAGAATAACCGAGAGAGAGGAAGAAGGGAAGAGATGGAAAGAAACAAAAAGAGACAGAAATAGTAACATAAGGAGAGACAGAGAAAGAGGGGAGAGACAGAGACACAGAAATAGTAACAGTGTTTAAGAGGGATGAGAAAGAATGACAGAAAGAGACAGAGAGACAGAGAGTGCGAGAGAGAGAGAGAGAGACTGTGAATGTGGCGTTGGGCAGCAGCTGAAGATAAATATGTGAAGACGGTAACATGTGTTAATTTGTGTGAAATATATGGTACTGAATGTTGATGCAGCTCTCTGCATTTGCAAATTAAGTGTTTATCTGCTGGCGATAACCTAAATTGGGTAAGATTGGGGGTCTGTTTTACCGGTAATCTTCAATACTCCTAGTTCTGTTCTTCCTAGTCACAGTACTTACTCTTTGAGGGCTACACCTTCATGACCAGGAAGCTTTTTCTGTTTAATTTTCCTTGCTTCACCCCCTTGCTCATGTCGTGTGGTCACCTCTCAACCACTCCACGCAACCCATTAGTAGTCCGGCCCACGGTACCCAGTTTCGAATGCACATTTGGCCCTCTGAGAAAACCAGTTGTGCAACCCTGCCCTACCCTATCACTATTATTACATTCCACCGGCTGTTTAATCCATTTAATACTTTCATACACATTGGATACTACATTTTTCAGAGACAGCTGTTCCTTCATTAAGTGGTACAGACACCCAGTAATATATCAACTGTAGTGATTGTGCATCAATTTTTTCCTTTATGCAAAGTGTGCTATCAATTTCCGAGGGTGCATCCAGCCAAGACTCATTTTCATCATCACCATACGTACTATCAATTTGTGCAAAACTCAATAAATCTAGTTTACCGGATAAGTTTATACCTATAATATTATTAATTTCCCCCCTAATATCTAAACTATTTGGGGGTCCGGATTCAATGGAGTTTTCTGCTGTTCCCCTTTCGGGGTGTTGAAGATCTTGTTGCAAGTGGGAATCTTGCCCTGCCTTCATGGGCGGTGAATTTTCTCCCAATCGTATTCCCAGTGATTGCCTTCTAAGATCCTTAGATAAATTAAGCAGGGAATTGTTTCCCACACTGAAGCTAGAATCGGGATTTGGGGCAATGACCTCAATTACTGGAGTGCCCACCAATTTCTTAACCACAAGGAAATTTGAAATCTTAGGTTGTTCCTGTCCCATGAGTTTTACATTCATTTTCTTCATTCCATCTTCTAAGTTAATAATTTTGAGATTACTTTCTTTATTTGGTGTGGAACCTTTTTTTCCTTTAAGAATGTTATTTTAATTATTTTTCTGCGATCTTAATTTTGGAGCCATATTAAGATTACTTTTAAAAAGAACTATATGTCCCTATACCAGATTTAATATGCCTATACCAATAAATATTGAAAACCACCTAAACTCTATTAATTATCATCCAAAATTATTTTTACCAAACAATAAAGTGTTTTGTAATTATTTCTATCCCCGGATTTAGCTAATCTATTTGTACTCCTACGTACTTTACTCTTATTCAGAGTTCTATAAATTAGAAATATGAACACCAATCAATATGACATACAACACTGAAATATAAAACCACACGTTATAGAAAATGATTATATCGGAGGAGAGACAAACTCGCAGCCTCCTCTAAAAACAATGTTATACTCAGCCACCAAGCAGACTTTCTATTCCAGACAATAACAATCAGATGTGCTGTTACCTGTATTGCTGTTACTTAGTCCTCATGTACCACTCGACATGTGTTAGAATAATGTAAATACTCGGCAGGGCTAGAGGAGCTAGTGGGGCTAGTGGAGCTCGAGGAGCTGCCAGAGTCCGACTCACCCGCCTGCCCTGCCAATAAAGACTGCTAACGTAGGTGAGCTGGACTTACTTCTGGATAATTACGTATATTTTCATATGTCAAATAGCCCTTCACTGGGACTTCGCCTCTTCCACATTATGTAATCTCTGTATCCGCCCCCACACCCAACAGCCTAACAGGCAGACTCTGCGCCCTTGTCGCCCCTGCGGGCTTAACGCCCCAAGGGTTACGGTATCCTCCTTTTCTGCACGCCACTTCCTGGTTGGACGTGGTCAGCAGCTTTAAAGTGACTGGTGCCGATGATTGCAGTCATTTAATAAATACAAGCGGGACCGCCGTGCTGAGAGAAGAAACAGCAGTGTTTCACGGCGAGTTTAGCAAGATGAGAATGAATGAAGCACCACCAGGGTCACGGCATCCTCCTTTTCTACATGCCACTAATTATTTCTGTTGCAGAAATAATTTCTTTATAAATGCAGAGTGAATTCAAAAATAAAAAATAAAAAAACCTATGTTTAAAAAAAAACCAATGTTTTTTTACTCTAAGTAGGGCCCCTCCCAGGACATGGGGTCACAGGACCCCCCGCACCGCAGGGGCCCCTGTTACGCCAGTGCGAGGTTGTGGATAGGTAGGGGGTGTTTAGGATAACCGGAAAAAGGTTTAAGGTTCTTGAATTAGATAGATATGGGGGAAATAAGGGGAAACCCTGCCTAATAAAACACATAGGGCCTCATTACGAGTATGGAGGTAGCCATGGCGCTTTTAGCGACATGGCTAAACCCATACAGGGTACCGGGTTCCTGGAATGGGGAAATACCGGGCCATTCCGACCTTGAAGGGCCCGGTAATTCCCTATACCTGGAACCCGTACACGGTACATCCCCATTCCCATTGAGCCACCATAGGGCTCAATGGGAATGGGGAGGATGCTAACAATGGGTCCATTAATGACGGGCCTGTTGTTAGCATCCTGGTCTGCAAGCGGGTCCTACTAGGGAAGCCTGGTTTTACCAGACGACCTTAGCGGGACCCGTGAGCAGACCTCGTAATGAGGCGGTAGAGGGTTAACGGCGCCGGCAGCTCTACCAGCGCCGTTAACCCTCTACCGCACTCCTCGTAATGAGGCCCATAGTCATGTACCGTGAAGAACACCTCCTACCCCTACTCCTGTTGTCAGGCCAACACCCTTCTTGATTCGGATATTGCCCCTAGAACCTGTATTACACTCCTTTCATTCCCAAGCCAGTGACTAACATAAGCACATGATGTGTTATCAGAATACCCTCCTGATAACAGCTATAGCACACAACGTGGAAAATGACATCATCATGAAGACAACATATACATTTTACATACAGTAATAGAACCCCACTGGTCCTCCAGACACTCCTTGCCATTCCACCTGGCAGAGTTTATTTCCATAGAATGCTTTTAGAGCTAGCAACATGCAACAAACACATTTCTTCTCCGTAGAAGTTGACAAGCGCAAGCAGCCACGAACAAACATATAGCGTCCATCGCTCTTATATTCGAATGCAGAGAACGTTCAAAGCCCTAGATTCCGCTTTCCGTGGCTTGTCCAGATTGAGTTCCTGATATACGCTGCAGCGGAACGCATGTGGCAGCATCCAACCACTCTGTGCCTCAGCGCTTTGCAGCCTGCTGGTAATTAGCGCATGTATATGAACAACATGAGGCGTTTGCCAACAGCTTAATGACAGACTTCCCAACAACCACCCTCACTTTCCCTGGTTCCCCCTAGCACTTAAGTGAGGCCTGGAGGGGCTCACCAGCACCTCCCCAGGCAATGCTACTTCAGCGTTGAGCGGTCACTACCACCATAAACTGCTTTGTTTCCTCCGTGAGAGACAGAGGCTCCCAGAAACACACCCTACTCGAAAGCTGTGTCCTGCGTCCTGCCACCTCCTCACCGCCTGGGGCCCAGGTCCATGGACTCTGCAACCTGCTCTCCTCCGGCTCGTGCCTGCCACACCAACAGGCAGCATGGGCCAGGGAGGGGTTTAAGGAGCGTGAGCGCGTGTGCACTTGTGCCGGCATACAAAAACCCATGTTCATGGGAAATGTAGTCTGTGGGCTGTTTTAGCCCACAATTGTAGTCCTTGGCCCGTTTTACAGCCCCTTTTCCTCACAATTCTGTGTGGTTACTCCTGGGTAACTAGCCATTTTCCACCTATCGTGTGCAACCTCCCCAAGAATGGCTGAAAGTAAGCTCTTCATATCACCCACCGCTAATGTCGTCCCTGCTGTCAACCTTTCTATTTCATATAGCCACTTCCCAGCTCCCGCAGTCATCAATGGTAACTCACACCTCAAATTATCCTTGTCGATCTCTTGCCATGGTATATATTAAGGTTGCCCCCCCCTCCCTTCTCTAATGGTGGGCATTGTATCAGTCCTACCCCCCCCTTTGTCTCCCTTGTCTTTGGTGGCAGTAAATGCTCTAGTCATTTCTCCCTCACTTCGTCCTTGAAGGTCTCTGAGCCTTTGAGTGCAAGGGATAACGCTGTCTGCGTTGCGTGGTATATCAGGGGAAGACATACAGGGGAAGACAGCCGCCACCTGATCCGGACCCTGGGGGTGGTATTATGAGGGAGGATCACATGGGAGGAGACTCATATCAAGGGGTATTGGTGATCTCTATTTATTCCCCTATTCTCCGTGAAACAATGATGGTATATTGTAAAGTGGAAGAAATAAATGTGCATAAAAGACTTAAACCCGTTATGGACTTCAGGATCCATAAGGCTTGTGGTACTGGGACGAGGAAAAGGACCCAGGAGTCAATGAGGATTGGAAATGCCATTGAAAGAAACCTGCAGTCCAGTTGCTTTGATACGAGGCACCTGAGCGGGACCTTTAAAAATGAAGATGCGATTCAGGTACCGGGTTGGCTGCGGTTGTTGAAGCAGAAAGAGCAGAAGAGATTTCACTCTCCCAGTCTGTGGCTTGGGGTCGGAGAGTGTGCGAAGGGGCTGGCGTGCAGAAAGGCAAGAGACCGGTGGTTGTGAGGAAGCCCGGAGACCTGGGAAGCTGTGGTCACGGAGGAGGGAGCAGCAGCAGCTCCCGATGCGACAGACCCAGACGGCGTCCAAACCAGAGTGGTCCTCGCAATGCAGAGAAGCTTACGGGAAGCGCTGCTGTAATGCGCCAACTGAGAAAAGACCGCCAAAGCCACCCATAAATACTGGTTAGCCTCAGAGTCGTTCCAGGGCACCGGGCGCTTAGTATCATTGTCGGATCCCAAATTTAATTTGCAAGGAGACTGAGAGCACAGGACCTAAGAAGGGGGTGGCCGCAAGAAGTAAATGAAAGCCTGAATACAACCCGTGAGTGGCAAACTACAAAAAGGCAGAAAGGGCGCACATTCCCTCGTATGAGAAGTTGAATTGGGAAAAGCTGTAACTCATATTGCCAACAGCCAAGAGGCTGCTTGAAAGATGTGGAAGTGCAAGAAAGGGAAATGTGTAACCTGCATTGCCAACTGCCAAGAGGCTATATGAAAGAAGTAGCAGTGCAAAAAGGGAATAATTCTCTATTTGTGAATAGTCCACTTGGGGAACCTTGTAACCTGCAACAACCAAGAGGTTGTTCAGAAAGAGTGAGAAGGCAAAAGAGGCACCGTTCCTTTTATGAAGATGCACAATTGGGGAGACCTATAAGCAATATTACCACCAAAGAAATCAACTGTAGATATAGGAGCTTTTCTTCCTGGCAGGAGAGTCAAACAGGAAAGGGATCTTTTAAAGATAGTCCTGGCAGGAAAGTGGACCAGGAAAGAACCAGTTGATTGAACAACATATGTTTGTGGTAAAACGATGTTGAGGAAGAGACATTGAATAAGTGTTGCATTACCAAACATATTGGTCGAGCTATCCTGACAAAAGCATTTCAATTAAAGAATAATTGTGATTGCTTATCTACTTTTGAAGTCTGGAAAAGACATTGGGCCTCATTACGAGTAACCTGGTCTGGAAAAAAATGCTGGTAAAGCGTCTGGTACTACCGGCTCCGGCATGTTTTCGGGACCGGGTTACTTCGAGTCTGCCGGTAGGGGCAGTGAACCACTGGCAGGCCTGACCTGCAGGTAGCTCGAACCCCTATCAACAGAAAAATCACTGAAGCACCAACACTGTTAGCAATTGCGACGGTGCTTCAGTGGATCCCATTCCATGGAGTCCTACGGGACCGCCAGTAACACTGGGATATTGGGCGCCGGTAACGGTAAGGCGAGACTGCCGGTAACCCCCCGGTACCCCAGCGGGTTACCAGCAGTGTCGTAATGAGAGCCATTGTGGAAGAGAACTATTGCTTGAGAGGTACTTTGGAAGGCTGAGAAAGACATTGCGCCCCATTATTAGGCGGCGGTCTGATAATAAGGTGCTGGTATCAAAAGATACCAGCACTTTTATCAGACCCGCCAACTACGTGTGTGCCGGACCACAAGTGCCAGATACAGCGGCACTTGTAAAAACGTGTCCGCAAACAAAGGCGCCAGTGAATGCGGTTCCCCAAAGTACCGGGCGACCCCGTGACCTGTGCCGGTATTAATGGCACAACGGCAACAACGGCACATCCCGAGGTAGACCATTCCTGTATTACTATCAAAAAAATGCCGGTTACACAGGCAAACGCTAGGCAGCGAAACCTGCACCCGAAAGCAGGTGGTAAATGCCAGAAAAGATATTTTCCTTATCAAGAGGAGAGATACAATGAGTAGAAAAGACATTTCATGTTGAATTTAACAGATCTTTGTTAAACCAGATCTTGTTTAAAGACACTCCTGATCAAATCCAGGGGAAGGGAACTGAACCCTGGACACAAGGAGTGTTTTGCACCATTTATGCGTTTAAAGTTTCGCCATGTTTCTGTTGAAGTGAAAATGGCCAATTGTTTCCTTGTTTATTTTGTCGTAGATATTACTTTGAAGGTCAGAGATTGCTGGACATTAGGCCATCCTTCTTTAGTGTTTAGTTTGCTGCGCAGGAACACTCTTGTTTGGAAAGGGATGCATAGGAGTTTATCTCACCCTGTTTACTTTAATAAAATGGCAAACTTGGAGAAAACGATTCCTCTGCGTCCGTCTCATATTTGTGACTCCTCGCACTGCCAAACTCTATTCCCCTGGTAGTCATTCGAAACCAGCTCGGGATTCCATCCCTTGTTAGCAGGGCACAGTCGGAACTTCTGCCTTTCAATATTAAGATCAAGTGTCCCATTTATGAATGTTATAGCCAAACAAAATGGTGAACATACTTTGAAATGTTTGCCTGTTTTTTATAATAATCTACTGCAACAGATTGGCTCAATTGAGAGCGATTTTGTTTAGGTAATCCAGAGAAAGTAAAAAAACAGTTGCATGAATGGGGTTGGATCTCTACGATGGAGAGTCTGCATGGCTATGACTCCCTTGATCATCTGTCTCAAGACCATAAAAAGCGGGGTGTATTGGCGCCCTATTTTCCATCTCCCTGATTCCTTTCTTAGGCACAGGTGGAATTTATTCCACACGAGACACATTTTGGTCAGATTTGGGTTGATGGCTGTTGAGATGGCCAACTGCAGGTTCTGTGGTAGTTCTGATGAATTGGAAACTTTGAAACACCTATGGATTTACCCTCCTGCACTTCATGGCATGCGTATTAGTTATTTTAACAAATGCATAAACTCTAGCCCCTCAATTGGCTGCGAAGTCTTGTGGACCCTGTGTCTCAATGGCAGTGTTACCTTGATGGTTTTGGCTGTCGTTGATTTTATGAAGAATTTGAAATTGGATGGAAATAATTGATTTTATTTGTTCTGTATTGATGATGTTTTTATGCTTGACACACTTTGCACTTTATGTCTGTTGTTGTCCACAAGAAACGCCTGTATTTGGATGAAATTGAATGATTTAATTTATTTTGTACTGAAATTGGAGTTTTATGGTTGTTTAATTTCAGTCAAATTGTGGTTTTATGAAATGTTCAGAAATCTATTCATTGTTATGTTGATTTCATGACTGTCTATTTCTTTTGTATCACATTTGTCTTTTATTAACTGTTAAATTGTAATTTGTTAAAGGTTATTTATTAACCATATAACAATAAAAAAAAAAGATATATATATATATGTTTGAAGCATCAACCTTAAGAAACCAGGGTCTCAATGGAAATGGTTTTGAGCCTCTTCTTCTGGCAGGCGGGTAATAACACAAAGTAGTGGGTCAACGAATGGGAACCAGAGAGGATCTGGCGTGTGCCCGTTATCAGCTCTGGGCTGCTCTCAGCATTGATCCAAGGCCCCAAGTGATCCACCCTGCTCGGTCCGTTGGTCCATCTATCAGACCCCCCCACACTCCGATATCTCTCCCACTTCACCAAAGGGACAGAAAATAGACGGTGTTGACCAATCCGAGGAGATACACCATAGGAGCTCTATTTTTGACGCGTAGTGGCTGAGGGAGTTGTCCAACATCTATCTCTCAATAGGAACCAGACAGGCTGAAACCTGTTTGCTCATGAAGGCCACCAGTTTGTGGTTGTCAGCCTAAAGATTGATAGGCAGGTCAAACTTCCCAGTCAAAGGTGCAAGGGGCCGTATATAGGCATTAAAGAGCCACAGAGAAAGGGACGGTATGCGGGGTTTGGTAATGAATTTCCCATCTTCGTCATTCCTTGGACCCTTGTGAAGTCTTAGGAGATGAGGATGGTGTGGCCGATGGTGCTATACACTGCAGATATGACCGTAGGTATATCTTTACCAGTGTGAGTGAGGATTGGTGCTTATACTGGGCCCAAAGCCAGATTGCTTCTCATGAAGACGGTGGTTTGCTTCGGTACACTCCTGGACTTCTCTGGCCTCTTTAAGATGCAGTTGTATTTCGCAAGGATCGTTTCCTAGGGGGATTGTGACATTATTGAGGGAAATAAGAAGTGAGCTACCTGAGAGGGAGGCAACACCAAATGTTGTTATGTCAGATTTCTGAGCATTGTCCACTGTCCAGAGCTATGATTCAACAGTAGAACGAAGGCTGTGCAGGCCATACATTAATTAATGGAGCGGAATAGCACCAGTGTTCTTTTTTACTTATATTTTCAAGAGTCTTTTGAATACAGGATCCCCAGACCTCCCCACCTTGGACATTCACTCCATCCATCTAATGCAAGTCGAGGTTTACTGAAATGTTCTTTGTCCATTAACAGCTCATCAAAGTAACATTCTGTAAACAATTCAGGATTCAGCACTATTCTCATTCCTAAGCTTAAGTCTCTTATGGGGAAAGGTGTCTACGTTCCTGATCATTTGTGAAAATACCCCTGTATGATCAGGTGGTTTGAAACGTGAGATCTTTTCATGATTCGTCTCATAGGGGTCCACCTGGGCTCCTTGCAACATGAGTAGAAGTATCAGATATACTGAATTTCCCCATGGTATTTTGCGGAAGTGCTTTGCCCTCTATGTTGTGCTAATTTGTGGGTGTCTGAGAGGTCTTTGCTGCTCAGTGCAAACTCTCTCCTAGTGCCAAGTCAATTTTAGGTCCTCATCGGAGAATGGAGAGAACTCCAAGAAAGTTTGGGTCTGGTTTTGTTTGTGTCTCGTTGAGTCCATGGATGTTGGGAGGGTGTGTCTTTTTGTTCTGATCGCAATCAGTTTCATCAGCCATTGGGTCTTCAAGGACCAGAAGGGTGTGGAATTCAAATAGACCCACTCCCAGGACAAGTTCATTGTTGTCAGGGACAAGAAGATTTCATGAAGATAACGTTTCCTGGGCAAGTAGAGAGTAGGTGGAGTCTGTCTAGGGTTTGTCTACTTCATAATATTCTCTTTGAACTACTGTGTACCCGGGAGCATTATCACCACCACACTTGGGTACCAAGTGTGTATTGGTGACTTGTTTGCATGGCTTCAGCAACTGTGTGTGTGTTGTTCGCATTGCGGTTGGAGGAAGGTATTGGTGTCTTGGGAAGGAGTGGTGAAGTGACCACAGGGACTTTACTGCTTCGACCTGGATATGGTATCCCCAGGTCTACATCAGCAACTGTCTGGAGTAACAGCACATCCCGGTCATACACCTTTATTATTATTATTATTATTAATATTATTCATATTATTCATATATTTGTTGACCCCTCTTGAACAAAACCAAATCCCGGACCAGATCCAGGGAGGGTAATTTTGGACCTGGGAGTGGATGGACCATACAGCAGACCAAGTCAGGTCACTTAGGCCAGATTAAGGCTGTAATAAACGCCCCTGGGCCATATGGCCCAAACCAGTACTAAGTGAAATACCAATTAATTGTTTCCGCCTACCATTATGCTTGATTTAAAAAGACTGATTACATTTGGTTATTCGGTCTTTCTAAATCGATCATACAAACCCCATTCACCCACCTCCCTAGCCCATAACCAAACCCAACCCTCCCCGACTTACCTTATTCTCTGCGCTTCTCCTTTCCGCTTGATGCACCCGCCATCTTTGGGTAATAGCTGCTCCCTGCGACGCACACGAGTGTGAGCAGGGCCTGACGGCCAGGCGAGGGAAGTCACAGTAGTTAGGCAAGTGTTTATTTTGTGTGTGTGTGTGTGCTGGAAGGGCGCAGAAGGAAGGCTAGGACACAAAAGTGGCATATTCCTGGCTATAAACTTTTATTAACCAATGAAAGGGTTTGAAAAATGCCTCTCTATCCCTATATTCTAGGAGGGGTTTCCCTGCCTCAAAGGAAACTAAGGAATACATCAGGATGTCAAAACAAAATGTCTGCTACCGTCGTGTCCCAAAACCCTACTTCTGCCCCTAACTCTAACAACCTAAATCAACTGCGTACGGCTGGTTTCCTCCAAAGTAAAGTGCTCATTAAAACTCTTGCCAACAATGCCTTGGGTGGTCCAAAAGACAAAATAATTGTTGTATCAGGTAAAGGTCCCAGGTTTCTAGGGGTTCCCCCTTTCCCATGGATTCCTTCTGGTTCTATTTTCCTTTTCTTTGGGTCCTAAAGACCCTGTATCTTCCTGGGTAAATGGCACTGTGTTATCTTCAAAAGGGTAAGAGTCAAAAGACTTCTTATTCTTTATAATACCGTCAAGGTGTATTTCACTGCCAAGGATGGGTTTTCATCAAAACAGTCTCTTTTGTCTACAGAGTCCTCATCCCTCTTATTCTTAAACTCTCTTTTGGGTGTGAGTCCCAGACTTGCGATGAATGAACATAAAAGCTTGGTTCACTCTCCTGCCATGTATATGTCTAGCTTGGTTCACTCGCCTGCCAAGCGTTTGTTGTCTCACAGACTGTCTTTATATCTCTTGGGGTCCCAGACCCTCTTATTCGTCAGCTTTCACATGGGTGCGGGTCCCAGTCTCGCTATTATCTGTAGCAGTGACTTGGTTTACTCTCTTGCCAAGCATGTGCTCCTTTCTGCAGAGTATTCCCAGGGTCGGAGTGGGGCATAAAAGTGTCTCGAGCACCAACAAAGAAAATGTGGCCCACCGTTGCAAATGGCAATTCAGTCCTTTTGTGACAGACTGTTTGAGTAGTACCCAAGGGGATTGTTTTCAATAAAATGTGATGTAAATTGTGCATTTTAAAGAATATTTATTCAGTAACACTGGCCAAAACTACTAGCCACATGGTGAAGTAACTTATCAAACTGGGCCACTGTGACCAACAAAACGGGCCCACACTAGCATGTGTTTTTGGTTAGGGCATTGTTTTATTGCCCTATAGGCAAGTCCGAGCATGCGTATATGATTTATTCCAGGGCCCAGACCCTCTTTCTCTCTTATTCTTATGTGGGTGTGGGTCAAAGACTCGCAGTCTGCTGTTACTATAGCTTGGTTTACTCTACTGCCAAGCATATGTTCCCTTCAGCACTTTCCTGTCTTCTCTTGGAGTCCCAGAGCCTCACACTGTCTTGTCTTCATATGGGTGCAGGTCAGAGACCCGCACTGTATGGGTGCAATAACTTGGTTTACTCTCCTGCCAATCATATGCTCCCTTCGGCACTCTCCCGGCTTCTCCCGGGGTCCCAGACCCTCTCTCTCTTATTCTTGTAGCTCCCTGACACTTCCCAACCATCAGCACCTTCAGCTCTGCCCGCGTCCCTGTTTCTCTGGTGTGTGTCTTCCAGGCAGCGGTGCTTCCTTACGGGCTCTGGGAGTGCTTGGTTGCTTGCTTCAGTCTGCAGCATCCCAGCCGATCAGTTTCTCTGCGGTTTCTCTTTGGCGGCCACTCTGCCAGTCCCTTCTGCCCTGGCAGGGCAGGGCTCCACTACACAGTGGCTTCTCAGGCTTCGGGATGCTCGGAGGTTCGTTTGGGTGGCGTACAAAGGAGCTCCTCATCCTTTACCTGCTGTCTCAATCCCACTCAGCGGTGTGCACAGAATCTCCTGCTTCAGTTCCTGGTACGCTAGGTTGGCGTCTGCCCAGCTTCGTCGCCCGAGGACTGCTCTCTCCATCTTGCAGTCCATCTACGTTTTTGTATTTCTTTGGGCCAATCGAATATGGCGCAAGACTAGACCATTCATAACAAGTTCTCTGAAGTATCCTCTTCTTCATCAAAGTAGGGATGGTAGAGCTACATGGGAAGCATTTGGTCTTTCCTGGGTTATTAGTCAGCTCTATCATATTAAGTGGTTTAGTCTCACAATAACAGATACTAACACTCCCTGGAGAAAGTGAGGGAAAACATGGGGAAGGAGGGAGGGCCTACTAAGGTGCTCGGATACCGCTCTCTCTGAGAATGATCGTCCCTAATCCCATAAGGGGCTTCCTCTCCCATGTGACCACCCCCACGGGGACTATTGTACTATGGATGCACTGCCCTGGGCCCATGGGAAAGCTCTCCCGTAGGAAAGAAGGGACGACATCTTAAGATTCATCACAGTGCGTGTGTGTTTGTGTGTGTGTGTGTTTGTATGTGTGAGTGAGTGTCTGTGAGGGTGAGGTGGGAGAAGGTTTGTGGTGGTTGTGGGGTGCATTTAAAGGCCCCAAAAAAGTCCCTTTCACCTCAACAGCAGCATTTAAATACTGCAAACAAAACGGCCAGGCTTTACTTTTATTTCACATGAGTGCCAATAATTTCAACACTGCAATCAAAAATGGCCTTGCTTTACTTTTATTTCACATGAGTGGCAAGAATTTAAACACTGCAACCAAAAACGTCCCTGCTTTGCTTTCCCTTTCACATGAACAGCAGCCCTTTAAACACTGCAACCAAAAACGGGCTGGGTTTTTCTTTAGTGCTTATGTAAAATTAAAGAACCATGTGTAAAGGGGCCTACCCATCATCATCTATAGACAAGCAGCAATGTGCATTCATCCAAGGAGAAGGAAATAAAAGAATCCTGTGACCTGCAAGACAGGATTTTAAACATTAAAAGCAAAAATGGTCTGCACATGTATTTGCAAAAAAAAAGTTTTTAAAAAGTCACCATGGAAAAAGATAGCACTGCTGACAGGAAATGTCAGAAAGCAAAACCTGATGTGGGTGGGGTGACCAAAGCAAATGTATATTATGCTTCCCCCACAAGACTTCAGTGACAGTTGGAGAAACACTTCAGGAAAAGCCTGTTCTGGATGGGGCCAGGAAACTTCACAATTAAAAGCTCCACCAGCTCCTACCAGCGAACAACTCTGCAATAAAATGTGATGCTGCGGGAGGCGTCATAATTCCCTGTTCTGCAGACGTGATGGTAGGAATGCAGGGATTTCAAAGAAGGCAATCCTTGGCTAAAGCATGACGAAACGGTATGAGTTCTTATTGCATCCACTTCGAAGAGCAAACTGCCAATTTCAAAGAGACTCATAAAAACCCTCTGCTCCCATGCTGACCCAGGAAGACAGATGGCTGTGGGGGGTGAATCAGCACTCCCACATGTGAAACAGACACTCGCATTTGATATTAAAAGACTGATTTTGTTTTAGGCACTTTGCGCAGCCATTAAACTGAGTATTAATTTTGATTTTATGCCATTTTTCTTGTAATTTCCAGGCGGTTTTGGGGCTATAAATTGCATTTGCCCGGGACTCTGGGAACTGTAATGGCCAGTTAGACTAGTTTTCTGGCTGATCTGAACATATAACAAATGTGAGGGTTAGTGAAAAGGTGGAAAATGAAATTAGGAACATGCGTGATGACTTACATATTCCTAACTGTTGTACATTTTATGAAAATGACGACAATGTGCCACAGGGCCATGCTACATCGTACGGATTTGGCGATTGGCTTATCTAATTCCCCATGATTAACGAAAACCGAATATATGTTTCATTTGGCAGGGGCTAGAAAGATTATGAAGTTATGATCCATAACTAGTTTTTGCCAAAAAGTTGTAAGGGGAGCAAAAGGAGGATGACAAATGTAAAACGGCAGATGTGCTCTCCTCCCATGAACCAATCTTGTCTGGGGGTGGAGGGATGGTAACTGTCCAATCCGTGAGACAGGGATAATTACAGGGTACTCCCACTAGATTGTAAAATTAGTGATGTCATTCCTTCTATATAAGAGGGACTGCACTAAGACTCAGGACAGACACACAAAAACCGGGGAGAGAAGGCTGCTGAACCTTACCATCTTTGATAGTGCTGTGACCAGACCCTCGCCCTTTCTTTCCTGAGACCCAGCTGGCTTTCCTGAATCCTAAACCAAGGCTTGCTTTGTAATGTAGCCCAGTCACCTCCCCATAGATGAATCTATTGTTTGCCTGTGTAGGTTAGCACATCTCCTTTGAAAAACCTCTCAGTTGTCTGTGTAAATCCTTAGTTTTTTTGCAAGTAAATCAATTAATTCCCCCATTGAAATTCACGGTCCAAGATTGTTGCAATTCAAAATCAACCATCTTGTTCCTGGTGTTTTTATTTAATTATTATAGTCATTAAAGTGTTGCCTCAAAAGAATTATTCTCCTTGGAACTAAAAATCGAATTTGTGAGTGTATTGTGTGCATTACCAAACAAATTCCTATTTGCATCTGTCAGTTTAAACCCCAACTGGCTTCATTACTGTGAGCAATCCCTTTGCCTAGAAGTCTACCTGTTATGTGCCCCTGTCCTTGTCACTGAAACCCGATTTTCTTATTGTAAGCTAAACCTCTTCCCTGAGCTGCCTGTCACCATGCCTATCTCCTAAGTGTAAGCAATGTGAATTTTCTTCTATTCTGACCCCTCGCAGTTGTGAGTAATAATCAAAATCCCATTCTGGTGCAAAAACGTGTTTTCCCTATCTTTGTTGGCTTCCCATCTTTTGGTGGTCTTCACCCCAAAACCGATTTCCCTCTATATTCCTACTCCTTGCCACTGCCTTCCAGCCAAAGGAGTCAAGTTTAATTGATGTTTGGAGGGAGTGTTGCAGGGGGGAGTGCTAAACCGTTGGTGCTATCACTTTGTGGTAAATTGTTCTTTTTCTGTTTTGCCATTGAAAGTCTGAATTAACTGTAATAGGATCTCTTAACCTGATTGTTTTGTAGAGATTGTTGCATTTTGTGTTGCCATCTCATTGGTGGATGTGTATTTGGTTGATTTTCCTTTTTCAATAAATAATACATTTATAAATATGTTATTGATACTCACAGGCCTGGTTCCTAGTCTATTGTGCCACGGGGTGTTTGTGGAGGTTGGCTGCGAGACGGGTTGGAGGCCTACTCAAAAAAGAATCTGTAGTATATTAAAGATAAAAAAGCGTGTTATTGTGCGCACCATTCATTGTAGGGGAAGGAGTTCACTAGCTGGCGTGTGCTGTGTAATATACCGTGACATGGTGAGGGGAGGGGGCAGGAGGGGCGGGCAAAAGTATGTTTGTGTGAGTGGTGGAGAATGAGGGGTAATGTGTTGGCAGGGAAGGGGGTGGTGGGAGGTGAAAGTGGGACTTGGTGGGGAACCTCCCCCAATTTACTAGAAATCCTGCAAGCACGGGAGAGGGTGGGGGCGGCGTTCAATAGGTGATATTTCAGCATTTTGGAGGCCACACAAAATCAGCCAAAGTAAATTGGTCTTTTTTGTGTTCGGCCTTCAAAATTCGTGAATATCACATAGAACCCCCAAACTATGTTAACAAACCAACAAGAAAGGAACTACATCTCCCATATTCGCTCTTTCCCAAAACAGGGAAACCTGTATCAGACTAGCAAAACGTGGTTAGAGATTCAAGATCAGGAAGAAAATGCGGAATACGGGGTAACACACAGGAATTATTTTCTATCCCCAATCCCCCCACAGGGAGCAGTCTTTGGAAATACACACCACTCGTACATTTGATATCCAAAGTGGCAGCAGGAAGCCCACTCCTCAGTGGCGAGGAGAGAACTCATGTCCCCCTGCAAGCACAACGTAGACAGAATCCCCTGCATCTGCGTGCCTCCATTAAAAACAACAGAAAGGATAACAGCAATGCAGTAACAAAAGCAGAAGCTTTTTTCCTTACTTCCCACCACACAGGAGTAATGCTTAATACCTCCCCTGAGCTGTTTGATGCAGGGGGCAACCAAAGCAAAATTCCCTAACCTGAGACAGGGGTACACACTATCAGCGCCTTCCCAGCCAGAAACAAATGCAAAAGGAAGTGGGGTCCAAGATGGCAGCTTCCCCCATAAACTCTGGACTACAAAGCATGCCAGCCATGAAGCATGCCCAGAGTGAGCATGTGACTCCTCTGACCAATCAGTGGGAAGCTCAGTAGGCCAAGCACTATATAAGGGCCAGCTCCCATGACAAGAGTGTATGGGAGTTTTGTGGTGTTAAGAAGAAAGAGCATTACTGGAGCGAAGAGGAAGGTTGCTGAGCTGGAATTAAGACCAGGAGTGTAAACATTGATTTTGAAGGCCCAGAGAGGAGGGGGCGACTGGTGGGATGCCTTTGAGAGCTGGAGTGGACGTACAAATTGCAAAACCCAGAGAGGCAGGTAGGATTCCTGGGCAAATTCTAAGACCAGGAGTGGAATTGTGAATGTCAACTCTCAGAGAAGAGAGGCAGATTGTAGTTGACCTGGATAGAAGAGACTGATTGTAAAACCTGGAGACCGGAGGAGACTGAAAGCTGGAGACCAGAAATTCTGAAAAGTAAGGAGATTGTAGCAGAGACAAAAAAGGTAGGTGAATAGAGAACTGGCCACAGCCCTAGTCAACCAAAGGGCAGATGAAACCAGAGATCTTTGATGAGGGAAAGAATGGGAAGGGGAAGGCAAAGCCTCATACCAAAGAGAAGGCCGAGCAGGAAGACCGAGAAAGTGAAGACAAAGTCTCTGATGAAGGGGAAGGCAGAGCAGGAAAAGGTAGAGGCCCTGACAAGAGAGAGAAATGGCAGAGGCCGTGAACAGAGAGATGACGATATGCCCAAAGGTGGCAGAGAATGGAAGGTATGGCGAGGCAGACAAAGGACACAGACCCTGGTTTCCCATTTCAACCTTCTTTTAGTAACTAAAGAAATGAAAACTCCTAGCTTTTCCTGCCCTAAGGTTGTTCCCTGCCTAACAGAACTAACTAGGATGCTTGTCACTCGTTGGTGATAGTCAAATACCAAATGCCGTCTGCAGTCCAAATACTAACCTACTCTAATCCTACCACTATAGGATTTAGAATAACTAAAGAACAGGAGAATGATTCTCTTTTCCGGTTATGTGCCCCTTCACCACTCAAACAGTTCAAGTGGATTTCAAGTGAACAGTTCTTGAGATCAATCAACACTTCTGGGTTCATCTTCCTCTTTCACTTCTTTCTTTGTTTCTCTTTTATTCTCTTTTAGTTTGATTCTATGGAATTTCTCCACTCTCCTTTTATGGTATAGGTTTCTTCCTTTCTCTTTTTTCCCCACTCAGGATTGTCTCTTTACTCAATGTCAATTTCTTGTGGGTTACAACCTCCCAATTTATCTTGACTAGTAGAAATGTACCTATAACAAATTCCAACCCTTTTAGGAATTTATCTTGCCTTGGACTCTTCGGAGTGTTCCAGCAATCATTCTCATTATCTTTCAATATTCTTAGTAGTTGATCTTAACTGGGCTGAGTATGAGCGTTCCAGTAATGATTTCCACTTTGTTGTAGTATTTCTACTACTGGCTCTTGGCCGGGCCGAGCATGTGCATTCCAGTAATGATTTCCACTCTCTTGTAATATTTTTAATACTTTTTTTTGACTGGGACGAATATAAACATTCCCATAATGATTGATGGTCCCCCTCCCGGATCTCCCATTTTCCCTGTTACCTTGTTCGTTTAGGAATAACATCACCGGGTCTCGTGAGAGATTGGGGTTTCTTCTTCTCAGGTTGCGGTCCGCCGAACAGTCTTCATGTTCTTCTTTCATTCTCTTCATCTCGATCCCCTGCCGTGTTAGTGGTATCGGCATTGTGCATGGACCCCCTAGTCCTCTGCAGAGTGCCAGAGGTCACGCCACCACTGTCGTTTGGTTTGGGACTCTTCCGCTTCTCTCTTGTTTCTCGCGGTTCCCCTTCTCCTTGCCACAGTGCTTTGGCAGCCTTCCAGCATTGCATGCCTCACATCCATAGTTCCTTCCGTCCAGCTTGACCAGCTGGTTTGAACTTCCTGGTGTCTCTTCCCAGGATCTACGCCTCTTTTTATGATGCAGTCAAAGGGTTTCCCTGTTCGACTATCAAAGTCCTTCTTCTTATTCCATCTTATTGATCTGTATTTCTCCAGTAATCCTCCTCATTGATATGATATGATGTGATAGGTTATTTATAACGTGCTTAATACCCAGAGGTTTATAAGCGCCGCCCCGGGATTGAACCTGTGGTGCTCCGTGTCATCTTGCTTCCAAGGCAAGCACATTGCCCCTGAACTATCCTCCCGAGACTGTACCATATGAGTTTTCTTCTTCAGACATCAGTACAGAATTGGAATGACAGTAACAGATTTCCACTGAATATTTCTCTCTTCTGAGGATGTCGTAGAAGAGAAGGAGGCATGGAGATATGTGACTTAGGGAGTTCTTGATAAGAACAGGAGTCCTTGTCCCCAGGGGGGAGTCTCTCCCGGTGAGGTCCCTCTTGCCCCTACCCCTAGGTAGGGTATTGCGTAGCAGGCTCACCTCTTTAGCCTCACAGGGAAAGGCTGCCCCCTGGGGAGAATTGACGGAATCTTGTGATTCATTACAAAGGGTAGAGACCCTGCCTGAAAGGCAGAAAAGGTGAAGAGAATGTTAATGCAAAGAAAGTAAAAGGTTACCCGGGGACTAACCCAGGTAAAAAGGACATACAGTGTCATTGTGAAGTGTCGGGGCACATAATAACAAGGCCCAACCATCCTGACACCTTCAATAAAAAACATCCCTTTTGCATCATTTCTTACAACTTGTGACATGTTTGTCAAAGTTCTTCATCTTTCAAAATTGCAATCAGTCTTCTTTAACGTTGAAATGCTGGTCCAACTGCAGTCGGCCATTAATACGCATCGGACTGAAATCAGTTCTTGAACGGCCGCAGCATGAGAAGGCCTGTTTTTGGACTAAGAATGAGTGTGCAGTTCTGGTCAATGCTTATGATTTTCAGTGGGGGCTTCTTTAATATTGGGAGAAGTGGTGCAAGCAAATGGGGTGGGATGAACATAGGTTTGGTCCAGAGTGTCACAACCACAAAGAAGGGGTCTAGACTAGTTACTGTGTTTCGGCAGTGAGTAGAACATCCAGCAGGTGACAATTGCATAATTACATTTTTGTGCATGTACATGTGCTGTGGTTTTGCTTCGAGAGTTTGTGCTCCGCCTCAGTTGTTCAATTAATTGCACATGATCTGAAATAGTGGTCATGCTAAAGTTCTGAGACAGAATAGTAGTAACAATGTCTCGCTTTTTTCATCTTTGTGGAGACCCCATCCTTCTACGTTTTGCACCTGCAACACCAGAGTACCACATTCTCAGATTTAGCACTAAGGATCAAACCTACCAACTTGACTTCTACGCCCAATGCGTCTCTCTCTTCCCACACCCACCAAAGTGAAGCAACAATGAAACTGCCTAATATTCTCCAACCACGGCCATGCATTGCAGAAACCATTGGCTCCCATCACCCAGACAGGGGCTCTCCACCTGCCTGACACTAGAACCTTTGCTACAAGCATCCTCTCACTCACATCATAATATTCTCTCTGTCACACGCAACATTCTATGGCAAGACTGGAGGGGAGCATTATGCTTCAACTTCTTTCATTCACACTTCAGCAGTTTCAACTATAAACAGAGAAAAAACTGAAAATGTGACTTTCCCTTAAGCACTTTTCTTTTTCTTGTTTAAAACTACAAGTCCCATAGTCTCTGTAGTCCCTCTAGCACTAGTCCATGCTATGACCACATCCTCTCCTTAGGCTCCTCCTCTTCTTTTCCTGCTCTTCAAGCAGATAAGTACACTTTCATAACTACTCCGTTAAAACCCAAGTGTTAGACCAAACAAGCTAGATAGGACAAGCTGTCAGATCTAGGAGTAGAGATATGTGTATGCAGGTTAGACTAGCATTCACAGAAATGTGTAAGTAGTAAATGTCAGATGCGCCGACATTTAGATGGAGCGTGCGACTAGCAGACCTAATAATTGCCAGCAGGCAGTAGCGCACGAGACAACAGAGTAAATTGAGTCTGTAGGACGGACTACGTTACCTTTTTTGTTGCGTCAGGACGTTCGTCATTAACCAGGCTGAGGGAGGCGAGCCCCGTGTCGCATTCCCGACACGCCTGGGGGCTTGTCCTCCCTCTTAGCCAGAATGCGGCAGCCCCCACCTTCACGGAGGCGGAGCTAGGAAGGAGTGCGACACAGCGGCCCCCTCCAACAAGGAGGCAGAGCCTTAGAGCCGTGTCGCACTCAAACACTTACAAACAAACTATTACATACGAAATATTACACTTCTTGTTAACAAAGCAGAAAAGCAGCATACTGTTCACCCTCCTACCAGGAGGGCGCCCAGTGCTAAGAAGCACGGAGAAGCAGAATAACACAGGTGCAAGCCGTTCGCCCAGAACCTCTACCCCTGTGACCATCAGCACCGTGTACTGAGCCCTCGCCAAGACTAACTGCCACTGACTCTTTGATACAAACATGTCACCGTTAGTCTAGCAATTCTATTAATGATTACTTGCGCTACACTGCCTTGTTTTACCTATGCTCCTGTATCTACCTGTGCTATCTATTAGTATATTAGTAGTATCTATGCTCCAGTAGAGTTTAGGTTTGCTCTGTACCTTATGCTTGTCCTCATATCAGTTCATTAGAAAGAACTGTAAAGGTGTAACTTATTGTCTGCAAGCCACAATATTGCCCACCATGATTGTAGTTCGAGCAAAGCACAATGCCTCTCTATTATTATCGGCCTCTAGCCTAGCACTGCCTCCCACCTAGCCTATCCAATCAAGGTTTCTCATCATAACATTCACCGTAACCTAATTGCATATTATGCCTACCTTGTATACACGTGATGAAACTGTATTTTGTTGAACATTTGGCAAACCGCATTTAGCCCTTCTGCTAGAACTGCCTCCCAGTATTCTGCTAGCCAAACTGTATGACTTGCCTACTGTGCAGAAACTGCTGTATCCTGTAGTACATTTGGCAAAACCGCATCTAGCCCCCCTGCTAGAACTGCTTTTCTGCACTCACACAGCTGAACTATATCCTAGGCCACATCTGCCATTTTGAGTGTACCTATGGTCGCTTATAGTCCACATTTTCCCTATTGACCGTGCCTCTTGCTGTTCGTAGGCCACATTTTACCATGCTCCTTACCAGGCTTACTTACCACTGTGAACATATGCATGTTAGCACATTGTATTGCCCACTACGATCTGTGACTACAGCACTTGACTCTGACTATTGCCTAGACTATTGACTAGCCCAGTAGCGAAGTTAGAACCTCTGAATAGTTGTTTTAGCCTTATCCTAGTCCACTGTGCCCTAATCGAATGACCGCCTACTGTGCCAGCCTTAGGATCTTGTGCTCTCAACCCACTTATCTATACGACATATTATATAGTAATACATCCTCAACTCTAGCAGAATGCATTTTAGCACGACCCTATTAACATACGCCCCACTGCTGTTATTACAGCTTATACTGGCAACTATGGACCAATTTAAACATGCACCCTGCCCTACTCTCCACAGAAACCCTAGGCTTTGCGCTAGACTCTCCACCCTCTACGAACCGCAGTTACCTAGCAACCGCTATTTGAATCGCAGTACCATACCCAAAAACCAGACTAGGAGCTCAACGCAACCTAAACCACAATTACCTGCTAGCACCTTAATGAAAGAACCCATCCCGGTTACTTCTAACACCAACTGTCCACCTAAAACAACCTCCATAACAGGAGCACTGATCAATGCTGGATCAGTCGTGGCCCACGCCACTGAAATAGCTGACCTCCTTACCTTAGATAACCTTGACCTCCTAGCAGTCACAGAAACCTGGCTACATGACGCAGCAGGTCCAGCCCTCTCCCTAGCAATACCCAAAGAGTACCAACTACTAAGACTAGACTGCCCTAATGCCAGAGGTGGTGGCTTAGCCATCATCTCCAAATCCAACCTGAATGTAAGGTTAACAACACTGCCCACCTTAAAATCCTGTGAACTCCTGGCCGCTCCGATATCCCCGTGCCAAACGCATCTCATTTACAGGCCACCAGGGCCCTTAGGCCATTTCGAAGAGGAATTATCCAGCCTCTTAGCAGGCAACACAAAAAAGTCATCCCAGACAATGATCCTTGGTGACCTTAACCTAGGTCTTAACGACCCAAATGACAAACAAGCGCAAGCCATCGCTACCATGCTTGAAGGGCATGGCCTCACTCAAAAAGTCCTCACCCCCACCCACGACAAAGGGAGAATACTAGACTGGGTAGCCACTTCCAACTGCCCTACTACTATCACTAAAATGACACCCCAGCCTTGGATTTACCACTTCCTCATCAATTTCTACTTAACACTTAACAAGATGCCCAGAATTGAAAAAACAATGGCACCATCTGTTCCTACTAGATCCAGAAAAAACATCACACCAGACAATATCCTACCCCTGCTCCTCCCAACCATCAATGCTTAGCCATTTGATTCTGACCCAGACACCATGGTTAAAATATACAACAACACCATGGCCATAGCCATGGACACCATCGCCCCACTGAAAAACTGTAAAAGTAAACAACAATCCCACCTTAATACTTGGTTCACCCCCCATCTAAAAGAACTGAGACTGGAAAAAAGGAAGCTTGACACTGTATGGCAACACTCCCCTACAGCTGAAAATAAACTTAAACTCCAACTGTGCACTACGAATGATAAGAAAGCAATCATCCAAGCTAAAAAAGAAGTATATAACGACTGAATTTCCAAAGCATGCTCCAATACAAAGGAACTATTTGTAATCTTGCGAGAACTCGAATCCCCCATATCACCACCTGATAACGTACCCAAAGACAAGCAATGGTGTACAAATATCCAAAATGCCCTCGCTAATAAAGTAAAAACACTACAATCAAAAGTTGCTATAAAAAAAGCCTCGCTCCCTCTTCGTGAAATTCCCAGCATGCCCACGCCCACGCTCAAACCTAGCCTAACACCCTTCAAATTCTCTAAAGTTTCCACTCATGAAACTGAAAAAATCATTGCCTCACTAAAACCATCCAATTGCAAAGGCGATTACTGCCCGGCCCAGATAATCAAGGATGCCGCTAGAGACCTTGCCCCCTTCGTCACTAAACTCATCAATGCCTCCTTCTCATCTAGCACCGTCCCAAGTAGCTTACAAGAGTCCTGGGTTCTCCCCCTGCTTAGAAAACAAACCTTAGACCCCTCCATCCCCACCAACTATAGGCCCATCACTACTGTTCCTTTCCTCCTGAAGATAATTGACAGAGAGGCCTATCTCCAAATCCAAAATACCTGGAGACCAACCAACTCCTCGGCACTCGTCAATCGGGCTTCAGACCGCAACATGGCACTGAGACCGCCCTTATAGATCTCAAAGCCCAAATTGACGAGCTCAACGATGAAGGAAACACAGCTATGCTACTCCTCCTTGATCTGTCGGCAGCTTTTGACCTAGTGGACCACGCAGTACTCTGCAAACACCTAGCGTCAGCCGCCCCCTTTCTCAAGTGAAGCCATAGGCTGGATCCAATCCTTTCTCGACAACAGAAGCATGCGAGTCTTCTCCACCTTAGACTCTGCAGACCCTATCCAGACAACATGTGGAGTCCCACAGGGCTCTTGTGTCTCACCAACGATGTATAATATCTTTACTAAACCTCTATTCGACAAATTGGACAGACTGGGTGTCACCTACACAAATTATGCAGACGACACCCAGATCCTCATCACCCTTTTGGGCAATTCCACTATGGATACAGCTTTAGTAAACAAAATGTACACCCTCATTCAGGCATCTGCCTGAATGACGAAAAAACAGAGATCCTCATTCTAGGCTCACCCAACAACTTACAAAAAACTCGATTCCAACTACAGCTCCTTCAATATCGATGGCAATATAATCCCCGTCGCCAAAGAGGTGAAAACCCTCGGTTTCTATTTGGACTGCACTTTGTCCCTAAGGAAACAAGTGAACTCCCTGGCCTCATCCACAGCCTATACCGGTAAACTTATTAAAGCATGCAGACCCTTCCTCTCACCAGCTAGCTGCATTATCCTAGCCAATGCACTAATCCTCTCAAAACTGGATTACTGCAATGCACTTTATGCAGGCACAAATAAATACATCATCAATAAACTTCAAACCCTACAAAACAACCCTCTCAGAACGGCCCTGAACCTCCCAGCTAGAGAGCATATCTCGAATGTGCGGGGAAAATACAACTGGCTAAAAATTTGCGGTAGGATCACCTTCAAAATTGTCACACTAACATTCAAATGTCTGAACAATGCAGCCCCCCCATACCTTAGGGATAGAATAATAAGAAAAACCACTGCACGACCAACCAGAACAGCCAACTCTTTCTGCCTTCAAACCCCTAGATTCCGACTAAAAAAAACAGGAGGTAATAGCTTCTCTGTGCAAGCAGCCCAGTACTGGAACACCCTACCAGTTGAACTACGAAGGGACCAGTCCTACAACAGCTTTAGGCATCATACCCGCACCTGGCTTCGACGCAACGACCTCTGAAACCGGTGACCCTGAGCATTGTGATCTGATGACACACGTACCCCTCCCCTCTTACATGTAAAATGACCATAGTGTATTTACTGTATATAATTTGTTACCTTTCCACCCTTACATGTATAGAATGTAGGAAGACTGGGTTTGCTCTCACACTGCGCACACAAAATCAAAATAGAAGCATTATTTGCTGATTATATTGAGTGATTTTAATCAACAACGTTTCAGCCTGACACGTGTTTCGAGCTTCATGACCTTCTACTGAGGTTGTTTAGACAAAGTGTAGGTGAAAATAAATATTGCACAATTTCAAAAACAATAGTAAAAATAGAACACAAACACCCAGAGCCAAAACACATGGAGCAGATAGGGTGTACCAACCCCAAGTAAAAAGAAATGAGAAGCCGAAACAACCACAATGTCATAGTAATTGATTAGAAAGTTAACAGATAGTACATTTGGATTGAACATGAGGTAAAAAGCATATTACCAATGGAGTGCGGCATTGTTTGTCAAAAGATATCAGGTTGATGAAGAGAAATAAAAAAATAAATGAAGAACATTAATTGAGGAAAAAGGGTTGCAATGGTGATCAGCCAAAAAGTACATGGGTAAAGCCCAAATTTTGTAGGGGTACCTTAATCTTGGTCAATCTGCAAATCTCGTGCTAATGGAAATAATTACGCAATTAATTAAATTGAATTAAAGATGAGTCAAAGGATAACGAAATTTAAAAGTCAAATAAAATGGGCTTACCAGGTTTTGAACCTTATATAGATTTAAATAGTATTACGTGGGCTCCCTATAAAGCAAGAAGAATATATGAAAGAGTATTTTATTTTGAAGAAAAGTAGAACTAATTTAAAAAACGCCAGTTTGGCAGACATAACAAGCAAAAGTAGCACATAATTAAATTTGAAAAAAAATTACATTTGAAAAAATAAATTGGCAACGTACCAATAACTTGCAGTTGCACGGGGAACGTTTTTTGGTCAATCAGAGCAATGCTGAAATGTAGCCAAAGTCCAATTGGTAAACAAACCATAAAGAGAACAAGAGCAAGGGAAAAGCATCAAATAGCAAATTGAATGTTGCCTCCGGCGGTCATCTAGACTAACACAGAATTGATTAGGGAAAGAAATGTGCAAGTTCGTCACCACCTATACCTCCTTTGTAAAAGCCCAGGCATCTATTCCCACAATATTTCCAGGCAGAGTTTTTGCTGGGACTGGCCGCCATCGGGGTCGATCGGCCGGTCCTCACCAGGGAGGAAAAAGAGCACAGTACGGGGAGTCCAAACAACAGGACACCTTCTTCCTGACAAGAGGTCGCTTCCCTAGAGGTCACAGAGGAAGAGGAGCCGGCCGTGGGCAGATCTTTAAACCAGGTGATAGAAGGGTACTATCCTCCAGTGGGGGGGGGGTGAGAACTCAGCTCTGTTGGGAGAGCTGGCACGAGCTATCCAGCGATGCATGGGTGTTGCAAACAGTAAGAGGGCTACACATAGATTTCATACAGGAACAAGCAGATCTGGTCAGTCTGCATCACAAACTCCAACAGCTTCAGCTGAAAGGAACCATAGAAATATGCAGAACAAATCCAAGATTTATCAGCCCTATGTTCCTGGTACAGAGGAAAGAGAAGGAGCGACCAATTATAAACTTAAAGGAGCTGAACAGCTGGGTAATATACCGACATTTCAAGATGGAAGGCATACACCAGCTCTGGGATACCCTGAGAGAAGGAGACTGGCTAACCAGGATAGACTTAAAGGATGCCTACCTCACGGTACCAGTACAGGCAGAGTTCAGGAACTTTCTAGCATTCCGCTGGAATGGACAGCTGTGGCGTTTCAGCACAATGCCCTTCAGGCTAGCCTCAGCGCCTTGGGCTTTCACCAAGTTGATGAAGCCAGTAGCAGCAGCGATCCGGGAGGAAGGGATCTGGATGATCGTATACCTGGACGACCTGTTACTCCTAGCGCAGGATCAGAAAACCCTGGTGTACCAGACCTCCTTCGTGCAGGAGCTCCTTCAATCACTGGGTTTCCTAGTGAACAGAGAAAAGTCATAAACAAAACCAGCGTAAAGACTGGACTTTCTGGGATTTGTACTAGACACCAGAAAAGCAACCCTAGAACTACTGAGCAGAAAGATCAAAGACATCAAGAAGGAGATCAGAGACTGCCTGAGGGAACAGGAGATCTCGATCAGGGGACTAGCTAGGATAGTGGGGATGCTAGCCACTTGAATCCAAGCTATATTTCCAGGAACCCTGCACAACCGGGCCCTGTAGAGGCTGAAGATCAGACACCTCCAACAGGGTCTAAGATACCACCAGAGAGTGCCCCTAGACCAGCATTCTATCACAGATCTGGAGTGGTGGTTGAAGAATATGGACCCTGGAATGGGCGTGCCATCTTTGGAGACCGGCCAGACCTAGTGATAGAGTCGGACGCAAGCTGACTAGGTTGGGGAGCAAGATGCGGGTCTCTAATGACCGGAGGAAAGTGGAGCGAAGAAGAACTCCATCTGCACATAAACTGCCTGGAGCAACTGGCAGGGTCATTTGCCATCAGAGCATTCACGAAAGAAAGAGTGTGCTCCTGCATACTCCTCAAAATGGACAGCATATCAGCTGTAAGATACATAAGATACAACAGCAGTACAAGATCCAAACTGCTAGCAGAATTGGCGAAGGACTTCTGGCATTCCTGCCTACCTGCCGGGAGAACTCAACATGGTAGCCGATTGTAATTCTCGTTATCTTTAAGATTCCAGGCACTGGAAGCTGGACCCGGAGACGTTCCGGCAGCTGAACCAGAAGTGGGGTCCAGTGCACTACGATCTCTTTGTGTCGTGTCTCAACACGCAGACAAACAGCTTTTTCAGCTGGAGGCTGGACCCAGCCGCTCAGGGCACAGACGTATTCCTACACGCATTGGCAGGGGAGATACATTATGCATTTCCCCCCTTTGCGATGCTGAGCAGAGTTCTAGCGAAGTGTCATCGAGAGATGGCGGAGCTAATTCTGATAGCACTGATGTGAAAATCCCAAGTGTGGTTTCTGACATTGATGGAGATGACAGCGGACACACCACAGTTTCTCCCTGAAGGGCAGCACCTGCTCACGGACCCAGCTGGATCGTTTCACCCTCTGAGAGTGAGGGGATGCTCCCACTGATAGCGTGCAGAATATCAGGAGACGCTGGGAGTTGCCAGGCATTTCGACACAGGCTGCTGAGTTTATCGCGGAATCCTGGGCCCCATCCACTAGGAGGAGCTACGACGCAGCTTGGGCCAAGTGGACAAGCTGGTGCAGAGGGAGACATTTTCATCCCGTTTCAGCGCCTATAGTAGCAATCCTAAATTTTCTGGCACACCTCCTCCAGAATGGCCAAGCCTTCAGGACGATCAGAGTTTACAGGTCAGCCATCTCCGCAGGCCACTTGCCAGTAGAGGGCATGCCGGCGGGGGAACAACCGGCAGTGGCCAGGCTCATAAAGGGAGCATGATACAAAGCGGCTCCCGAGCTGAGATATAAACAGCTGTGGGATGTGACAGTAGTGCTCAGATTAATAGACAGCTGGCCAGCAGACAGATTTCTATCGCTAATACAACTGTCAGGCAAGCTAGCAATGCTCTTGTGTCTAGTATCCTGTAAGCGAGTAGCAGATGTTAAAGCCTTAGAGATTCATTGGAAGGTTCTTGGACCTGAAGGAGTGACCTTCTCGATAGTAAGGAGAACAAATACAGGATCCACCTCAGTACATTACCCTTATTTCCCTAACAATTCCAAATGGTGCGTAGCAAGATGCATTAAACTGTACGAGAGCAGAACAGCAGAGTACAGGGCAGCAGGAACTACACAGTTGCTAATATCGCGCATGAAACCATTTCAGGCAGTGGCTACGGCCACCATAGCTAGATGGGTGCGCGAGGTGATGCAGCTAGCAGACATCAATCTTAGAGAATATGGGGCACATTCAGTGAGAGGGGCCATGGTGTCCAAAGCATTTGCAGCAGGAGTAACTCTCCAGGACATTTTGCAAGCAGCGGACTGGGCTAGCGATTGTACATTTAAAGAGTTTTATTTTAAACCGATCAGAGGATAGCAACAACAGTGCTAGGGAAGCTTTAAACAAGCACAATGCTCACCTCCAGTCTTGCCATAGAATGTAGATTACCCCTGCTAACTGCGCAGGGAGTATTAATTCTATTAAAGACTAGGAGGCAAGCATTAATTTCCCGCCCTCATACGTACTGTACAAATGTACACACTGTTGTATTATGATGAAGGACAGTACATGAACACCACCCTAATATTGTTGTTTATATGCTCCCCAGGAGAGAACCAAAAGAATAATTGAAGCTGAGATGTCCAAGTGAGCAGGCAGGGCAGGTATTTGCCACGCAGCGAGATTCGCACAAAGAACAAGCATCAGTTGGAAGGGTTCAACACGTTTGATGGACTGTTTGTTATTTCAAGTTCGGAAAGTTGCAGTTCAGAGCATCAAAAGAAGAGGAGGAGCCTAAGTAGAGGATGTGGTCATAGCATGGACTAGTGCTAGAGGGACTACAGAGACTATGGGACTTGTAGTTTTAAACAAGAAAAAGAAAAGTGCTTAAGAGAAAGTCACATTTTCAGTTTTTCTTATGTTTATAGTTGAGATTGCTGAAGAGTGAATAACGGAAGTTGAAGCAAAATGCTCGCCTTCTAGTCTTTAATAGAATTAATACTCCCTGCACAGTTAGCAGGGGTAATCTACATTTTCTCTGACTTCACCAGGTCCCTGCATCCATCCCAAGCACTATACAACACATCTCCCTTCTTTCCAAATCTCACCGCACACAACGGAGCACATCATAACAAAAATGCATGTTTTGCAGTTTTACTCTGCATTGTTTGAGTACTTAATTGTGCATCCAAGTTATATATAGATCTACTTTGGCCAGAGTGGGCCGTGCTTTTTTATTTCCAAGTATAAAGCCACACTCGTAGATAGTCCACGTTATAGTTACAGCTGAACATGCTGTGTTGTATGAATGTCATGTATCTGTCTGGTATATTAGACAGTTATCAAATATAAAGTAGCATGTTGTGTCTGTGTGTCGTATTTGATAAATGTAGGCCACAGAGGACAGGATAGGACAGGGTTTGTTTAGCATCTTGTCCCTTGGACAAGTAGATATTCTAAGAAATTCCACATCCCTGAGATCACTTCTCTCAATCATTTACAATGCATAATCCCCCCCACTAACGTGACAGGGGGTTCAGATTATATTAAAGACAGGAGGCGAGTATTATGCATTACAATCTTTACAGGTCCCGGGGCTCATCGTCGTCCACCATTGATTATATGTATACGAACGCGTCCCTGTTCTGTGATGTTTTGGATTTTAAAATTGTGCATTCGGATCTAAGTGATCATAAACAACTTACAGCTGTTTGGCAGTATTACAACACCTTTAGTGTGCATAGAGACAGAACTTCTCAAACCCAATTTAGTGTCAACAATGCCGGTAATAGACTGCGATGGTCAGAGAAGTCAGTAGACTCTTTTCATTCCTATTTGACTCATGCAGTCTCAGTTACAGCTCACACTGCTAGCCCCGCAAATGTTTGTTATTCTGATATGCTACAATTGTTTCGGCCTCAAATCCCTAGTCTCTCATCAAAACGTTCCATCTGCACTCAGTCTTTGCACGTTTTTGATTTAGAAACAAGAGATCGCATGCGCCTGTTTCGACAACAGAAGAGAGATGCTTTGAACCTTCCAGTTATTCTTCGGCATAAACATATATCCAACCTTAAAACAAAGTATAGAAATTGGGTGAAAGCAAGGCGTGCCAAGCAATACCATACCGACAGTCAGCTACTGCTGGCTGCAGTCCAATGTAAGAATATCGCTAAAACTTGGACCTATCTTAATCAAGTAACATCTGGCTCTCAAGTAATAATCCAAGCCAACAAAGTTTCAGAGTATGCCTGGATCGCCTACTTTTCCAATCTTTATAAACTGCCTGATAATGACTCAACACTACTAAGCACACATTCTCTTTCTAAATTCCATCTAGAATTTGATCTAGAAGATATTCTGTTGTACATCAAAAAAGCGAGTCTTTCAGGTGCTTGTGGTCCAGATGGCCTGTCCAACAAGATGCTCAAAGCCTATCCACAAGTGTGGATTCGAATTTTGTATATCATCTTTAGACTCATCTTGAAATCTCAAAAACTTCCTTCATCCTGGACCCATTCCATTATTGTCCCTATTTATAAAAAAGGAGATAGGAAAGAACCGTGCAGTTATCGACAATTGCATTATTAGATGCGCCGGGAAAGATTTTTTCTCGTTTGATTCTAAGAGACTTTAAGAAGTGGATTTCTCAGGTCCATCTTAATGATCCTTTTCAATCAGGTTTTGTGACTGGACTAGGTACCATCCCTAATATCATTACCCTTCAAATGCTTCTCTCTGATTACGCAGCCCAAAAGCAGACTTTGTATCTAGCCTTCGTAGATTTCCAGGTCGCCTTCCATTAAATTGATCGATCACTGCTACCTTATAAGTTGATCAAACATAAGTGTCCACCTTCTTTAATATCTTTAATTATTTTATTACATTCCAATACTACCATGCAAGTCCGACTCAATCTAAGTGGTGATATGACCTCGAAATTTCAAACATTGAGAGGGCTGAAACAAGGCTGTTTTTTGGCCTCATCCATTTTCAACTTTTTCATCTACGATCTGGGCCTAACTCTTAGTAACATATGTAGACATGAATCATTTGAAAATCAACATTAATAAAACCCAAATAATGGTTTGTAAGAAGCATGAAAGTTGTAAAGTCAAAACCTTTTGTTGGCGATTACATAACATTCCTTTACAACAGGTAGCCAGCTATAAGTATTTGGGCACTCTCATAGTGGATACTTTACCAAGTCTTGACCCTGACATAGAGATCCATGGCAAACTACGGTCTTTAATTGCGCAAGCAAAGATCCTTATGGGCAAATTTGGCAAATTTACGTGTAAGCACATTCTCACCTTCTTTCTTCAGAAGGTGTTGCCAATTTTGACATATGGGTCTGAGGCTCGCATTCCTAAACCCGTGGAGTGGTGGGATAGAATAGAATCTCTGTTTTGGAAACAAGTTTTGCATTTACCAGCTTGCACACCTCTACCTTTGATTCGATTTGAGTTGGGTTCACTCTCAATGTTTTCCTTTGTAATTTGGGAATATTGTGCCTTTTTCCGTAAATGTCTCCTGTCTTTAGAACGATCAGATATTTTGGGAAAGGTGGCCTTTCACCTTATGAAACAAAATCAGGCTTTTTCGAAACAATGGTGTGCCTTCACTATGAATGCACTGTCTGATGCTTCAGTTGACTTAGAGTTACTTTTAAACAATGAAGCTCGTGCAAAAATGAAAGTCCAGCAATATGATTGGATTATGACTCAAAACAAATGCCTCAACTATAAGGACTTTGATCGAGCATTGTTTGGACACAAGCGATGTAGAATAATGTCTGATTATTTGGCCAAATGTCCATGTTCAAGGGCTCGCCAGAAGTTTCTCCGTTTTCGGTTGAACCTTTGGCCGACCCTAGATGTTCAGGCTCGCAGAAAACAAATTATGCAAATAGAAAATGTGTGTCGATTTTGTAAGAATGTTGACAAAAAAGAAACGTTGGAACATTGTTTAGTTCATTGTCCAAATCTAGCCACTATTTGGAAAAAATGCTTTGGAAGTTTTTTTGAAGACCAAAATGCACATATCCAAAAGAATTTGTGGCATTGCATTTTCTCATCCACTACCCTAAGAATCAAAATAGCAACTGTACGCTTTTTGGATGAAATATTTTCTGATCATATTCATAATCATTCCAATTGAGCCAAATTATCTTCAAATTTTACTTGTGGCTAATGTATAAACTGTATCTTCTTTTTTCTCATTTATGACACTGTGATACTTGTTGATATTTGAAAGGTTGATTTTATTAACCATATAAATTAATTTAAAAAAAAATAAAAAAAATTACAATCTTTACTTCTGAAACCACAGCAGCAAAGAATTTTTTTTTACATCCAGAAAAATAATTCAATAACAGAACTAAACAGAGTTCAATGTCAATGTAGGGGAACTCCTCAATCCATCATGGAGGACATGTCATGCCCTGCAGGAGACCAATGAGCATGGACCCTCGTCTATACAAGTCCTTTACTCCAACCCCAACTCCTCTTTCTGTAGCTGTCTTGAACCAGGCGTCCACTGTACAGACCAGATGATAACTATGGAGATAGAATCCAGCAAAGCTCCTGGATCACGCACTCTTCACATCTTGTAACTGTGACCAAAGTTCCTGAAGAGAACCTCTCAGCCTGAAGCTGTAAGAACAACAACAAAGAAGGGTGGGTGGGTTTTAAGAACAACAAACCAAAAAAGGGGGTGGGAGGGTGGGATAATACTCGCCTCCTGTCTTTAATAGAATCTAAACCCCCTGTCACGTTAGTGACTGGGATTATGCATTCTATGGCATGACAGGAGGCTTCATATTATGCAAGTTTGAAGCCCTTGCATCAAAATAATTAGAAACATGATTAATATAATAGTGACAACACAATAGAAAGGAGAAAACATTTTTAAATGTCTTAAAAATTCTCGGGCCGATTCATGGAATTAATGTGCGCCGGAAATCGCAGCGCAAGAGTGAAAATCGCAGCGCCAGCATGCCAAAGCTGCGCACAGCGATTCATGGAAGTCAGTGCACGTGTAAATCCTGGGATGTGCGCTAAAATCGTGGGTGGCGCACGTGGGCGCACAAGTCATTAAACGGCATGCGCTACGAGCACAGCGAAAGCGCACATAGTGCAGCGCACACAACAAAAGTGGGCGAAACACGGGGCGTAACACGCGGAATGGGGAACAACGCGTGAAAATGTGGGCGTAATGGGGGAAGTACAGGAGGTGAATGCTCGCTACGCCCACACGCGCGCCTACAACACGTATTCATGGAATCGAACAGGGGAAACACGTGCGCCAAAAAAGACGCGCTAATCCGGAAACACGTACGCCAGCAGGAAGCAAGCGTACGCGGCCCCGCGCAGCATAAAAGTGCACGCAAACAACAAACAAGCTCAGACGCTATGATTAATATACCATTCCTCGCAGCAGTGGTCGTGGGACACTGCAGGAGGCGGAGGATAGGCAGGGCCCGCATTTTTTTTACCCAGGACCAGCCTTTTTGGGATGCCTGACGACCAGGTGTATGGGAGGTACAGGTTTCCACCACACATAATACTCGACCTGGTGAGTGAGTGGGAGGATGACCTCACATCACCCACCCTGTGCTCCCAAGCACTGAGCCCTTTGGAAAAGGTGCTCAATGTACTGCACTTCTTAGCTACTGGTTCATTTCAGCGGACAAGTGCCATAGTGGGGGGGGGGTGTCACAGGCCACAGTCATGCTGCCTACACCAGGTGTTGGCCATCATGACTGCACGCCCCTCAGTCCGCAGGCACATATACATGCCCAGAACACCTGCAGAAAGGCAGGCTGCCGTCCAGGACTTTTACGGGGTGGCACACTTCCCCAAAGTGCTAGGTGCCATTGACTGCACCCATGTGGCTCTACGTCCTCCCAGGCCAACTGAGCACATCTATCGAAATCGAAAACACTGACATTCCATCAACGTGCAGGTAGTATGTGATGCGAAGGGAATCATCACCTCAGTACATGCAAACTATCCAGGGTCCACCCATGATAGTTTCATTTTCAGAATGTCACCCCTAAACCGGGACCTAGAAGCTGGGCGGCATGGTGACACATGTCTGATTGGTGAGTATAAATGCCTCTGCACATGCATGCCTGTCAGATACTGAGTAATGTCACAACCCCACTAATGATACCCATCATCACCTCCCCAGTGGACAGTGCCTACCCTCTGAGCACCTACATGATGACGCCAATTCGGAACCCCACCACACCACCCGAGGTAAGATACAACACAGCCCATATTGCAACCCGGGGCATAGTGGAGCGCACATTTGGAGTGCTCAAGTCACGCTTTCGCTCCCTTGACCGCTCTGTGGGCAGCTGCTATACGCGCCCCCAGTAGTGTGCAGGATCATAGTCGCAGCATGTGTCCTACACAACGTTGCAACCCGCCGGGGTCTGCGGGTGGACATGGTGGTGCCCCCACTTCCCCAACCACATGCACGGCCGCTGCACATGGGAGGTGAAAGGGCACGTGGTGAGGCAGCCCGTACCCAGCTGGTGGCTAATTACTTCACCTAAAATCCTACCCCTGTGGAGTGCACACAGGCCTGGCACATACCAGCTGACAATCAATCATGATGACATAAGGGACAGTCAACTGTCACAACCATACCAGCCTGAGATTGTTCACCTGGAAGTGTTACATTGTGTGCCTCCCTACCTACTTAAAGACAACCAATGCAGTGTGACAAGAAGACACACATTAATGCAGCATGAATGACTACCCCCTTGCAAAATACCACATGAAAAGAGTGCCATGTCACCTAACCCCTCCCCATCTCAGCTACCCAACACACCATGGCATGGCATGCAATGTGAAAGCAACCAAATGAATGCACAACACATGACACAAGTGACACAAAGTGCAGTGTCCCTAATGGAAACAGGCCACAGACAATATGCTCCCAGTAATCAATAAGAAACAGCACACATGAACAAATACTTACCAGCAACCCAAAACAGCAACATAGGATAAAACAGTGGCAAAATATGACAGTCTAAAATTCAGGTAGTGCAAGTCTCACAATCTGACTAAGGCATCACATCGACCCCTTCCAACTGCAGAGTGTTGCTGTCCAGCAAATGTGTCAGTGTACTGCATACAACATGAACTGCATCTGCAAAGGAGACAACCTTGTGAAGACATGAAGAAGGTACATGTGAATAATGATAAAGACATGGATGCACAAGCACATATCAATACACCATGCAGTCTAGAATCCAACAACAATCCCCACTAGTGATGTACACACAGTTTTGACTGTAGACTGCCCACAAAGCTCATTGGAGCCCAATGTCACTGTGTAAGTTACTGTCACTTGGTCACACCCTTTGCAAGCCCATGGAAAGGGGAAGCAGGAGGGGTGTGTGTGTCAGGAACCCAAGCATCTAACCCAAAGACAGGACAAGCCTGCATGTGCCCATCTGGAATACACAGTGGATGCCCACGGGAGCCACACAAGGCAACACACTGTAAAAAAAAAATATGAGAAAAATAAAATCAAAAATGGCCATGTGTGGACCATGGGGGGGCACCCAGGAGGCTCGAGGACAGGGTGCACCCCAACACCCACATGCGTGGATGTTGAGAAAAAAAAAATACCTCCTTGGGCTCATGGCCTGCACGTCAACGCTATTGTGGGAGCACTGCTGTCGCTCTCTTCCCCCTCTGCTGCTGCATCAGGAGGTGGCCGTGCTATGGGAGGCAGCCCACGCAAAGCCCTGGTATGGTCCTCCATGGCAGCAAGCATGCGGGCGTGGAAGGTTTCGTTCTGGAGGATGATGGTGCAGAGATCCCCAAGCAGCACCTCACGGGTAGCCCGCATTTCTACCTGCATGGCCTCACGTGATGCCTGGATCGCCACACGGGTTGTCTGGAGCTCTGCTGACAGTGAACGTGTGAGCTGCTCCAGCTGCTGTTCTGACCTAAATTTCGGGAAGCCTCAAGTTCACCCAGAGTATCCCTGAGGAACCCGTGTTCTAACCTCAGGGCTTCCCTGTGGGCCTGTGACTCTACAGATATGGTGTCGCGCAGAGTCTCCAGTCCCGCCCGCCGGTCCCTGTTGGACGCCAACATGTCCTCCCTGTGTGACTGGAAAATGGAGTCTGTTGCCTGCTGTTGCATCTCCATCTGCCTTTCAGGGGGGAGAATGGAAGTGGCCGCCCTATCCATTGCCTGAGCCATCATTTTGCATGATGCTCCCTGTTGTGCTGCTATACTGTAAATTGAATTCTCACATACAGTATTGCCTGGTAGGGGACGGCCACCGCGTTGGCGGGCACCACGCCTGTGTGAGGCAAGGCAATCTGCACCTTGCTGTGCTGGCACTGCCTGAGGCTGCAGGACTGCATTCCCCCTATCATCTGCTGGCCCAGGAACAGCAGCAAATGTTGTGGAGTGTGACCCTGCATCCGTAACCGCCAAAGGCGGACTTACCAACACTGAAATCCTCATAGAGGGGTCTACCCCCGGTGCAGGTGGGTTGGACAGAACAGCATCCCTGCCAGAAACACTCACCTGCGACGGCACATATGTCTCACTGTCCGATTCAGCACCTGAATCATAGAGGTCTGGGGAGGTGTACCCAGAGACACCCGTGGCCAGTATGGTCTGCAGGAGGATTGGGTTTTCACCCACCACCACCCCACGTCCTCCACTGGTGCCCGGTTGTGGCTGTGATTCCTCCTGGGTTTGCACCATTCCCTCCACCTCAACAGCATCAAGTGCCTCATCACCTGCAAAAACATGAAAGATAACAAATGGAAACAGACATGAGCACCATAGCACCCACATAGGCCTGAGGAGGCAGAGATGCAGTACATAAATTACACATGTCCCACATGACTATAACCCTGGCATGCATGCACTGTCAGTGAGTTGGAAGGGAAGGCAAGAAGCAGACACTGAGGACTCCAAGATGGAAAAGCAACACATTTGCTGCATGCTGGATAGCACTTGCAACATACATTAGCCTGTGAGTGGCATGTCCAATACACATACATGACACATGGCAGCACACAGATGGCACGTAACATAGCCATGGTACATTTCACAAGTACAGCCATATGGTAGGAAATAAGTACTGTCACCCATCCATGTGAGATGGACATCATGAGATGAAACATGCAAAATAGTGTGAGGAAACACGCATGTGCCACACGCTGCTACAGATCCAGCGGTCATTGATACAGTGATGGCAGCCAAATGGATACATCAATGGTTGGTCATTTCACATTGACAGAGGACAACAGACATGTTTAACATACAAACAGGGCCCAAAATTATTGTGTGCAGGTCATTACGCAATCAGCCTGATTGGTTAAATCATTCCCATTACAAGGTAACAAATGTGGCCCATTGTTGGGTGTAATCTATGACAGAAGTATGTAACATCATTGGCAGTGTCTGAAAAAGAGTTGTGGTAAAAATGGCAAGGATTGAAACAATCAGGCTGAATGACCAGGAAAACATTTTCACCAATGTTGATGCAAGATGCCAGTTGAAGGGCAACTGTAGAAATCTGGTGTGAATTGGCAACTGTGGTCAGAAGGGATACTGTCATACCCAAACCCAAGGCCGGGGAATGGTTTGGAGGGACCACATGGGTGACCCATACCAGTCATGACTACACAGCCTCACCTGGCACTCAATCAGAACACATCACCCAAGTAACATACACATGGATTGCACACACATGCGTGGGCACTCACCAGACAATGCTTCAAGATTTGGTAGGTCTCCCACGCCTCAGATATGATCCTCTGCGACGAAGGCTCCAGCGACAGACTCATGGTTAGTGAGTTGGTTGTCCTCTGCTGGAGACCCACCGCCAGTCACCAGAGTAGAGGCATGATTGGAAGCCAGCTTGTTCTTTGCTCTGCGTTTCAGGTAATTCCACCGCTTATAGCAATCATCAGCTGTGCGCTTCACAAATCCAAGGGAACTAATGCGGGTGGCGATGGTCTGCCAGTGGGCCCTACGGTGAGCAGGCGTAGTTTTGCACCCTGCAGTCACCACCATTTCGCGGCTATGGTCCAACACATAGGCCACAAGTGCATCTAGTTCGGCGTCATTGAAGCTAGGCTTCCTTGACGTGCCGGAGTGTGTATCTGTGTCTTGGGTCCCAGCCTGTAGTGCAAGAGCACCCTTCTTCTTCTTGGAAGGTGGTGCGGATTCTGAGTGGCTTACGCCGCTCTGGTTGGTAGGGGCCGAAGCACAGGTGGACTGGGTACTGGGAGTTTGCAAAGGCATAATGACCAAAGGTCTGGCTGCAGGCATTGGCTGCAGGGTGATGTTGGCAGGACCAACCTCGGTCTGATGCACTTGGACCCACACTGTCCTGGCTGGGAGACTCGGAGCTGGGGTGGATTGAGCTACAGCTGCCCCTGCAGCCTCCTCACCCTGACTACTTGGGGCCGCAGATGACATTGCTGCCCCAGATCCACGTGGCCTGGTGACAGCAACTTTCACCACCACACGTGGCTTAGACTTGGTGACTTGGAAGTCAGCCTGGGAGTCATCCTGTGCCGGTCCAGTTGACAATATGGGGGCAATTAACAAGGCCTGAGGTTGGATGGTGTCTGCTGCATCTCCCCCACCCATGGGGGGCATAGCTGTGCTTGATTGCTCCTCCACACACTGGCCTCCTGGGCCACCCTGAACATCCTGGCCACGTCCCCTACCGCGCCCACCTCGCCCACCTCGCACACCTCTTTGAGCTCAGCCACCTTTGCCTCCCTTACTGCTTGGTCGCCTCCCAACCATGGCACTGATGTTGTTGTGCGTATGGGAGTTGCAGTAAACAATTGTCCTGGGAAATTGGGGTGAAAGTGGTAGGGTACTAGATGGAATTCGTACCCTAGTGCTCTAGCAAGGCTGTCTGTGACCCCTAGCGGAAAATGACGGGTCACGCAACGCACAGGCAGCTGAAAACAAAATGTAACGTGCACGCAAACCCTGGTAGACCACATGCGTGGAAGAATGAACCCGCACTACGCTGTGGCACCCAGAAACACAAAAATAAGCGTATGCGTGATACACGCAGCCTACAATGACCTCTGAAGGTGTACGCGACACACGGGGCAACCACAGTTGGAAAATACGTGTGCGACTCACCGTCTGCCTGGAAAAAGAACGTGAAAAAGACGCGCGTGTGTGCGTTGGCAACACCCCCGCCAAAAGAAGAATTGAACGCTGTCTGAGGAAACAGGGAGTACGAACTGGAACCGTTGTGAAGCAATCGCGTGTGAACCGACAAGAAGTACAAAATTCACCCACTCGCTCTCCACAAAAAGCACGTACAAGGAAATGGCATCCTAAGCATACCTTTTAAGCCAGCCCACACGTGCGACGTCACTTACGCGCGTACGCGCCATGGCCCTTACCTCCAATTACACGCAGTCACACCCGGACGTGCAGTTTTTTCACGTGCTGAATCACTAGGCACCCGTCACGAGGGAAACGCCCGCGCGCATAGCGTCACAGACACGCTTACGCGCTAAGGGCCTTTCCTCGAATTACGTGCTGACGTGCACTTTTTTCACGTGCCAAATCACTCTGTGTCGAGCTGGCCACGCGAAAACACACGGAAGACCACGCTCCTGCCCAAAAGGCCATTGTCCTGCCCCCAAGAGCCCCGAGCACGCTCCCACCTGCCATTTGCTGCTGCCTGCCTACTGCCCACGTGCCCTGCTATTTGGTGCCTGCACATCAGCCATCTGCAGGGGTCCAGTTGCTGTGTCCACCCCTGCTGGAACAGAAGACTCCCGACTGGGATACCATCGCTCCACAGCCCAGCCCCAGGACCCACTTGCCCACCCACGCCTGCCTCGGGGGTCGCCATGTCGGGGCAAACACCATCCAAGACCACTGGCGACCCCCAGCCTGAGAGGCAGAGAGCCACCAGCTTCAGTGAGGATGAAGTTGGTGTCCTGGTGGAGCATGTCCTGGGGCATTATGATGCCCTCTTCACATCACCGCGCGCCAACAAGGAAGGACGGAAGAGGATCTGGGAGGACGCCGTGGTTGCCATCAACGCGGAGGCGGTGGCAGCCTGCGACATCAAGCATGTCAAGAAGCGCTGGGAGGACCTCAGGACCAGGACCCTCACCAAGGCCCGGCGCCTCGTGAAGGCAGAGGATGCAGAGGGGTGCCGGGTCCACCTGAGCAAAATCCAGATGAGGGTCCTGGAACACCTAAGCCCAGCGCTCCACGCCCAGATCCTTCGGAGGAAGACCCGTCTGGAGTCGAGCGGTAAGTGGCCATGCATTGCTGTGTGAAACAGGGCATGTTGCAGTGTGCTGGTAGTCAGCTACTTGCCTGTATGTGTAACATAGGCCATGTATGGATGTGTGTGCGCCGGGACATCATGGTAATGCATGTGAGACCAGTAATGCTTGAACCACATGGATGGTGCATGTGTTCCAATGAGACATGGGCAGCTGCATGCGGAATGCACACATCAATGCATGCCAGTCCCTGTTCTTGGACATGGGTGGGGGGTGAGAGATGGGTGCTGCTCTCATGTACACGTATGGTGTGCATGTCTGTGTGTCTGAGAAGCGTGTGTGTGACTTCCCAACGCCATGGATGCATGACACATGTCCGTGACGATGTATAGATTCACCAATGCAGTCTGGTCACCGTTGTATCCACTGTGTCTTTGGTGTACGAGCCATAATGCATGACCCTCCGGTGATGTGTGTGCATGGGATCAGTATGAGCCATGATGCATGTGAGTTTGAAGGCAACATTTATGTCCATGGAGGGCCTTGTACATGGATGCTGATGTTGATTGCATGCGCCATGCCTGTTTCTGCATGTGTGTTGCGTGCATTGACCCATGTGTTCTGGAGGGACAGGATGGAAGTGACGTTTGACAGTGCCACTCATGTGTCATTGCTTCATGTCTAGGGGACTATTGTACAGTGCCTGATGCTTGTGTTCTATGTCTCCCTCTATGCAGCGTCGAGTGAAGAAGAGGGCGGAGACGGCGCTGTGGAGCAAAGCGGCGGGGATGTCTCCACCGGGCGGCGACACAAGGCCCAGCCACCCTCCCAGGAATTGCCATCATCCGGGAGCGAGGGGACTGGTGCCGCGTCTGCCACTACGGCTGTAGCGGAAGGGCCGGGTGAGCCCCCACAGGGGCTTGCAATGGCGGAAGACGGTACGGAGACATCCAGGTTGGTGGTCTCCACAGAGGAGGAGGAGCCCGCTACTGAGCCGCACATGGGGCCTGGTGGGGGTAGTACCACTGGTGCAAGTGGTGCAGTCCAGGGCCAGGGTCAGGAGGCAGCACAGGTCACCGCGGAGGGTCTGTGCATGTCGCTGTCCCTGACCGTGTGACTGCACCACCATGCACCAGCAGGGATGCCCCGTCCCAGGCCCGTCCTCAGGTAGGGGGGAGGCCCACGTCATCTGGCTCTCCACTACCTGCGGACGAGGGGACCCCTGACCGTATGCACTCCGTCCTGATGGGAGTCGTGTTGCGCACGCATGACATTTGTGATGACGTGCGTGCTTCCTGGGGGGAGCACGCACGCCATCACGAAGAGCTGCGTGGCAACGTGACAATGTTGGGAGAGCCATGGTCGGTGGGTTCATACATGTGTCGCGCACTCTGGCGGACCTCTCCTCCTCTGTGGAGACTATGCGCCAGTCGTTCTCCCTGCCGTCTTCCAGCCCGGATTCCACCAGGGCCCCCTGTGGACTTGGTCTGACCAACACAGCCAGCTTGGTGGAGATCCCATCCCTGCTACAGTCAGGAGTCGGCGGTCCAGCAGGGGTGGACACCCCAACAACTGGAGACCAGCAGATGGAGGATGTGCAGGCATCATCGGACAGGGCACATGGACAGCAGCAGCAGCAGGAGCAGGCTGTAGGTGGGAGCAATGATGGCTCGGGGCCATCAACATCGGAGGGGCAGGCATCGGGCAGAGGGCAGGAGGACCCTGCAATGGGTGTGTCTTCCGTGTCGCTGCGGTTGGGCCAGCGTATAGTTGCGGAGCGGCAGCGGGCAGAAGAGGCGCGGCTCACCATGGTCAGGGCGGAGTTCTCCATGCGTCGGGCGTTGAGGCGGGCTGAGTGCCTCGAGGCAATTCGCAGGGAGTTGGAGGTGGACATGGCGTTATCCCTGCGAGACCTCGGGGCCAGGACAGAGTTCGATGATGCCCTGGCCCGAAACATCACAGAGTGAGCCGCAGGACTTGCCCGCCGTCATTGTATATAGTTAGTTAGTGGTAGGTTTCATTTCTGTTTTTATTTATTTTGGGGCGCTTGGACAATGCCCCACCCGTTTGTATATAGTTATTAAATAGGTAGTTTTTTTTTCTAGGTTTCATTTGGGTTGTTGGGCTCATGGAACCTGGATTTTGGAATTGTATATAGTTGAATACTGGATTGGATTTAATTTATTTTATTTTTACATTTCCTACCATGGAGCAATGGATTTTTTTTTTCTTTTGGATCTTTTTTGATGGAGGAGCCCTTTGGAGACATTTTCATTTGGATTTATTTTGATGAAGCAATCATGCATTTTCTTTCATTGATTTTGGACATGCAGCCTTTTCTTTATTTTTGGATTATTGTTTGAGTTTCTTCCATTTCCTTGCATTTATTTGTAATACATTTTGGTTTCATACTTCATTTGTGTGGTATTCTCTCATTGGTTTCAGGCATGTCACGATGTGGGTTTTCACATTCACTGGCACCCATTGTGTGTGTGTGACGGACATGTGTTGATGTACATACTTGCCATTTGGGTTGTATCATGTAATGGCCATTTCAATGTGGGGTGGATGTAATACTCGGTTGGTTCTTTGGGCAGGGGTGGGGTGCCGTGGAATTTGGGGGGCCATAAGGGCCATGATTGTGGATCATGATGACGTGTTGGGGGGGGACATGTGTCAGGGCCTGCTGGCAGGTGCCTGTCACTGCAGGGGGGGGCAGGTGGACATGAGTCGGGGCCTGCTGGCAGGTGCCTGTCACTGCTGGGTGGGGGGGTGCAGGGGGACATGAGTCGGGGCCTGCTGGCAGGTGCCCGTCACTGCTGGGGGGGGTGCAGGGGGACATGAGTCGGGGCCTGCTGGCAGGTGCCTGTCACTGCTGGGTGGGGGGGTGCAGGGGGACATGAGTCGGGGCCTGCTGGCAGGTGCCTGTCACTGCTGGGTGGGGGGGTGCAGGGGGACATGAGTCGGGGCCTGCTGGCTGGTGCCTGTCACTGCTGGGGGGCGCAGGGGGACATGAGTGGGGGCCTGCTGGCAGGTGCCTGTCACTGCTGGGTGGGGGGGTGCAGGGGGACATGAGTCGGGGCCTGCTGGCAGGTGCCTGTCACTGCTGGGTGGGGGGGTGTAGGGGGACATGTGTTGGTGCTCACTTGTGCATGGTGACTGTGGCCTGGCTGGGAGGCATGGCCAGGGCGGATGGGCTGCCTGTGGGGCATGGCCAGGGGTGCAGGGTAGTTCCCTGTGGTGTGGGCTGCCTGCAGGCCCTGGGGAGGGTGGTGAGGGCTCACCTGGGAGGACACACACTGCCAATTCGCGTTGGGGCACCCCAGTAATACACATACCCCGCTCGCACAGGGCCTACCACGTGTGAAGCTCCCCGCAAACCCCCCAAATACACGTACCCTGCTCGCACAGGGCCTACCGCATGTCAAAATACCTGCAAACCCCAGTAATACACGTACCCTGCTCGCACAGGGCCTACCGCGTGTGAAACTCCCCGCGAACCCCAGTAATACATGTACCCCGCTCGCACAGGGCCTACCGCGTGTGAAACTCCCTGTGTACCCCTCAAATACACGTACCCTGCTCACACAGGGCCTATCGCGTGTGAAACTCCCTGCGGACCCCAGTAATACACGTACCCTGCTCGCACAGGGCCTACCGCGTGTGAAACTCCCCGCAACCCCAGTAATACACGTACCCCGCTCGCACAGGGCCTACCGCGTGTGAACCTCCCCACGTACCCCCCAAATACACGTACCCTGCTTGCACAGGGCCAATCGCGTGTGAAACTCCCTGCGAACCCCAGTAATACACGTACTCCGCTCGCATAGGGCCTACCGCGTGTGAAACTCCCCGTGAACCCCAGTAATACACGTACCCCGCTTGCACAGGGCCTACTGCGTGTGAAACACCCCACGAACCCCAGTAATACACGTACCCCGCTCGCACAGGGCCTAACGCGTGTGAAACTCCCCGCGTACCCCCCAAATACATGTAGCCTGCTTGCACAAGCCCTATCTCGTGTGATAATTCCAGCGCACCCCAGGAATACACGCTCCTCGCTCGGCGTTTGCTGTGTAGCGGCCCTGTAAGGTAGCGGCCCTGTGAGCTGGTCCAGGGTTAGCGCAGCCCTTTGCGCTGCATTAGGGATTTTAATGGCTTTTCCTTGCACAAGGGGCGTTCTTGGGGGCGTAACTGGCGCTGCAGGATGTTCTCTGCGCCAGGGCTCATTTTGCCTTGGAAATTCCATGAATACGCGGTGCGGCAGAATGCTGTTTAGCGCACACGGCTGGCGCACGCTGGCGCACGATCCCTCTCTGCGCTGCTCGCGTGCGCTGCCTCTGCGCTGAAATCTATGAATTACCCTGTCTATTTTGACCAATCAACTGATTCCAAAAATGTTCTCCTGGCTAATCTCCCCAGGAACTGTCCCAGATGGCATAGCAGACTGCAAAGAACGAGAAAGATGTGACAACTCTTCAACACAAAACATTTCAAACGCTTAACGTCAAACCATCTTCTAGCAAACCTAGATAGCAACCGTAAATTAAGCACGTAGTTCTCTAAGAGATAAAGAAAGCTACCCCCCGCCCCCCTGAGGGGTGCACGCTTTGTTGGCCCTATCTCATGTGTTGATATAAGAAAAAAAGTATTATAAAAATCAAGACATATCCCATGGTTACCCTGGGGAACATTGTTGGAAAGACAAGTCTTCATTAGAAGGCCAAAGTGGGAGAAAAAAGGGGGGAAAAACACATTATTAACATGTTATAGGAGAAAGAAAACCCAACCTAGGTGGACCTGAAATGTATATAGACTTGACGTCCTGTGCACCCAGAAATGTCTACCCCGTGGTCTGCCCTTAACGACACAATTGTCCTTAGTCATATGTAACACCTGTATACCAGAAAACCTTCCCAAACCAATAAACCAGAATGTATTACGTCTTCTGGAGGCAGAAGCGGGATGGAAGAGTTGCGCCACACACCTGAAACCCAGCAGTTAGCTGCTAAATAGTATCCTGACTAAGAGGAGTCCAACCAGGGAACACTGATGACAAAGAGATATTCCCGTGAAATCCTTGAAAACACCAGGAAGAGCTAAATGCGGCAAGCTATGAAGACGGAGACCCTTAATGACCAGTGATAGAGACTTGACGAGTCAGAGAAAAACCTCAAGAGGAGAGAGAGAGAGAGAGACGCACCCAATGCACCACCAACTCCAGAGGTTGAGAAAGAAACACACACCTGAAAAGGTTAAATAAGGGAAAAACAACAAACGAAAGCATTGCCGCCATCCTGAGCCCTTGAACAAGTACTCTGTTATCATGGCAATAGTGGGCTATTTACAGAAACCTGACCCATAAGAGACAGAACTTGAAAAGAGATAAACTTGTCTTACATTCATTCGCTCCCCTCAAAGTGATACTTGAACTGCCCTGCTAGCTGTGCTAGGAACCTGGGCCTTATTCCCTCCCCCATGGTTGAAATATCCTCTAGAGGAAACAATAGACCAACCAAAGGAGGACACACTAAAATCCATAGTCTTGAGGAAAACTCTAGACTGCAAAGAAAACTAAGCACTTAGCAGTTAATATGAAGTTGCTGGCCGGAGGAGGACTAACCTCCGCCTGAGAACATCTGAACCATCTTGGCACCCCTAGCACACTCGTGCTGGCATCTTATTCCAGACAATCTCCAGAGGGAACCAAAAAGGTCTATCTGCCATGCAGGCAGCTAAGCAACTCAATCACTAACAAAATGTCTCCCTGTCCTCGAGTAATTGCACGTACAGAGTCTTGCGGGGATGATAATGCTGAGGCTTTGTAACGCCCTGTGATAGAGAGGTCTGTAATAACTTGGACGGAAGATGAACACCACTCCCCGACCTCTCTATCCTTCCGAGGGAGATCCTCACTTCCTAGAGGAGAAAAAACTTCTACTTATCTAAGAAAAACCCCCAGAAAGAGAAGGATGCAAAGAACTGGGGTCCACCTTGAAGCGCAGAAATTGAGCACCTTACGCCGTTCCAATGTAGACTCCTGCACCTATAACCAAACCCCCATCACTGCAGAAGGGGCCCCACTAACTCCACTGGAGACTGGAAACTGAGGGTACTTGACCAAAACAAGTATGTCATCCGGACCTCTAAGAACCTGAGCTGAGCCAGCAGCGGCTCTGCTAACCTGGTGCAATACCAGGAATTGGCGAAGAGAAAAGCAAACAAACGGGAGGCAAAATACCCACTGCGAGCTCTGCACTAGCCATGGAGAAGAAACCCTGCTAACGGGAAGAAACAGAAACAATGTGTTCCTCCCAGAGGTGCAACTTTATTAAGCAATCCACCCAAAAAGGGGGGTCGGGGGTATAGGCACCTTGGGATAACTATCGTGCTCAGCAATTGAATGGTTGTGAAGGGATACTGGGACCACAGTCCCTTCAAAACTGAGGCTTGGACCTCTGCATGCATGAAAGAGAAAACCTGACTGGTTTCGCCGGACATCAGGGGAACGGGTCAAGGAAAGAGAACTGTCAAGGGAAATAAAAATGAAAATTAACAACCTCCTACAAACTGCAACGAGAAACAAACTCCCTTGAGGGCAAAACATTTTTTGCTTGTACTCCTCGAGCAGAGGAGAGACTTCATACACCGCTAGATCAATTAGCGGGACAGGCAAAGCCTTGGGAGGAAAGGCTATAGGGGCGTTCTCTATAATGTAACCATTGGTGATCTTTTCCCCATAATACCAGCAAATGTTTTCTAAATACTGTACCAGGGACCGAACCTGGGTTGGGGAATGTTGTCTTGCTTACAAGACTAAAGATTTTCCTTGCCCCCCGCACGGATTCTAATATTGGCTTTGTATAATGCCATCTTGGGACAGAGACTGAGGGAAGCACGCCGCTCTTTCAAAATGGAGGAATTGGTGTTGCCGAGCAGGCAAACCCATCTGTACGTCAAGCCCCGCAGTCCCTGCACGTCAATAGGGAAATTATTGGTTATTTCCCTCTTTAGCCAGCTGAGAAGAAACTGGTAATTAACTCAACACATGGTTACCACCCTCCCAGTCCTCATCTACCCCATCCTTGGGGTCTTTCCCTTTCCTGAGCAAAGAAAGTATACCAGGACTGATTGATCCAAAGAGGGCAAAAACAAAAGAGGGCTTGGGGGGGGGAGGCTTAAAAAATGTTAACGCCTTATGAAGGCCAATAGAGTAGAAACCTCCAATTATCCGTACAAGCAAAAAACAGGCACTGGGGGAGCAGTGATGGAAAAATGCAAGCCAGCAGGCCAATGAGGAACAGACTGGTACTGTGGAACACCTTCACGCTAGTCCCTGACCTTTCCTTGGGGAGGGGAAATGCCTAAGAAAGTGTTGGACTGAGTTGTCCTGTAAATAACTAAGCTATGGGGACAAACACTATTTTCTTTGAAGTACTGACTAAATAAATAAATAATAATTAATATAAAGTAATCCTTACCAGGGAAGTGGGTTTAAGCCCGAACAGGGCCCTTATAAAAAAAAGCTGATGTTTACTGAGCCATCTGGGCGACTCCCAATAAGAAAAAATTGCTAAAGTGCTTCACACAAATCTTAAAATATTGTTTAGGAGGAATACACTGAGCAAGTGCACCTCAAACTGCTCACCCTAGCAGAGTGTGGTAACCAGCAGTACACGAGGGGGTAACCTTGCACTAGAACTCAGGCAAAGCCTGAAACCGAGCAGGTTATGGCACACCTACAGTGAAGGCAAATCACCCATCCCATGCGCAGCGCTTAAAGAAAACCGTAGACTGGCAGCGCATCAGGCTCTTGAGCAGGCGGATCATTGCCAAATACAAACTGAAAATATATCAATTTAAAATAGCAAATTAAGAAATATGAATTAAAAACATCAATTACAAAAAGATATACATGTAAAATATATATATATATATATATATATATACATCTATACTCCAATACACATATGTGTACACAGCGGGAAGCGAACCCAGGTCCTCCCGCATGGGAAACCTGCAGCCTTACTATTGAGCTATCTGGCTTCCAGGCTGAAGCAGAAGCTTTCCCTTTATCTCAAAACAATTGAGGGCCACGTGCGTCGGGCTAAAGACACTACATATACATATATGTAAAAATATATAAAAATAACCTAATATAAATAATATATATAAACATAATAACGCCCAAGAGGTGTTCAAAACATAGAGGCCCGTGCGCGCAGGGTCTGAAGCAGAAGCTTCCATCAGACCGGCGCGCGTCGGCATAGATACGCTCAACAACGCGTGTTAAATGAAAAAAGGGGTCGCACGCTACCTATATTATTTTTTAAAAAGACATCATTAGTTCTATACAACACGCTTAATACCAAGAGGCGCTAACATTGTAACACACATCCCTTTAATAAAAAAGCAAACAGCCGCACGCGGTCTCCCGGATACAATGCTACCGAAGCAGAAAAGCTTCCCTAACAACATGAAAGGTTCCATAATTTACATATTACAAATACATTTACACCATTTAAGGCCAAAATACTATCAAGGCCTACTACTGACATAGCTCTCAACTCACACGCTTTTGGTGGGTGTCACCCGCCTTGTAAAGTGCTGACTCACCAGCTAAGCCTCCTGCACGCCGATTCCTTCCAATGGGCGTCTCACCCGCCAAAAACAAAATCGGGTGATTTCACCCGCCTTTGCGACACAAATGGTTGAGAGCTATGCTACTGACTAACATGCAAGGCACAACTAAATTAGGAGTGACTTAGCTGTGGTGTCAGCAGCAAAGAAAGAGGAGTTGGGGTTGGAGTAAAGGACTTATATAGAGGAGGGTCCCTGCTCATTGGTCTCCTGCAGGGCATGACCTGTCCTCCATGCTGGATTGGGGAGTTCCCCTACATTGACATTGAACTCTGTTTAGTTCTGTTATTGAAACTTTTTTCTGTATGTAAAAGTTTTTTCTTTGCTGCTGTGGTTTCAGAAGTAAAGATTGTAATGCATAATATGAAGCCTCCTGTCATGCCATAGAATCCACAGCTCGTGAACTATTAGTGATCTGCAACTTTATGGAGCTCTATACAAGCCTACTGCGGCATAACCTAACATGGCATGGCATGCTTCTCTGTAAACAAAGGCCGCCATTTCATGACGCAGATATTGACTCCTTTGGTTACTCTCTGTCAACTGCATACATGCCAACCCTCCCGATTTAGGCGGGAGACTCCTGATTTTTCAGGGACAAATACTGCTATTTTTCACGTTCTCCCGCCTAAAATTGTACTTTCCCCAATGCATTCGTATGGGGAAATTGTTCTCTCCCGATTTCTCTGAAGAAATCTCCCTCCCAGGTGCCTCGGAATGTTGGCATGTATGCAACTGAAGGGATTCTTACGTTTCAAATCTGCTCATCAGTCAATCACAGTTTCATTAAATATAGAACATCGGCTTAAACGCTGAAAACAACTCATGGTGCTGCTACCTGCAGAGGAACCCACCCACGCTTGGCAGTTTCAGCATTTTGCCATGTGATGAGACACATTCAGGTCATATCTGGTTAGGCAGACAGATCCAACTTGGTCTGACCTGGAAAGTGGGGGGGGGGGGATTGTGGTTTTCGCGCTGTATGTTTGTGTAGCGTTGTCCCTTGCCGATCATAACGCGAAATGATTCCGTGATCTAGTAGATCTGAGTGACTAGTTTACATTATTTTGTGTGCGTTTTCATTACAGAGTGCAATGATTTATTATATATTGTGCTTTTTTTAAATGTTCTAAATATTAAGGGACATGGATCATGTGCATAGCTCTCAACTCACACGCTTTTGGCGGGTGTCACCCGCCTTGTAAAGGGCTGACTCACCCGCCAAGCCTCCTGCACGCCCATTCATTCCAATGGGCGTCTCACTCGCCAAAAACAAAATCGGGTGATTTCACCCGCCTTTGCAACACAAATGGTTGAGAACTATGCATGTATGTGTGATGAACCATAATAAACATGTGAGGGTGTTGTGGGAGGGGCATTATTAGTGATGTTCCTATTGAACTATTAATTTGTTTCTTGATGTAGCGGATGTATTTGGCAGGTATTGTGTTCATGATTTGTTTTTTAAACCAACAATTACTAAAAGAAACCCGCTACTTCCGGTCACGTCCACGCTACTTCCGGTCACGTTTACCCATGCAGCCTCGGACATTCCTGCAACTTTGCTTCGGCTTCCTGTGTGCCGAGTTCTCTCAATGCACGCCGTGTAATAGTCTGTCCTCTTGCCGGTGGCTCTTGCTATGAAGACCCTGGATCTCCAGGCAGCAGAGACGCCATGTTCTAGTCCTGGGCTCTTGGCCTTCACTCTCACCGCCCATTGCATTCTGCAGCTTTAATCCAATTTGTTTCATGTTGAACAACGTCTGCACGTGCCAGAATGCTTTGCTTTGTAACCCAAAAGCTGAATGATTCAAACATGGAGTGCCTATGACATGGGGTCGTGTGGTTCCTTTTCCCCTGGCCAATGGTGCTGCTTGTTTTGTTGAAAGTGGGTCTATCTACAGTGGTGACCACTTGTCCACGGTGGAAGACCTCAGAATCTCTATGTCAGACGCGCCTCCATTGGGTGCTGGACACGGGCTGACCGCGCTCTTGATGTCAGATCCCATTTTATACTCTGCTCAGGAGGCCTACATTTAGAGCCGCTGTTACCTTGACCTGGGGAATCCTACTAAATTGAATAATCTTGTGTGCACTGCTTGGTGCATTATCATTCCCTGCCCCCATAGCTGTTCCACCCTCCTTGCCTTAGGCGCTCTGAGTCTCTGCCCCATGGGCCTCCTTCTGCCATCAGTGTCACTAGGCAGCCGCCTCCCCTTGCCAGGTGCACGACTAAATAGCAGGTTGTGCAAATTGTTGGTTGTGTAGATGATAGGGGGAAGTGTGGCACTGCCTCCCCTTCTGGTCCCAGGATCCCACGAGTGTTCACTTGCTGTGGGATATTGGTTTATAAATGTCCAGCGTGGCGGTGCACATCTTTCGCTTCGGGCAATCAGTGCTCTGAGCAGGTATTCAAGGCGTTGCCTGGCTAGACTGAGCAGGTGCAAATACTTACAGCATTTCTGCCTGTGAATAATTGGCAAAGAGCCCTTATCTACATGATACATTTTTCAATGGTTCCCCTTGCTGCTTGCTCCTCACTTATAAACAATTGCCACCCAGCAGCAAATATGCTCTTGAACGTCCTTCACTACTCACTTGTGCGTTTGCACTTGGCAGTGCAAGGATGGCGGTGGAGCGTGATTTTTGTTAGCAATTTGCACTGATGCTTATGGTTTGTGTGGTCAAAGCTGGGCAGTGTTTGCCTTCCTCGCCACTACTGTCATTTAAGCATGACCATGCACGCTAATACACTCACTCCACACCAGCTGGCTCTGAATTGACATGCTAAATTCAGGCTCTCTCACGGCACTGCAGTGATGTTGTGGGATTTGAACACCCCCAGATCTATGTAGCTGTTCGTCTAACTCAAGGTCCCTAGAATGAGGACCCTGCGAGGTGTTGGCGATTGTTCACACGTGCTCATTGGAAGCTGGACACGGTTGACCTTAGTGTTTGACGTCCATCTTTTCCCAGAATGAAGGGCGGTATACTTCTTTGGTCCAGGGTCACAGTCTCATGGTGCAGCTCAGCGATGGGTGTTTGACGTCACCCACTCTTCTTCAGGCAAAAACACACCCAATGTTTTAGAATGCGACTCTGCACCACTCTCTTGCTGCTCCTACTTCCTCCGGCTGCGTCCCGGGGATCCGCCACTCCCAGCTGCCAACTCCAGGGCAGGAGCATTGAGGCCTTTGCCCGTGATGGGGACATTACCATCGGTGGTGTGTTTGTGGTTCACTCCAAATTCGCCTTCCCAGAACCTGCGTTCACCAACGCGCCACGGCCGGCGCTCTGCGAAGGGTAAGAAGATATTTACCACTTGATTCAAAAGTGGGGTGTGACTCCGGGAGGCTGGGTTATGAACACTAAGTAAAGGGTTTTAGGTGCCATATGTTTACTGGTCACCTATGGGCAGGGCCCCTTTTCTCCATGCTTTGCTGAGATGTTTCATGGTCTCTGGTCACATTGTACGGTTCAGGAACCTCAGGCATTCATAATTAGGGAGTGCGACTTCATGTTATGCTCTCTACTGCACGTAGAGATACTCACAGCAACCACTGCAGACATGCCCACCTTTTTGTGTGCTGGTTCGCCAGTTCATGACACATTTTCTAACCCTTCTGTCGTGATAGGTTTGCTTGGGGTTTGAGAGCCCATTGCTTCTTGCTTCCCTAACTCCTAGGTGACAAGTTTAAGCACTTCCTCTTAGTATCTTAATTCCATGTTTCTAGGGCGATGGATTACTCAACTGTCTCACTGAGAGGCGGCGTAACCTTAGCATATGTGGGTGGCGTAGAGAACAGGAAAACTCGCAAGGCCTTTCCTGGTTCAGGAGGGTCTTGAACAAAGAGGTCAGATGCTTTCCCTCAAGTACCTCTGTGCTTTTTTAGTCAAGAAATCCATTAACAATAGCAAACACTCCTTATCTCATTGACTCATGCTAGTGCTACTTCTCTAGTGTAACCTTCAGAAACTATGTGCAACTAACGCAACCCTGTAGCGTCCCCTTTCAATAAAGACTCACGTGAAGGCACTAGTCGTATGTTCAATTCTGTGAATCTTTCTAACCCAACAGGTTCAAGGATCCTTGTCCCTGGTCCTGATTGAAGCATGCATTGGGGTACTATCAATGATAATATGTTTCATTCTAGACCTTTGCCCCTCACTATTAACGACACACTCCTTGGGTCCATTAAGAAGCTTTTGTTGTTACTTTGTCTCAGAAGCAGCCACTGTTCCATTGCAAACATAGTTATGATATGATATATGATATGATTGTTTATTTATATAGCGCCTATACACAGAAGTGTTTCAAAGCGCTTCAAGGAGGGAGGGAGCAAAGGAAAATACAGTACATTCAGTAAAAAGTCCTTGAAACAATACAGAATGTGAAAAAAACTATCGTAATAGGCCTGACGACATTTCTGATAGTGCAAGTGCAAAATAACAAGTAAGGTAGGAGGTAAGGAGGAAGGAAAACAGAGCAAGCAGTAACATTACTATGTCTGACGACAATTTACGCAGTGCAGGTGGAATACAAGAGGAGGGTTGGGAAGGGGGGGGCCGAGGGATAGAGGGGTGAGGAGGAACAGAACAACTGCTGAGCAAATTCATCGGGAAAAATTAAAGCAGGGGAGGGGGAGAGGAGAACAAAGGGGGAGGAGGGGAGACAGACAAGCTACTATCATCGGTCATGGAACAGGTGATAGGAGTAAGTGCTAGGAGGGGAAGACCTCGAGGGAGAGTCTAGGTCCTCAGAGGAGGGGGAGATGCAGGAAGTGAGAGTAGGAAGAGGGGTGGGAAGTAGAAGAGGGTGGGTTTGTGGTACCCAGCGCATAGAACAGGGTGGGCACCTCAAGAGCGTGAGTAGGGTCAGCGCAGAGCAGGGGGTGGAAGGTCACGAAGGTCTGGAGGCAGGGGCACGACGTGGACATACAATTAACATTAAAGGATGGAGATGAGAACGGGAGGGAGATGACCAGAGGGGAGAGGGAATGAGGCAAAAGGCGAAAGAGGGGGGGGAGCAGTAGGTGGGTCAGAACAGGTGTACGTGGCACAATTATACAGAAGTAGGAATCAAGGTAAGTTAAAGCAGTGAATGCAAACACAGGAAACTTGCATAGATAATGGACCGAACATTTACAGTGCGTTTGATTAGAGGAAGAGTGAAACATGAATGGAGTACGGGTAAATCCCCCAAAGCCATGGAGGGCAGGTGTGCGGTATGGAAAACAGTGCATAGACAACTACAAGCGGTATTAACAGTGTTGATTTACAAGATTCTACTGAGGTGGAATTTGAGACTGTAGATGATCAGTTCCAGAAAGAAGGTGGCGTGCCAAAAATACAAGTGCCAAGATCCAGAATGTTTGTTGTGGCACAGAGGGTTTGGGTTTGCCCTTAAATGTAGAGGCTGAAGCAAGAGTCAACTGGCGGTGGGGGGCATTGAAAGTGTCACGTTGGTGCAGCAAGAGAAAGCTGCAAAGTCAAGTTCACCAGGGTGCTGGGTAAGTGGTAGAGTCAGGAAGGGAATGTAGACATGGAACAAGGGGGAGCAAGCAGAGGTGCGTGCACACCTTACCTTTGCGCCGTGACCCTGCATTAAGGTGTTGTACTGAACGCTGGGTGAGGAGGAGGGTAGGCTGCAGGCAGGTCCATGGGTAAAGTCCATGGAAAGGACAGGGAAAAGACAGGAAGGAGCCCTTAAGCGCTGCCCTTAAATGCGCGGACCCGGCTTCGTTGAGAGCTTTTAATCTGTTGCGTGGGTGCTGAAACAGCTGGATGTCAGTAGTAAGGTTGGTCTTACTGCCCCTATGGCAGAGGCAGCTCCCACTCTGCTGTAGCTGCTGTCAGTCGTATTTTTGGTTTTGCTGTGGAGCAATGCTATTGGTAATTCTGCTGCTCCTGTATCTGTAGCTGATTCCTGTGGTAGGTTTAGTCTTGCATTTGCTGATGACAGTGGCAGAGGCAGGTCTCACTCTGCTGTAGCTGCTGTCAGTCGTATTTTTGGTTTTGCTGTGGAGCAATGCTATTGGTAATTCTGCTGCTCCTGTATCTGTAGCTGATTCCTGTGGTAGGTTTAGTCTTGCATTTGCTGATGACAGTGGCAGAGGCAGGTCTCACTCTGCTGTAGCTGCTGTCAGTCGTAGGTTTGGTTTTGCTGTGGAGCGATGCTATTGGTAATTCTGGTGCTCCTGTATCTGTAGCTGATTCCTGTGGTATGTTTAGTCTTGCTGATGACAGTGGCAGAGGCAGCTCTCACTCTGCTGTAGCTGCTGTCGGTCGTAGGTTTGGTTTTGCTGTGGCGTGATGCTATTGGTAATTCTGGCGCTTTTGTATATGTAGCTGATTCCTGTGGTGTGTTTAGTCTTGCATTTGCTGATGACAGTGGCAGAGGCAGCTTTCACTCTGCTGTAGCTGCTGTCAGTCGTAGGTTTGGTTTTTCTGTGGAGCGATGCTATTGGTAATTCTGGCGCTTCTGTATATGTAGCTGATTCCTGTGGTGTGTTTAGTCTTGCATTTGCTGATGACAGTGGCAGAGGCAGCTCTCACTCTGCTGTAGCTGCTGTCAGTCGTAGGTTTGGTTTAGCTGTGGAGCGATGCTATTGGTAATTCTGGTGCTCCTGTATCTGCAGCTGATTCCTGTGGTAGGTTTAGTCTTGGCATTTGCTGGTGGCAGTGGCAGACGCAGCTCCCACTCTTCTATAGCTATAGCTGCTGTCAGTCGTAGGTTTGGTTTTGCTGTGGTGCAATGCTATTGGTAATTCTGCTGCTCCTGTATCTGTAGCTGATTCCTGTGGTAGGTTTAGTCTTGCATTTTCTGGTGACAGTGGCAGAGCTTGTCCTGCTGTAGCTGTCCAGGAAAGCTTGCTGTAAAGCAATTTTATTGTTGTTCATCTAGTGATAGAGGATGTATGTGCTAGGGCTGATCTTACTGTTGCTGATGGCAGTGGTAGACCTGGTCCTGCTTAAACTGATGTGGATTATAGGTTTGGTTTGGCTGTAGATCAATGTTATTGGTGTTCACGTAGCTGCAGATGATCTATGTAGTTTGGCTGTTCTTACTGTAGCTGATGTCAGCGTGGCTCTGTTTTTGCTATAGATGGATGTTGATGGAAGCGTTAGTGTTCTTGTAGCTGTATGTCAGTGGTAGGCTTAGTTTTACTGTTGCTGGCATCAGTTACTGTAGATGTGGTCGGCTGTATGTTTGGTTTTGCTGTGGAGTAGTTGGTGTTCCTGTGGATGTAACTGATGTCTGTGTAGTGTGAAAAACCAAAGGATGTCTCATCCGCTAGTCCTCTGGGACTTTTCATCCAGGTGGCCAGGACAGGGCCATCACTTTTGGGAGGATCACCTGGGTGAGGGGTCTTCGGGGAGTTGGAGTAAAACAGCCGATGGTGAGATACAGTATTCCCCCCTTTTTTGTTCATCTACCCCAAGATTTTCCCAAGTCCCAACTCCCCTCCCTTTATATACAAACACTGGGCTGAGGAACAGGGTGACTGAGAGCAACCAGGCTAACTCTCTCACATTGAACTGGACATGTCCCATTAATCGGGTCAGGCAAAGTCAGACACTTTACACTAAGTGTAAACACCTGATATCAGTTAGCTCTCCTCACACGAATAAAAGGCAACATCTGAACACACACTCTGAGCAAGGTGGAACTCGACAACGAGCAGAACTTCTGGGACGAAGGCCCACCTACTGGAGCAGAGCAACAGACCAATGGACGAGAGCAGCAGGTCGAAATCCCCAAGGGTTCCCAACTGGAGGTTGTCGCCTCCAACAGACCACAAAAGACACGTGGTGAAGGCCAAATCCCACAAGGGAATATTGCATTGTGTTTCAAATACACAAGCGACCCTCCCTGTAGAACGACACAGTTGGGGAGACGAGGCCAAGCTTGTGGTACTAACCCTGACGCGGGAATAGGAAATAGCAAAACAAGAAAGACGTGCACACAGCCGGTGAGTTGGTAAGCGACCTGAGAGACTGTTGTGTGTTAAAGCAAAGGAAGTAGCAACATTACATCAAAAGTGTAGGCTGCACATGTGTGGATGAGACGCGAAGAAAGGCAGACCTGTGAATGAACTTTGAAGTAAAAGGCATCTGTGAGATGAGCGATACTAAGTAACGGAGTGGTCCAGCGAAAGGAAGTAGTCCATTCGAAAGTCTCAGTGAAAGGTACATTGTTTGAAGTTATAAAGCAAACAAACAACAAAAGTGAATGAAGCGAGAGTATGCATGAACTTTGAGTCGAAGTGGTCCTGCGGTGGTCTGTAAAGAGAGCTATGCACATTCGAACATCTTTGACATCCGAAAGGGGACCGAGCCTGATTGAGGGAGACCCCAAGTACAATGAGCTTGTGGAAGGGAGCTCCCCTGCAAGTTTGTGTTGAACTGTGACATGAGAGGTTTGGGCCCAGCAGAGGGGGACCTTTGTGAACTTTACGCTGGAATACAATTTTGAAAGTGAAGAAAGAGACTTTAACATGGAGCGCCAGGCGGCCCTTAATCCACTGTTTGGAACTGCTAAGAGTGTTAGAAACTGAGCCAGAGTGTGTCCTCCTGCCTACAAGGACACCCTTACTCCGTGAGGTTAATGTGAGGAGGAGAGCTGGTTCAACTACCTTTAATCTTTTGAACACTGATTTTTCCTTTGCATACATTTCTCCTTTTTACACTTTTTGTACAAGAGATTGGCAAGGCATTAGGTTTTTGTTCGCATGGGCCAATTTCATTTGACGGACTCCACTAGGACTGTTTTGTTTATCATTTGATGGTCGAGACTACACCCATCTTAGTTATAGGGCAAAATCGGAGTTGCTTTGACCCCAACATTTTCAATAAAGGTTTTACAAATGGTATCCATTGTGTCAGTGTCATACTTGTGATACCATGCCTTCCCTACAGCAGGTTTGATCCTACTGTTGCTGATGTCAGTGGCAGACTTGGTCCTGCTTTAGCTGATATGGGTTAAAGGTTTGGTCTTGCTGTAGATCATGCTATTGGTTTGTTTGTTTGTTTATTTTATTTGTATGGCGCTCCAAACCCAGAGGTAGAAGGGCGCTAAGAATTTGGTTACATATTTGAGAGGTATCAGTGTTGCATACTTCGTACAGGCTTATAATATATACATATATATACAGAGGACAATAAATAGAGCATGTGTAGTGAGTACAATATACAATTTCCTGAATAAGTACAGTGTCTAAGCTAGTAATCGCGCAGGTCTAGAGTTAGTGGTGTTGCTCTTTGTTTAGTAGCCAGCTAATGACCTGCTTCCTAAAGATCTGGAAGGATTCGAGGGTTTTGATGTTGAACGGTAGGGAGTTCCAGAGTTGGGGAGCAAGCACTGTAAAGCTTGCCCCTCCAGCTCTTTTTAGGTGGAATCTGGGTACTAGTAGGCAAAGAGTGTTGGAGGATCTGGTGAGTCTGGTGGCGGGTTTCAGGGTGAGTTTATTAGCTAGATAGGGTGGTGCTAGGTGGTTGAGGGCTTTGTACGTGAGGCAGATGATTTTTAGGTCAATTTTTTGGCGTATGGAGAGCCATTTGCAGGCTTTCCTAGTTGCAGAGATCTGCTCTTGTCTTGGAATGTTGAGGGCTGAGCGCAAGGCGTTGTTTTGAATTACCTGTAATTTATTGAGTACGGATTGATTAGCGCCAAGGAACAGGCTATTGCAGTAATCCAGTTTGGATTGTATTAGGGCCCTGGCAAGGGTGAGGCAGCTGTTGGGTGATAGGAAGGGTCTGCTGGCCCTAATGAGCTTGCCGGTATAGGCAGCAACTGAAGCTGTCATATTGGTATGTTTGCTAAGGTTGGTGTTGGCGTCTAGATAAAAACCAAGGGTCTTTACGCTTTTGGCTATGGCAATGGAATGACCATCGATGGTGATGTTATTATAGCTAGGGTCAAGTTTGGTTAGAGTGTTGGGGGAGCCGACGATTAGGAGCTCTGTCTTCTCATCATTCAGGCAGAGACCATGGGAGGCCATCCATGCCTGAATGATGGAGAATATTTTGTTGATCCGGACCGAGTCTTCTTGGTAATTACCAGAGATAGTGAGGAGTATCTGGGTGTCATCTGCGTAGTTTGTATAGGTGACACCCAGATGATCCAGTTGGTCGAATAGAGGCTTTGTAAATATGTTGTACAAAGTGGGGGATACACAAGAACCTTGTGGGACCCCGCATGTGATGGGGATGGGGTCTGCAGCAGCTGTGGTGGAGAAGACTCGTATGGTTCTGTTTGCCAGGAAGGATTGTATCCAAGTGATGGCAGGTGAGGAGAAGTGGGCTGCGGTGGCAAGGTGATTACAGAGGACCTCATGGCTGACCAGGTCAAAGGCCGCTGAGAGGTCTAGGAGGAGTAGGATTGCGGCATTGCCTCTGTCTTTTATTTCATCGATCTGGCTTTTGAGATCAACAAGGGCAGTTTCAGTTCCGTGTTGAGGTCTGAAGCCAGATTGACGAATTCCTAGTAGTTGGTTGGATTCTAGGTATTCCTGAATTTGGATGTAGGCGACTCTGTCCAGGATTTTCAGTAGGAAGGGGACTGTGGTGATGGGCCTATAGTTTGTGGGTGTGGCCGGATCGAGGGATTGTTTTTTCAAGAGAGGGAGAACCCATGATTGTTTTAGGTTGCTGGGGATGGAGCTATTGGTGAAGGATAAGTTGATGAGTTTGGTGATGAAGGGGGAGAGCTCTCTGGCTGCATCTTTTATGATTTGAGCCGGGCAACTGTCTCCTTTACAGTTAGAGGGTTTCAAGGAGGTGATGATTTTTTGAACTTCCGGGATGGTGACTTTTTTGAACGAGAAGCCTGCGCCGGTGGTGTTAGGTGTGGGTAGGCTAAGGTTGGTGACATTGTTGTTGGATAGTTGTAGCCGTTTGTTTTCGATTTTAGTTTGGAGTCCTAAGATTTTGTTGTTAAGGGCGTTCTGGATGTTGGTGCACCAGGGTTTGTCTTTTAGGCAGGTTTCTGGGGGCGAAATAGGGTTTTCTAGTTCCTTCAAAATTTTGAATAATTCTTTAGTGGAGGATCCTGCCTGAGTGATCCTGGTGTTGTATGAATCTTTTTTGGTCCTGATTATCTCGCTTTTGTAGAGTGAGGATAGGTTAGTGAAGTTGGATTTGTTTTCCGCAGTGGGGTTAGTCTTCCAGGCGTGGTGAGCCTTAGCTTTCTCTTTCCTAAGTAGTTTGAGCTTAGGGGTGTACCATGAGTTCAGATGAGCTTTGGGTTTGGCTTTGCGTATTTTCAAGGGGGCAACGGTGTCCATTGCTTTGGCCATGGAATCATTGAAGGTGTCAATCAGCATGTTTAAGTCAGCGTTAGCTGGGAGAGCATTGAGGGTAGGTAAGACCAATGGTAGCAAGGCTTCCGCAGTGATGTTGCGTTTGTTCCTGGTGGGGCATGCTGGTGCCATGGGGTGCTTATTGGGCAGTACCTGATTGGTGTTAAGCTCAAGGGGGATCATGTGGTGATCGGTCCATGCCAGGGGTTGAGGGTCTTTGCAGGTTGTGTTACAGTTGTGGGTTGCTACCCAATCAAGGGTTCTGCCTTTTTGGTGGGTAGGGAGCACAATGTGTTGAGTGAGACCGTGATCAGTTAGGATATTGGCTAGGGATGCAGCAGGTGCATCGTTTGGGTCTTGGTAGCCGAGGTTGAAATCTCCAAGGAGCATGATTTGTGCTGTTAGTTTGGAGGTTTTGGTGATGAGGGATGTGATGTCTTCTTCGAAGGTCCCGGGGGGACCTGGGGGTCTATATATGAGGTGGATGGTTATCGTGGTTGTGGGGGAGGTTTGTAGTTTGGTTGTGAGTAGCTCGCAGGATGTGAATGCGACTGTGTCGGTTGGTCTAAGGCCTAGGGCGGATTTAGATATGATTGCTACGCCTCCACCTCTGGCGTTTGGTCTGTCCGCTCTGAGGATTGTGTATTTGTCTGGGATGGCTAGCGATAAATAGGGTCCGGACGCTTCATGAAGCCAGGTTTCTGTTAGGGCTAAGAAGTCAAGGTCATTGGTGAGGATGATATCTGCAATTTCTGTGGGGTGGGCAGCCAGGGATCTGACGTTGAGTAGGGCGCCTTTTAGTGTGGGAGGAGTGGGCTTGCTAGGTGCAGTGTGCTTTGTATTCGTTTTGGTGTAAGGTTTGGAGTTAGGTTTAGAATTTGTGGTGGGGAGCCTGGAGCCTAATCTGTCGTTGCGGGTTGTGATGTTGGGAATGAGGGAGAGGGGGTTTGGCCCGGGTGGCTTAAGGCGGGTGGGTGGTTTGGAGGTCATTTTGGTTAGGTTAGAGTTATCAGTGGGACTGTGGTGGTTGTTGGTGGGTAGGTCGTGGATGACGATGGATTTGGAGGTGAGAGGGTGGTGGTAAGTGGAGGGGAAGGGGGGTGTGGAGGGTAGGAACGGAGTGGGGCAGGGGATGGGGTGGTGCCTGGGGCATCCTAGTTTGGCTAGGCCGTCCTGGTGGGCTATGTAGCTGTTGTTGCTACAAGGTACATTGTCCTGTGTTAAGCAGAAAGGGAACATGGTTAGGGCAAACCAGAAGATCATGGTCTGTGGGCAGTCGTGGAGTCTAGTGGTGCTGGTGGGGACTAAGTGACTATGCAGTGACCGTGAGGGGCAGCACAGATTGGATGTGGTCAGCTATTGACCATAAGGCACAACACAGTCTCAATGAGGTCTGTTAATGACCATAAAGCACAACATAGACTAAATGCGGTCAGCTATTGACCATAAGGCACTACATAGATTAAATGAGGTTTGTTAATGACCATAAGGCACAACACAGTCTAGATGTGGTCAGCTATTGACCATAAGGCACAACACAGTCTAGATGCGGTCAGCTATTGACCATAAGGCACAACACAGTCTAGATGCGGTCAGCTATTGACCATAAGGCACAACATAGACAGTGAGGTCAGTAGGTATTCGTGAGCCAAGTAGGTATAGGGCTCTATAGGTGGACCAGCAAAAGACACGAGAGTGTCGAAGGTGTGAGGAGTTTGTGTCAACACTTGAAACTGAAGACTGAATGTTGAGGTAGAGGTAATGTACTTGCATTACCTCGTGAGCGCAGTTTGCAGGGGGTCTGTGCGATGTAGCGTCCAGATTCTTTGAGGAAAGTGCTCAGCTGCCGCCTCCAGGTTATGAGGCGGGGATATGAATGAGTAGCCGGAATGAAGCATGCTCCGATGCTCCCACGGCGAACAGGGCAAACAGGGATGGCCTTTGTCTGGCCTTCGTCGCCGGCTTTCCGCCTGCCGGCGGATGTTGTTAGTAAAATGGAGCGAGACTACGAGGCGTTGCTAAGCAACGTATTCAAGCCTCGTTTTGAAGCCGTGCAGCGCCCGGCATTTTGAGTGCGGAGATCAGCTGTTCTCCGATTGCGGGACAGCTTCGGAGGATCGGGGCCAGAAGTAGAAGAAAAAAAGCCTCGATTACGATTCTGGAGCACGATGGGCAAAGGGGCCTTACCCTGCCTTGTGGAGTCTGCTGATTGTGGGCCTCATCTGGTGTGGTTGCTTCTCGTGGGTCCTCGGTGTTTGCAGGTGAGGGGTTAGGGCTCCTGCCCTCTCCCCTGCCTGGATGGTGTTCCTGTATCTGCAGACAATGTCTTTGGTTTGGCTGGTCTTACTGTAGTCAATGCCACTGTGTGTTCGGTTTCTCTGTAGATGGGTGTTGGTAGAATCTTTGGTGTTCTTGTAGCTAGATTTCAGTGGTTGTTTTAGTCCCACTGTAGATGATCTAAGTGGTTTGTTTGGTCTTGCTAAAGTCTGTGGAAATGCTGGTCTTACTGTAGTTGATGTCAGTGTGGGTTTGGTTTTGCTGTCGATGCATGTTTGCGGTAGCTCTGGTGTTCTTCTAGTAGCTGGATGTCAATGGTAGGTTTGGTCTTACTGCTGCTGGGATCAGCAGAAGATCTTATTCTGCTGTAGCGGTTGTCAATCATATTATTGTTTTTCCTGCCTGTGAAATGTAATTGGTAGCATTGTTGTTCCTGTAGCCGTAACTACGCCTGTGGTAGTTCTGATTTTACTTTTGCTGATGACAGCGGCAGACTTGGTCCTGCTGGAGCTGACATCAGCCACAGGTTTGGTCTTCCTGTAGATCAATGTTATTGGTGTTCGTGTAGCTGTAGATGATGTCTGTGGTGGGGTTGGTTTTACTGTAGTTGATGTATATGTAGGCTTGTTTTTTCTGTAGATGGATGATAGCGCTGGTGTTATTTTTAGCTGAATATCAGCTGTAGGATTCTCTTCCTGTAGGTAGATGTCAGCAGGAGAAATTATACTTCTGTGGTGGATGCCTGCGTGTAGTTGCTTCTTATTGTAGTGATATGTTTGGCCTGGATGTAACTGAGAGTGGTGGTAGGTCTGGTGTTCCTGTACCTGGATGTTAGTGATATGTTTGATCTTGCTGTATCATATGTCAGTGATAGGCCAATCATTGGTTAGAACTGGTCTTGTTGCCATTCAATATTGGTTATAGGTTGGGTCATGCTGTAGATGAGTGTGCTATGGTACGCTGGGTCTTGGTGTAGATGCATGTCAACGGTACGTCTTGGTGTAGCTGGTGCCAGTGATAACTCTGGCTTTGCTGCAGGTGGGTCTCTGCGGTAGATCAGCTCTTACCATAGTTGATGAGAGTAGTAGATCTAGTCTTTCTGTAGCCACTGGCCAATGTACTGTCTGGCCGCGCTCTAGGTAGATGCCAGTTGCAGGTGTAATGTTCCTGATGGAGGATGTCAGTGGTGTTTGTATTTCACATTAGATCCCTATTGGAGAGATGGGTAATGTATATGAAGTTGTATCTCAGTGGTACGTGATATTTTAATATTGTTTTTCTTTACTGTGATTTAGTTTAAATAAATTTTGCACAATGTTTCCACATGAAATAGAATAAAGAAAAAGTCCATGTTACACTTCATCCAGTCAAAAGAAAAAGTTGAACAATAAATTTCAATCTGAAAAAATTTAAATTCGTTTCAACGTTTGAATCTTGAGCATTTCTCTAGAGTTCATGAGCAATTAATATCATTTAAAAATCAGACAAGTGTTTGTTTTATGAAAGGTTTGTAATAACGCAATGCATAATAATAATTTCAAAAAAAGAAATCGGACAAGTGCCAGAGTTAGAGACACGTTCTCTCCCCACATATGTCTCGACCACAGCATCTCCTCTGAGCTCTCCGTGGAGAAACGTGGAGAAACTATGGCTTTCGTTAGGAAAGGATAGGTCGAAGTTAAAGTTTGTCAACCCAGAGCCCAATGCTTGAGCGTCTCCACACATCCGCAAGAATTACAGAAGCGACAAGGCATAGCTCGGTGTGGTTCACCCCAGTGTTCTGTTAGTTCTTTGCTTTTTAGTTGATTTTGCCTAAATTGTATATATGTTGTACAGATCTTGATGCATGGGATGCATTTGAGGTATGCAGAGAGCTTTCTCGGAAATCTTGCAAATTCCTGATAAGATGAATAAGACCCCAAAGCCTCTGCGGTCAGTCGCCAGTCATCCCTAAACATTTTTCTTTTCACGGCCTCTGGAATTTCCCTCAATTCCCCCTCAGAGGATCAATATTCTCCAACAGTACACCCATAGAGCTTCTAAACAAATTGACAGATTTAACAGAGGATGTAATACAAATTGTATGGAAATCCTTGAAGATGTAATTGCGTGTTGGATAAATAAATTTGTGTAGGATCAGTAGCTGTCTCCACTGAAATCAGGCATTGAGGGAAATCAGATTTTATTTGTGTCTCAAAATGTCTCCGGTTATAGCACTTGAGAGCCCCAACACATTTTTCCATATCATGGCCTGGATTGTATCCAAGGTAGATCCAAGATTAACCGATGCAATATCCAGGCCATATAATAGGTAGTCTCAATCTTCCCTTGATAATACTTTATGACTGGGAGACAGGAAAACCTGCACAGCTTCCTATAGATTATCTTCATGTAGGACAACAGGAGTATCATTTTTTCTTTCGGCATGTTCGTCCACATATTAACGGATGACGAATTGGTTGGGTGGTAGCCAAGATATCGTATATGAGCCACATGTTCAACTCTATTGATAACCAGGGACCACCACAATGCTTTGGGTTTCCTATTGTTTGAAAACACCACCACATTAGATTTCTGTTCATTAACCTTTAGATTGTTTTTAAGGGTATACCGAAAAAAGATTTCCAGCTTCTTTTGGAGGCCCTGCGGCGTCCTGTGAAAGATGATAATATCGTCAGCGAAGGCCAACCAATGAACCTTTAAATGGCCCAGTTTGATCGGAACCACTTTTTGGGTGGCCCACAGTTCTTGAATATCTCTCAGGTAAAGATTAAAGCGAGTCGGTGCCAAAGTACACCCCTGTTTAAGCCCTAAATTCGTCAAAATAGGCCTCGATATCGACCATTCCTTGATGAGATGAACCCTCAACCTGGAGTTTTTATGCAATAGTGCAATCAACTGCACCAGTTTCCTCGGCACCTTGAATTCCGCTGGTGACAGTTTAATAAACAAAGGAATAAGGAACTGGGTTATGGTCATTACACAATGAATCGTCATATGTTTACTCATGTAAGTGAACATATGACGATTCAATATCATGTCCACCATATTTTGAGCTGGGCTTAGCCTTTCATCAGTGGTAGGTTTGTTTTGGCTCTGTTTGGTCCTTTGTGCGAACTGTGACATATATTTTATGATGTGCCATTGGTGTGTCAGATATCGGTTTTGCTGGATTCATTACTTATGGGCTTCGTCTGTCATATGGGTGAATGTGCCAGAGGCAATACAGCTGTTTCCGAAGGGGCCACGCGATGCATGCTGGTGTTCAAACACAATGTAGAACATTAGCACCCGAGGGGCATGGTGAAAATTTGACCGACACAATGTACCATGGCTTCCTCTTCAAGACAGGATGCTGGTCAAGACTGCATGTATCATCTACAAAGCTGTCACGAGTAGCATTCCATTGTACCTGGCGGATGTCCATGATTATTTCGATTCTGAAAATTTCGAATTCGAAAATTATGAATTTCGAAATTTTTCCTAATGCCTATAATCACAATCTTCACCCCTGCCCGCTATCCCCCCTCCCTCCACCTCCCTTACACTAATACTTTCCTCTGCCATCCAAACTTACCTGTTCTTCCTCACTGCAGCACACACACAGGTTCGTGAATTCCGCCTCCCTATCTAGAGGCGGAACATGAGCCGCAGGGTGCCTTTTTCCCCAACTTTCTTTGTGTCCGGCTTTCCCGATGCCATTATAGCGAACAAGGGTGCAGGGGACACCCCTGCTCCTCTTGTTAGTTATAATGGCACAGTTTGGTGTATTTCTTCTAAAGTTTCGGCTGTACGTAATTTTCGTGCATCTGAAATTCGAACAAATATACCATATGGTTATTGCTAGTCAATGATTACTATGGATAGCGTACCTGTCGGCTAAGCTCCACATAGCTAGTGACACACGCTCCTTAGGCAGCAAATCAACAAACCTGCTCAAATCACAACTCGTCCGCAAAGAAAGGACCCGCAAACAATCCTTCTCTTGTCACACACCTACCCTCTAGAACTTGATCCCAGTATCGGCCTGAAATGCCCCCCAAATTACTCAATTTTATTTTGCAAATCTCTCAGAACGTGGCCTTTTCAACAACACCCGACTAAGGACTAATCCCAATGGGTGCACAGACCAATACACAGATAGCAATTCACAGGACCGCACTACCGTTAAAGGATACCTGGCCTAGCGTGGGCTTAACACGCCCTGCACAGCGCTGCACTGCTCTCCAACTAGGTCTGCGCTTAAGACAATAAAAATAAAAAATAGAAATAAATGGTGGGCTGGCACAGGACATAGCAAACGTTCTGTTGCGCCACACTGAGAACAGGAAAGGGGGTGAGGAGAGGAGGTATCAGAGGGAACTCCCTTTGAACAGCTACCCCAGTCCTCCCCCCCAAATGTGTACACATATGGGGTCTTTTCTGTTAATGATGGATATACGTCAGTGTTACCTTGGTTTGGTAGGTGGAAGTGTTGGGTTTAGACGGTTTCACTGAGAGGCTCAGCACTGCCTAACCTGGGTTTAAGCAGATGGTTATGTATGTGTAGAACTGCTTAGCTGTTGCTTTGGACCGACATCAGTAGGATTCAGCTGAAGTGTTCACCTGGTATCAGTGGTCAGATAGTTCTATGTTTCTCTTTCTAGGAGTGGGTGCTTAGTCATGGGCCGTTAATGGTTTTCACCGTGGGGTGTTCCATAGTGTCTTACCTGGGTGGGGATCAATGAGTTTAGCAGGTTAGGTTTGATCGGTTAAACACAACCTCCCACCAATTTTTCCATCCCTGACGTATCTTCCCCACCTAGTTCCCACACAAGTCCTCCTTGCTGTGTGTAGCCTCGCCTTTCTTTTCTACAGTGCTTTTCCAGCTAGGTTTTGTGTTATATTTAAATACATACACCCATACACACAGGTGCATACAGACACCCATATATAGACTAGCTATTGACCCGCTGTGTATTGATTGGTTGAGTTGCGTATTGATGAGATCTCACGGTGATGCCAGCCTTGACGTTGCCGTTCTTTCTCCCAGCTTCCACATACGCTACTACCGGGACGTTTTGGCCATGGTCTTTGCAGTTGAAGAAATTAACACCACTCCGGATCTGTTGGCGAACATCACCCTGGGCTTCCGCATCTTCGACTCTTGCATGTCAGAAGTCCGGGCCATCCTGGGAGTGCTGACACTGCTCTCCGGGACACAGGACCCGGTGCCTGGCTACGGCTGTCAGAGCCATCCCTTCGTGGCAGGGGTTGTTGGAGAGCTGATGTCCTCTCTGTCCATCCCCATGGCTAGGATGTTGGGGGTCTATCACTTCCCCCAGGTGAGCAGAACATGCAGTACTCATAAGCTCGTTGTTGTGAATGACTGTGTTTTTCCATTGAGCAGGGAGGTGCTGTCATCATTCCTGTCCAACTTGGATCCCAATCTGGAAACCAAGTCTTTTAGGGGTTCCTGTGCAATATCATATGGGTCACCCGCTAAGGCCACGGGGGCCCCTCCACCATGCCTGATACTCTAACATTGGGAAAGGGAGAATGAAAACGGTGCCCATTGGCTGATGATGTGACTAGATTTGTGACTGGTTTCAACAAGGTTCCAACAAGAGGTTTTTGTATTGGTTTTGTTGACATGGTTGACTCTGGGACCGGATGGCCGTGCAGAGAGCAGACAAGCAGCGGAAGTAGTCCATTTACAGTGCACCTTTACATATTGCAATGAATATGTGAGTAGTGCTGTGCAAGTTCCGGGGGTAGGGTGGTGAGACACCATATGATAACAGAGTGTCATATATAGATATTGCATCTCTGGTTTCATAAATCTATATTTGCCTTTGATAAGTAAGATGTTAGGGGTGGGCAGTCTGCTCAACACTCTGAATGGGGCTACAAACACTTCAGTTAAAGCAACGTGGAGTGGGTCACTTTACCGCAGAAATGTTTCCACGGTAAAGGATCTGATCCGGTAGCAGTCCTGGTGATGGTGTCTGGGTAGATTAGCTGCCATTGTTTTCGTCCTCTCTGCTTTACGCACCGCTGGGCCCCATGGACTTGCCTTATCCCCGTTTGACTCTCAAACGTCCTGTCTGGCTGCTCTGTCAGCTCGTGGGTGCAGCCTCCTAACCAGACACAGAGCAGTCCTTTCCACGTTCCCTTATCACCCTTGCTAAAGGCTAGCATCGTTCCTAAGCATAGACATGTGCAGAAGTTGTCTGGATCGCCCGTCTCCCTCACTTATTGCGAGATAACTGGTCTGTGGTCTCTTGCTACAAGTAACTTTACCTTCTCCCAGAGAGACACTTCTGACTGGGTGTCTTGGGTCACAGGTCAGTCTCTGTGTCATGGATCAGTGGTAAATCTTGTTTCACCCTGGAAGACTAGTGTCCATGTATCATAGATCACAGGTCAGTATCGCCTCTTCCAGGGAGACGCCCGTCTCTGTGTCATGGATCAGTGGTAAATCTTGTTTCTCCCTGGAAGACTAGTGTCCATGTATCACAGATCACAGGTCAGTATCGCCTCTTCCAGGGAGACGCCCGTCTCTGTGTCATGGATCAGTGGTAAATCTTGTTTCTCCCTGGAAGACTAGTGTCGATGTATCACAGATCACAGGTCAGTATCGCCTCTTCCAGGGAGACGCCCGTCTCTGTGTCATGGATCAGTGGTAAATCTTGTTTCTCCCTGGAAGACTAGTGTCCATGTATCACAGATCACAGGTCAGTATCGCCTCTTCCAGGGAGACGCTTGTCTCTGTGTCATGGATCGGTGGTAAATCTTGTTTCTCCCTGGAAGACTAGTGTCCATGTATCACAGATCACAGGTCAGTATCGCCTCTTCCAGGGAGACGCCCGTCTCTGTGTCATGGATCAGTGGTAAATCTTGTTTCTCCCTGGAAGACTAGTGTCCATGTATCACAGATCACAGGTCAGTATCGCCTCTTCCAGGGTGACGCCCGTCTCTGTGTCATGGATCAGTGGTAAATCTTGTTTCTCCCTGGAAGACTAGTGTCCATGTATCACAGATCACAGGTCAGTATCGCCTCTTCCAGGGAGACGCCCGTCTCTGTGTCATGGATCAGTGGTAAATCTTGTTTCTCCCTGGAAGACTAGTGTCCATGTATCACAGATCACAGGTCAGTATCGCCTCTTCCAGGGAGACGCCCGTCTCTGTGTCATGGATCAGTGGTAAATCTTGTTTCTCCCTGGAAGACTAGTGTCCATGTATCACAGATCACAGGTCAGTATCGCCTCTTCCAGGGAGACGCCCGTCTCTGTGTCATGGATCAGTGGTAAATCTTGTTTCTCCCTGGAAGACTAGTGTCCATGTATCACAGATCACAGGTCAGTATCGCCTCTTCCAGGGAGACGCCCGTCTCTGTGTCTTGGATCACAGGTCAGTATCGCCTCTTCCAGGGAGACGCCCCTCTCTGTGTCATGGATAGTGGTAAATCTTGTTTCTCCCTGGAAGACTAGTGTCCATGTATCACAGATCACAGGTCAGTATCGCCTCTTCCAGGGAGACGCCCGTCTCTATGTCATGGATCAGTGGTAAATCTTGTTTCTCCCTGGGAGACACGTGTCCATGTATCAGAGATCACAGGTCAGTATTGTTTCTTACAGCGAGACGCCTGTCTCTGTGTCGTGGATCACAGGACAGTCTCGCTTCAGAGAGAAACCTGTGCCTGTGTTTTGTGGATCACTGGCGATTATTCACCTTTCTATCGAGGTTCCCATGATTCCTGCACAACTCACTTCACCCCCTCCCCTTCTTCCAGGCAGATGCTTGTGTCTGAGACCCTGGGTCACGGGCCGGTCTACACTCTCACATAGACTGCTGTGTATGTTTCTCCTGGTTTCCCTGTGTCTCTATTTTATGGACTATCAGTCTCCACTGTAAAGATGGGAGTGGGAATCTGAGGATTTTCTATGGGAATGCTGGCTTGGAAAGTAATAGAAAAGCTTGCCTTGGTAAGAGGAACCAGGTAACCTAGGGTCTGGGAAAAGCTTTGAAAGGCCCTATTTGTACTAGGACTTGGACGTTCTCTGAAACTCTAGGTGATGCATTCCCCTTATTCCCCCATTGACTGATGCCCCATTTCTCGACTTCATAGTGAAAGATTGAGTTTGACCTGCCAAGTGAAGGTCTGGGCCCATGGGAGACAAGCACCAGGTAAACTATCCAGACTTTGGATGGGCTTATGGATAAGGAAGTGTTATGGAAGTACTTCTCGCCAAAAACATGGAAAAGTAAGGACCACATGACTCTGAAGCTTGCGCTTGAATATGTTTTTACCACTCATGGAAAATCTAGAGATTTATTATAATATGCTTTGCGTTGCATAGGCTTGGATAGCTCAGGAAGTCTCAGCACATAATGAATCAGACATTGGGAAAATCCTGGAAAACAAGATCCACACTTTTTGTACTTTATGATTTCAGAAAATCACAGTCAAAACCACAGAGGACTTTTCCATCCTAGGGTTTTCATCTGTCCTATTAAAGTTCACCGGTTCTGCCACTCCCATACTGTCCCATATTGCCTTAGTTTGCTGACGGAAAGCCCATGACGGCGTAACTGTGCGCAGCTAATTAAATCTTCCTATACTAGCCTTCTTTTCTGTCCCCATTCTTAAAATGTTGGCTTTATCTTTTGTTTTATTTTTTAAATGTTTAACCAAGAAATAAAAAAAAACTGTTAAAATGATGAATGAAAATAAATGCTATGCTCAGAAGGGGGAAGGGAAGGGAGGGGACATTTTCAAGTTGATGAAAATGTTGATATACAATTGAATGTACTTGTTGAAGAGTAAACGTTGATGGTTAACATTTCATTCATTGAGCTATATTTGTTTAGGAAAATGAAAACCTAATAAAGAATACATAAAAAAACAGGTGAATAGAGTATAGAATGTCTGAATAATTTTCATTGTGATCAAAGAATAAACATGGCACTGTCTCCTTGTTTCCTCTGGCGTTTCGAGTGACATTCATGAAAAAGAAATTGTGACAGTGCTGCAGAATACGTTAAACAATTCATTGTGTAATAAATAGTTGTCAGTCTGGCTGCAAAACGTCGAAATGCACATTTCTGTAGTTGAAAGACCAATAAGAAATGGCACTTTCTGTTTGGACGTTATCCCTCTCAAGAAGGAAAAGGCCAAACCTTCATCCAGGGAGCAAATTCTCTGTTCTAAGTCCAAGCTTCTCGCTGCGCCTGTCTCATGCTCCAGTTCTTTTCAGCTAAAGATCCTCTTCAGAATTCTAGATTGTAACCACATACACTTGTTACGCAAACGGCTAATTTTGTCAAAAAGAATTAATTTTCATCTAATTGATTTAATCACATTTTGAAAAGGAATTAAGATACGTAGCGAAAAGACAGACATTTACACCCTTGCATTGGTGAAGATATGCGAGCGGATCTCGCTCTGAACTTTCAAATTTTTTAAATCTGTATTTGGCTTTATAATCTGTGAACCTAGTTTAGGAGCAACAGAGTTGGCAAGCTCTGGCTGTGGTCTGGGGAGGCCCTGGCTCACAATTATGGGGATCCCCTGGCAGGAGGAACTGAGGGCTCGAGGGATTCCTTAGGTACTCCCTGAAGAGCAGGGTTTTGAAGTCCTTTGTGATCTGCAAGACCTTTTGGGCTGTCCTAATAGCTACCGGGACAGTGATCCAGTGGGCTAGTGCTAAGCAAGAGAAGGCTTGTTTCCTATTTTTCTTAGAGCGTTAGTTTTGTTTTGAGCCTGGCAATGATCATACTCTTGTAGGTGTGCATGCCACCTAAGCCAATGAGCTCTGTGGCAAGTTAAGCGGGCAGCCGGATGATAGGTGCATTAAAGAGTATTTTTGCTGGGATGGGTAATCGGTGCAGTTCTTCTAGAATAGAGCACATGTCAAAATTCTTTCATTGTGCGATCAGGCGTGGGGCAGCTTGTTGAACGCCCTCAGGGCTGATAGGTAATAGGTGAGATGTTGCCGAGGAGGCTGTTCTCTCTGCCAGTGTTTGGGATTACTAAGGACTGGGCCATGGTTCTGAAGTCTTCATGTGGGAAGAAGTATTTGATCTTCCGGAGAAAGATGGAACTCTGCGTTTTGCATGTCCTCAATAAACCTTCTGTTGATTCTTATTCTTCACTGAGACCACTGTACCTTTATCAACTTTTCAGTTACAGCCATATTCAGGAAGGGCCAGTTACCCCATAACTCCGAGCCATAAGGAGCCGCTTGCCTAGCCTGCGTCTCATACATTCTTAGGGTTGGATTACAGAAGCTCCTGGCCACCCAATCGAATTAGTGAGCCAGGACCAGAGAGAGCAGCCTGTGTTCTCTTTATGTAAGATAGCTGCAGATTTTCTAATGTGAGTGATTAGGTCTCTAAGATTTTCTGCATTATTAGGAATGAATCTACAACATTCTGATCTGACTAACACACAGATACAGCCTTTTAAGGCCAAAAGGATGTCTGGGGCCTTATGATTCGGCAATATCATAGTGTGTAAAGCCACTTTTTCATGCGTATTAGTGAAGGATATTCTCAGGGGTCATTTGCTACTTTTTCTAACACTGATGACAGTTTTAGAATCTTGTCATAAGTACGTTTAATACCTACTCCTGGAATCATAACCCATGCCTTCAGAAAATGTCTCCCATCTCGATTCTCTTTTAGCTCTGCAGGGAGACGGTAATTTTGTAAAGTGGTTAATAGACTGTATTTATAAATAGGTACCGTGGGAAGTGGGATAACCCGATTCGATGAAAGAAAACCCTTTTCCGAAAGAGAAAGACACACCATTAATAGCGACATTATTTGTGGTAGACAGAGAGCACTTGTAAGTGATGTCTCTCATGAACAGTGAGCGATGACTGGTGGAGCAGAGAAGGCCTGGCTGATGATGATTGAGGTTGGACATACGCATCTCACCAGGGGATATGAAGGCAAAAAGAGTTATCCACAAAATTAGAACCTGGATTGGGAATCGAGAACTCGAATCTTCCCTATCATTATATCACACTCGAATTCGAGTCACATTCATTCTATTATTGAATCTCTTTTGGGGTTAGTCCGTGGTTAATAGATTCCTGAGTTTTGCCTTCAGGGTTCCACACAATTTGAGGTTTATTTTCTACGTTGTTTTCCAAATAAACAGTTAAAGTTTTATTTGCGTTTTTTGGAATTTGCAACTAGTTAAAAATGTAGAGTGTTGAACCTCGACCATAACTAGTCAGGGATGGCTAGTCGTCAAAGGTAACTCCTATTTTTTGGGGGTGAAATTTTTGTACATAAGCTCCGTTTCCCAATTCGTTAAAAAATGACGATCCCCTCTCAGTGTCGGAAGGCTTCCTCTGCGACCTGAGTAGCTAAATAGGGATCAGGAAGATCCCTACATCAGACCGCTTTTCCGACCCCGACACTGACCCCAAAAGAGAAGCAATAATAGAATGAATGTGACTCAAAAGGCAAAAAGAGTGACATTACCTTAACCACCATAGATCCGTGGAGAGAAGAAGTTATGGGAAGATGTCCTGACCCGTAGGGAGAATCTCAGCAGGGTCACTGGATGGATAAAGGGGCACACGCAGTAACCCTGAGCCACTCTCACTTTCCAGGGTCTCCCACTACATTACCGTTTTCAGTCCCAACATAATTCATTTAAAACCTATTGTAAAATAAATCTAAAAAGGCTGTTAAAATGTACATCATCATTTCCAAAATGCATTGCGTATTGCAATTTCTCAATACCCGAATATTTGAACTGACCCAGAAGCATATTCAGGAAGCATTTCCGGGGCATGCCACTTTATAAAATGCGTGGAATTATCTCAAAAATGAAATCCCTCAGAATTCCCCCACAATAAGCAGCATTTATCTTGCAGATCAGCTATGGATCCGTGATTGCTACACTCAGCGACAAGCGCCACTTTCCCTCCTTCCTGCGCACCATTCCGGGAAATGACTTCCAGAATGTGGCCCTACCGCGCCTGATCAGACACTTCGGCTGGACTTGGGTGGGCATGATTATCTCAGATGACGATGTGGGTGAGCAGGGGAGGCGTGACCTGGAGGCTGGCATCCAACAGCATGGCGGCTGTGTCGTTTTCACCCAGAAGATCCACCTGCTGTACTCTCGTGAGAAGCTCTTGAAAGTGGCAGAGGTGATCCGGGCATCCACTGCGCATGTGATCGTGGTGCAGAGCCCTGAGGTGCACGTGACTGTGCTGCTGGAAGCGCTCCTCAAGCTGAACGTGACAGGGAAGGTCTTCATCTTCTCCGTCTCTTTCATCATCACACCTGGACTCTTCTCCAGAGAAGCCTGGAGGCTGCTGAATGGCACCATTGGTATAGCGGCTAGCACCGGGCAAATGCCCGGCTTCAGAGACTTCCTGTATAATCTCCACCCTTCCACATCCCCCAGTGACAACATGGCCAAGCTCTTCTGGGAGAAGGCTTTCCTGTGTCGGTGGCCAAAGATGAATGAGACACTTCTCTTGCCGGGTAGTGCCTGCTCTGGTCACGAGGTTCTTGCCGAAGGCCACATGTCTGTCTTTGAGTTATATGACCTGACCTCCACTTACCACACGTATGTGGCTTTGTATGCTTTTGCCTCTGCCTTGAACCAACTTGTGTCCTGTCAACCTGGAGAGGGACCTTTTGTGAACGGAACGTGTGCCAACATGCAGACCATCCAGCCCTGGCAGGTCAGAGTCAATGATTAAATAGGGAACTAGTACCTTGCTTGACCTGGTGTAACAACATTTCCTTCCATCAACTGAACATTTCTCTGTGTCAGCTGCCAAAGGTAGCAGGTTCATTCAAAACAAGGTTATTTAACACCTAGGGCCTCATTACGAGTAGGGCGGTAAGGGATACCGGGCACCAGTAAGGAGACCGGTGCCGGCAATCCCTTACCCTTACCGCCCTACTACGAGTTCCCTTAGCGGGTCCCTCCTTTAACGCCTGGTTTGACCAGGCGTTATGGACGGGACCCGTTAAGGGAAATCACAGCCAATAACGGTACTGCAATTTGCGATACCGTTATTAGCAACGGTATACACACATTTCGTCGAATGATTTTACATCGTGGGACTTTTCATCGCCAACCCTTTTATCGCCAAAATTCCCCCCCCATAAATAAAAATAATTTAAAAAAAGGAGTTTTTGGCGATCAAAGGGTGGCGATGAAAAGTCCCACGATGTAAAATCATTCGGCGAAATAACCTAGAACCTTAGCAACTTCCACATTTCCATTGAGCTCTACGGGGGCTCAAATGGGAATGGGGAATGGTTTGGTGAATGGGGACTTACCGGTCCCGCAAGGGTGGACTGGACCGGTAAGTCCCCATCTCACCAAGCCGGACACGGTACCGTTATTGGTGGTAGTCATGGTGCAAATAGCGCCATGACTACCACCAACCTCGTAATGAGGCCCCTAGAAGATGAATTTAAATACATACATTTTATAATTTATATGATCTTCCTTAACATAGAATTGCAGAAGAAAGGCTCTTACCAAAGAAGTCTTTCGACATGAAGCCATCAGCGAAGAATAGCTACTCTCCAACCAAGCCCTCATTAGCGACCCCTAAACCTGCAGTGTAATGAGTGAGGGTTTTAAGAAGTCTACTAGTCCTTCATGCAGGAAAAGGCTCTTGACAGTACGAAACCACTCTATTGCTTTACAATTATCCAGTACGTCCAGTAGGTTGTCTTTATTTAGGTCAGCTTTATCTTTTAACCAAATATAACATCATAGATAGGTTGGCATTAACAATAGATTGTGTGATACAGGAGTCATTTGAGCTTCTAAATATAATAGCTTGTTGGCCATCAATAGACTAAACCCCAGCAGTGTTCCCAAGAACTGTCGTTCAACTAAGTCAGCTGACGGAAGTGATGGTAAGGCCGACCCACCACTTGCATATCAGAGACGTCCACAGCATTCTGAATCATACATCCTTTGAGCTGGGCCTATTGCACCTCCACCATAATGTCTTGTAAAGTGCAATACTCCCCCCGCCGACTGTGTCATTTTGATGGCCATTTTCTTAGTGTGATTACTCGAACACTTCTTATAGGAAAATCTTAACCCAAGTAATAAAAGTTTTCCACTATGTCCAATAATTGATTACCAATAGAAAAGTGGATACGCTGCCTTTCTGCTGCAATGAACCATAGATTTAGGTTTAGCAGCATTACTTGTCATCCTCTGTGTGGTCATACAGCTGTTGTAGCCCTTCAAAAGGGCTTGTAACGCTGCTGAAGTTTGGCCAATGAGCACTACGTCGTCCGCGTAGGATAGACATGGAATATGTATACCAGCCAGGCAAGGTACAAGCAAGAAGGGTATCTTCCAAGCCAGTTAGGTAAAGATTAAATAAGAGAAGCAAAAGTATCTTATGTTAACTTTATTTCCAAAGCGCACGTACACCAGAAGGCATCTTGGCGCAAGAGGCGAACCTACACGACAGCTCACTGAGCTTTCAGACCTTTTCAGAGAACGTCTGAAAAGAGGGTGACCCTCAGTAGCCCGGAGTGGACGCGGAAGTTGATTCCACAGCCTAGCTGCCGCTACTGAAAATGCCGGGTCCCCAATCTGAGAGAATCTAACTTGTGGGATCTTAATAAGGTATGCATCATACGAGCGAAGAGTCGGGAGGGTGTGAAGGGGCGGAACTTAGGTTACAGATATTCTGCACCCAGACCGTAAAATGCACAATGAACTATGCAAAGAGATTCAAAATGAATCCGCTTACATACTGGGAGCCAGTGAAGTGACCGTAGAATCTGAGAAACATGAGCTCCATACAGAGTTTGTGTGGCTATCCACGCAGCCAAATTCTGCGGAATTTAAAGATGCTTAATAAGGTAAGCAGGTTGCACCAAAAACCAGAATTACAATAATCTACAGAACCGAAAACCAACAAAGCAACCACTCGGGCTTGTAGATGAGGGGGTAGGTAAGGCAAGACTTTACGAAGCACCTTGAGTTGGTAATGACCAGCTTGGCAAGCAGCACTCACTTGTGTTTCAGCTGACAAAGAGTCTGAGATCTTAAAACCCAAATCCTGAACCAAAGAGACTGGTGAAGGAAAAGGCCCAAGTGAGGAAGGTCAAAAAGAAGGAGTTCACAAAGAGACAGCTGATGAGGAACCCACCACCAACACCTCTGTTTTATAACTGTTCAACTTCAGCCAATTGCTGCTCATCCAGATACCCACGGATTTCAAACAAGAACTCAACCCAGAAGCTGTCTCGGCCTGAGAGAGATCTAGACAGACAATGATCTGCGTATCATATGCGTAGTGATAACACAAGAAGCCGTGGAACTTGGTAAGCTTTGCAAGTGGCTGGGTGTAGACCTCGAACAGAATGGGAGAGATGGCTGATCCCTCAGGAACTCACAGCTAAGAGGAACTGGTGTTGAGCGAAAAGGAAATTGTGCCCGGTCAGTTAAGAAAGAACTCAGCCAAGTCTAAACTAGGCCTGACAATTCTGCCCCCACCAAGCGATCAAGCAAGATTGAATGGTCGATGATGTCGAATGCACCAGCTTGATCATAAAGCCTAGCCAAGTCATCAACTACTGAAACCAGTACGCTTTCAGTACCACATTCTGGACAAAATAGAGACTGAAAAGAGTTAAAAAAGAAAGACTCCTGAAAAAAAGGACAGAGTAAGCAATTAACTAAAGACTTGAGGAGCTTCAATAAAAAAGGATGCAACGAAATGGGTCGAAAACAGAACAAGCTGTATTCCTAGGGGCTAACTGCACTAAAAAGCTGTGAGAAAGTAACCTTCTTCAGACAGTATCCATTATATTAGGAGAGGGTCCTATGCAAGGCCCGTTCGCGTCCGGATGGGCCCAGACAGGCCTAACCTAGGTGAAGATTCGGCAAGAGAGGCACATCCCGCTGTGCTCGTACCTGTACTTAAGAGTAGCAGTCTGATTATATACACACATGATATTGGCAGAAGCCAATCTGGACGCTCCTGCCGAGTAGACAGCGAGAAAAGACTACCGTGATGTGATGCGTTGCTAGGAGAACTAAAAACAAAGGCATGAGACCCAGAGGAGCTGTAAGAGGCCAGGCACCTTCACGCCAAAAGAATCGGCCTCAAGGAACACAAATGAAATTAAAAGAAATATATCTAAGAACCAAACAATAAATAATAAACAAAGTGTATGTATGGGATATGAAAAGAAGGTGTTCAGTCACCTGCCTTGGACACAGGAGTAGCCTGCGACCTGAAAGGAAAGGAAAATAAGCAACCAAATCAAACTTAAGCAAGGAGTAACAAAGTATAAAAACAACTTAAAAAATATAAGAGAAGGAGGCCACAGCAGCCGTACCTGCAGAGTACACATCCTTGTTTAACGCCTCGGCTGATTGAAAAGCTGTTGGTTTTGGCCTCATCGTTACCATATGTAACAAAAGCTCTCGTCTTAGTATGCAGTTGAACCAAGAGGCTAAGAACATCTTTGTCCATGGCAAGCTTTAACAAAATGCCCCACAGGAGTGACCTGTCAACACTATCAAAGGGCGTGGACAAGTCCATGAATCCCAGAAAAAGTTGTTTGCCTTCAACACTCTGTTACTTGACCACGATAAAGGCCAGATTTAGGCATTGCTCTGCTGTCCCTAAAGAATTTCCAAAACCCATCTGAAGGTCGCATAATATCTTATTTTCTTGAGTCCAGATTGACACCTTCTCGAGGAGAAATTTGCCCAACACTTTCAGGGCAATATCAGTGAAGGATATAGGTTTATAACACTTTGACAAGTCACAATTTCCCTTTTTTAAAGATCGGGATTATACTGGAGGACAGCCAAGCCGGCGGCAGCTTCCTTGAGCTATGTACAGCATGGAAAACATTCCACAAAAGTATTAAAAGTCTGGTACACCGTGCCACCATAGACAGATGAGGTCCTTGAAGGTGAAGTTAGAATTTTCTCAATGATTTTAGGATTCAGGAGGCTTTGCTAATCTTTTACCAGTTAACAAAAGGCCAGGAGTTTGGGATTACATTTATGTCTAACACACTGCAATCTAAGTAGCCTGTAGGCACTGGGGGACATTTACAAATTTTATATTTGGTGCACAACCGATACATGATTATGATTTGACGGTGGCCTGATGCCTTCCACTGCGGTGTAAGCTTCTCATAAGGCCCTTCCTTGTGCATCAAACCACTTGTGGAGGCTAAAAGGGGCAATTAGGTTCCATTTTACCATGGTATCTGTGAAGAGACTATACCCTTAAGTGCAGATGTTTGCCAACTATGAGGATTCCTCAGCCTTCTGAGTCCCCGCCCCCTTGCGGCGGCCCAGAGTGCCGTGACAAAAACAAGATTCTGCTGGAGGTCCTGGGACATGAGTAGGTGGATGACTGTGGGGTGAGCAGAAGACTTACAGGGTTACAGGTCATTTGGTCGAAAAAAAAAGGTCGACAGGACAAATGGTCGACGCAATTTGGTCGAAAGACAAATGGCCGAATTCTTTTGTTTTTGTAGGGGTGGGGTCCCCCCCAACCCCTTTTTTCTGCTTAAAAACCCTTTTTTTTCCTAAATGAAAACTTGAAAAATATATATAAAAATAAAAAAAAAATCGACCATTTGTCTTTCGACCAAATTGTGTCGACCATTTGTCTGTCGACCAATTGTCTGTCGACCAAATGACCGGACAGCGACTTACAGCCATCGAATTAGGGAGACTGTACGTACCTCGTGCTAAAATGAGACCACTTGCCACGGTGTATATACACCCAAGGGGTTAATAGGAACTAAAGTGGAGGAGTTGGTACAGGAGAAGAGGGGCAGTTGCGGTCGCAGATACATATATGCCTCGATCGAACTGTGAGAACCATGGGCAAAAGGTATGAAATCGAGGAGCCGCGGAGCTATACCTGACCCCTTACTCAAATATGGGGTTAGTAGCAGCCTGTGTATATTCAAAAACAAATGCATCAACCACAATATATATGTAGCACACATATACTATGGATGTTACAATTTGATGCATTATCATATACAATAGGTAAAATCCATAAAAAGTTAATTATAAAAGCAATATCATTATAATAAAGGCACCCATTCTAAAACCAACAAGTACAGCCTGTTCTAAAGACCAGCAAAAGCTAAAGGCATTTGCCAAGAGGAGGTGAACATAAGATGGTCTATCTTGTGTAAGATTAAGCCTCTTCAGTAATGGGATTATGTGGTACACTGTACCAGACGCAGAAAAACATAAAGTGCATATTAGTCTCTCGTGATTGGCCATTGCGATGACATAAAGGACCTTTGCTGTTAGCCATATGAATCAATTTGCAGCCAATGGCAATTGATGCAGATAACATCGCGTAATCCTCACTGTAACCTGTCTGCCGTGAACGCAGAGTAAATCATGTCCGCTCCTAAAGTGCATATGCATGATCCGTAAAGAAGCAATATCAGATCATTCACATATTACAGCCCCATCCATCGAAACAGTCACATGTTTTAAGAGCCCATGGGTGACTTCTTCCTCTCTAGAGGCTTTGGCTTTCTATCCCTAAATACTGATGATAAACCCATATCTGCTACGGCAGCCTTTACACAGGACAAACCCATATCTGCTACAGCAGACTTTACACAGGATAAACCCATATCTGCTAGAGCAGCCTTTACACCGGATAAACCCATATCTGCTACAGCAGACTTTACAAAGGATAAACCCATATCTGCTAGAGCAGCCTTTACACAGGATAAACCCATATCCGCTAGAGCAGACTTTACACAGGATAAACCCATATCTGCTACAGCAGACTTTACACAGGATAAACCCATATCTGCTACAACAGCCTTTACACAGGATAAACGCATATCTGCTACAGCAGACTTTACACAGGATAAACCCATATCTGCTACAACAGCCTTTACACAGGATAAACGCATATCTGCTACAGCAGACTTTACACAGGATAAACCCATATCTGCTACAGCAGACTTTACACAGGATAAACCCATATCTGCTAGAGCAGCCTTTACACAGGATAAACCCATATCCGCTAGAGCAGACTTTACACAGGATAAACCCATATCTGCTACAGCAGACTTTACACAGGATAAACCCATATCCGCTACAACAGCCTTTACACAGGATAAACGCATATCTGCTACAGCAGACTTTACACAGGATAAACCCATATCTGCTACAACAGCCTTTACACAGGATAAACGCATATCTGCTACAGCAGACTTTACACAGGATAAACGCATATCTGCTACAGCAGACTTTACACAGGATAAACCCATATCTGCTACAGCAGACTTTACACAGGATAAACCCATATCTGCTACAGCAGACTTTACACAGGATAAACCCATATCTGCTAGAGCAGCCTTTACACCGGATAAACCCATATCTGCTACAGCAGACTTTACACAGGATAAACCCATATCTGCTAGAGCAGCCTTTACACAGGATAAACCCATATCTGCTACAGCAGCCTTTGCACAGGATAAACGCATATCTGCTACAGTAGACTTTACACAGGATAAACCCATATCTGCTACAGCAGACTTTAACCAAATCAAACGTGTCTGGACATCCATCGTTAACATCCATCACAGACTCAATATCTCATTGCTCCAAATGGAAATCCATGATCATATTGGAGACATTTCCAAACAGTGGTTCAACGTTAGACTCCATTTATAGAAGGTTGTGTGCCGTACCCGGAACTACGCACAATAATGTATTTCAATATCTCTGCTCCTCTTCCTCAATATTATTCAGACAAGTATGCCCCCATGCTCCAGCAGCATATTGGGCCACTGATTTTGCATTAAAGGCCTTTAAGGTAGGACGCATTCCAGTGCAAAGGAATGGTAAAACGCTATATACCACCATAAGCTTTTTTCATCTTGAAGGTTGCCATATTCACATGATGGTTCCAATAATCTCTTTATGAAATCTTACTCCTGGTTAGTCAAACATTTTAATTGTTTCAAGCTGCTGAACACCAACATATAAACCCAGGTGTTGATGCGTTCTGCTGGAATGGATCATTATAATGGTCCAATTAACATGGACTCACATAGCAGTAAAATGCATACAATCTACTTTTACATGTATTAATTGTTGTAAGGCTCTAGATGACCTTGAGATTAAACTACATCATCCAGTAATTTTCATAAGACATAATGCTTCAGCCCAGTCACATGCACATTGAGAAGGACGGGGGCAGAAGGACTTGCACATCCCTACCACACTGCATTCCTCACCCTTGCCATATACTTAACAGCTAGCCATCTATACCAAATCCCGTAATATATACAATAATGTTTGCCTGTCCACTTGCTTAAAGGCATTGGACAGGTTCATGAAGGCCAGGTCTAAGTATCGCTTTCTGCCCTTAATGTACTTGTCGATGGCCATCACAAGACTCAGACATGGTTCAGCCCTACCCATAAGATCACAGAATCCTCATTGGGAATCAGACAGCATACGGTTATCTTCTGTCCAATCCTGGAGCCTACAACATAAAGCTCTCCCTAAGATTTCCAAATGACACATCACTCAGGGAAATTGACCTATAACAAGCAGGATTCCCAGAAGAGCCTTTTCTTCACTGTGGGGACTGTCACACTTAGTGATCACGGGTCTGGGAACACTCTACTTGTGAAAGCTGCCTTCAATAAATTGCCCAATATGGTGGCCCATAAGTTAGGAGGAACATGTACAGAACTGGACCCTAATAATTCCTCAGTACCCTAATAATTTTATTAATTTTGTTAACTGTAATACTTTTGGTGAAATGATTCAAACTAATATTATTCAGCAATGATGCTAGACTTATAGTGGATGACCCATATACCTCCCCAATATATGTGAACCACTGTTGCTCATACATAGCGGTCAATATAGCGTCATCTAACGGTATTCGCCACACTACCATGGGCCACCATTTTCCAATAGACCCTCGTAGCCTTTGATACGCTTGCATCACTTAGACGTTCCCAAGAAGTAAGCTCACGCGCATGTTTAGGTCTATCTCTTTTCCTTCTGTAGTCGGCACAAGCCAGTGACTTGATCCAGAATAGAGCGTGGATCTTTTAGAATTCTAAGTAGTAATCCTTTGCTCGCACAACATCCTTTTTCGTACTATGTAATCTTACGACTCAGGTCCCTAAAGGGCTTTTCAGTACTCAACAATATGTCAACAATTTTATGAAGCTCTTCAAATGATTTAATGAACACATATTATCCCAGTTAATTGTAGGACAGTCACTTATATTCTTGATAGCATTTACTATTCTAGATTTAGCCGGAGCAGATTTGTTGCAATGACCTCAATTTTGCTCAGCTAGATTCTAGGGCTGCCGCATGAACGCCATGTAATTGCTTGCAGACAAGTTCTCCCTGATGATTCTATAGCAACAGATAGTGATCACTTTCAGGGTGTATTTCAATTGCCATATCTATCCCTTGTCACTGATTTCTTGTAATTACATCATTAGTAGGCCCATATGGAGATATAGTAAAGGATCTTTCACTGGAGAGTCAGCGTTTGTTCTACTATTTACCACAAATATTGAACATTCCAGAGCTAGTGTGATCATTGCGATCCATTGTTTATTCGTAAATTTGGGTTTGAATGTGTGTTAGGGTATTTCCCACACAAGACACAAGAGCCTCAGTGAAAGCTTTAACCAAATCTCTTCTTGTCCAATCTGGGTGTTAAAATCACTACGTATTATGGCAAAGCCATCTAAGATTTATTTATTTATTTATTCCTGGAAGAACAATGCTCTTTTGATCCCAAAAGAACATACAATTGATACGAAATCAGATTTGACGGGAAGCAGCGAGCTTCTTACAATGTGGTGAGTTTGAGTGACATTCTGACCAGGTTGTGGGGGGGATTAAATGGAACAGTCACCGGGGACAATACATGGGTAGACATATATAGGTTAAGGACAACAAATATTAGAAATGTTTAAGTGCAGGTAGGCGGTACAGCCAACTGTGTCTGGGATGTGACCATGATGGATGAAGTGCTAGAGTGGAGACAGTTGAAAGTGAGGCAAATATGGAGGTTAGAGGCGAGGGAATGATGTTAGCTAGATGGCAGATGAGAGGTAGGTTAAGAGGGTAACTTGGAGGCAAGGAGGTAGGCTTTTAGTTTCGTTTTGAACAAATCGATGTGGACTGTCTCTCGGATGCCCAGAGGAAGAGAAATCTATGCAAGTGGAGCAAAAAGAGAGAAAGAGTAGAAGCGAGAGGAAGCACAGGGAGGGGGAGGTGCCACAAGGGTAGTCGAGGAGGCAAAGCAGAGATTACGAGAAGGCTTGTAGAGTTGGATAGATGGGGTATGACAATTCACAAGGTGTCATCACTTCTCCCCAATGGGGAGCCCTTTCCCATGAGGCCAGGGAGTCTCACTAGGATTCACCCTTTGGGGACAAGAACAATCACCTGGGGTACAGCCCATTGATATTGTCACTCCTCAGCATTCCCTAGCCCTCCCCACTGCTCAGAACCATTTTTATTGAAAGCACAACTATGTATTGCTGTAAAACAGGGGATAAAGCTAAATCCAAAAGTACTAGGAAGAAGAAGAGCATAGGAGGCATGAAGGTAATTGACTATGCCAGTACTGGTACGAGGTGGCCCTGAGGGGGCATAAGGATTACATTATCAACAGAAACAAGGGAATTTTAACATCCGCCATGGCGGGACTGAAAATATTGTATAAGTGTAGACGATGGACTAACAAACCTACCAAACCCAACCGGAAAAGGAAACAGGTGTGGAAACCAGCAGGAGCTTCAAACAGTGTGGGAAGACCAGAGACAGAGAAGAGGACGCTGGCAAAGCACGGACGGAGTTCTCTGTGGGTCCAGCTGACGTGGATCCGAATGCAACGCAGCAGAGAAGAGCCGAGCAGCATACCAGAATGAGGTATTTGGGTGTGCTGCGGTGCTGTGGGCACCGGAGAGAGAATCCTGGTGCATCGGAGAGAAGAACCTTTGTCCCAGGATGTCCAGATGGTGTGCCAAAACCCTTCAGAAAGTAACAGGAGGTGCGAGAGTCTCGGATGGGACATGGATGTGGAAGATAGCTGGGTTCGGGGACCCTAACAAATGCAATCACAGCATTCGACGAGAGCTTCCTCATTACAGTGCCGAAAATAAGCCCACTGACCACCAGAGATGGATTGAAGAGCCCAGCGAGTACAAACCAAGGATCCAAGGAGAGTTTCCTCATTGCATTGGTGACAATAAATCCACTGACCACCAAAGATGGGTTGGAGTAGCAGTAATTTCCAACATGCCAGCCCAATTAATCATAGGCAGTACTGTTTCTCAGTTCAACCAATGGGGTGCCGATGTTGTCCAAATAGGTGTGAGAATAAAAACCCAAAAGAGTGGCAGTCCACCTGCAACCACACCATCTTCTGTGGAAACCCGAGAAAATCCACCCTCAATTTTAGAAGGGGAAGCCAGCAGCATTAGGGGAAGGGTATGTAACAAATCGCAAGGTGGCGCCACTTCTCCCCAATGGGGATCCCTTTTCCATGAGGATAGGGAGGTGTGGCTGCTATCTATAAGTCCTCCTAGTGGTGGTTTAATGCGGGAGGACCTCATGGAAGGGACTCCCCCTATGGGGACAAGAACGATCACCTGGGGTACAGCCCATTGAATATTGTCACTCCGCAGCATTCCCTAGGCCTCCCCACTTCTCAGAACCATTTTATTGAAAGTAAACCTATATACTGTTGTAACACAGAGGATAAAGCTAAAGCCAAATGTACTGGCACAAAGAAGAGCACAGGAGACATGAAGGTAATTGACTGTGCTAGTACTGATACAAGGTGGCCCATGGAGGCATGAGGATTAAGTTATCAACAGAAACAAAGGACTTTTACAATCTGCCTGGATGGACTGGCAACATCATATAAGTACAAACGATGGACTAAAACCTGCCAAACCCAGCCGGGAGAGGCAACAGGTGCAGAAACCAGCGGGAGTTCCAAACATTGGTGGCAGACCAGAGTTGGAGAAGAGCGGAGAATGCCAGCGAAGCGCGGAAGGAGTTCTCAGTGGGTCCAGCTGACGCAGCCCCAAATGCAAAGCAGGAGAGACGAGCCGATCAGCATACCAGAGCGCGGAGTTGCTGCAGTGCTGTGGAAACCAGTAAGAGAAGTCTGGTGCATCGGAGAGAAGAACCCCAGTCCCAGGATGTCCCGGTGGCATGCCAAAATCCCTCGGAAGGTAACAGAGGTCTGAGAGACCTGGAGGAGACACAGGGTGGAAGATAGAAGGGTCAGGGACCCTAAGACTTGCAGTCCCAGCATTCAAAGAGAGCTTCTTCATCACAGTGGTGACAATAAGCCCAGTGACCACCAGAGACTGGTTGAAGACCCCAACCAGTACAAACCAGGCATTTGAGTAGAGCTTCTTCATCACAGTGGTGACAATAAGCCCACTGACCATCAAAGATGGGTCGGAGATCCTAACCAGTACAAACCAAGTATCTGAGGAGAGCTTCCTCGTCGCAGTGGCGACAATAAGTCCACTGATCACCAGAGATGGGTCAGAGATCCCAATGAGTATAAAACAAGCATCTGCAGAGAGCTTCCTTGTCGCAGTGTGGCCACAATAAGCACACTGACCACCAGAGACAGGTTGGAGACCCAAACTATTGGAAACCAAACATTCGAGGATAGCTCCCTTGTCACAGTGGCAGTAGTAAGCCCACTGTTCATCAGAGAAGGGTCTGGGATCCCAACAAAAGGGAACTGAGCAAACAAGGAGAACATCCTCGTCGCAGTAGCTGCACTAAGCCCAGTGATCCACAAATAAGGATTTGGGACTTTGCTAACACCAAAACAGTGTGGCAAAGTATATATCAAGCTGAAGATTGTGAGAAAGAACTTTCTAGACACCAGGAGAAGGGAGTCCTTCTCTTGGAGAAGGGGCTAAAGCTCTTGGCTTGGAGCATACTCTAAAGATGACAGGGGAAGGGAGTCATTCCCCCTGGCTTTGTTGTGAAGCGTGCCAAGTAATGCCAGGAGAAGGGAGTCATTCTCCTGGTCCCGGAATGGGAGTTGTGCTAGAGACGACAGGAGAAGGGAGTCATTCTCCTGGTCCCAGACTGGGTGTTCTGTTAAAGACACCAGGGGAAGGGAGTCATTCCCCCCTGGTTTTCTTGTTGGAAGAGAACATTATTTTAAACACTATCCGAGCATCAGGAGAAGGGAGACATTCTCCTGGAGAAGGAACTTTCTGTTAGATTATCCTTTAGTTGTAGTGTGAGGGATAGAAGTAGGTTGTGACACAAGACTGTGGAGTTTGATCGATGGACATTCTGACAGACCCTTTAGTATTAGTTGTAAGGCAGGGAAACCCTTGTTAGCAGTTAGGGTTAGTGAGCACCTTTTTATGCACAAACAAAGGTCTGTAACCATCACCATGCCACCGATGAGCTTCCTTCTTCAGCACCCTTACAGATGATAGATACAATGCTGCCTTTCCATGGATAGATTTGTGAACCAGGAGCAGAAATTTAAATCTGGCCCTGTTTTGCATTCTCAGCCATCCAGCCTGGTGACGGTACAAGGAAATAGGTGTGAAGTGAGGGCGTTCAAAGTGAGTCCTGGTAGAAAATGTTATGATCTTCTCGAGAGGACAGAAAGCATAGTTGGGGAGACCAAAGAGAATGCTGGCACATTAGTCCAGTTTAGAGAATACCAGAGTGGTTAAGAGATGCTTGGCGGTGTTGAAAGGAAGGAGGTGTCTGATTTTCCTAATATTTTGGAGGTTGCGGGGTGCCACTATTGCAGTTTTGGAGATGAAAGTAGAGAAGGTGTGAGAAGGATCATAGATGACACTGAGATTTCCAGCTAAAGAAGGGTAGGGGACAGTGATAGGTGGGAACTGAATAGGCCGGGGAAGACACGAGAGAGAGTATTTGGCATGGAAGAAGAGGACCTCTGTTTTGGTTGAGTTTGACATCAGTGACTGCAACGCCTTCCAATATTTAATGGCAGAGAGACAGTTGGAAATGTGGTTAGAGAGATCAGAGGAGAGTTCACAAAAAGAGAAGAAGATTTGGGTGTCATCCACAAAGAATTGGTATGATAATTCAAAGGAGGAGATTAATGCCCCAAGAGCAGAGGTGTAGCGTGTAAAAAAGAGAGGACCCAAGACAGAGCCCTGTGGAACACTAACAGTTAGAGGAGTGAGTTGAGAGGTGTTTCTGCTCCAGGAGACAGAGAATTGTCCAGGTAGGATTCAATTCAGGCAAGAACTTGATAGCGAATTCCAAGAAGAAAGAGAGTATTGAGATCAGAGGGATCGACAGTGTCAAAGGCAGCGGACAAGTCAAGGAGAATTCGGATAGATGGTAGGTTGGAGTGCTTAGCAGAGGAGATGAAGTTGGAGACATTCATGAGAGCAATTTCCATGATATGATAGGTTATTTACAACACGCTTAATACCCAGAGGTTTCTAAGCGCAGACCCGGGGATCGAACCTGTGTTGCTTTGTGTCATCTTGTTTCCAAGGCGAGCACGTTGCCCCTGAGCTATCCTCCCGAGAACATGAAGTGACCGGAGCGGAAACTTGCTTGTAGGGGGTCTCAAAGGTTGTGGATGTTTAAGAAATGTTTAAGACGGTTGAACACAACCATTTTGCGCACTTTAGAGTAGTGCGATAAGAGAGACACAGGGTGAAAGTTAGCCGGTAGTTTTGGATCACTCCCTTCCTTTTTTAGGAGGGGGATGCCCGTAGCCGATTTGAAAATAGAGGGAAAGCAAGCAGACTCTAGAGACAGGCTGAAGAGTTCAGCAAGGTGAGAGGTCACTAAAAGTGCAATAGGCAACCTTTACTGATCCTTCAGATAGAAGTTGGCTAATCCGTTCCAAACAAGGATTTGGCTGGTCAATCCTTGCACAATTTTTATACACATTTTTATTTATTTATTTATTTATTTATTTTATTTTTTTATACACATTGAATTATAATCTAATTGGTTTTTTACCACAAAATCATTTGAACCCCTGAATATCATTACTTGACTTGCCCACTTGGGGGAAATCTACTTGTAGTTTGCTAGACGCTCAAATAATGAGTCCACCTTCAGCACGTTCATGCTTAGATGATGTAGCAGGTGTAAATAATGATGTAAAACACGATAACTACAACCCGCAACCCGAGATTTTCCAAGATAGGAGCATCCATGGCTCATCCATTGTTGAGATTAAATTGCCCCTCTGTACAGCTGTGCTTGATTTCAGATCGTTTTCTAATTGGATTTCTTCCAAAATTCCTCTGGATTACCAACAATATTCTTCTCTGCTACCAACCCGTTCATGATACCTTCCTTCCTTAGTTCTTGACAATGAGCAGTGCTATCCATATTAACTTTCAGCCCCCTTGATTCATCAGGTTCATGATGAAGCCAATCTGTCTCAGATAAAGCAGCCTCCTTCGATGTGCTATATCCATTCATGTTGAAATTTAGCTTAGATCCGCTCGGCTGCTTCTGGGGTCTAACCCTTGACTGGTTAAACTGGTTATACATAATAGAATGCTTCATATTGCACGTGATTACTCTAGTGGGGGGGGGTGGGTGTAAAGTTAACTAATGAAACCAGTGAAATTGAGGTATTGGCATAAGTATTATTGAGTTGCAATACATGCATCACCAATTACTGATTTCTAAAAAGTCAAAATCACACAATCCACAGAGTTGTTAGCAGTTATACCTAACCATTAGACTCTGCAAACCACTAATGGGTCATTGGATTATATAAATGAGCAGCCCCTAATAGTAGTTATCCAGAAATAAACATTCTTCATCATAAAGAAGGTCGATTCTTCCCTGTTTGGCGGGTGCAGAAAGGTATCTTTTTTAGAATTAACACATACAAACGCCTTACAAACAGATGGAATAACATTAGCTAGCATACCCTCTCAGTGACTTTTCCCCTCGGTATCATCTATGGAGAACTATTATCCATATTCGATTTGTTCTGGCCATTGGTTCTAGTATTAATACATTATGTTACTAAACCTGCATTCTTTTTTATATATGTTTATTTTACATTTTCATAAATAATACAAGCGATCATTAAAAAGATAACATTTAAATACAATAAAAACAAAGATATAAGCAAAATGAACCGTATTAGACTCAATAGCCCCCAAACACAAATGTAAAACACACACACACACTAACCTACAACCATATACTCACTATCAGCTGAACTACATAACCCCACTTCTCATACCAAAAATTCAAAAGTCTAAATATTCATACTATCCATATAAATCATTAAAGGCCGTCCATTTCTCAATATAATCCTCAACCATACCTCTTTTTATAAATGAAATCTTTTCGTAGCTCAACAAAACCTGTAACTCACAAATCCATTCATCCGCCTGTGTATTTTTCATGTCTTTCATACCTTCATTAAGTGATTGATAACTACTATCACCGACCCATCTATCCATCTGCTATTCGACTGAGCTACAATACATCTACCAAATTTTGATAACAGCTGAGAAGGCATCATGACGTACGACACAGACAACAGACTTCAAGTTTTATTAAAAAAAAGGTATTTATTTAACTAAAATGTCAGGATGGTTGAAAGCCTAACTTGCCCTATGCTAAGGTGGGTTTTCCCTATCTGAACGAAACTAAGGAAAGTCGGTGTCAAAGAATTCAACTTAAAAGTCTGTCCATGTCCAAAACCTAGTTTTACAAAGGTAGCGGGCGCCCCTCTCTCGCAAGAACAGACATGATAACCTGTTCAGTGGTTATTAACCACTTGAGAGTTCGCAGCCACTGCTTTTACTCACTGTGCCTTTCACAGATGGGAAATATCCATTTGCATATCAGTCTTTGTCCTGCCCAGGGGCAGTCCAGCACCGAAATACAATGGCAATTCCAATCTGAACGAGAGTACCACCAGCAACCCCATAGACGTGTTTCACCCTTGTTGGGGATCATCAGTGAGGTGAAGCTGATGCCTCTCTAAGCACAGTGAGAGGGAGACCACGTCTGGTTGCCCCCAGGAGACCTAGGGTTACCAATCCCAGGTTCCTTAAAAAATAGTTTTACAAAGGTAGCGGGCGCCCCTCTCTCGCAAGAACAGACATGATAACCTGTTCAGTGGTTATTAACCACTTGAGAGTTCGCAGCCACTGCTTTTACTCATGTCCAAAACCTATCCTTGCCCTCCCAACTATAATAAACCAATGTGTAGGGATGTGAAACTCAAAAGAAACAGTGTTCAACTCAATGTTCTGAGCTTCTTCCAGCTCAGTTTCTTTCATCTCCCCTCCCCCAAGCATAAGAAAGTTGCATGAAAGAAAAGGCTCAAAGGTTACCTTCTTCGGTTCAAGGAAATTTAGTTCATGACCAATCCTTGGGGTTCCCTCCCCCAAGTTTTAAGTTGCACAATCCAAAACATAAAGGGTCTCAGGACTCTATTTCTAAGACACCAAGTAGTTTCTCAACTGATTCCCTTTCCCCAAGACTTAACTTGTGTTAGTCTTTTTAAAAGTGTTGCAGTGGTTTTGTTGAGCTTATTTTGTGGTGTCCTTAGCTTTCGCCATTCAGGGTCCTCTGGTCTAGGCACATTTGTCGGACCACACGATCCACCCATCAGAGGTCATGCAACCAGGATCCCTGGACTCCTCAGCCCCACACAGAAGTTCCTTGGCACTGGCTCCTGTGCACCAAGTTATTTTCACTTGATTCTTCTGCACTGGCCTCCTGGCTTTAGCATGCAATGTTATATTCCTTTGGCTTCCCCTTGGTTGCTCGTGGCCCTGCTACCATGTATCACACACCCTTTGGCAAGTTGTTGCATTCACTCATTAAAGTTCATTGTTCACGGTTTCTTTAGTCTTTAATACATTCAAATGTAAGGTTAAAAATAACTTCTTGTGCCACATAGGTTTACTATGATTTGTGTTTCAATTCAGAGTTCAAAAGCGTTGCTATGTTGCTTAATTAAATTCAAGTTTTACTGCACACTTGCGTTGTCTCAAAGTTAAAGCGTTTTGAAGTTCGCTATTCAATGTGCTCAGTTAATTCAATGGGAAGTTTCCCTATAATGCAGTGTTGAATAGGTATCAGTGTAAAGGTTTCATATAGGTTGGTATTCAGTACACCTGGGTTTCCTTGCAATGTAACGTTTCATATAGGTCGGTATTCAGTATACCTGGATTTCCTTGCAATGTTACGTTTCATATAGGTCGGTATTGTCATGCCTGCTAGGCCCTCTCACGTCCGAGTTCAGCACCCTACATCTACAGCCCAGAGATCAGCCAGACCATTTTATACTCGGTGGCGACTCTGGGGAAAGATTCCTGGTAAACGCCTTCATTTCCGCTAAACATGGCGAACTTCTTTGTCAAACACGCTGCACACATTATCAGTCCACTCGATAAGTATGCGTGAGTATCACATGACTGGACGTCAACGCGCTACTCACGCATTTTACGTGAGCTGACTCTTATTTAAACGGAAGTCTCCCGCTATTCGGCGCTTCTGATCGTTGTTTCTTGGATCTTCGTTCCGGAGCCTGGTTCTACTAAGCAGCTTCCAATCTGCTTACCCTTTGCTAGCCGGACCCGCGCTGCTATTTCTGGTGGTTCCTGAACTGCCTTTCCTTTCTGCTAGCTGGATCCGCGCTGTTGTTCTTTTGGTCTCCTGTTTCATTCCAAAGGTCCCAGCCAGTCTCAGTCAATTGTGGACATTCATGTTCTAGGATTGCCTCCTCATCCTAATCCTCAAATTATTCCTACTTTCAAGAACTGTGCACTGAACTTTATGGACGCTATCCGGTGTGCACCGACCCGTCCCTAGTGCGGCCCTCGTTCCATTCGGGTTAGTCTCCTTACTAACCTCCCCTTTTCCTTCGTTGGTTTTTATTTTTGGATATTCTTCCTGGAACTCAATCTCGTCCTCCAGTCCACACACCTACAGGTTAGTGCATTTCCCGTATCTGACACATACATTTAATTAGGTTAAAATTGAATAGTGATTAAAACTTATTATTCTTATCCTACAGACTGGTGTATCCATCCAATATCTGGACCTTTCCACTAATTACTCTTTCAGGCTGTGTTTGTTAATTAGTCTGAGAGTGGCATTGGTTGGAAGGTTTCAATCATCAAATTCACACTCAGAATAGTCAATCGGGAGAAGCTCTACAGGAACTCAACTTGTATCCTTTATATCAGAGTATCCTTTCTTTTGGTGTTGTTCTAATTATATTCAGTAACCACAATAAATTCTGTAATCTGATTCTTAACAGAATCAGAAGCCATAAAAGATGGAGGGTACCGATCCCTTACAAGTCCTCACACAACTCATAGCTGATTTAAGACATGAGATGATATCTGCTCAGGATACCCTCCATCATCGTATGGACGTTATGCAGGACGCCATACGATCTGCACCACAAGGAGCGACAGGTGGAGAACCAGTGGCTTCCGGTTCAGGCTTTCCTCCTCCCTCCAGGGAGTTACAGGTCTTGATGCCTACACAGTTTCCCTTGGCTCCGCCCGAGAGGTTTATGGGGGATCCTAAATGCTATCGTACCTTCATAAACCAATGTCGTCTGCACTTTCTCTGTAGACCCAGCTCCTTTCCGGATTTGACTACTAAAGCGGCTTTTGTGCTGTCTCATTTAGGCGGTTCTGCTGCAGCCTGGGCCAATCCGTTATTAGAGTCAAACAGTCCTTTACTTTATGACTGTGACGCACTACTATCTGCCATGAGTAAGGTGTTCGATATGCGCTATGCTAACCAGGCGACAGATTTGGAGCTTTTAAATTTACAACAGGGTAACCAGACACTCTTGACCTATCTTGCTCGCTTCAATCAACTTGCGGCAGAGACCCAATGGCCTGAAGACAAGAAAACGGCAGTGTTTTACAAAGGACTAACAGAAGAACTAAAAGACGCTTTGTCAACAGTTCCTGTGGTTCCTGCTGGCTATTCAGAGTTTTTGGATTTAGTCCTCCAGATCGATGCACGACGATCTGCAAGAAAAGGGGAGAAAAAATCCTTTACGTCAACTTCTGGTCACCCTGGTGTGTCTCAAACTATTCCTAGTGAACCTGAACCCATGCAGATTGGCGTTATACGTGGACGTTTGTCATCCGCGGAACGCGAGAATCGCAGTAAGAACAACTTATGTATGTATTGCGGTTCCGCTGAGCATCTATTGGCCTCTTGCCCTAAAAAACCATACAAAAAAGCGGGAAACACCAAAGCTCGGCAATAGCAGGGGTTCCTTTGCCGAGTACCAAACAGGACTCCGCTTTATATGTCGCCTCCTCCATAGAGATAGCAGTTTCTTTGGAATTCAACGGAACCATCGTTTGTTCAAAAGCAATGTTGGACTCCGGTGCTTCTAACATGTACATAGACAACACGTTCGCTGCACAATCAGGTATTCCTATTGTTACTAAAGCAGTACCCGAAGCTGTCAATACAGTTGATGGGTCAGCTTTGTCCTCTGGTTTGGTAACGGAAGAAACCATTCCTATTAAGGTAACTCTGCCTGATGGGCACACTGAATACCTGGTCTTCGACGTGATAGCTGCTCCTCAGTACCCATTGATTTTGGGTTTATCGTGGCTCAGATTGCATAACCCTCATGTTGATTGGGTAACCGGTCACATTCAATATCCATCGGCCTATTGTAATAAAAACTGTTTTTTGGAGTCGAATGTGGTGTCCACTCCTGTGTTGGCCTTCCTTGACAATTCTCCCAGTATTGGGGCCCTCCGCTCTAACACCGTCCTAGTGTCTTCTGAATACAATGCGTATTCCGATGTTTTTGATAAGGGTAAAGCGGAGGTATTGCCACCACATCGACAATACGACTGTCCCATTGACTTAATGGAGGGTGCCAAGATACCAACTGGACGTGTTTATTCACTTACTCCAAAGGAAGATGCAGTCCTGAAAGAATACATTGACAATGCTCTCGCCAATGGTTTTATTCGCCCTTCTCAATCCCCGGCGGCATCTCCTTTGTTCTTCGTCCCAAAAAAGGAGGGGGACCTCAGGCCTTGCATTGATTATAGGGCCCTCAATGCCATAACTATTAAAAACCAGTACCCATTGCCTCTAATCAACGTCCTTCTGGACCAACTGGGTACTTCTGTCATCTTTACCAAGCTGGATTTGCGGGGAGCATACAATCTTGTGCGTATTCGACAAGGCGACGAATGGAAGACCGCCTTTAAGACCCGGTACGGTCTTTTCGAATACCTCGTTATGCCGTTTGGTCTGTGCAACGCCCCAGCAACCTTCCAATACTTAATGAATGATATTTTCAGTGATTACATCGATCAGTTTGTAGTTATTTATCTTGACGACATACTGATATATTCACCCTCCATCCAGGATCACATTACACATGTCATCAAGGTTCTCCAAAGATTGAGAGAAAACCATCTATTTGTAAAAACTGAAAAATGCATTTTCCACACTTCTGAGGTCGAGTTCCTGGGTTACGATATCACCAGTCAGGGAGTTAGAATGAGCCAGTCCAAAGTCAAGGCCATTCTAGACTGGCCTGTACCCGCCTCTGTCAAAACCTTACAGTCATTTTTGGTTTCGCGAATTTTTATAGGCGGTTTATACATGACTTCTCTAAGACTGTAGCACCCCTCACTGCCTTAACAAGTTCCAAGGTTGAGTTTCTCTGGACGTCAGAGGCTCAAAAGGCTTTCGATCTGCTAAAAGAATCCTTCACCACTGCACCGGTTCTACAGCATCCAGACCCTGGTTTGCCTTTTATAGTGGAGGCGGATGCCTCCAACATGGCAATTGGTGCTATTTTTTCCCAGGTCTGCAAATCCACTGGAGCAGAACATCCTGTGGCTTTCTTCTCCCGAAAATTGGCCCCTTATGAAAGAAACTATACAGTCACGGAGAAAGAACTTTTGGCCATCAAAGATGCCTTTCTGACATGGCGTCATCATCTACTCGGGGCCAAATATCCGGTTTGTGTTTATTCAGACCACAGGAACCTTCAAGCCATTAAAACGATGAAGTGTTTGACTGCACGGCAGGCCCGATGGCATTCATTCTTTGCACAGTTTGATTTTCGGATCTCATATCGTCCTGCCAGAGAACACACCAAAGCCGATGCTTTATCCCGGCTCCATACGGTTGTTACCGAGGATTCCAGCAAACCGACTTTATTGGCTGATAAAGTGATTTGCAGTTGCCTTGTTCAACCATCTTTGAAACAAGAAATTATAGATTGGGTATCTCAGCATCATCAAGATGTACAACGTCTGAATCTAGATATTCGTGGTGGTCTCCCATACTATAATGGTCTCTTGTATCTACCAACAGAACACACCCGTGCCAAGGCATTAAACTGGGGTCATGATTCATTAGTCGCGGCCCATCCTGGTCAGAAGAAAACACTGGAATTAATCCGGAGGTGGGCCTGGTGGCCGGACATGTCCAAAAGTGTGATAGACTACGTCAATACTTGCTCTATTTGTATCCAAAGTAAGGGATCGCTCCAGAAACCAATGGGGCTCTTACATCCTTTGCCAGTACCCCATAAACCCTGGTTTATGATATCCATGGATTTCGTGGTGGAATTGCCTCCTATCCAAGGGTTCGACACGATATGGGTCGTGGTGGACTATTTTACGAAAATGGCCTTGTTTTTGCCTTGTCAGGGTATTCCTTCTGCGGCTTGTCTAGCTGATCTGTTTTTGAAACATGTGTTCCGGTTTTTTGGTTTACCCTCAGTGGTCATCACCGATAGAGGGTCACAGTTTGCGTCTCGTTTCTGGAAAGCATTATCAACAGCTCTCCTAATGGATGAACGCATGTCTAGTTCCTACCACCCTCAGACAGACGGACAGACGGAACGGGTTAATGGTACAATGGAACAATTCCTACGGTGTTTGACCTTACAGTACCAGTCTACCTGGCTGGAAGTACTGCCCGCAGCCGAATTCGCATACAATAATTCGGTACATTCTTCAACAGGGACTTCTCCATTCTACGCCTTATATGGACAGCATCCAAGGTCCATTCCAGCGGACCTAGAGTCTTCCGGCCTTGTTCCTAGGGCTGACGATAAATTGAAGGAATTGTCATCCTTGCATTCTTCTATTAAAAAGAATCTGGAGAAAGCACGGGCACGTTCCAAACTATACGCAGATCAAAACAGACGTCCGTCTCCACCTTATAAAGTGGGTATGTTGGTGTGGTTATCCACCAAGAACCTGAGAATGCCGGGGAAAAGAAAGCTGCTGCCACGTTTTGTTGGACCTTATGAGATCAACAAGGTGTTGAATCCGGTGGCTATACGTTTGAAACTACCCTCGCATTGGAGAGTACATCCTGTGTTTCATGTGTCCTTAGTGAAACCGTTCGTGGCCGGAACTCGGCTGCCTGTTCGGCCTGTGGCTCTCTCTGTAAAGGGTTCCGAGGAGTATGAAGTACAGGCCATATTGGATATGAGAATACGTGCAGGGGTTCCACATTACCTCATCGATTGGAAGGGCTACGGCCCGGAGGACCGCTCTTGGGAACCTCTCGCTAATATCCATGCACCCGCTCTGCTGCGCCGGTTCCACGATTCCAGGGGTGTGGCGCGCCCTTTGGGGGATGGCACTGTCATGCCTGCTAGGCCCTCTCACGTCCGAGTTCAGCACCCTACATCTACAGCCCAGAGATCAGCCAGACCATTTTATACTCGGTGGCGACTCTGGGGAAAGATTCCTGGTAAACGCCTTCATTTCCGCTAAACATGGCGAACTTCTTTGTCAAACACGCTGCACGCATTATCAGTCCACTCGATAAGTATGCGTGAGTATCACATGACTGGACGTCAACGCGCTACTCACGCATTTTACGTCAGCTGACTCTTATTTAAACGGAAGTCTCCCGCTATTCGGCGCTTCTGATCGTTGTTTCTTGGATCTTCGTTCCGGAGCCTGGTTCTACTAAGCAGCTTCCAATCTGCTTACCCTTTGCTAGCCGGACCCGCGCTGCTATTTCTGGTGGTTCCTGAACTGCCTTTCCTTTCTGCTAGCTGGATCCGCGCTGTTGTTCTTTTGGTCTCCTGTTTCATTCCAAAGGTCCCAGCCAGTCTCAGTCAATTGTGGACATTCATGTTCTAGGATTGCCTCCTCATCCTAATCCTCAAATTATTCCTACTTTCAAGAACTGTGCACTGAACTTTATGGACGCTATCCGGTGTGCACCGACCCGTCCCTAGTGCGGCCCTCGTTCCGTTCGGGTTAGTCTCCTTACTAACCTCCCCTTTTCCTTCGTTGGTTTTTATTTTTGGATATTCTTCCTGGAACTCAATCTCGTCCTCCAGTCCACACACCTACAGGTTAGTGCATTTCCTGTATCTGACACATACATTTAATTAGGTTAAAATTGAATAGTGATTAAAATTTATTATTCTTATCCTACAGACTGGTGTATCCATCCAATATCTGGACCTTTCCACTAATTACTCTTTCAGGCTGTGTTTGTTAATTAGTCTGAGAGTGGCATTGGTTGGAAGGTTTCAATCATCAAATTCACACTCAGAATAGTCAATCGGGAGAAGCTCTACAGGAACTCAACTTGTATCCTTTATATCAGAGTATCCTTTCTTTTGGTGTTGTTCTAATTATATTCAGTAACCACAATAAATTCTGTAATCTGAATCTTAACAGGTATTCAGTATACCTAGGTTTCCTTGCAATGTTACGTTTCATATAGGTCGGTATTCAGTATACCTGGGTTTCCTTGCAATGTTACGTTTCATATAGGTCGGTATTCAGAACACCTGGGTTTCCTTGCAATGTTACGTTTCATATAGGTCGGTATTCAGTACACCTGGATTTCCTTGCAATGTTACGTTTCATATAGGTCGGTATTCAGTATACCTGGGTTTCCTTGCAATGTTACGTTTCATATAGGTCGGTATTCAGTATACCTGGGTTTCCTTGCAATGTTACGTTTCATATAGGTCGGTATTCAGTATACCTGGGTTTCCTTGCAATGTTAAGTTTTCACACAACACAGATGAAGAAGGCAGACGAGGAAAAGCTACACCCATTATCAGGTCGAACCTATCCATTATATCTTTCCAATAGGCACGTACCCGTGTACGCTCCCACAACATAAGTAGTTCTCCAGAGTCTCCATACCACAACCCCAGCTAAAATCACTATCTATTAACCCGAGCTTATGTGTGCGTACTGGCGTCCTAAATAAACGACCCTGCACTTCTTGATGAATCAACCTTAAATTGAAATCTAACTTCGCCCTAAATCCTGCTCTCAACATATAGTCCCAATGATCTGGTGTAATCTGACACTGGATATCTGACTTCCATTCCCAACGCAATTTCTGTCCATTCTGTGGGTTAACGCTTCCATTGTTTGAAGTTTCCACAGTTTTTGCTTCAATATAACCATTTTCAGTTCCCATTGACACCAGTATTTTTGACTCTTCCATTCTATTTCACTCCCTAGTATTTGTTCTAACTGTAGAACCCTCTCGCTTGGGCAGTGGCCAGAATTGCTTTGATCCTCATCCCTACTTGCATTCAGCGTATCTTGGTCATCTCAATAGTTTGGCTTTTTTCCACCTTTCAAGACATTTGGTTTAGCCGTACAAGACACTTCAGTAGCGTGACATTCATTGCCTTGATCCACAATCCCTACTAATGGTGCAAAGATGTTGTGAGACGCTCTCTGCCACTATAGGTTCTGGGCCTGATACTTCCAATGGTGCAGGTAGGCAGATGCCGTCCTTTTAAATACGCTATTATTGACTGCCACAAGAACATTTAGGCCCACCTCCTGCTGCAGCGCTGTGGTAGTTCCAGAACAGTGGATTGTGGGAGGTCTGGACATGGCCAAGAAGACATTCCTTTCATATTCTTATTTGGGAGAGAGGATTCCCTATATTTAGATGTACATTTGAGGGTGGATTGTTTAGATTTTAGATTGGGTTTAGAAGACTCCCTATAGTCATGGGCCAGGCAATCGTTAGTGGCTATAGCATCAATTTCTGCTTGACACCCCCTGTGACTATTGCCCTTCTGCAGATGCTTGTCAGGCTCCAGGTTTACCTTCGCCAGCTCTTCCTGCATGTTACTGCCACCTGTCCTCGTTTCTGTAGTAGAGCAACACTCTCCCCAGGGATAATGCTCAATAATTGCTCAATTTCTCTAATTACGGTGTTGGCCTCTTCTTGCGGCTTTGCTCGTTGCGCAATCATTCCGTGCTTTGCAACAGCGTAAGTGTTCATGAGCAATTGAAGCATTCCCTTGTGCCTATCAAAGAGGTGGCGGGGGACGCCTGGTTCTTGCCCCATTCCTTTTGGGACTGCAAGAGGTTGAAATGCACCTTTTATAGATTACAACTGTTGGTTTTGCACTCATAAAATCAGAGCTTTTACACTGATTTTGAAAATGCCTAGTCATGTGACACATTAAGCCCCCTGCTATTCAGGAACAGCCACTTCTCAGTTCAATGTGTCTGCCACAGATAAACACATAATACATATGTATGGGAAAGCACAATCCTATTTGGGAAGCCATTGTGCACTGTACATAGGAGAAACAGCCTAGGGAGCTGCAAGTAGAGTGTGGTTGTAGCAGAGGATCTGGGATGAGTATGGCATACAGGCGAAGGCGGGAGCTCCGGGTGAGGACAAGTAGGGTTGAGTGGAATGATCAGCGATTGGTGAGATGATCTTTGAAAAGTAGGGTTTCCAGGTCCTCCCTAATGTGTAGATTGCAGGGGCCGAGGCTTATCTGCTTTGGTAACTTATGAAAGGCTGTCATCTGTCAAAGTTGTGCAACCATTATAGTGTTCTCTCTCGTTATTTTGCGTTTGTTAATGCAATGAAGTTGATCCGGTTTAAGAGTAATGTTAATAACAAGCATCAGTGATGTGGTGAGCAAATAAATTGGAATGTTGCCCGTTATGATGCAAAGCAGAGAGGGCACAAGCCTTATGATCACCAGCGTAGTGCACAGACCAGCAACGTTTTGAGTCAGACCCCTCGTGAGGAGTCACAGGATTCTAAGTCCTTTGTTACCTTTTTATATGGTGGTTCATGGTGTCCCGTCTTTAACACCTCTCTCTCTCTCTTACTGTGCGTTTTCAGGTTCTCCATTATGTCAAAAACACTCAGTTCAAAACTAAAATGGGTGAGGAACTACATTTCGACAAGAACGGAGACGTGGCAGCAGCCTATGACATCATCAACATTCAGATCTTCCAAGATGATTCCTTTCAGCTGGTAAAAGTGGGAAAGTTTGACCCCTGGGCACCTAAAGGTCAAGAGGTTGTCATCAACATGAGTGCCATTTTGTGGCAGACTGGATACACACAGGTACACGTCAAGCAAAAGACTTCCCCTGTCTAGCGGGCAGTCCCATATTTGTTATTTGTGTGTCACTGTCGACCCTTTATTGTTCCAGCTGTTCAATTTTTTTGTTTTCACAGATGTCAAAGTGCATATTTCTAATGCTTGTTGTCTGGTTTCCTCTTCCTGGGAAACTGTGGGGAATTTGCTGACCGCCGCGCTAATAAAAGGCGCGAAGACTGAGTGACACTTAACACGTCTTTATTCAATCACCAACATCTTCTCACTGCCTTCCTTTCCCTTACGTCACTTCCCACCCCGCTCCCCTGGTCCTACCCCCCCCTTCGAAACTGCAATCCTGCAATCCACAAATGACATCTCCCGAGCTACAATCCCCAACATGACATCCCCCCACATATTGAACACTTGCATGGTGTTGTTACTTTATTTCTTCAATGAATCTGCTCTGTCTTGTTCCTACTCGCTGAAGCCTCAGGCACCTCCGCTCCAATCGTTCAGGTTGACCTTCATACACGAGCCTGATTGGCTCAGCCCCATCGGAGTATTCCCCATCACCTTGGTATGATTTATCCGATGAATAATTGTCTACTCTTTCACACGAGCGGCGTCTCCTTTATATCGCAGTCATTGTCCATTTTTTGAAGTGTGATGAGTTTCTCGTTACTTGCTTTTTTGGGGTTAACTACCACTATCTCCCCTACATCCAGCGATGAGTCCTTGGCCCTTCTTCTAACATCTGTATATTGTTTCATTTTCCTTTTGGCTTGTTTGGCTCTTTCCCGCAGGTCCTCATCCCCTGCATATCTGCTGCACTTGCTCTGATGTTGGGGTAGCCTCGTGCAAACTCTTTTTCCAAACATCACCTCCGCAGGGCATTTCCGTGTTGAACTGTGTGAGGTGTTTCTCTAGTCCCGCAAAATTGGATGGATAACGTGTTCACAAGTTTGTCCAGTAAGATGTGCGACCTGGAGTGCTCTCTTTGGATCTGCCATAAAACGTTCAATCATTCCGTTGGCCTATGGCCAGAGTGGGTTATCTTGCGATTTTGGATCCCCATGTATTTGCCAAACGTCTTGAAGTCCGTAAAAAAAGGGGCTCATTGTCCATCTTGACCTGTCGATATAGGCCATATGCTGTGAAGATCCAGTCCAACACTGGTATGACGTGATGTGTCGCTGTGGATGACACTAACTGTGCCTCTGGAAATCGCAAGTACTCATCCATAATTGCGAGCACATATTTCCCCCCTTCGATAGGACCAAAGAAGTCAACTGCGATCATCTCCCAGACACCCTTTGGAAGTTCTGACATGTTCAGTTGCTCGGGGTGTCGGTTTGGTGTGATCAGACCAGACAGCACATGGTACACCCTCGCAACAGCTCCTCCACCATTGAGTCAAGTTTTGGTTTGTCTCAACATCCTCTTGGTGGAGACAATTCCTCTGTGTCCCTCGTGTGCTATATCAAGTACCTGCTTTCGAAATTGAGCAGGTATAACAATTCTGTTTCCTTTAAGCAGCAAGTTCTCTTCTGACAGTGCTAGTTCACTTGCAGCATACCCTCCACATCGTTCCTCACTTCCTCAACTTCCAGATGACCCCTTTGATGATGGTGATGATGATAGGGAATTTATAGATCGCCTGTTCGCCAAAAGGCATATTGGCGCTAGTGCAGGAACCACCATCAGCTTATAGGAAGAGTTGCGTTTTCAATTTCCTCCGAAAGGAAAGATGATCAGAAGTACCACATAGATGGAATGGGAGCAAATTCCACAGTTCACCAGCAGCCACTGAAAAGGCACGCCCTCCGAGATGAGAGAAGCATAGCCGCAGTGCCAGAATCCAACATGTCATCAGGGATCTGTAGTGGGTGTGTGAAAAATGAGCAAAAAGAACATGGCACAGAGGCAGAGCCATTTTGGACACTCACTTCCATTACCGCAACGAAAGCCGACGTTCTCGTGGGCCCAGTATGTAGACATGCATTTCTACAGCGGAGGCAAGGTCACATAATGATGTTAGGTGAACTAACTGTCGAGAATAGTTGTATTATCCTCTGAAGGACGAGCCAGAACGGGAGTCAGCACATTCTGAGGTGCAGTGAGAAGGGGACTGGGAAAGAAGGCAAGGGACGAGAAGCTGGGTTTTTTCCACTTCTAACTGGAAAATTCCACTCTTGGCACCTCATGCTTATTGTCTTCTCTTTGACCGAGAGCACTCTGGTAACGATTGAGGGGCGGGGATTCTCCCATAAAAAGAAGAGGTATTCCTCTTTGGAATAAAGATAGATTTGGACCCACGGGTGATGCAGTCTCACTGAGAGGGAGGACGCTCCACTCCAGACCCCATTAGTACGAGTGATCTCTCTGCCTACCTGCTCTGGGACTAAGCAGTGTTGTGCGGGCCGAGACGAAGGTGCTTTCTGCAACCATTCTAACAGTGGTGCTTTTTTAATGTTTATATGTAATAGAAGATATGTTATGTATGTATGTATAAAGAGTGAATAAAGGGCCTATAACGAGCCATTTTATATTCAAATAACAAGTGATTCACATGTGTTCTGTTTGCCTATCTGAGTCCAATAACTTGTCTTGTCGGGTTCTGGGAGGGTAGAGGCGCAATTCCGAGGCCCCTACATGTGCCCAAAAAGCTGAAAGCAAGACAGTACCTTAAAAGTTGATTGGGGACATAAGGGCGGAGCTTATCCTTCTGTGATTGGGCAGGCCCATCTTTGAAGATCCAATCCCGGGCAACGGCAGGCAGAAGCTGGACCCTCATCCAAGGCCCTCAAGTAAGGCTCCCTGTCTGTGCCTGTCCTGGCTTAGGAGGGCTGAGAGGGGCCCCACCGCAAACTATGCTGCAGCCTACTCTTAACATCCTGCTCTCCGATGAACTTGGGCCACAGGACCCCTACTATCTCCTGGACAGCCAGTGAGTGATGGTTCAACTATTCATTTGCCTGCTCCACTAGCACCCTGAACCTTATCTGTGCTTATCTCACCCTGCCTTTCCCCATCACCCACTCTACTCTCTCACAGCTTTGTGCTCATATCACAAATCCAATTTTAGCTGTGTGTATTTTAAATCCTGCGCCCTAAGTACACTGCATTTGTGCCTTTTCTTTGAAAACTGAATTTAGCTGTGTGTATCTGTTCTCCTTTTTGTAAATACTAGGCCACCTGTGAGACTAGGCCAGAACTGTTTAGTGTAGTCATACTTCTCCCTTCACCTTCCCTCTGCCACCCTAATGGCACTCTCCATCTCTCCTATCTTCTCTAATTGCTACTCTATCTCCTACCCGCCCCCTATCACTAAGTCTGGAATAAGAAAGCACACCTATGTCACTGCAACTTCCAGAGAGTTCTTGACTGATATCATTTTCTCTGTCTCTTTCCAGATCTATGGACCCTTCATCTCATCTCTACTCTCTCCCCTTTCACTTCCTCTCCCATTAACGGTGGTACCAAATGGAAAGTCCTCTTGGCTGGCTTCTCATCCTCTCGTTTCATAGTTAAGGTCTACCACAATGGCACTATCCTGGTTCAGGATCCTCAACCCAACCTCCTTCTCTTTGACTGGATCCTGCCATCCCTCATTAACTTCCTTCCTTCTGCTGCCTCTACCACGCTCTCGTACTCCTCCTCAGAAAACCTTCAAAGTCAGAGATCTCCTTCAAATGGCGACTCTTAACACCCTCTCAGCCAACAAACACTCTGCTGACATCTGCCTCCTTCTTGAAGACACTGACCTCGATATTCTTGCTCTCACTGAGACATGGTTCAATGGCAGCTCAGTCCCTGACGGCTTCAAGATAATTTCCAAGCCTCGACCACACCGTGCTGGTGGTGGGGTCACCTTAATCTACCCTGAGTGGGTTCCTTCCTCTACCTTACCCTCCCAGCTCTACTCTTCCTTTGAGAGCCTGGCATGCAAGTTGGATATCTCTCCCTCCTCCACTCTGACCATTGCAACCATTTACCGGCCCCCAAGCGCTACCACCCTGTTCCTCTCTGAATGGACTGATTCCTGCTCTTCCTTACCCTCAACTACTTCCAATCTCCTTCTCTTGGGTGACTTCAACATCCAATTGGACTTCCCTGACTCAGCATCCACTCTCTTCGTTGACCTCTTCACCTCTATATCCCTCTCCGTTCTCCTCTCTGGTCCCACCCATTCAGCTGGACACACTCTGGATGCCATCATCCACTCGGACCTCTCCCTCGACCCCCCCCTCTGGTCACTCCTCTCTCTTGGTCAGACCATTCTCTCCTCTCCTCCCACTTGGATCCCTTCGGCCCTCCTACCGCACCCTCAAAATCCCTGACAACCTTGTTCACGAACATCCGCCCGATGAAACGAGTGTCAGCTGTTGCCTTTGCTTCTACCTTCATTCCCCCTTGTCCCCCCACTACAGACTCTTCTGCTGACTCTGCTCTCAGCAACTTCCACTTGGCCAGCACCAATACTCTTGACATCCTTGCCCTAGTCATGAGTATCTGCCTGAAACCCGCCTGTAAGCGTAACACCTGGTATGACTCTGAACTTGCAGCCCTGAAACGAACGTGCAGAGCGTCGGAACAGAAGTGGCAAACCTCAGACTCACCCTCTGACAAACTGGCCTGCCACCTGGTCCAAAGGCATTACAGACTCTCAGATCGTGCCAAGAAAAGGGCGCACATTCATGCACGGGTGTCTGGTGCATCCAATAACTAGGCTGAACTTTTCAAAATCTGCAGGGAGCTAGCCAACCCTTCCGCTGTCGCCAACCCCCCTCTTCCTTTCCAGGCCCTCTGCAATGCACTGGCCACACACTTTGGCACCGAAACTCAGGACATCCTGAACACCCTTGTTATTCACCCACAAAACACATCGCATACCCCTTTGCCTCCCTTGGACACTCGTCCTCCTCCTTCCGCCTTCTCCTCCTTCTTCCCTGTCAGACCTGATGAAGTTACCAGAGTTGTCGGCTCCATGAAGGTTTCTTCCAAACAGGTTCCCCCCTGCTCATCCAGAACCATCAAGGACAACATTGGCTCTCTTGCCCCCGCATGCACTGATTTCTGCAACCACTCTTTCGCCACTGGATCTTTCCCTGCCTCCCTCAAGCACTCCCTTGTGTGCCCCCTCTTGAAAAAACCCTCAGCTGACCCTACCTGTCCAGCCAACTACCGCCCTATTTCAATCACTCCTTTCCTGGGGAAACTGCTGGAGAAGATGGTCTTGCCCCAACTAAACTCGCACACTGAACTTGTCGGTGGTCTTCACGACCATCAATCTGGATTCCAAACATCCAGAGGCACAGAAACTGCTCTTCTAAACACCCATGAAGAACTGCTTGCATCCCTTGACTCCGACTTTTCAGATGTCCTCATCCTTTTTGATCTCTCCTCTGCCTTTGACACTATCAAGCATTCCATCCTCATACAAAGGCTCCATGATACCCTTGGTATCTCGGAACAGGCACTGGAGTGGCTGACCTCTTTCTTAATGGGCTGTTCTTCCCAAGTCATCTTGGGCACCTTCTCCTCCCCTACTTCCTTCTCCACCTGTGGTGTCCCCCAGGGTTCCATCCTCTCCCCTGGCTCTTTAACATCTACCTTGCTCAGCTGGCACGCCTCATCTCCTCCTTCTGGTGTTATGCAGATGACACTCAACTCTTTGTCTGATTTACTGCTGACTCACTCGCACCTTCCTTCATCCCCGACTGCCTTTCTGGCATCCAGGTCTGGTGCACTTCCAACGATCTCTGCCTCAATGCCAGTAAAACTGAGATCCTTCTAATTGGGACCCTTGCTCCCTCCTCCTTCTCTTCTATCTGGCCTCCATCCATGGGCTCTCCTCCTACTCCTTCTTCTGAAGCCAGAAATCTTGGAGTCATCTTTGACTCCTCTCTCTCCTTCCTCACTCACACTCAGGACATTGCTTAGAAGTCCCACTTTCAACACTTCCTTCTCAAGGGAATTCTCCCTTTTCTCACCTTCCCCCAGAAACTCAATGTTTCCTGAGCACTGGTTCTCTCTAGGCTTGACTATTGCAAATGTCTCCTCATCCATCTTCCTTCTTCCACTCTGCGACCTCTTCAGCTAATACAGAATAGAGCAGCGAGACTTATCCTTGGCCGTACGCCCAGGGACTGCATCTGTCCTGCCCTAAAAAGTCTTCACTGGCTGCCAGCGGCTGCACGGATCAAATTCAAATCCCTCTGCATCATCCACAAGGCCGTCTTGGGCCGGGTACCTCCCTATTTGCAACTCCATCTCATAAAATACTCTCCTTCTAGACCTCTACGTTCCTTTGGCACCAACTCCCTGTGTGTAACAGAGAGCAGGAGGTCGTTCAATTTCCTTGGCGGGATCCCTCCTATGGAACAGCCTCCCCTTCCCTCTGCGTCTTGAGCAGGACCTTCTTAAATTATGAAAGCACCTCAAGACTTTACTCTTTTCCTCCTCCTTCCATTCTTCCCTCCTCTGCTAATCTCACAGTTGCTGTGATTGGTGTCCGGGGCCCTTATGCATCCTCTGGGCCCCTGACCACTGACACCCAATCTTCCCAGCTTCTGTCTACCTTCAGCACTTGCCTCGGCACACCCTACGTCCTGGCGGCTTGCACTTTCTCACCCAGCGCGTATAGCACTTACTATACTCTGCACTTCAACTGTGACCCACCCACGAGCACGGACACCCCAGCACCTACTCCACATCCCTCCTCCTTGCTGCACTTGCACGTTCTGAATACACACAAGGTATAGTAGGTTCGTCCATTCCTTCCCCCGCTGAATTTATATTGGTGTAATTTTAATTTACTTCAATCCCATGTTCCCTCCCTGTTGCCCTATGGACGCTTTGAAACAGAATGTATTTGCTGTATAAGTGCCTAACAAGCAATAAATAAATAATTAAATACATATCAGTATTCGTAGTTGGGCCCTAGGTGTAGAACCGTGCTTGCTAAGCTCTGATGATTAAAGTGGTATCCTAATTAGTTTATCCGCAGGTCACAGGAAGGGGTTGAGGTGAAGCCCACACCTCCTTTATTGTATGATCAAGGGTTTCTCCTGGATACCTTGCGATTAGTTTCATATTTCAAAGTAGTCAAGTGGCACAGCGAGTCGAGCACTTGCTTTGACATCCGTGCAGTGCAGAGCCTGTTAACGCAGGTTCGAATCCCGCCAGGGCCAAACTCAGCCTTTCATCCTTGCCGAGGTCTATAAATGAGTACCACACACCGTGGGTAATAATAAGCAGCGCTCAGATACCTGAGGGTTTGTAGCGCTATATAATGCCTAATTATTATTAAAGAAGTGGATTTGCCACACACTTTCTTTTGAAAGTCCATTTTAAGTGCAATTTTTATTAATTTATCAATTGTTTCATGTGGACTCATGAGGTCTGCCCTTAATTCAGTAATGGAAATTAAGGGCAGACCTCAAGCCCAGCTGTCATCCATAGGACTGACTGCTCCTCACCACCCTACCCCAATTGGGGCATCTTTTTCATACTGCCTGCCTTGATAAAGACCCACGCAGTCGAAACACGTGTCAGCGGACTACAATTGGGACTATGAGTCCACATGAAACAATTGATAAATGAATAAAAATTGCACTTACAAACAGACTTTCAAAAGAAAGTGTGTGGCAAATCCACTTCTTTGAAATATCAAACTAATCGCAAGATATCCAGGAGAAACCCTTGATCATATAATTAAATACATATTCGGGACTGAGCCCATAAAAGGCCCGGTGCACAATACACAAGGATTTGAACTGAACCCTTTTGCACACCAGCAGCCAAAACAGGAGACATAGGTGTATTATAGGGAGTCCGACACACCAGCCTTACAGCCCAGTCCAATAGGGTTCAACAACCTTGTTCTTTCTTTAAAAGGTTCTACCACCCCAACGTACCTGAGAGGCTTCAGAAGGACAGGGTCCAAGACGACTCTGGGCCCCTGGACGACTCCTAAGGCTAGGTGATGCTCTTTTCCTTGGCAGGCGAAATGCCAGTTTCTTGGCATTACTCGACGATTCCCTGCGAGGATCCATTTCCGAGGGCAGCCCCTTGCCCTATAAACTCTTTTTCCGAGGGACAAACACATGTCCATTTCGGCAGTCCATTTGACGACTCAGAGGTAGTTCAGAGCCCCACACAAAGAGGCAATCGTGTGCTTCATCAGCCCAAATGCAGTGTACAGCTTCTCGTATTTTTTAAAGACCTGTTCCCCCCAACCCTCAGAAGCAACAATGTTGGCTCTAATGGGATCTATAGCCCCTCAACAATCTGAAGTTTATCAAGACATTTGGCCCAAATGCAGTGAATCAGCGGGCAGTCCCAACTGATATGCATGAAGTTACCCTCCACCCTCCCACATCTCAGACATCTGGTGTGATCAATGCAGCCCCACCGGAGCATGGTAGTACGCGTATAATAGACCCTGTGTAGTATTTTGAGTTGAATTAACTGTATATTGGTTGAAATCCCAATCTCCCTTGGACACATCAATGCTTCTACCCATTCCGCTGACTCAAGGGGGCTTACATCCCCCTCCGATCTAATCTTGAGGGTCTTAAGGTCTCTGGTCCTGAAGGCTGTGTGGGCCTGGTAAAGGGTGGACACAACCTTAGTGCAAATGCGCTCTGTGAGTAAATTGGCCTCAAGAGGGGACCATGGCATAACGTCCTGCAAAGGTCGGAACTGGGCATTCTGAGCATGCGGCAGCTGCACCCAGCGGAACCGCTCAGAGATCGGTAGATCAAACTTAACACACAGCTCAACTTTTGGATCCTGACCCTGGGGATGGATATGGAAGGGAGGATCATCTGGGTGGAGGGACCTCGGGAGAGGATGTCTTCAGGTGAGACATAGTATCCCCTTTTCCGTATGAGAATGTGTCCTACCCTCCCCCTGCCTTCACAGGGTGTTGCCATTTTTTATCCCTTCCACACAAACCCACTGTTCCACAATCATATGCCATTATGATTGGGACAAGAAAGAGGCAACTAAGAGTAATGCACACTTCTGGTCAATTTCAACACTTTGGTAGTGCGACTAGGAAGATGCCTGTGGAGGGTTATGCATGTCCAGTTAATTGGTGCAAGTGGAGTCAGGCAATGTACCTGCACCTGCAGCCCAATGACAGGCCACAGTTGCTTAAAAGGAGAGGCCAGGAGCGGCAGAGAGAGAACCTGCCTTGAGAGAAGGCTGCAGCTGCGAGACGAGGAGCCTCCTGGAGAGGGGCCGGTGGAGAGGGAGCTATGTACTGCAGAGGGGTGTGTGAGGCACGGAGACCTGAACAGGCGGTGAGAAGGCCAGAGCCCCTGCAGCGTCCTATGCCGCGTGTTCCCAGCTGGAGCTGGGGAACACAGAAGACTCAGAAGCGCTGTGGGCCGCTGCTGCAAGTTTAACAGGTGGCGAGCGCTGCTTGCTTGAGCCCTTGACGCGTACCCGGGAGTGAAGTTGAATCCGGAGAACAGAAGGAAGGCACCCGGAGGAGCAGACATCCCCAGTGATTGTGAGACAGGGAATACTCATATCGGGGCACTCCAGGGCGCGGGAATCGGACATTGGCTGTTAACTATTGAACTGAAACTTATAAGAATGGGGTTTGGAAGCCAAATTAATTATGAGCAAGTTGCAAAGCAGTTTGTGAAATACAACAATGCATTTTGAATACCGAACTAAGGCGAAGATATTGTCACGATGCCCGCTCCCGGGGAGCCGGCTCAGGCCCTGCGTCCCCGAAAGCGGACATCAAGTCCCCGGGGAAGGTCCGAGCAACCCCTTATAGGGGCCCTTTGGACAGCGTCCTGGCGCCTATGGCGCCAGGCTCATAGAAAACGTCAGTCCTGGCGCCATAGGCGCCAGGCTCATTATGAAAGTGTTTGGGTGCACTTACCTGATGCAGACCATGCTGCAGAACCCCGGCCTCCTTGAGGCCTGAAAGGAACTACTTTACCTGTGGGACTCATTTACCACCCGGGCGTGGTCGGGGAAGGATACATACCTGATTGGAGGAAGGACACATTCTAGGAACTTCTTCCAAGGCTATTTAAACCACACCCGATCAGCCACACTTGCTTCGCGTTGTTCTGCATCTAGCAGCTGGACACTCACCGTGTCTGCTCCTGCATCTTGACTTCTGCCACACGTGCCAGCATCCTGAATCACCTGCAAAGGAAGGGAACAAGAAAACAGAAGAAGGAAAAGGCCTCACCTGCTAAATCTGCATCCCAGAGACATTTCGCCGACAATCCTGAAAAGGAAGATATTTATTTTTAAAAGCACATCGCATCGATCGCTGCAGCGCCGCATTCTACTCACCTTTACGGGGCGCCTCCATGTTCAGCAGCGACCATCCAGATTCGCAGTCGCGCCCCCGCGCCTAGGGAGAAAAAGATAAGAACAAAGGTGAGAGAAAGAAGGGAAAAGGGAAGCTAAAACTCCATGTCAAGACTTACCTGTTGGGTCATTCCCTTTTCATTTCGGGTCCGCGCCGCACCCAGGCATTTTCGGACCCCGGCCCCTAAGGGGAAAAAGATATCAGCGTTAATGAGTGAATGAAAAGATATTACCAAAACACTCATTAAAGACTTACCTGATTTCCACAAGGATTTCACCGCTCACCTCGGGTCGGTGCCTGTTCCCCGGCATTCCGTACCCCGGCCCCTATGGGGAAAAAGACACTAGCATTAGAACATTAATGCATGGACACAAGGGGAACCACTTATAGAAAAACTTACCTGGAAGCCAAGCAAGTTTGGTTCTCACCCATCCGAAAATCCAGTGACGTAACTGGATACCAACGCGCCCCTGCATCAGAAGCAGGATGGAGAGCTCGTCCTTCCAGACCCTAAGGTGAGACGCAACGGGGAAGCTCAGAAGGGTTTTGAGGAGGGTGAGAGGGGTAAGGAGGAGGCCGATTGCATTACCCCGCAGACAGTTAACCCCCTATTCTCACCTACAGAAGGATACTTCTGCGAGTCAGACAAGCCAGATCTGGGGCCCGGTACAGTCCGTCTTCCGAACCCTGCGCATCACCTTAGACGAGGTCACAGCAGCGCGAACCAGGCCAGCGCCCCCGTGGGAGTCAGGTGAGCGTTACAGATATGGAAATAATGGGAAATTATAGCACAAGTGGAAAGCGAATGATGTGCTATTGTGCAATGTAAGGAACTCATGGTGGCAATAGTAAAGACAGACACAAGTGACCCCAGTTCAAGGGTGTTTATTGAACTTTTGAATAGGGTTGGTTAAACACCTATCTAATCCTAAATCTAAAATGGGAGCAAGCTACGACCATCAAATAATAATAACGCAGTCCTAGTAGAGTCTTGCCAAAATAAAAGTGCCTATACCAATAAACCTATTGCCAATCCTTACTTCTAAATACAAATAGCGGGGGAAACAATGTTGTGTAAAAAAACAGTGTTCAAGAAATATGTCAGGCTAGTTGAGCCATTGGCTTCCCTTTGTCTTGGTTCTGCTCGCCCCTGCGCTTTCCTAATCCCAGTCTTCGTCTGCTTCCCTGCGACTGCGCCTACAACCGTTTTTGCTCACTGGCAGCTCCGCTGGAGGTTACCATGGTCACGTTGTAGACTTTATAGCCGAGCTGCATCAGCGCTGCCTGTCATGACTACACAGAATCACCTGACACGGCGCTCTGGCGTGACCGCAGCTTGATTGGAACGTCATAAATGGGGGTGTGCCCAGGCATTCAGGGCTTCTGATTGGGGATTTCTGACTTGTTGCTTTGTTGTTTCTGATCCTGTATTTTCGTCCTCTGTTTTCCGATTGCTGACTACCTGTCACTGACCTGGCTTGTTTCCATGGTATCCTGATTTCCTAACTCCTTGTCTGCATACCGCCCACACCGTTATTGAACTCGGCCTGTCCTTCGGTATTGAGTTTGCCAGCTGTTTCGGATCCAAGTCCCCACCCTCACCATTCTTGACCTCGGCCTGTCCCCGGGTTCTGAGTCTGCCTTCTGTTCTAATTCCTGAGAAGCTGTCCGCACGGAATAGACCCGGTTCGTTCCTGTTCAGTAAACATTACCATCTCTTCTTCCCCTCCTCTTCCCCTGTTCCTCCCTTCCCCTTATCCGCCTATCACAGCATATCACTGAACTACTACAAAACAGATTCTGTGTTTCCGTCTTCCTTTGTAACTTACCTGCACTGGACAATTGGACGCATTGCTGAACTAAATACATCTCTGTGCAGCAACCCGTACCTAGTGCATCCCTCGTGCCGTTCGGGTGTAGCACCTAACTAAACTTCCCTTCCCATTGTTGCTCATCCTTGATTCTAACTGTGATAACTACTGGGAGTTCCTCCTTCTTCACCCTTTGGGATACCATCTAGGACACTTAAATCAAGAAGGTAAGGACAGCGAAAGTTAAATCAGGGTTAGGAGAGGTTAAGACAGTTACGTTTGGGTTGAATCTAATTCCGCCTTATTTGTTCTTTGTCTTTGTGTGGGATAAATGCAGGGGCAGTGATGCAGTTAACGTACACCTATGGAAGGCTGGCTCTGCCATTCCAGGTTAGTGCTTTCCTAATAGACAGGCCTGACAAAGCAAACTCGTGTACAAAGTACTAACTTGTATTCCTCTGGTTTGTTCCAGCCTGCTGTGTCGTTTCTCTATGGTGTGTCCGGATCTCCTATCCTTCCAAGTGATCAACTCCTCTAGCGCTTATTTCTAAAGCTAGTGAGGTATATCATTGGGAAGGATTCCCTTCGGTTGAGGGAACCTGGACCTTTTAGGATCCATGCCTATCTTCCCGACCAATACAAGTCTGAAGTATCCTTAACTAATGGTTGGTGAATTTTGCATTGCTGTTCTCTACTGTAAGCCTGATACCCTTCCCCTCGTTTTCAGCACGGGACAATACAACACACTTGAGCTTAGCACATACTCTGGCTTCTCCAGTACAAGAGTACAGTTTAAACCCTCAGTATCAGGGCCTTATTTGCCAAATTCTCTTTGCCATTCAAGTCTCTTATTTCATAGGGTCTAATGCGACAAACAAACATTCAAGGTTCCTTTCTCTTTAGGATTCTCATATGCACCATTTCTCTGGCGATTCACTGTTCGCCCTGGGTCCCCCTCTGCCGGGCTGAGACCCACTTTAATACAATGTTCTGCACAATTTCTCAGGTGTCTTTCAATCTGGTTATGGTTCAAAAACAGCTAATTTCGCCTTTACATATATTTCACTCTCAGCAGTTCCCCTCAATCGGGCCTAAACCATCTTTGCTTCATATTTCCTTTCGTTCCCCTCAGTCGGGCTCAAACTCTGTACAAAAAGGAGTTTACGTTTCCCCTCATTCGGGCTCAAACCTTGTACATTAAAGTTCACCATGTTTTTCTCATTCGGGTTCAAACATAACGAAAGCGCGGTTCCCTTCCCCTTGATTTCTCAGCACCCCTTGATCGGTGTTACTCACCACTCCGAATAGGCCGAAGATGCGGAGAACACGACCTTGGAGGTGTTGGTAGTATAGAATTCCGAATTCAGCCTTCCATCCCAGCTCCCCTGAGTACAAGACTCAGGCTTCCTCAAAGAGGGGCTCTTTTCCACAATGTACCTCTCTGCTGTTTCTGTTAGAACAGACAGAGGTGTCAATTGAGTAAAAGAGCGGGGAGAACACACACCACCAATACCAATGCTGCAAAAGAATACCAAGATATTAGACAGTGTTGATGTTAAACAAGTGATTAGAACAGTTGAAATGATTGAACAACTACCTATATGGATATTGGAGTGGAGTTGCGTTTCCCCGGGATAATCTACAAAGAATAACAGTGGAATTGATCTAAATCAGTATCGGTTCCCACTTTAGCTATAGAATTGATAACAACTAACCTGAGTAAAGATAAATGGAGTAAGAGGAGTCCAGGATTCTGAAGACAACGACAGGAGAAAATAACAAACAGGGAAGTTAGTATAGGTAAGTAACCCCGAACGGCACGAGGGACGCACTAGTGCCGGGTTGGTGCAGTTCAGGAAAACGTTCATATGCACTTAAGAGCAATCTCACAGGAAAGGCACTCAATGTCCCAGAATCCAACAGAAGACAATGTCCATGGAAGACAATAGATATGTACCTGAGTACATGAGTATAGTTGAGTAGTTGTTGAGATGATCCGGATGAAGACAGCAAATTGATGTGCAGAGCGGCAACCAGGGAAGAACCGCAAGACACAGAGGAGAGCCGTATCCAGTAGCGTTCCGAGTCCAACAACCAGACGATCACGACAAGAATAAGGGAGGAGACGAAGCAATCCAAAATTCAGGCAAAAGGTCAAAACCAGGAGTTCAGATAAGGATTTGTGTAGGGAGACATGAAGAGGAAACGGATGAAACCGCATGTAGCTGGTAACGCTAATTAGCAGCAACGAGCCCCTTGGAAGACGGTAGTTTTATAGTCGTAAGAGAGGCGTGGCTTGCTGTACGTCTTCCATGTACAAGACGTGTCAGGTGACCTGGAGTGCATCGACTGCGTCGACGTTTGTACAGACGCCATGGTAGCTTGTACCTGGACCATAGAGGCGCCTGTAAAGAAGTTGTATTCTGCAAGGATGCCCGCGGGGAAGTCTGAAGTGTAACAGCATCCTCCCCCAAAGACACCGGCAACCCCCTGGCGGAATGGAAGCTCCTCAGAAGAACCGGACAATGCAAATTGGAGAGTGGCTCCCAAGTACGATCCTCAGGCCCATACCTCTTTCCAATCCACGAGGTAGAACAACGTACCCCTAGACACCCTGCAGTCCAGGATACGCGAGACCTCATATTCCTCCTCACCATCCACCAAGATCGGCGAAGGACGAGTAGGCAGACGGGTCCCAGGGATGAAAGGCTTGATCAAGGAGACGTGAAAGACTGGATGTATGCGCCAAGATCGCGGCAGAGAAAGCTTAACTGCCACAGGATTGATGACATCAGTAATGACATAGGGTCCCACAAATATGGGCAGAAGAGAGCGTTTTGCTGCAATTCGCAAATTGCGGGACGATAACCACACCTTCATGCCACTGCGATAGACTGGAACAGGTGATCGATGCACATCGGCATACTTCTTGGCACGATCTTGAGCTCGGAGTAAATGGCAGCGTACGTCCCGATGAATCTTATCAAGATCTCTGATGCAATCTTTTGCTGCAGGATTAATGGCCGGTAACACCGGATCAAGTGGAAGTGCCCTAGGATGACCACCATACAGGGCAAAAAAGGGAGAAACTCCAGTTGATGTATGCATAGAGTTGTTATATGCAAATTCTGCATAAGGTAAAGAAGTAAACCAAGACTGTTGGTACTGAAGGCATAAACAGCGTAGATACTGTTCGATGGTAGCATTAGTTCTCTCAGTCTGCCCATCCGTTTGAGGATGGTAAGCCGAGGAATACCTGTCCTCAATACCCAAAGAAACTGTAAGAGCCTTCCAAAATCGTGACGTAAATTGCGTGCCACGATCAGAAACAATAACTGAGGATAAACCAAAGAAACGAAACACATTCGTCAAGAACAGTTTCACCAATTCTGGAGCTGCAGGTAAACCAGAACAAGGTATGAACAATGCGTATTTAGTGAAGTAATCAACGATTACCCAAATAGTGTCATAGCCCTGAACGTCAGGAAGTTCCACAATGAAATCCATTGACAGCATCTGCCAAGGTTTGTACGGCACAGGAAGAGGTTGCAACAATCCAACTGGTTTGGCTCTAGAAGTTGTACACTGAGTGCATATGGAACAAGTCAAAATGTAATCCTTTACATCACGAACCATGGAAGGCCACCAAGCCCAACGCCGTAAGGCTTCAAGAGTTTTTTGACTTCCTGGATGTGCAGCAATCAAGGAATCGTGAGACCACTGAAGAGCTAAATCTCTAGCTTGACCTGAGGGTATATAGACGCGCCCTTGAATGAATGACATAACCTGAATGATTTCCAGATTGAGGTCAATGATCTCCTTTGGATGTTTTGAAACCCAATCAAGGATGATTGAACGCAAAGAGGGCTGAACCGAACAACCACAAACAACCTTGTTTGGTAGAAGAGGAAGAGCTTCGATCTGTTGAGACTGACCATCCGCATGTAAGCGCGAAAGAGTATCAGCCGGAACTTGAGCTTTAGCAGGACGGTATGTGATAACGAATTGGTATTGTGAAAAGAATAAATGCCACCGCGCCTGTCTAGCCGTAAGACATTTCATAGATTTGAAGGCTAACAGACTGCGGTGATCAGAGTATACAGTTACAAGGTGTTTGGCCCCCAAAAGATGATGCCTCCATTCCAAGAATGTGTCTCTGATGGCTAAAAGTTTGCATTCTGTGATGGAATAATTCTTTTCGTAAGCTGTCAATTTACGAGAGAAATAGGCAACAGGATGAATCTCTCCAGAATGCGGACAGGTTTGAGACAATACCGCCCCAATGGCATAACCTGAAGCATCAGCTTCAACAAAAAAAGGAAGCTCGGGATCAGGATGTTTGAGGACAGGAGCGGAAGTGAAGTCTGATTTTAATTGATCAAAGGCTTTCTGAGCTTCTGAAGACCATACAAATGATACTTTGGCACTTGTCAGAGAGGTAAGTGGTGCAGATATTTCAGAAAACCCATTGATGAAGCGTCTATAAAAGTTTGCAAATCCCAGGAATGATTGTAATGATTTGACTGAATTGGGCACAGGCCATTCCAAGATCACACTAATTGTGGATTGACTCATGCGCACACCATTGTTAGAAAGGTCATATCCCAGAAATTCCACCTCTGAGGCATGAAATATGCACTTTTCGGCTTTAACTAACAATCTATGTTCTCTCAGACGTTGGAGTACTAACTTGACATGTTTTTCGTGATCTTCCTGGTTTTGAGAGTAAATCAAAATGTCATCCAGGTAGACAACAACAAATTGATCAAGAATGTCGTAAAACAGATCGTTCATGAAAGCTTGAAAGGTGGCCAGGGCATTACATGACCCAAAAGGCATGACAAGATATTCAAATAGACCGTAACGTGTTTTAAATGCGGTCTTCCATTCATCCCCCTCCCTCATGCGGACGAGATTGTAAGCTCCTCTGAGATCAAGCTTAGTGAATATTTTGGAAGAACCCAACTGGTCAAGAAGGACAGAAATCAGAGGAAGAGGATACTGGTTTTTAATGGTTGCTGCATTCAAAGCACGATAATCTATACAAGGACGTAGATCCCCTTCCTTCTTAGGGACAAAGAAAAGTAGTGATGAAATAGGTGATTTGGAAGAACGAATAAATCCCATGGACAAAGCCTTGTCTATGTAATCTTTAAGAACTTCGTCTTCTTTGAGAGTGAGGGAGTACACTCTGCCGGATGGTATTTTTACTCCCGGAATTAGGTCTATTGGACAATCATAAGCTCTATATGGGGGTAGTGTTTCCGCCATCCCTTTGTCAAAAACATCTGTATAATCTGTATATTGCGAAGGTATCACAGAGGATACGTTTTTAGAGACAGCTCCGATATGCATAGTAGGTGAAACTAGCGCCCTGACTGGACTATCATGGGTAATACCGAGTAATGTAGTACATCGAGTATTGCACATATTGGAAGGGAACTGAATCTGAGATGTCAACCAGTCGATGGCAGGATTATGAAGTTTCAACCATGGAATGCCCAGAATGACTTTGTAGGCTGGTGCTTTAATGATATCAAATGATATGTCTTCAGTATGGCCTTCATCAGTACTCATATGGAGTGGAACTGTTTGGTGAGTTACCATTCCTGAGACAAGAAGTGAACCATCCACTGCATTCACTGTTTCAGGGATAGTTTTGCAAACTAATGGTATTTTTGACATGGTGGCAAAACATTGATCAACATAATTACCTGTTGCACCTGAATCGATCACAGCTGTAGTCTGGAATGAAGCACCATGATCTAAAGAAAATGTAACAGGTAGGCGGACTAAATGACTCGAATTCTGTACTGTAGAGTCCAAGGGTGAGTTTCCCGACATAGGGACTCTGTCTACTGTCGGGATTTGGCGTTTCCCGCCTTTCTTTTAGGTTATTTTGTACACTTAGGTAACAAGCTATCAGAGGCCCCACAATACATGCAGAGATTGTGTGATCGACGATATTCTCGTTGAGCAGGGGTAAGCGGTCCCCTAACCACTCCAATCTGCATAGGTTCAGGCGCAGGAGATGACGAAGATGAGGCCTCTGCTGCAACCGAGCTGAACAAGGCTGTTTTCTTTTTGCCGCGTCTTTCAGACTTACGAGCATCAATCTGAAGGACTAAATCTAGTAGTTCCCTGAATGCTGCGGGAACCACAGGAACAGTTGAGAGGATGTCCTTTAGTTCATCTGAGAGGCCTTGATAGAAGACAGCTGTCTTCTTTTCTTCAGGCCAGTCAGTCTCTGCTGCCAACTGATTGAATCGTGCCAAATAAACCAATAAAGAATTGTTTCCTTGTCGATGTTTTAAGAGTTCCAGATCAGTAGCTTGGGTAGTATAACGTGTATCAAATACTTTACTCATCATAGCAAGAATGGCATCACAATTGTAAAGAACTTGACCATTAGATTCCAACAACGGGTTAGCCCATGTGGCTGCAGTGCCTCCCAAATGAGACAAAACAAAATCCGCTTTGGTTGTAGATGTGGGAAATGAGGCGGGCGACACAGAAAATGCAATTTGCATTGATTAATGAAGGTTCTGTATTGTTTAGGGTCGCCTAGGAAGCGTTCAGGAGGAGCTAGCGGGAACTGAGTTGTAAGCATGATCGGATTTGATTCCTGCTGTGGAGGTGGAAACCCTGAACCGGATGCTGTAGTTCCGGCACCAGCCATCTGTGACGCTGCTGTGGTAACCAAAGACTGAATGGCATCCATTCGTTGGCGCAGTGCTTCTTGTGTATTGGTCAAGTCGGTACATAGATCCGTGACCATTTGCACGATTTGATTCAAAGCATCACTGGCCTCTGTGGACATTTTTTAAGGCTGCTAATTCTGTTACTCACCACTCCGAATAGGCCGAAGATGCGGAGAACACGACCTTGGAGGTGTTGGTAGTATAGAATTCCGAATTCAGCCTTCCATCCCAGCTCCCCTGAGTACAAGACTCAGGCTTCCTCAAAGAGGGGCTCTTTTCCACAATATACCTCTCTGCTGTTTCTGTTAGAACAGACAGAGGTGTCAATTGAGTAAAAGAGCGGGGAGAACACAGACCACCAATACCAATGCTGCAAAAGAATACCAAGATATTAGACAGTGTTGATGTTAAACAAGTGATTAGAACAGTTGAAATGATTGAACAACTACCTATATGGATATTGGAGTGGAGTTGCGTTTCCCCGGGATAATCTACAAAGAATAACACGAATGAGTGGAATTGATCTAAATCAGTATCGGTTCCCACTTTAGCTATAGAATTGATAACAACTAACCTCAGTAAAGATAAATGGAGTAAGAGGAGTCCAGGATTCTCAAGACAACGACAGGAGAAAATAACAAACAGGGAAGTTAGTATAGGTAAGTAACCCTGAACGGCACGAGGGACGCAAAAGTGCCGGGTTGGTGCAGTTCAGGAAAGCGTTCATATGCACTTAAGAGCAATCTCACAGGAAAGGCACTCAATGTCCCAGAATCCAACAGAAGACAATGTCCATGGAAGACAATAGATATGTACCTGAGTACATGAGTATAGTTGAGTAGTTGTTGAGATGATCCGGATGAAGACAGCAAATTGATGTGCAGAGCGGCAACCAGGGAAGAACCGCAAGACACAGAGGAGAGCCGTATCCAGTAGCGTTCCGAGTCCAACAACCAGACGATCACGACAAGAACAAGGGAGGAGACGAAGCAATCCAAAATTCAGGCAAAAGGTCAAAACCAGGAGTTCAGATAAGGATTCGTGTAGGGAGACAAGAAGAGGAAACTGATGAAACCGCGTGTAGCTGTTAACGCTAATTAGCAGCAACGAGCCCCTTGGAAGACGGTGGTTTTATAGTCGTAAGAGGGGCGTGGCTTGCTGTACGTCTTCCACGTACAAGACGTGTCGGGTGACCTGGAGTGCGTCGACTGCGTCGACGTTTGTACAGACACCATGGTAGCTTGTACCTGGACCATAGAGGAGCCTGTAAAGAAGTTGTATTCTGCAAGGATGCCCGCGGGGAAGTCTGAAGTGTAACAATCGGGCTCACACCAATTTTATCCTTTGTTGTCAAAGACTTTCGATTGTGCAAGGTTTTCATGCTCATCTTTGTATAACCAGTTTGACTTTTCTTAACGGCCTCTCCCATGGCCTCGTGGTACTCATAGTTTATCAACAATGTTCCTTTCACTTTTGTGTATTTTACAATAGTCTTCTACGGTTTACGGAGACTTTCGAGAAGGCAACTGCATGTTGCCAGACCACTCCACTATTATGTATTCCTTGCTTGGCAATTGTTACAATGTCTCTGCTTTTCTCGTGGTTTCATGCAACACGTGCAGTCTTTCAAAACATTAATGTATCTTTCATCCTTTTGCCCAAACCGGTCTTTTGTGTTACTCTTCACTCACCGGTTGCATAGGATATTTTTCGTCTGCATTCATTTTGAAGTCAAGGCTGATGTATCAACTGTATCTGACTCTTTCCAACTCAGTCGTTCACCCAAAAGAGGAGTTGCTCATCCCTGAACATGGGCAAGGAGTGTCTCTCCCTTTTCTTTAACTCTGTTATGCGACCTTCGTTATACTGTTAATATGGCCACATTCTCCCTCGTGATGTCTGGCGACCCTGATCTCTTTGTCAGTGACATCACTCTCCAAGTCCAACACCTGTTGACTAGTCAGCTGTGAAGCGCAATTCCTCTCCATGAAGTGGGGTCATGATGAGAGGCTGTGTGCCCAATGAGAGTGGTAGAGCTCCTCATAGTAAGCGGCGAAGGTCTTGGAAATCTCTGCATTACCAGTGTTCCTATTCCCCAGGGCGTCGACCACCTCCCTCACATGTCTGTGTCTTTTATCTCTCTTCTCAAGCTACGCAAGCAGCTTCCCACCTGGATGAGGGCTCTTCGGGGAGTGTAAATGGGATACCGGAGGGTGAGACGTGATATCCCCTTCCCTGTAACACCATTTCCCCATCCTACCAGGCAGAATACCTAGAAGCTCAACACCTCCCCACCCCCACTTCCCGACACAACCACTTTGTCACGGACAGTTCATCATGAGTGACAACGGATTAACACCAGAGCCGTATACCTGATATGTCCCAACGCAAGGGTCAGGCAGAGTCAGGCAATTACTGATAATTACACACACCTGACTTCCATCACACTTCCACAAACGGATAAAAGGCAGAGCACGAAAGCACACTCTGAGCAAGGCAAAATGCACGAGGAAGCAGCAATTCTGAGATGGCAGTATAAACCGAGGAGAAAGGCGGCGAAACCAGAGAGGGCTGCAAGGAGGGAACTACCTTCGTCCTTTTCGGAGAAGAACCCCGACTTTTAAGAGGCCTTGAGGAAATGAAACATAAGACCTGGAATTGCAGCTGAAGAATGGTGCAGTTTGTGTTGAAAGTACACAGGGCACTCCTGCATTGATAGAAGCATTTGCCACCATCGTACTGTCCTTGGCTCTGACAACAAAGCAACGCCAATAAATTTGGCACAGCCGGTGAGTCAGAGAGACGGATAACTGACCGAACTGTGTCTCGCTCAATGTTACAAGGAGCAACATTGTATGAGGAACGATAACTTGTATGTGATTGAACTTTATCAAACCGAAATAGGTACCAGATACAGAGTGGTCCGGCACCACGTGGGTGCACACGTGAAGGTCTCTGTTTGATATCCAACTGAGTGTGTGAGAATTATTGAACTGTGAAATCGAAGTGGTCCTGCAGCGGGTCAAACTAAATCCTGTGCACATTCGAAAGTTTTTGATAGCCTATGAATTGAAATTGGTCTGAGCCTGGCTGAGGGAGACTAATTGTATAAAAGGGGATCTGAGCCCAGAAGAGGGGGATATGTGGAGAACTATGAGTCACCTGAGAAGATATTCATGTGGCGAATGTGAACCCGAACGAGGGAAGCCTGTGAATTGAAATTGGCCTGAGCCCAGCTGAGGGAGACTAATTGTATAAAAGTAGATCTGAGCCCAGAAGAGGGGGATCCGGGATGAACCGTGAGTCACCTGAGAAGAGATTGCTGTGACAAATGTGAACCAGACTGAGGGATGTCTACAAACTAAAATCGGTCTGAGCCCGGCTGATGGAGGCTATTGTATAAAAGGGGATCAGAGTCGGGCTGAGGGGGATCCAGGGTGTAGAGTGACTCACCTGACTTGAATATTTGGAAAGGAACTTTTTCGTTGTTTGTGGTACATCAGGCTCTCTGAATCAAGAGACTTTGAACATAAGGGACTTGGGCACAGAGGGCCCTGATGTTGGTAAAAGGAACTGTGCCGAAGAAGCCCAAGAGTGTGCTATGCTCAAGTGAACCGCCTTTCTCTGTGCTAAAAACATGGGGAAGGGAGGCCAACGGCCTGAACATCCTGACTTATCATTTTGTGAACACTTCCTTCTTTTTTCATGAAAGTTTCCCACACTATTTGTAAATTAGCTGTAAGGATTGGCAATAGGTTTATTAGCATAGGCCCTTTTTATGTTGACAAGACTCCACTAGGACTGCATTATTATTATTTGATGGTTGTTGCTTTCTCCCATCTTATATTTAGGTTTAGATGGGCGTTTTTTACATCCTTGGTAAAGTTCAATAAACGTCCTTGAACTGTGGTCAACTGTGACTGTCTTACTTTTTTAAATAACAATTTATACATTTTTCAGCAAAGTAACTTACAGACTTACGTATCCATTCACATTACAATCTGTATCAAAATGTTTCTGTTGAGGCCACCAGTGGGCGCGCTGATGGAAGCAGCTGGAGCATAGCTCTCCCGCATCAGGGCCTGGAAAAGTGGATTGAGCCCCACTTAGAGGCCCCCCATCTCACAGACTTTACACCCAGCAAGATAGACCCTGGTGGCAGCTGGGGACGAAAGACCGGGCAAAATTTGCCAGTTTCTTTAGAGATAAGAGTGAGAATGCTATAGACAGAAACAAAAGCGTTTCACTCTGTGATACTGGTGCTTCGGGAGAGACACACAGAGAAGAAAGGAGCCGGGGCATAGGAAGAGTCAAGCCGGTGCGTGAGGGACAGAGGAGCTGGTCGGACAGGAGGGGAGGCAACCCCTTGCCCCATCCTTGGCAGGCTGAGCTGAGGAGAGAGGAGGTGAGGAGGTAAGGACTCCCCCCCCCACCCTATCTGTCAGCTGGGCAGCCGGCGTGCCTCAGAGAGCTGGTCCTCCTGGAGGAGGGGTTTCCTCCATAGACGCAGCGGGAGCAGAGGCCCGCTCTATGCCACCAAGGATACCTGAGGAAGACCGCAGGAGGCCCGTGGCAACTAGCAAGGAAGGAGCCAGGTGGGGAGGGGCAGGGCTGGACCCGTGCGAGTCCTGCAAGGGCCCCCCCCCCACTGCACAGTAAAGCGGGCGTGAGGCCCAGCGAACAATTTGGAGGCAAGAGTTTCCTCTTGGGACGTCCCAGGGATCACAGAGCCTGTGCCTGGCACCACACAAGGGCCCTCCCCTAGCCACCGGGGAGAAGCACAGACACAGATCAGCAGACACCAACACAGCCTGATACAAGGCACTATACGAAGGAGGAGGGGGACTGCCAGAACAGCCAGAAGGACAAAGAGGGGGGATAAACAAAAGAGCCCAGGGGCATTTAGAAAGAAGAGGTCCCCCACGCAGGTCCTAGTAGACAGCGCTGTGCCCCTCCAGTGGGAAAGAAGACACTCCATATGCCAGTGGGAGGACCCCTCTGCCTGGCCATAGGGGAGGTCCCGACCCCTCCATTGTGAAAAGTGACTCACAAGAGGTGTCAGCAACATCCACCCTGTAGGGGCCCGGGCTGGGATGGCCGGGGGACACCCTTTCCCCCATATATGGTGAAACAGAGGAAGGCCTAGGGGGAGAAGGGTGAGGCCCGGAGAAAGCGCACGAGGAGGGGAAATCAATCCGAAGTAAGCCGGTATAAGAAGTGGGGAAACTTGAGAGCCTGATCCATCTAGGGAGCATCTGAGAGGTGTGGGCCCCTGGATTCGCACCTGGGGTGTGTGCCTGCCTCGAGATGGACCCACAGCACGGCTCCTACCCACGGAGGAAGAGAGAGGACGCCACGAGGGAAGAGGGCCGGATCGAAGTACACCCCCCACACGCCTTGAGGGGCCCTGGCGGAGCCAAACAGAACCAGGTAGGGTGAGGGCCACCAGGACTCACTCGTGGGGCGTGTGCCTGCCCTATTGAGAAGCCAATTGCCTGGTGTCCTACACCTAGGGAGAGAGCACGGGACCAGACAAGAACCCGCCCACCTAAAACTGAGGAAGGAAAGAGGTGGCCACCGCACTCAAGCCCCCTCCCACACTACGAGCACCCAGGGGACCCAGATTGTAAGATCGAAAGACAGCAACGGAGACAGGCGACGGCGAGTAGGCCTTTGGAAGAGGACGAGCTGGTCCTCAATAACAAGTGAGACAAATCGCAAGGGATCTGGGACTTTGACACATCCCAACCACATAGCACAGTCCCCTGACCCACCCATGGACTGGAGGACAAAACCTGAACACTTTGAGTACCAGAAACCAGAGGTGGGGAGTGCAAGATCCAACCCCAGCATGTCGGAGGCAGGGAGCAACGCCATGTCCACCAAGAGAGACATTGCCTCCCTCCTGGAGGAGATTAGAGGAATGAATGTGAGAAATGTGAGAATTGACAGCAAGGACAAGAGATTACAGGTCCTCGCAGACAACCAGACATCCCTCGAAACCTTGGAAACACAGATGGACATGAGGTTAGCGGAATTGGAGAGGAGGGAGGGCGAGGTAGCCCTAAAGATGGACGATTTTGAAAATCGAGAGAGAAGGAACAATCTGAGATTCTTCTGGATCCTGGAAAAAGATGGTGAAACAGAAGGAGACCTGCAGAGAACCATTCACGAGGTGGTGAAAGCGCTGTTTGGTGATGCGAACATAGATGAGCCCAAACTTGAGAGGATCCATAGAGCGGAAGCGACTGGGTGGGGCTCGCGCTTGGTACGCGCACGGTTCCACAACTACCCAGATAGACAAAAAATCCTCGAGAAGGCAAGGGGGATGAGCTCTGTGGCCCTAGATAACGGAAAGGTGACAATCTATCAAGATTTATCGGCACTTACCCTGGCGAAGAGGTGCTTATGTGCCACCCTCACGAAGTGCCTTAACGAGAAGGGGGTGAAATATCAATGGTGGTTTCCCTTCTCCTTATCCTTTGAAGTTGAGGGCTACAATTACAAACTGGTGACTGGGGAAGATATAAGAAGGTTCATGGAAGAGTTACTAGGAGGAGACGGGCCAAAACGGGCTGACGAAGACAAAGGCCAGGAAGACAGACGTTGGTGCATAAAGGGTCCGAATAGACGTAAAGTCCCGGGATCCAGAACATTCAGGAAGCTTGGAGTGAGAATGGTTGGGGATTATTGCATAGTGTTTCAATGATTATGATGGGGGGGTAAGATCTGTGGGTGAAGTATACTTAGATAGTAGAAAGAGCATTGTTGGGGCTCAAACTCGAGAGCTTGGTTGAGCCGGTCCGAGAAGGGGGAGGACCACTGGTGATTCAATCTCATCAGGGGAGATGGCTTCGAGTGGGGTTGGATGCTGAGGGGGTTGCGTCAGAGGGAAGGGTGAGCGAGGGGTGGGGGATGGTTTATGTTCAAGATGTGCATGTTCTAAATCAGTGGTCTGGTGTTGAGATCCGGTTAAAAGGGTCCCGAACGGGTACTATACATTTTAGGTTATCTTCACTAGAGGTGAATCACTCACTAATTCAGGAGTTCATTTGCTATGTTTCTAAATAATTATTACCTGTGTCTCTGTATCCCGCTGAATATCTTATTTTGGAGATCAGTAAAACAAAATATTTGTTGTAAAGTGATCAGAAGAAACAATGGACTGATTAACCACTAGACTGATATTTGGGGAGAGCACAGATATACCATAGCCAACCATTATACACTGCTAACTTTATTCCTAGGCCCATACAAGTGGTCTATGGGCTAGGTATACGCAGCCTCCAAATGCTACTATTTCATAAAGGTCAAAGTGCATTCTGAACAGGATCATACCCATTTACATTTACAATTCACTCCCCATGAAAGTGGTACGGGAGGGGAAGTGCAAAACATGATGCTCGTGGAACAGCTCACTGCGGTGGTGAATGACAGAATGTAAGAATTTCATACCGAGTGGTCTGCCCTACTGCTCAAATGGGGGCTGGAGGAAAGTAGCCAAGTAGATTAATCCAATGTGTGTGCAGAGTGGAATGGGGAAGAGTGGGATGTGGAGTGGGTGGCTGGAAGGGTGCTGATGCAAGCTATATACAAACATTATGAGGACCTGCAGATGTGAGACAATGACAGAGGCAACCTGCACCATTGAACAAAAGTTGAGTTAGATGAAGGTTTGGTTGTGGTGGGAGGGGAGAGGGAGGAGAGGGGATGGGGAGTGGGAGGGGGATAGGGTGATCTAGATTTTTCTTGCCAAAGTGGGTTACACTTGTAATTGTTTGTTATATTGAAAATGTCTGGTCCTCATTATAAATGCTAATAAAATCAAGTTAAAAAAGATTGTCTGTCTTTTTCCCCTGTCCCCCCCCAACTCTACCCTCTCCATCTCCCAGCCTACTCCACCTACGTTAACATTATTGCATTTCAACTGCCTAAACTCAGTGTCTACATTAGCCTCTATTCCAACTATATCCCTGCCTGCTCACCTACACCTGTGTCGCTGTACTCGGAGGCAGCTATATCAGATACCATCTGTTTCCAAGCATCCAAATCTACATTCCTCTCTTCCTGGCCCCAACAGGCTACTTCTTACCACACTGAGGTCTCTGCTTTCGTCCATTTCTGAAGGTCCACCCACCATAAGCGTACTTCCGGCCCCTTGTGTGCTTTCCACCCCATCGCTCTTCTGCTTTTCGCCAGTATGTATGCCAATTCTTTTAATTTACTTGCATGTCTTGCCCTCTTCGGTCTTGCGAAGCTTCGCAGCAGACAGGCCCTGGGAGATCCAGTATCTAGTGTAATACCCGCCCGTGCTAAAGCTTGGGTTATCTCTTCCCAGTAATGTCTAATCCTCGTGCAGGCCCAGAACATATGTACTAGATCTGCATTAATGAATATGCATTTCGGGCAGGATTGTTCTGGTGCATTAACTAAACTTGGCTATTTTATTCGGGGTCAGATAAGCCCTATGGGTCACGATCAATTGGATCATCTGTAATCTTGTGTTTCTGGACACCTTCTTGTGATAAGCCATCGCTCTGCCCCATACTTCATTTGTCAGTTGCTCTTGCAAATCTGCTTTCCAGCTACACCTGGTCTGCTCTAGCGTGTCTCCTGACTTGTCATCAATAACTCGAATATTCTCGACACTTCATTGCCCCCCTCTGAAATATTATAAAATGTCTCTATCATCTCATCTACTTGTAGTTCCTCGTTTGTATCCGGCCATTTCTGCCTAAGGCTAGCAAGGAGACTGGTGTTTGTAAGATGTTGGCCCAGATGTACCCCTGTCTCTGCCGCTAGTTCCGTAAAGTTTTTCGTTCTCCCTTCGCTTAACACATTTCCCACCGTCGCCGCCCCCTTTTGTTCCCAGTACTTTCTCACATTTAGTCTCAATTGTGTATCTTCCCGTCTAAGTGTCACCAGTGGGACCTGGGGGTAATATGGTGGTGTCTTCCCCAGCAGCCTCAGCAACAAAGGCGACTGCAAGTCTCGCGGCTCGACTGTCCATATCACCTATTCAGAAACAATGGGACACATGGTATCTGTAGCAGCTGTGTCTCTTAGGTCTGCTCATCGGACAGCCATTTGGCCATGAACTGCAGTTGGCTTGCCACAAAATATACTTGTAAATTGGGCACTTTTATACCGCCTTGTTCATACAGGTTCTGAAGTTTCATGAGTGCCACCTTGCAGTTCAAGTTATGCCACAGGAAGCTTCGACATATACGATCAAGTGTCTTAAAAAGATTTTCGGGATATCATACGGATCATGAAAAATGTCTACTCCCAAGTATCTGAATGTGTGTACTTCCCACCTAATCGGTAGTACCAGCAACACATTCACAGGGTTACCCCTATATCCCCCCAGGGGGAACAAACACAACTTCTTCACATTGATCGTTATGCACGATAGGACTGCGTATCGCTCCAACACTTCCAGAATATATTGTAAATTGGTTTCAGGATGTTGTAGGTACAGGAGCATATCATCCTCGTATAGGGAAATCAAGTGCAGGCCCGCTGGCGTAGCTATACCTGCCGCTAGATATTCTCTCTGAAGATACACCACCAGTGGCTCCAATGCTAAAATGAAAAGCATAGGGGACCATGGACAGCCCTGCCTTGTGCCCTTGCTTAACTGCCACTGTTCCGAAATAAGGGTTAAGTGTACTTGTTTTGACCTGTGCCGTCGGTTCGCTATAAAACAGACTTACCCATTTGCTATATGTGGGTCCCATACCAAAGCTTTTTGACACTGCTATCAACCATGGCCATCTGTCCGAGTCAAACGCTTTGACTACATCAAGCAAGGCCACAGCCAATTGCTGTGTGTTCCCTTGGGTATAATCTATAATGTGGTGCAACCTCCTAAGGTTGCTTGGGATATTTCTGTGTGGAACGTACCCCAATTGATCTGTGAGAATTAGCTTGGCTATAGCCGGCTTAAGCCTGTTGGTCATTAGGGATGTGAGAATTTTCCCATCTTGGTTCAGCAATGAGAGGGGAGTTGCCTAACACTGCTAGTATCCTAAAAAGATCTAATCTAGTCTGAGGTGTAGGGTGTTTCCTCCTAGTGCGTCCCCGGCTGGGCACAACACTGATGGTTCCTGCATTCTACCAACAAAAATTTAGCCTTTGTGTCTCTTCTGTGTCGCGGTTATGCTTGATAGTAGTCCAGTGGCTGATCTCCTACGTGGTTCAATATCTATTCAGTACTTTTGGGTATGTCACTCCCACCTCTCGCTTGGTCATCAGCTTTGGTTGGTAAGTTCTCTGTGTCCATCCACTTGCGCGCATTTTCCGGGGTCTCAAAGAAGATGGCGCGGCCATTGTGTATGACTTTCAGTCTAGACGGGTACAACAGCATGTATTTGAGAGTTCATTCCCGTAGCCTCCTCTTGACTAATGTATAATTCATCCTCTGTTTTTTTGCACCAGGAAGGTGATGATGGCCGATGCTCGTTGAATCGTTCCACCATTGCAGAAGTGTACGAGAATTCTTTCCCTGTCCTTATAGTTTAGTATCCGGGCTATTACGGGCTGTGGTGGAGCTCCAGGTGGTGGCCTCCTCGACAGGGCCCTATGTGCTCTTTCCACTGTGAACCCCTGAGTGAGGGCTTCTGGGTCTATTTCTTGCAGTAGCATATTTTCAATGAAGTTGGTTAGGTTTGATCCTTCTTCCCCTTCCGGAAGCCTGATGATTCGTACATTGTTCCGCCTTGCTCGCCCTTCTGCTTCTTCCGCTCTGCTTTCAAGATTCCACACTTGTTGTTGCAATATCGATACTTCTCTGGGGGTGTCTTTAAAGTTACTCGTGTTCACTGCTACTTCTTTTTCCAGTGCTCCTGTACATTCTGCCAGCAACCTCACATCCTTCCTCAAGAGGTTCACATCTAGGCTGATAGCATCCATTTTAGTTTCCAGTGCAGTCTTTAAAGCTGCTATGGCTTCCAGGACTTGTTGGTCTCCTCTCATCTGGACCTGTTCTCCTTGTGCCGCTGAGGTCGTTGGCTGAGTACCTTCAGATGTTTGCGCTAGTCTAGCGAACGTGTCTATTGTGGGCTGCTTCGCCTTATTTTAATGAGTCTTAGATGCCATGGCCTCACTGGACTGTTCTGATCTCCACCTTCCAGTCCTTTTTTTGCCCTGTGCTTTGTCGTTGGGGTCTGGTCTCTGCTGGGTGGGCTTACTCCGTATTGCTTCCTCCTTGCTGCTGCACTGTGAGTGTCGGTCGGGGGTTGTTTTGTGGTTACGAAGTTACGCTGCTGGCTACGTGTTGTCCACGATATGCACCACTGGTGGGCAGAAATACTTCACACTCCTCAGCTCGCGGCATCTCGTGTTACTGTATCAGTTATCTTTTCAGTCACCCTTTTGATATAGTTTGTGGTGCCCCGTATTTACTACTCCAGGTCCCTGCTAGTGCTCAGTGTCTGCACCCGTGGCAATGGGACTGCCTATCCCTGTTCCTACACCTTCTCGAACAAGAACCCACTCGCCTTGTCGGGACTTGTGTTCGCTTTTACGCACCCTACAACATAGGGTCTCTGGGCTTTGTGTACTAGAGGCTCTTTGCCAATTGTCCTGCCTTTGGGTCGTGGTTGCCCGTCTATGCGCTACTTCTGCTTGCTTCAATTGTATATTAGGTCGACTTTGTCCTCAGACCCCCTTTAGCTCTATGAGTTTCTCGTGGGCCTTAAGCTTGCTATCTCCTCAGCCCAGATACGTCTCAGTCCTCGGTCTGTATTGGTGTGCATTGTCGTACAACCCCTCCGAGTAAATCTTATACAGCGTCTTGTTTGCAAGGGTGTGTGATTGCACTGCTTCCGTTGTAGTGTGTTCCTCTATTACCCGGCATGATCCCCTTTTCTTGCCTGCTGACAGTGTCCAGTGCTTCCTCCGGCCACCTCACTAGATAATATATTTAGTGCAACCCAGAGTTCAGGCTTTCTTAGGTGCGGACCAGCACCCTTTCCGGGGACTTTCCCAGTCTTGCAAGCCAATAACTGCACAGCGCATCAGCCTCCCGGCCCTTCAGACTTCCCCAGGGCCACTTACACTCTGTGACCCCTCCACCACTTCCTAGTGTGATTTGAGCCATGCTCACCTTGTGTCAATGGTGTGCCGTCGGCTTAGACCCCTCCGCTTCCTCTTGGACTCCGTTTATGTTTGGGGGTTAGTGGCTTCTTCCCCGAGTGTGGCAATATTATGTTCCAAAGTCTGCCTGGGTGAAACTCCACGCAGCTTGCTGTAAATTGAGCGCTCCAGCGCCCTGCTTGTCAGATTGGGTGTCCCACTAATTGCCTGTCACTGTTGCGAGGGATTTCACACTTGTCCCTTCTCCTTAGTATGCCGTATTAGCACTATTGAGGGGTCAATATAAGCAGGTCACTGCTTATGTGCCTCGCTTGCTCAGTATTTCAGTATGTGCCTGTGTATTTTAAGTTGCATCGACTTTTCTGCAGGGACGTACACACTGTAATACGAGATTACTAGCGTTTATGTGCCGTGTCCTCCTGTATTAGTCTCTGTGCTTGGTTGTCCCCGGCTTCACCTTCTACAGCCTTTCCTGATTATCTGCGGCGCCTCCTTCTTCTGCGCCCCCGGTATCTGGGGTCTGCCTTGGCCAGGGCTGGTTCTAGTGTACATTTAGTGTAATGGCTATACGCGCCGCACACACTCATACCGTCAACGACACCAAGCGGTCTGTACCGGCTTCCTCCTCTGACTGTTTTTACAGAATTGCTGATGGCCGGGGTCTGCGGCGATATGGGCTGGCGCTAGAATTCATTTAAACATAGCTTGTGTGTACCTTACAGATATGGGTCCCTCCAGCGCCTTGCCAGTATTGCTTCACTTCCTTACCTCATGCGGCATACCTTGAATTCATCCCTCAGTAATTCATCCTCCGCCGGCCCGCACGCCACACACCGGGTACGCTGACAGTATCACTTCTGATGCTTCCGAAGCCGCATATATCTTGTGCCGCTGCTGTGCTACCAACATCGTCCCAGATAGATCCTATCTCGCCACAAACCCGCTTGCGGTTTCTGGTCAGGTCGCTTTCGACCACTGGTGATTCACAGCTGCATCACTGTGTTGCAGTGCACTGTCTTCGCCCAGCCCTTTGTTACACAGTGACCGCCATCTTGCTGCTTCCTCCATTTGCCACCAACTTCCAACAGCTCGCATTCAGTTATATTTCCATCATTCAGCCCTCGGCTTGATCGAATTTATGCACAACCTCTTTATGTGCCTGTCTGATAGTTTATGTGCACGAATGCACTCTGTAGTCTCTGTTTATGCATAGGATCAAATCCGGATCAGCAGGAGCTCTTGGAAACACGCCCTACTGCATGGCTACCTAGCCACGCCCCCCGTCTGTCTTACTTTGATACCATGCCTTCCTTACACTGCTCTGACATTATCTAGGGCGATGCACCACGTATCTGTTGGGCACTGATGAGTGTTATCTGCACCTCAGAGGATCCAGTATCAAGAACATCCCCTTCTGCTGTGATCTTAAGGTCTTCAGCTTCACGCTGTGTATCTTCTTTTGTGCTGAAATGAGGGAGATTATCTCACTCTTTAATTACCATTTTATAGCCCTCCTACAGTATCACAGGGCTATTACAGGGCTGTCCACTGAACCCCCATTTGTAATGAAGTATTCAGACGTTGTATCACTTATGCCGTCCACAAATTCTGGGCAAGATAGTAACTGTTTAACCACCAAGGCTGTCTAGATTGGGCCTTATCAGTGTTTAGTTTCAGAGGCCCATGGGGCTTGCGTCCATGTACAGTTCTCTCTGCAGGTGGGTATCATAGTAGGCCATGATGGTATTAGCTGACAGCAACTCTTTGATGCTCTCAAAAGCCTCTTGGCACATCTTGTCCCACTTCCACTGGTGTTCGATTGGGCAGGGCTCGCAGTGGTTCTGAGAGCATGGCCAGGTTGTTGAGGAAATCTCCCGCAGTAGGTGGTGTGAGAAACTTGAGGGTATTCTCCCAAGCAGACCTCAAGATTCCCTTATTCAGGGGGGCAGGGAAGGGCTGGCTCTGTCAGATCCCAACCCTGGGAGGGGGACGAGCGAGGGAGGATCACCTGGGTAATGGAACCCGGGGTTGTTGTTATTATTATTATTATTATTATTATTGTTATTATTGTTATGCTCGGGGAAATACCCCAGGTCAGACGCGGTATTACACCAGGGAGGAGGACTTTTCCCAGAGTCACGCCTCCCTTATCAAAATCCAACAACCCCTCCTTGTCTGTGAAACCAATTAGGAACCGGAACAACGTTACCATGGGTAACTACATCTCCCTATTTTCTGGTTACCTACCTGAGTTTTCCCAGTCGTTCTCTCCGTCCCTCTGATTATCATTTTCTGAACTCCCAGTCTACTGTGATGAAAGGAAATGTCCAAAATGTCTGGAAAATAAGACTGAATCAGTGATGGGCTGAATTTCGGGTGTTCAAAACCAAATCCCCCATTCGCTGGCAAGGGCTGCGGGGGCTGCTGGGGTCTCCTCTGCACCCTTGTTCACTATATTGTGAGTGGGGTTGCAGGGGTGTCGCCTGCAGCCGGTCTGAAAAAAGTAAACAAATTAAAAAGGAAAGGGCCCGCTTGCACTGGATCCCAATCAAAGAAGTGAAAGGGAACAGGCGTCACAGGGACACAGCGAGTCAGCGGCATACAGCGAAGTGTGCTGCCGCAAGGTAAGTAGTGGTGTGGGGGCAAGGGCAAAGTTATTTATGGAAAAATTACTTTTGGTCTTTTCTCCCTCAAATATTTCAGCCATGGGCTTCTAACCCCGATCTGTGACAAAACACTATAGTTCCCACAATCCCTCCTACTTATTTCACAGACCCTACAAAACCCACCCTTCCAAGTTCACCACAACCCCTAAGATGAGGGATATAATTTCTTATGACACTTTTTACCCATCCTGCACAGCAGGATATTTAGAAACTCTATCCCGCGCCCCCTTTCCGACACAAACACTTTCTCATACCATGAGAGACAACAGAATAACAACAAAGCCATTTTCTTCACATGTCCCAACACAAGGGTCTGACAGAGTCAGGCAATGGACCATAACTACACACACCTGATGGCCCTTTCCCTTTGCCACAGGGATAAAAGGCGGAGCAAAAAAGCACACTTCGAGCAAGGCCGAACGCACGAGGAAGCAGCTATTCCAGACCAGCAGTTCACATGAAGGAGAAAGGCAGAGAGACCTGGAGGGAAGACGAGGAGGGAATGGCCCTTGCCCTTTTCAACTCACACCCGCAAAGCCTCCGAAAGGGAAATCATACGACCGGGAAGTTCAGGTGGTGTGTGGTGTGACAGGTGTCAATGGCACACAGGGCCCTCCCGTGCTAATAGCCAAAGCGGGGAGAAGCGATTACCGCCGTGGTGCCGCCCTTGACTCCGGAGACAAGAAACTCCAACAATTCAGCACAGTCGGTGAGTCAGACAGATAGTAAAACCGAACTGTGCTGTGCCCAAGGTTGCAGGCGGCAACCTTGTTGAACAAAGAATTTGTGTAATTGAATTTTAAAGAAACCCCAGTAAAGGGTTCAGAAGCAGAATGGTCTGGCATCACAGGGGCACTCATTCAAGCAACTCTGACTGAAGCCTTTCTGGGTTATGTTGTTTTGTTGAAATTATGAGAGGCAAGAGGCCATAGGAGAGGCTGCTGGGACGTGTCAAAGTGGTCCTACCAGGGTCGAGCAAAACCCCTCGTACACTCGAAGGTCTTTGACACATTGGAGAAAACGGATCAAACTGTGAATGCGTGAAGCCTGACTGGGGGCTAAGAGAAAAGCCTGACTGCGGCTTAAGAGAAAGCCTGAATGATGGCTGGAAAACCAAGGCATGTGAATTCTGCATAGTGTTAAAACACATATGAACATTGTGGCGACAAATTTGAAACCGGCTGAGGGATGTCCACAATGAATATTTGTTAACTGGCAAATGTGAACCCGACAGAGGGATGCCTGCAAATTGATGGTAAAACAGTGATATACCTTTGTACATTGTGACAACAAGAGTGAACCCGGCTGAAGGATGTCCACAATGGATAATTGGTTAAAAGAACATTGAGACTTTTGAATGATGCAATTTTGAGTGAAAGGCCATAGTGAACCCAATTGAGGGAGGCTAATGTTAGAAGAAGGATCAGAGCCTGGCGGAGGGGGATCCAAGGGGCGAAGAGCAGTGTAAGATTACCAAAGAAACTTTTGTTTTGTTTATTGTTTATCGTTCAGCTGAAAGAGAGACTTTGCAGGAAAGAGACTTGGCCCCAGAAGGTCCTGGCATCGTTGAAAGGAACTGTAACTAGTGCTGACGAGGCCCAGGAGTGTACTGTGCTCAAAGGTCCTACCTTGTCCCATGCTACAAACGTGGGGAAGAGAGACCACAGTCATACCATCCTGACTTATCATTTGGTGAACACTTCCTTCTTTTCTTGAGAACATTATACCCCACAATTTTGTAACTTAGTTGTAAGGATTGGCAATAGGCACTACTAGGACTGCCTTATTATGATTTGATGGTCGTAGCTTGCTCCCATCTTAGATTTAGGTTTAGATTAGGAGTTTTGTTCTCCCCCATTATACAGTTTAATAAACACCCTTGAACTGTGATCACTTGTGTATGTCTTTACTGTTGCCTCCATGAGTTCCTTACAGTGGCCATCCCCTGGAAACTGCAAACCTTCTGTGGGCGTTGTCGGTGGTGCTGCTCCCTTGACATCGGCACCTTTGAGAAGGTCTATGACATGTCCCTGCTGTTGAACACGTATCCGAAGCAAATGCGCTTCTCCTTAAGAAACTCGCACTTGTCCCTGTGGATGGTCAGACCAGCTTTGTCTAGCCGGTCAAGGACTGCTGCTATCCTGCTCAGGTCTTCTGTTTTGTTTTTGCCGTGCACTAAGATTCCATCACTGATATTTAAGACCCCTGGGGGGTCCTGTAGCATGGTCTAGAAGGGTTTGTTGGAAGACTTCTGCGGATGATATTCCAAAATTCAATCTTTTAAATCTCCTCAGCCCTAGGTGTGTTGAGAATGTTGTTATGTATCTCGAGTCCTTGTGTAACTTGAGCTGGTGATAGCCCACGTTTAAGTCTATTTTAGAGAAAATCTTGGACCTTGTGATGTCTGCAATTATTTTGTTGAGTGTTGGGGTGATGTGTCTCTCCCGAATTATTGCTGTGTTGGGGAGAAGCATGTCAATACATATTTGGATCTTCTGTGGTTGTTTGTTTTATTTTCCTTACTACCATCGGGGAGATCCATGGTGTTGGTCCTGTTACCTCTTCAATTATTCCAGCTTTCTCCAATTCGTGTAGCTCTTTAGTGACCAGGTCCCTCATGTGGAATGGTGTCCTCCGGTGCCGTACTGCTTGCGGTTGTATGGTCGGTTCGATGTGTATTTTGATTACTTTGTCCTTCAAGTAAAATTCAAGTAAAAAAATAAAATTAAAAAAAATCGGGTTCATTACATCATTAAATTCTCCATCCAGGACCCACATGTCTTCCCTATTCATCAGGAGATTTACCTGTAGGTCGTGGAGTAGCCCTAGGGTCAAGGGTGGATGAGCGTAAACAGATATAATTCCCCATATTCCTACCCCTGCTTTCTTAGATTTTTCCTTCGCCATGATTGTCAACAGAGTCGCACAGAGTGCTGAAGCCAGCCCAGCCACAAAATACCTCCGGGTGGGAAAAGGGTGGGGGGCAAACCATAGGTCCTGCCGGTCGCACACAGCTCCCTAACAGTACCCTGCCTACTAGTGCATATCGTCATCTTCCAAAAACATATCCCAGGATCACAATGGTCACAACCTGAGACTCCAAGCAGAGGTAAAATAAGTGTGTGCCAGTGGGTCTGCAGCCCCAGTGAGCTGATCTACTCCTCCACTGCTGGGTCTCTCCTCATTAGAGGCCTTGCACCGTGCCCTCAGAGGGTGCAGGTGGTGGTCCAGTGCTGGCAGCCAAATGGTAGGTATTGGGACCGCCGCTGCCTCCACCCCAGTCGAGACACCTCACGAGCCAAGATATGTGCTGTTGTCTTCGTGCCCCAATGCACCAAAGTCCGCAGCAGGCAATCCAAGGAGGAGCGAGGAGGGGCCAGCCAAGCCGCAGTGGCTTTCAAAGACTTTTGATTTTGAATTACAGAATTGTTTAACTGAACTAAAGTTAGCCATAATTTCCTTGTATGATTTTATTGTGTGTATTAGTGTGAGGGACAGAGAAATTTTGTACATTAGGTCATTTTTCTTTAGTTTTAGTTTGCTAGGCAATGACCTCTATATCAGGTTATTGAAAGGTAGGCATTTATCCAAATCCCTTTCTATTTTAAAAAGACTTACCAATGTGTCCGTCTTGCATTTATTCAGAACAGAGGGTACAAAAGAAAGTCCTTTGTTGATGACAGTAATTTCAGCCGGTGAAAGTATGTGACTGCTAAGGTTGGTAATAAGATTCAGCGATTTTGATTCGACAGCTGTTGCTGATATGTTGCTCGAGTGAGCCTGCGAGGTGGAGGTGCGTTTCCGCTGCCTAGGCCTACCACCCCTTGTACCCCTGACTGTGTGCCTGGGGTTACAGTATTTGTGACTATTGGGGTCTGGAATCGAACTTTTTTTGCAGCTATTTGGTTCCCCTTTTTGTAGCGTCTTAGTTGCTCTAAAAAGGGAGAGGGTCCTAAAGGGACTGATTGATCAAGTTCTGAATCACCTTGTAGTTCCTCATTGGCTAAGTTGGAATCACCAGAAGTTATATTATAAGTACCTGGGATTGGTCTATCAGAGTCACTTTCTACGTCGGAGCTAATTGGTGATGAAGCGACGCTACTTGAACGCGATCTTGATACTTCATCATATTTAGCCTGATATGTGTAAATACGATTGTCACGGTAGTCTTTATCATCTCAGGAAAATTTACGTGCCTTATGCATTTTAACCTCATCTTGATGTTTTTGCAAAATCTCATATAGTGTCTTGTAATTTTTATCAATAGTAGCACTGGGTGCATCAAATAGGCTAATTTCTTGTTTTAATTTGTCTATTTCTACGATTGTACGTGCATGTTCACGAGTTGCATGTTCAACTAATAATTGTAACATATTGTTAGAACTGGTGGTAAGGTTATTTTCCCATTCAGAGACAAGGTCAGTATCCAATGGATCTTCAAAGTCAGGTAATATTAGTATTCTTAGTCCAGATGGGATTTTGTGTTCTTGAAGGTAGTGACTCAAGGTAGTTTTTTCCCAGAATTTATTGATTTCTTTCATACTCAATTTCTCTAGTTTAAAGAACAAGGATCTTAAATCAGCTTTTGCTGTACTGAGCCTTTTGAATGGATTGAGGGTAGAACCGCGTGGGGCAGAGAGAGCTTTTATATCATCTTCTCTAGTTAGTAAGTACTACTAAGTACTACTTATGTGGATATCTTAATTGATCTATTCAAATTTGTTCGTAAACTCAAGTTAAAAAAATTCTTTGCTACACAGGTCCAACAATTCAAACCGCCACCTCCTACACCTACACTCTCCCAAATGTCTATTCAAAAATTGTACAGCACTTATGTGCTTATGACCTTGGAAGACACAGATTTCCAATCTCGTGTTTGCATCAAGGACATTCTGTCAGATTTGAACATTGTTCAGCAAAATGTGAATATTAAAGAACTTACTACGAAATCCAAGTACACGCCTGTTTTTCCACAAGATAACATTATTGATACTTTTCATCAGGCGGTAGTTAAAGATGTCCATTAACTATCTGACAGTCGTTCCTATAAGTCTGTCTCATCCACTTACAATTTATCCAAACCGGAATTCCAAGCCATGCAAGATTTGTCTACTAACACAGCGTTGATTATCAAAGAAACAGACAAGGGGGGCAATGTGGTTGTGATGAACCGTTCGGACTACATCACCATGGGTATGCGCCACTTAGAGTTAGGTAATTCTTACCTACCACTCCAGTATAATCCTTTACATGAAATCCAAACCATGGCCAACTCATTGATACTCAAATGGCACAAAATTGGCTTGCTCACAGATGTTGAAAGAGAATTCCTTACTGTGGATGCTCCTACCATGCCCACAGTATACTTCCTCCCGAAAATTCATAAAACCTTTGTGGATATTCCGGAAGGAAGACCAATTGTAAGTGGAGGGGGTGGCGTTCTGGAACCCATCTCCATCTATGTTAATGAGTTCTTACTGCCAGATGTACTCTCGACTCCCACTTTCATCAGAGATACAATGCATGGTCTTGAAATTCTGGACAAATTAGACTTTGATGCGAACTGTTGGATTGTAACTCTTGTAACTCTTGATGTGAAAGCTTTGTACACGTCCATTGACCATCTAAAAGCAATTGATTGTGTTGATTATTTGTTCCGAGAATCTTCAGCGTCTCATTTTGAACATGTGGAAATGGTCAAAGACTTCTTGTTGCTCACATTACAAAATAATGTGTTTCTCTTTAATAATGTGTACTACAGGCAAGTGATGGGTATTGCTATGGGGGCTACCTTTGCCCCAGCACTAGCAAATGCTTTTATGCATCATTTCGAACAATCTGTCATATTTAGCAATCATATTTACTGTCCCTATATACGTCTTTGGAGACGGTATATCGACGATGTCATTTTGATTTGGTCTGGTACCTCTAATAACCTTCAACAATCTGTTGATTATTTAAACCATAATGATTGGGGATTCAGTTTACATCCACTTGCAGCCAATCTAAAATTGATTTCCTTGATCTTACTATCCACTTGACTGACATTGGCTTGTCAACTACTACATTCCGTAAAAGTACTTCTGTCAATACCACTTTACACGTAGAAAGTTTCATGAGACCTCTCAGCCCGGTATCAACTTGGCTACACTCAGCTCGCACAAACGGGTTCCGGAAGTGTGGCTGTTGTAGCATGTGTAGATATGCATTTGAAACTAAAGCTGTCTCTTTTGGGTCACTTGGCCAACATATTGTGAACTCTTTCATAAATTTAATTTAATTTAATTTTATTTAATTTAATTTTACATTTATAAATTGCAACACTAAGTTTGTGGTCTATTGTATAATTTGCACATGTGGCCTTAAATATATAGGCAGCACAATATGTCTACTTAAAATTCGCATTAGGGAACACCTTGCCACCATTGGCAGCCAAGAAGCTAAGTACCCTTTGGCTGTCCATTGGCAAGCTCAGCACCAACTTGACAGTAAGGACCATTATGTAGGGCTAGCCAAGGTTTCCTTGCCCCAACGTGGTGGTAACTTACAATACAACTAAAGCTACGCCAATTAGAGGCACGACTCATCTGCAAATACCGCACTGTTTACAATGGCCTTAACTCTGATCATGAATTTGCTGTGTTTCTTTAATTGTGTATGCTGTTCTGTAAAATACCTGGTTTTTTTTAGTAGCATGGCTGCCCCGTATTGGCATTTTCGTGTTGCAAATCCTGCATTTAAATTTTGATAATTGCAGAATCTGCACCCTCCTATATAACATGTTGAGTTTTGAGTTTGCTCTTGGCTCATAACGTTCAACTGTGTAGATACACCTGTTAAATGTCCAGTACAGCGCATTTGTAGTACATCGAACTGCCAAGCACAGATTAATTTTTGGTTTCTGACTTTTATTCACGTTTCCAAGCGCCCACACAATACCATTCACTCTTATTTCAGTTGTCTTTTCCTAGATTAAGGGTTTAATGACATACAATTAAGTAGTTTCCTTTTTCTTATATTTCTCTCCTTTTAATCTTTCATCCTCATGGTTACTTAGGTCGTTATGGCCCCTGTCGCGTATAAGTTTAATTCCCTTTAAACTAGTCTAAAATGGCGCCTGTGTTTTCGCCTGACTTTGCTTAATTTACATGAAATCCTCTCTCTAATTGTGGGGCCTCGTTTTTCATTGACTCAGTGCTCCCGCGATCCGCGTCTGAGCCATTTGTCCGTGTCCTCCTGTTAACGCCAAGGTAAGATGGTTGCGATACAACCCATAGGGTTCCTTTGACTTGTAATTGTTTTCAGCTGCCGCATTTGGTCACGGCACGTCTTTGGCTGCAGCCCTCAATAATTTGCAGCAGTAGTTAATACTTTGAGCTTTGTATTGAGCCACTTGTTCCTCCCCATTTACAAGATTACTAATCTCTTTTTATAATTAATTGACTATCCTTGCCTGAATCGGTTGTTTAGTTAACTATCACCATAGTTCTGCTAGCATGTGTTGGCTCTATTGCAAGCGCTTGAGCTTTGACATTTTATATCTGCTAACAGCAGCCTTGTTTTGCTTTAATTTCCCTTCTTTTTTAGTCCATTTTCCACAATTGCGAAGCAATAGAGGTATGCTTCCTTTTCTTTAAAACTATACTTTAACTTCGGATGCTCACTCTTCCAGTAATTGGGGCCTATTGCCCGTCACTAATTGGTTCTTTTTCTCACTTTCAAGTAAATTGGCAATTTATCTATGCATGGTTTGCATCCATCCTTCCTTCAATAAGGTATTTATTACATTTCACTTATCTACACTTCCTGGTTACTTGGCACTAAATGATACTGCCCGCGCTGTACTTCTATGCTTTACTAATGGATTGTTTTGTTTTTATATTTTTTCTTTTCCCCTACTTGTTTGTCTATCCCAATTTTTTCCCTCCATTCGTTTTTTTTGTTTGCTTTTTTCTGAATCCTTTTACAATTGAACCTTGCTTTTGAATCGATCAACCAATGGAACTGCAATCTGTTGTTTAATTTGCTGGTTGCATTATTACGTCCATGTACCCGATGTTCATTTGAAATTTCAATTGCTTTGGTTGTCTTACTGCCCCCTGTGCTGTTCTGTCTCTGTTGCCATGATACCTATGAATGTTTGATTTATTGTGTTTCTGTTTGTTGCATTATGCGTTACTCACATTTAATGCCTATCAGCCTCAGATGAAGAGCCGGGTTTGGCTCGAAACACGTGTCAGGCTGACCACTACATTTCAATAAATACAATCCTGCATTTTTGGAGGAAACATTTTTTTTGCATTCTTTGGCGCAGTGTGTCTTGACAATTCTTACTTTGTATCTATTTAATGTGCCAGCGGATTGGCAGTCCACCCACACTCCTCGAGACACCCACTGCCTTTTGCTAACCAAAACCTTTGTACAAGCGCTGTGGATATTACTGACTTTCACTGCCAATTTACTTGTTTGCTGAAATAACACTGTACTCATTATGTGAATGCAAAGGGTCCACTCGCATGGTCTGTGCAGTTGCAGTGCCAGTGAATTCCTGTGACAGTAACACTAAATGCACACTTCATGTTACACCAATTGCCTTCTTTCACAGTCAAGTACACAGCTTATCGAATGGCTCATATCTGGTGCAATTCATTGAGTCATGTTGTCATGTTGTCATGTTGCAATTGGGGTTCCAACCCTGGTTACCATGAATGCACAAGTTAAGTGCTGTGGGTTTATTCTGAATCCACCCAGGCCATCCCAATTCAAATTCCAACACATTTGTTGAGTCTCAAGATAAGACCATTAGGATATCCAAAATTGAGTCTGTATAACATGCATCTAAAAGTGCAGCAGTGAAGAGTCTTATCTTGAAGCATACTCCGCAGTGGTCAAACAGATTGCATCTCTATTAGCCTCTGAAGATACAATGGAAGAGGCCATGCACTCTTTAATCGATAGCTCACAGTTAACTGACATGAATCCTTTTTTTTTCTGTGGTTACAATGGCTGCCACAAAAGCTCTTTGAAAAGGGCTGACCATGCTGGACACATTCATTAAAACACTGACTTATTCACCAATTAGTTAATTTTGTGGACTGCTACTAATACATGGACTTTCTCTTTTATGTTGCTGTAGACACTGAACTATCAATGTTCGCAACATAAAGCGCCTCAAAGCAAATCGTTTTCAGTTCAGGGCTGAGCTATGCCGACGCCTTGGGTACCAGCAATGTGCTCAATTTAAAAAACATTTCATTTTCTCATTGATCAGGAAGAAGTCGACGGCATCAGCTATTGCCAGATGCGTGGTGTGTGCTAAGGAATCACTTCTTGCCAAGAATGTGGGGGCCAGAGTCTCATCATCATCCAGCCTTGCATTGTGGCATACCAGACTTGCCAGAATGTTGTCCGTGCACAGAGACGTGTGTGGCATCCAGAGATCATTCCCTCAAGTGTTCTACTGTGATTTCCTTGAAACCACCCAGAAGCCACAGTTCGTCATGGGAGCATGTCAAGGAAAAGGAAAGCGCTCAGAGAACGACGAATGCGACAATGTCCACATGTCTCTCATGAGACCAACACACCAGCAAGTGAAACAGCTGAGCCTCCAGTCGCAAAGCCTGATTCAAGCCAGACACAAGATGAAACATGCCTACTCTCAAACCCTGGGCCCTACTAGGAAGCTTCCACAATCGAGACAAGTGATGGATACCTCTGGTTCCAGACGTGCATGGCAAAATAAGCCAATGTCCATGTCCTTGCAGAAATCTGACATGAAAATGTTGTTTCCATCACCACTTTGCTTCCTAACGCACATCAAAAGAAGATTAGCAGCAAACCCTGAGTTCAGAAAGCCTGAAATGTTGCGAAATCCGCCACTACTGTCATCACAATCAGGGTCCCAGAACAGAAAATATACTGCATCATACCTCAAGGTACAGGTTTGTGCACATAGCATGCATACGTATTGGATGACCTCCACTTGCAAATCACTGTGGGTAACTGTCAACCGCTTCCAACTCTTCTTCTGATTCTATGGCAGAAACCTCCTCCTCACCTGAAGAACTGTTGCTGCTGGCAGGTTCCTTTCGACGTCCTTGTCGGGGATAGCCCTTTTTTTAAAATAGATAGAGTCTGCCTCGGAGAGAAGCCACTATGCTTGAGATGTAAACAGCAAAGCATGTGGCTTTCCTGACCAGAACAGCCAAGAATGGGGAAAAAGCCAGGCTTGGCATAAAAAAACACTTTAGTTGAATGGCATGTGTCCGACTTCCACAGGATAGCAGGCTGGGTCAGGTAAGTCGAACAGAAGTAGAGTGCCAAGGTAGAATTCTAGAACTCCACATGAGATCCAGAAGAACATGCTCCGATGGATGAGGGATCGCAATGAGCAAGCTGGAGACTGTAGAAAGGCCAGGTAAGCAGGGAGAATGTTTGGGAGGAGGAGAGGCAATGATCCAAGGGATACGTAGATATAACCAGGGGTGAGCCAAAGATGAGGAAACCTCTGTGTGGAGGAGTGCGGGAGAGAGCCAGGCAGAAGTGCCAGAGGGATTCAGAGAAAGGCAAGTGGAGAGGGAGAGAGACCAGGGCGAAACGAGAGGCTGCTTCACGGGAAAGTCAGTTGAGGAGCACAAGTGGGGAGAGACCCGTGAGGGAGCAGAAAAGACTACACCGCTACCATCCGTAGAGACAGAACGTGGAGGCCCATTAATGGCGGAACCAACCCCACCTCTTCCATAAGCGTCAGCATGGGCGCGTGACAGTAACAGAGGCACTCACATTTTGGTCTACCTCAAGGAGTACCAATTTAAACTGTGGACGGTTTACACATGTGGTCATAAGCTCAAGATCACACGTTCTAAAGCGCATTAGGTCAGAAAGTCAGGAGCCAAACTATGCTGGTTGTTAGTTTCTAATGGATTCTCAAACAATCCCTTGACTTACCTTGAAACTATTGCCAGTAAGGAGTTTGAATTAACCTAAATACCTCACATTAAATACATGCATTAATCCATGTATTATTAGCTAGTTCCAGTAACAGCATATTGGACTTATCCTGAATACCTCACTGTTAAATACATGTACTCCTTTATGCCTTTGTTAGCCATAACCGCTGTTTCAAAGTGTGATGCATTAATTCATTTGATTTTTCCTAGCACCTACAATATGTTTCTAGGCGCTCATGTACTCACCAAGCAACTAATTGACTTTTGCATGCAGTAATCATTACTCGCCATTGCTAGGATGTGTATGCTTTATTGTTGCCACCAACATAGGTGGCCTGTTTTGCAAATATAGCTCCAGGAAGTTTTTAATTATGCTTCACAGTGCTACAAATTTCGGATCTATGACAACTGTCTTGAGGGAGGTTACATTAACTAAGGCTAATTTAAGTTGAAGACTGCTTTTCATATCTTACACTACCTGTAGCCATGACAGATGTTCTTCAAACAAACAGCACACTTTAACATAGAAAGTTAGTGTGCAACACTTGCTGAACAAATATTTGTAGGCTCTGCAAGATCAGACGACGTCCAGGAAATTGTGCTTTCCTGTTCTGGCAGATCAGCCGACCACAAATGACAGCTAAAAGCCTGTTTTAACTTCACACCATTAAGTGTTAGCTTTGACTTCACACCATTAGGTGTTATCTGAGAGCAGCCATTTTACCTCACACAGGGAGTGTTATATCTGATAAAGATTCAGGAACAGGAAATTGACAGACACGCACAGAAGCATCTTGCACAAGTTAAGGCCCATAGGGTACCATACAAAGTACTGGGTAACAAGTGAGAGAGATGTCTCTTGATAACAGATAGCCGACTAATATAGCCCGCAGAAGCATACCATGCGTTATGTTACAGAGATTCACAAATGCCATAGTGTACAGTGAAGACATTTACTAAACATGTGCAGAGATCTCACTTTGAGGTGCAAATCCCCACCTAATTTAGTATTCCATAGGAGGCCTACCTCGAACCAACACATTGACACACTAGCTCTAGCCCTCACTGTTTTAAATGGCGGTTATGACAAATGCACACGTGCAGGGCCACCATGTTACTTGATACATATATAGCACAGCATAAAGAGGAAAAAAGGGAGGAACTCCAGCAGACTTGCCAGTCCATTCAAGCCAGAGGGGCTGGGGAGGAGAGCAGAGCAGCAGCAGCAGCATAGAAGCGAGACAGCCAGTCCCAGCTAAGCAGAACTCGTCAACCCAAGAAGGAGCTGTTTCATTTGAAACTCCTGTGTCAAGTGTATAATTCAGAGTAACGCCTTAGAGTGGTATCTCTTTGAGTGTAAGAACTTTACAATTCCGGACTGTGTAGGTTTAATCATGTTGATAAGCACATGAACCTAGGCATGCTTGTCTTTTAGCGCTGAGACACAGCCTAAGGTGAGTTTTGACATGAATGGCTGATGACCAGGAGTCTGTTTTCACAGCCTCAAACGAGGTGGAGATAAGAGGCTTGTGGTCATGCCTAATCATAGGCAATCAAGACAATCATCCATGCAGTCCTCCCCTTCCCCGTTGTCATCTCACTGTGCCCTCCATTGTGACCGTCCTGAGGAGATGGATACCCAAGGACATGATGAAGAGGAGTGTTAGGTACAGATTTGGGGTTGTGCTCTTAGGGAGCCCTACAACAATCTCAGCCTCCTGGCAATAGTACCCAACCTTTTGTATAAGTCTGAACTACACAGGTTGGTAGTGTGGCTGAGCAGCCAGGCTTATCTCAAGAGGGGTCAATGTGAGCAGTAGAGTGGTTACACCAAGAGTCACAGTGACAAGTAGTCAAACAAACACTTAAACTCAAGGTTTCTTCCTAAAACAATTATATATTTATTTACCGGTCATTTATATAAGTCTTTTTTTAGAAGGGAGCAATATTATAGCAACACACAAATACCTCCAAAATACACACTCTTAATTTCTAAATCAGCAAGCACCCATTGGGGATGCCACACAGACACTTCCTACACCCTCAGGTGACATCCATTATTAGGACACTGTGGACATTGATATGTTACTGTTAGCATTTACAATAGCACTGAGATGTAGCAAAGAAAAGGTTATTCAGAACAAACAAGGGATCACAACTATTCTTCAGCAGGTAAATACTTTTTGACCCTCCCCAGTATCAGAGGAGAGAAAAGTCTTTCAGTGGAAACAGGCTAGGTTAAAGTCAATAGGCAAAAGTCTATGTAGCTGAAGCACTTCTTGCAGGTAAGTAGAAAAGTCTTTGTACAATGTTTTTAGAAGTCTTTAGTGAAGAAGAAGAATCAATGTAGGGCCACAAGCTGTTCGGCTTGTGAAGGGTAGAAACACATCTACAACAAGAGTTAAGTTCTCTTAGACTTTACAGTACCTTTAGTTAGAAGAAAAGCAGCAGATGACTTATGTTCCTGTGCAGCTCTACAGATCCTGGTGTTCCTGGGCCTCAGTCATAGGGACAAGAGGGAGGACATCTGGGGACTCCAGCACTGCAATAGGACAGTTACCGACAGCAACCGGCTATCTTCCAACAAGTGGCAATTCAGTGTTTTAGCTCCTCGCATCTACCGCAAACAGCACCGCCGCGCTTCCTGGATATTGAGACGGACTTTCCTTGAATCTGGGGTCCAGCACTCTGTTGAGGTGGCTCAGGCTCGGTCAGTGCTGCTTCTTGGGAGTCCGGAGGATCTTCCTGGAGTCTCTTGGCCAGCTTAAAAGCAATGCATACAAACTGGTGTTCCTCTCCCTGGTGCCGGGGTTCCAGCAGCAACTCTGTGGAATATCAACCAGCTTCGAGAGCCATATCCAGGTGGCTTACTTTGGAGTTGATTGGTCCCACCAACTCAAGGGGAGAAGGCGTCTTTGCAGGGGCTTCTCTGTCGATGCAAATTTGGAGTTTCAGCACAGCAGCAGGGCTTCACCGGGCAAATCAATGGTCCAGGAGTTGCAGCAGGTGTCCTCTTCAAGTTCTTCTTCGGATTCCTTCGTCCAGTGGTCGACTCTGCATTCCAAGCCAAAAAGGCTTGCCTTTTAAGCAAGTTTCTCCCATTCATTCCAGCCTGGCTGTCAATCACTCGGCGGGGTGGCTGTCCTTGCCGGACAGTCAGCCAGCCAATCAACTAGGAGTGCATTCCTGTCTCCTAGGAGACTAAGCACAGGGAATTTCGGGCACCTCCCTCACTTACTACCCCCACCAGACACCCTGGAGCCAGAGGCGGGCTTCACTCGTGAATCCTGCCAAAGACAAAATGAACAAAGGGACCAAACCAAGTTTGGCGCACAGAGTAAATCTCAAGAAGGACCTTTCCACAAAGAAATGGCAAAAAAAGAAGACTGGGGCCATTTTGACAAAAATGGCAACCAAGGGTGCTTTACTGCAGCTGTGAAGGCAGCCGGCGGTAAAGACAAACCACGGTAGTTAAAAGTAAACCACTGCCACCAGCCATTCGTCGAGGAAAGGGTAATATAAAACTTACATGAGAAGCTAGACAAAGGGGATACTATGTAACCCCTCCAGCACCCTATTGTAAGATAGTGTGTGCTGGGCCTAGACATTTAAAGTGTAAAGTAAAGTCAATTTCACTTTACTATTCTTGGAAACAGTAGTTATCCAAGAGAAAGGCGTTTTAAGCCTTTGGGGAAATCTGTCAGACTTCCCTGTAGCACTACACTGAAGGTGATGTGTGCTACAATGTAAAAAGATGCTTATGGAGTTTGTCAGACTCCAAAACCCAAAAGAAACCTAGTGTTCAAATCACATTAAAGTACATGAGAGAGTGGGAAAAAGAGTCTCACTCTCTCCAGGTAAAAATGAAAAAGTCCTAGAGTCCAGCAAAAGAGCTGGGGGTCTCTAAGGTAGAGAGAAATTAGCACTTTTCTGAGAATTCTCCCTAACCAGGAGCAAGCAGGCCGGGCATCCAGCATTGAGGGAAGACGCCCTCATCCATATGCCGGGCCAGTGCCGGACCACACACTGAATGCCATCTGGGAGAGGCTCACCCAGATCGAGCAGCAGCAGGAGGCCATGCGTCAGATCGCTGAGGAGCAACTGGGACACTCCCATGCAATGCATGATGCGGTGCCTCCAGGTGGGTGGCCACTTCCTTGGACCGTCTGTGCCGGTGTGCTGCTTAATCCAGTGCCACTAACACCCTAGTGAGTCACGGGGTGATGGAGTTGCAATCAACATTACTATGCAGCACCTCCGGGGCAGTAAACATGCTAGTTCTGTGTCGGCTACACTTACTGAGGGATCAGTGGCAAGCATGCCACCAAGGCGCTCCCAGCACTGCACAAGTCGTGCACCCATACCTACACTAAAAGGGGACCAGAGGAAGAGGTAGTGGACACCTTCATGGGACAGACTGAAGACCGGGGGAACAGCGAGGTGGATGGTGTTGGGGATGTGGCTGTGGGAATGGGAATGGTGTTGGGGATGTGCCTGTGGGAAGGGGAATGGTGTTGGGGATGAGGGTGTGGGGAAGGACATGGTGTTGGGGATGAGGGTGTGGGGAAGGACATGGTGTTGGGGATGAGGGTGTGGGGAAGGACATGGTGTTGGTGATGAGGGTGTGGGGAGGGCCAACTTGTTGGGGATTAGGTGCACAATTGTGCAATAAATCACTTTGAACTACAGCCACTTGATCCAGAGGTCATTTCATTAGAGTGATAGAGTTGAGGTTAAATATACAGAGCCTGGTGTCTACATGTGCTTTCAGAAATAGTTGTCAATGATGTCCTGCTGGATAATACGTTCTTCCCACAATTCCTCATATCTATTGTGAGGTGCTCTGTCATCACCTGCATCTCCTTCACCGTCTGAGTCGGGCGTGAAATGTCCTCATCCTTAGGCATGTGTATGTTATGGCGTATGCACATGTTGTGCAACACGGTGCAAGTGACAGCAATCTTACCCACTTTTTCAGGAGTGTTTATTAGTGCCCCACCTGTTTGGTGGAGGCACCTGAACCTTCCCTTGAGTAGTCCGAATGTGCATTCTCTGCATCTCCTGGTCCTTATGTGTCCCCCATTATAGGATGTCTCCTGCAGTGTTCCAGGGTTCCTCACTGGTGAGAACAATCACGGTAGCAGCGGATAGCCTGAGTCACCTACAGCAGATAGAGAGAAGAGTGTTTAGCATTTCTATTTTGCTATTGTATGCTAATTTCATTCGCTATTGTCCTGGTGGCCTTTGTGTGCTGAAATGCGTGTAGGGCTGACTCCCTGTACTGCAGGCAGGTGGAGTGGTTGTAGTGGCTATGTGTGGGCACATGCAGGAGAATACAATATGTCTTCAGGTGACTCTGTGCCCAGTGTTAGTTGGATTCATGGCCATGGCCCGCTGAGTGCCATATGGAATATGGTTCATGGGACATGTAGTATCCTCACATATGATCTCATGCCTGTCTCTGTGTGTGCCTCTGTTCTGCATCAACATCAGATATCAGATATCAAGAACCAGGTACGCTGTTCTCTGTGTGCGTCCATATACGCAGGGAGGGTGCTGTTCCTCAGGACCATGGAATCAGGTGTGGAACCTGAGAATCGGGCGCAGCAGTGTTTGATGGTCAGACCCACATCACATGTCATCTGGATGTTCATGGAATGGTACTGTTTATGTGTTATACAGGCTTCACCTTCTGGGGGGCACCAATACCACATGTGTGCCGTCACATGCTGCTATGACATTAGATAAATGGGTGATCGCATAAGAGCTTGCCTTTGCTGCATGCACCTCGGCCTGGGAGGTGGGCAGCCAGATGTGTCGATGGGCATGCCTCATGAGTGTGTCCAACACTTGCACACATACTTTTGGCAGTGTTGGCTGCAACAGGCCATTCAGTATACCCACAGTCTGCTGGAAGTGGAGGACAGACACAAGCTTATGCAAAGGTGTGATAGCTGTTTTGATGCATATGGTGCTTTGGAGATGTGCCTCTGTGAGAGTCAACAGCTCTCTTGTGGTGTTCCTGTCCAAGCGATAAAGCGAGACCAAATGGCCATCAGTCAGTGCCTTGGGGGATGGACGGACACATGGTATGGGTGCCCTCCGCAACACACGGCTCCTCTGTATGGGTGCAGCCTGTATCCTTCTGTGTGGTTGTCCTGCATGCTGCTGGAGCTCAATGAAAAGCAGCAGGTTTTGGATGCAGTAATTCACTTCTGGTTTTGGCTGCTTGTTGATTGGAAGTGTGTTTGGGGAGGGTGTGGACTTTAAATACATTGTAGAAGGGTATGATTGACACCTGTCTTGATTCCCATCACCTGGATGCTTTTACTTCCACCTTTTGGGTGGAGGTAACTGCACTGCAATTTTTGGTGGCAGTACCGCCAATTTATGGTAGTAATTCAGCAGTAATTGCACTTATAATTTGGCAGAATTAGCCTTTGTGTTTCAGGCAGTAAATCCACTGGGGCTAATTCTGCCAATAGTGTTCGGAAATTAGCTATGACTTAATTACTGCTGGGGCTTATTTCCGTCGGTGGAATTACCACCCATTTTTGGTGTACTGTAATTCGGAGGAGTGATAAAAGTGGCAGTAACGGATTTACCACCAATTCTACCACTTACCGCCATACTCATAATGAGGGCCAAGTGTCTACATTGATCTATCATTTAAACTCCCATGGCTCTCGATTGCTGCTTTGAGTTGAGGCAGGGTGATGGGAATGACCATTTGAATCATAGCAGCATTGGGAGGTCCTGTAGCATTTCAGTTTTTGGCGTATTGAGGTCAAGGCTATTGGAGGTTATCCTGGTTATCTTGGGTATCCTGGTTATCCTTGTTATGCTGGGTTATCTTGGGTATCCTGGTTATCCTGGGTTATTCTGGGTTATTCTGGGTATCCTGGGTTATACTGGGTTATCCTAGGTTATCCTGGTTATCATGGGATATCTTGGTTATCCTTGGTTATCCTTGGTTATCCTTGGTTATCCTTGGTTGTCCTGGGTATCCTGGGTATCCTGGGTTATACTGGGTTATCTTTGGTATCCTGGGTTATCCTTGGTTATCCTTGGTTATCCTGGGTATCCTGGTTATCTTGGGTATCCTGGGTTATACTGGGTTATACTGGGTTATCCTGGGTTATCCTGGGTATCCTGGGTTATATAGGTTATCCTGGGCTATCCTGGTTATCCTGGTTATCTGGGGTATCCTGGTTATCCTGTGTTATACTGGGATATCCTGTGTTATCCTGGGTTATACTGGGTTAGCCTGGGTTATCCTAGGTATCTTGGGTTATCCTGGGTTATTCTGGGTTATCTTGGGTATCCTGGGTTATACTGGCTTATCCTGGGCTATCCTGGTTATCCTGGGTATCCTGGTTATCCTGGGTTATTCTGGATATCCTAGGCTATACTGGGATATCCTGGGTTATCCTTGGTATCCTTGTTATTCTGGGTATCCTTGGGTAACCTGGGTTAATCTGGCTATCCTTGGTTATCCTGGCTGCAGTGGGTAAGGTATAGCACCTTCTTATTTACAATCACCATGTGTTATGTCTGGTATTGGGAGTGACATAAGTAGTTTTTAAAATGGAGTAATAATAACAACTGTGATTACAGTGCTTAGAAATTGGAGGAGTCTGGCATGGGCACTATATGAAAACACAATAGTACAATTATTAGTATAATGATTATTATTATTATGGTCATCACCTCTGTAGTTTCAGCAGGCAGGCATGTGGGAGATCCTGGCACTGCATAGTTGATGTGAGATGTCTGACATGTGAATAGACCCACACCTCAGAGACCAAGGGACAGAGTAGAGGTAAAGCAGTAAATCACTGCCTTCACGTTGTCTATTTTCAGTGTCTCCGAGGGTGGCCTTCCTATGCCCCACAAGTGAGTTTATGCCAATACGGGTAATCACATGACTCTTCCCGGTGGAGGGAGGTGTTGGCATGCCCACATCGTTATGTGGGTTGGCTGCCGTTGCGGCCATGGCGCGAGAAAACGCCGGACATGACGTGGGGGAAAGGGAGGGGCGGGTCCGGGGTTGCGGCAGTTGCCGCCTGTAGTTAATAGAGAAAGTTCACCTGCAACCCGGCTCCCGCGTATCATTTGCAGAGCGCGCGCCTCGGGGCCCTAGCATACGGTGCCCTTCTAACAATGGCGACGAGGGCCCGCGACACCCACCCGTGCCGCAGCGAGGCCTGCCGTTGGGCAGTTTAGCACGTCGGCGCGCCTCGAACGAGCTGAACGCTCGCACACCCTGCAGAGGCATCCTCCAAGCACGGGCGCACGCAGGAGCCGTCGCGTCCATCAGGAGCCACACACGCAGCCGCCCGCATAGAAGTGGCAGGCTGCGCCATAAAAAAAAAATAAAATAAAATAAAATTTATTTTCTGAAAACCACAAACGTGCACACGCACGCAGCGGTGGCACAGGCAAGGCCCCGGCAGCGGTGACGGATGCCCCAGTGACACGAGTTCGGCAGGGAGAGCCCCAGCACAGCCAGCTGCCAGAAAGACTGCGGGGAACCCCACATCACGTGCCCGGGAGCGCCAAGGGCCCACAGAGCCAGCAAATCAAGAGGGGTAAGGAGGCTACACTAGTATAAAGACACACCCGCAGCCCTTCACGGACAGGCTAAAATGTCGGACCAGGATGCCGCCACAGCGTCATCTTCTGGAGGAGCTGAAACTACTGCACCATCATCGAGAGGGGCGGACGCTTCTCAAGGACACAATCAGCTCAATAATAATGAAGGTGGTGCGTCACAAGTCATGCCCATGCCAAATCCATTTGAAATAAGGGACACCTCGAACCTAGGACCTCGCTGGGCTATATGGCTTCGAGACTTCAAGTTCTACGAAGGTGCATAGGTCTAACGGACTACGCAAGACTAAAAAACACGCTATTGATGGCAGTGGGACCAGCAGTGAGAGACATTGCGGGTGAGCTGCTTAACGTAGAAACTGTGACGTACGGCGAACGCCACGCCAAACTATCTGAATATTTCGTGCCGCACACGAACGTGGATTACGAACGGCATATCTTCCACACGACCAGACAGGAGAAAGGGGAATCCATTGACAACTTTGTCATGCGTCTCCGTGTCAAGCTGAAACACTGCGAGTTTCACAGATATTCTAATGAAGAAGCTCTCAGATCCCAGGTGATCTCCGGCTGCCTCTCACAACCGTTCCGGAAGCAGCTGTTGCAGAAACAGAGGTCCCTGGAGGAAATCCTGGCACTAGCTCGCATGGAGGCAGCAGTCGACTCCCAACTCGACAACCTGGGTAAGGTTTCCATACAACAGCACACTGAAAGTCCGGACACAGTCAACAAATTGCAGGCCACCCCCATCCAAGGAGGCAAACGCCCAGAGGCCACGTGCTACAAATGTGGATATGAATACCCTCACGCAGGGGAATGCCCAGCGCTAGGACAGCAGTGCGCCGCCTGTGGTGGCATGGAATCACTATAGGGCCATGAGCAAAAATGCCCCCGCACACACCCCAGGAAAACCTTGCATGCAGGAAAGGCACCGATACAGCCGTCAAAGCCCACAGAGACCTAGAGGCGAGAGCGACAGTCAAAGCACGAGAAGAGAGGACAGAGACCGGAAAGACCGTTACACCCGAGAAGACAGATGGCCATCGGACGAGACCAGACGTTCACAAAGAAGGCGATTTGTGCGATACATTGAAATGCGCTCCCCCACCAGCAGTGACACGCCATCATCAGATGAAGACCAAAGGAAAAAGGGTTACGTATGGGCTCTAAACAGCAACACCACAGCGACCCAACATAGCCCCATACTCACGCTACATGTCAACAACACCCCGCTAAAGTTTTTTATATATACCGGAGCAACAGTTAACATCATCAGTGAGCAAGCTTATGAGTCGCTCACACCCCCACCGAAAGTCAAGAAGGCAGTCGTGGACATATATCCTTACGGCGCCACGACGCATCTACTGTGCAAAGGCACAATCACGGCATGGTGCACCCACAAGGAACATGCAGCGAAAATACCTTTGCACATTCTAAAAACGGAGGCCAACAGCGGCTGCATTCTAAGTTTCAGAACCGCCGTGGACATGGGTCTCGTGCACATTTTATACCAGATGATGGCACATAAATACTTTGCCAAACCGGAGGCAATTGAATCAACCTTCCCGAAACTATTTGCTGGTCTCGGCAAACTCAAGAATCGCAAGGTGCACCTACACATAAACCCAGCCATTCAGCCCGTAGCTCAACACTATCGAGGCATTCCTTTCAATATCCAAAGACAGGTGGAGCAGGAGCTCGACAAACTCATTAAGATGAACGTCATTGAACCTGTATAGGGCCCCACACCCTGGGTATCACCCATTGTCCCCGTGCCTAAGAAGTCACCAGACGGGTCTATACGGCTGTGTGTCGACATGCGCAGAGCCAACATGGCCATCGAGAGAGAGCGGCATCAAGCACCCAGAATCACCGACATGATTCACCTGTTGCATGGAGCAAGGATCTTCTCGAAGCTAGATCTAACGAAAGGACATCATCAAATCGAAATAGCACCAGAATCCCGTTACATTACCACGTTCGTGACACACCTTGGCCTATTCCAATATAAACGCTTGAGTTTCGGCATCTCATCTGCCGTGGAAATTTTTCAGGAGGAGATTCGGAGGGTGATCAGGCATGTCCCGAACTGCTTGAATTATTCTGATGATGTCTTGGTGTATGGCAAGACGCAAGAGGAGCATGACATGGCACTACACAGGGTGTGTCAGGCACTAGAGGAAGCGGGATTGACGTTAAATAAATCTAAGTGTGAATTCTCAAAAGGATCCCTGAGGTTCTTTGGACATATCTTTTCAGACAAAGGGATGAGACCGGATCTGGAAAAGGTAGCTGCACTCAATGCGGCCACCCCACCTGAGAACCCGACCGATCTGCGCTCGTTCCTGGGCCTGGCCAGTTACTGCTCCAGATACTTGAAGGACTATGCTACAGTGAGCAATCCCTTGCGCCTACTCACACGCAAAGACGCCCCGTTTATATGGTCCAAAGACTGCCAAGTGGCCTTCAAGGCGATCCGCAATGCCATTTCCCAGGTGGACGACATGGCATACTTTGATGCCCGAAGAGACACCGAGATAATAGTGGATGCCAGTCCAGTAGGCTTCGGCGCAATATTAACGCAACTCGACCCGACGGAGCCATGCAACATCGACATAGTGGCCTATGCCAGCAGAAGCCTGACCGCCACGGAACAGGCGTACTCGCAGGCGGAAAAGGAAAGTTTGGCAGTGGTTTGGGCTTGCAAGTATTTTCATTTATTCCTGTTCGGGAAGGAGTTCACCGTAATCACTGATCACCAGGCACTGCTCACCATCTACGGTGATCCCAAGGCCAGAATGCCGCCAAGAATAGCCAGATGGGGTCTGCGGTTCCAGGATTACAAATTCACGATAAAACACCGCCCTGGAAAGGAAGAGAACCCGACGGATTACTTGTCCCGTCACCCCACAGCCTCGACCGCATCCCGGCCGTCCATCGCAGACGAATATATCAACTATGTAATCCACCATCTCCAACCACTGCCGGTGGAGTGGACAGAACTGACGGCTCAGTCGGAAGCGGATCCAGCCTTTCGAGTAGTGAGACACTGCCTACAGACAGACAGGAAACACCTCATGAGACAGCAAGCCAAGACTGAATCGGACGCGACGCGGGAAGACGTCAGGTGGCTGGACCAGGTTCGGGATGAGCTAACGGTGGTGGAAGACCACATACTGTTAAAGGGATGCAAGGTGGTCATCCCACGAACCCTCCGGGAACCGATAGTTGACCTGGCTCACGAGGCTCACCGGGGAGTGGTAGCAACGAAGCGTCTCCTTCGACAGAAGGTGTGGTTCCCACAACTGGACCGCATGGTAGAAGCCATCGTGGGAAGCTGCGGCACATGTGCCCAGGTGGCTCCACCACCACACCCAAACCCACTACAGACTTCACCGCTCCCAAAACAAGTGTGGGAAGAACTTGCAGTAGATCTATTTGGACCGCTGAGCGATGGCTCCCATGTAGTAGTACTCATGGACGAACACTCAAGATTCCCAGATGCACAGATTGTTGAAAGCAGCGCAACCTCAAGCGTCATCCCAGCACTCGACAGGATGCTATCGGCATATGGCATCCCCAAAATCATTAAATCAGACAACGGTCCCACATTCGTCAGCCATGACTTTCAACGCTTCGCCAGATACATGGGTTTCCAACATCGCAAGATAACCCCTCGCTGGCCCCAGGCAAACGGGATGGTTGAGAGGTTCATGGCAAGCATCAAGAGGACCCTACAAATTACCCATATCCAAAACAAGTCATTTGAGCAAGCCCTCAACCAACTGCTCAGGGAATGCAGGCACACGCCACACAGCATGACAGGGATATGCCCTGTGGATTTACTGTTCAGAAGACAAAATGCCACAAGATTACCGGAAGATCCCCGACACAAGGAACCCACAGCACTAGAGCAGGAAGCCCGAGTCAACAATGAAGTGAGCAAGGCCAGAACGAAGGAAAGCACAGACAGGAAGAGGAGTGCCTGCGAAAACATCATGCAACCGGGTGACAAAGTCTGGTTCAAACAGCCCAAGAGTAGGAAAGGGAAGCCACCTTCGCACCCACCCTCCTTATCGTAACACACACCAAAGGCACTATGGTCACAGCTCAGAGAGATGACTGTTCGTTGGTGACCAGAAACAGCTCATACTTCAAACGAGTGGTACTACACCAAGGTGACCGCAAGGAAGTAGACCGAGACCGCGAAGCTGACAGAGCTCGTGGAGAGTCATACCACGGAGATGGGGAAGGGCCCGAAAGAGAGGAAAACGCTACCCCGCTACGGTCCGAGAGGGCTGCTCCGGACAGGTCAAGGCGCCCCCAGAGGAGCCGCATGAAGCCACTTCGCCTCATAGAAGAAATGGGGTAAGAACTCGTGAGACTGAACTTGCATGTTAAAAAGGGGGAGATGTTGGCATGCCCACATCGTTATGTGGGTTGGCCGCCGTTGCGGCCAAGGCGCGAGAAAGCGCTGGACATGACGTGGGGGAAAGGGAGGGGCGGGTCCGGGGTTGCGGCAGTTGCCGCCTGTAGTTAATAAAGAAAGTTCACCTGCAACCCGGCTCCTGCGTATCATTTGCAAAGCGCGCACCTCGGGGCCTTAGCATACGGTGCCCTTCTAACAGGGGGGGGCAGAGACCCCAGAACTGTGGGTCTTTTCCTGAGATAAATAAAGCTTCCATCACACACTTCCTGAAGTGTCCATTTTATTAACATCAACTCTCTTGTTAAACATTCTCTCTGTCCTTCCCTCTAAAGGGTCAGTGGCCTGCCTGTGGAACTGTCCTTTAAGACCGATCTCTGTCTGTTTATCTGCAGGTCCCGCGCTCTGTCTGCAGTGACAGCTGTCGTCCAGGATTCAGAAAAGCCCCCAGACAAGGACAGCCTGCCTGTTGCTTTGACTGTGTTGCCTGTTCCAATGGGGAGATCAGCAATGAGACAGGTGGGTGTGGACATGGCGCTGTTCTAGTCACTATCCTCTGATATCTTTAGGCATGTCTAGGAACCTGCGAATAAAATGCCATCTGAGGCAACTACAGGGCTATCATAACAGTTGTAGGCCCAGTACATATATGTTAGATGTCTCCTAGTCAATCAGGAACTTCACGAATGACCCTAAAGCCCCAGAGGTTCCTCTTTAAACTGAGTCCAAGAAAACCAGTTTTTACCACCATCCGCTGGATGTTAGTGGCATAGGCCTTCTGGATTCCCCTTGGGATGATTCCTTATTTGCTTAATGGGGCGCTTCTGGCTCCCTTGCTTCTTGTTCTGTGTTTCTCGCTTAATTCGTAGGGGTATGTGTATTTCCTCCTTGTACATCTTTATCTTGATTTTTGGGTGTGGCTTTGGGCCGTTTGACTGATTCCAAGGTTCAGATTTTTAGGTCTCCCGGAACCACACTTGGAGCCTCATCACGAGTTGGGTGGTAGCCCTTAAATGTGGCGGTAATGTTGTTACCGCCGCATTTAAGGGTCCGCCCAATCTCGAGTCTGGCGTGTTTAACTCCAGCTCAGAGCTGGGGTTAAACACGCCAGAAGAATTCCTATTTTTGTCGCAAATACCACCAACAGTATTACCGCAAGGTAATTGTGCCAAAAATTCCCCATTGGGTCCAACGGACCCAATGGGGAATGGGGAGTAATGGTTAGCGCCCAACCTGTTATCTGGCGGTATTAGCACCGGACAAGAAGGCGCTAACCCAAACAAGGTTGGGCAGTATCCCATGCGGGATATCGCCCAACTCGTGATGAGGCCCTTACTATTTATGTCTGTTTCACACACTGGACCTGGTACCCCTTCAGAGGGATCTATTCTCTTTGTTCCTTCTCCTGTTCTCACAGTGTGGTCTCTGTGCCCTCTCTACTGTGAACAATCCGCGTGCCTTCTCCATGGCAGGTCCTGCTCCAGAGAGGGGTTGTCTACCTGGTGACGATGGCATTCTTCCCAGCTCCTAGGCGTCCTCTCCTGAATGCAAGCAGAAATGTTTCTTTGCTCACCGCTGTGTTGCTCTCTTTCTGGTTTGGCATAGTGTTAGCGGGGGACTTGTTCCTCTCTCGCTCGCTGGGTTCGCCATTGTTTCATAGGATCCAGGCCCACAACGTCTGCCGCGTAGTCACGCCTTCCCTCGGGGCCAGCTCTGCTCGGACTCGCTGACTCCGCACAGCCTTGTGCCTTGTTGGCCATGTTTCTCGTTCTCCTGAACTTCTTTGCCATTTTCTCTCTAGATCTCCCCGTGGACCTCCTTTCGGGTCCTTTTCCGCATCACAATCGGCTCCGCTCAGCAGCGTGGCTCCACCTCCCAATGACGTTGGTACGTAGGAGGCTCGCCTCTGCGTATTGCTTATTCTCCTTCATTCAAGGGGGAATGTCATTTTATTCTTGCTACCAGACACCAACGGAGTCTGTTTAACTGTCAAGCCTATTGAGAAGCCAGCATTGCCTTGAGCCAACTGTTCAAATGCACTTTCTACATTATTTGGAGTTCCACAGCTAACAGGCAGATCCACTTCTGGCGTTCCAATGCATACATGCAGTGTCTCAGTTGTAGTAAGTTCCTTACCGGAATGGGAGTCCCTTGTGGGGAGTCACTCCCAGTTAGGTCCTACATTCCCAAACCCCTAGGGAGTGTTTTGCTTAGCGGGCTCATCTCCCTACCCTCAAAGGGGATGGATCCCCCCAAGGAAGAAGAGAAGAAACCTCCAGATTCATCACACAGCCCAGTGTAAATTGAGCTGTCATCTTTAAGCCTTAGGGCTACATAGTAATTGACCATCACTTGTAGGGGAAAAGGGAAGTAAGCTAAAAAAAAAAGAATCAGGTAAAAGAAAGCACTGTGTGCCACCTTATTGATGTGAGGGATGAGTTCTGGCTGTGGAAGATCAGAATCAAGAGATGGACAATGTGGCATTGTGATTGAACTGTTCTTTATTCTAAAAGCCTATACTACCCCTAACTCTGAATGGCTCACGAAGCTCCTCTTGTCTGTACTCTTCAATTCAGTCCCATGAATGAGTTGACTTTAATCTCAGGGGGGAACGTTTGGCGCATGTATCGCGACTCTGCCTGTTTTCCTGGTAGACCTTCTCCCAAGAGAGATCCTGGCATTCTCTCCTTCTAGGTAGATCTGAGTCTTTGTCCCATCTTGGGTTTGGGTTCCATTCACCCCGCCTTGGGGCTTGGTTTATCTCACCCTATCTTGGGGTCTCGGGTCTCGTGCCCTGGAGTGGCATTTGGTTTCTCTCACCAGATTTGGTTCCCCGCCTTGGGGTTGGAGTCTCTCACCCTGCACTGGGCTTTGATTGGGCTTCTCCTCCATTCTCCCGGTTCCCTGGAGCCACCACATACCTCTGTTATTTGAGCAGTACTCCTTGAGAGAATCATAGAGTTCAGCCACCATGGAACCTCCTTTTTTGGTTCTCTTCAGGTTTCGGGTAACGGCAGAGCATGTTCTTTCCCCCCCGTCAGGCTTTCTGGGGCTAGCGTCTCGGTGCGCTGCTTCTCAGGTGGTGGGCGATCCACGTTGCTCCTTTGGTCTAGGTGCTTACGGCTGCTGGACCACCAGGGCGGTGATCAATCCATGGGCTTGGCCACGATCCCCTTCGCCACATCTGGCGTACACTCTTCCTCTTCCTGCCACTCCAGACAGGAGGACATTCCCATGCTTTTCTAGCTCCACAGGTTTCTCTTCTCCCTGCTTTCAATGCAGATTGGCTATTTATCTCTCATTCGGTAAGGGGATGGGGCAGTCCAGCATGCCTTTGTGCTAGGTGGGTCTTATGCACACAGAGGGTCAGAATCCTCTATCCCCAATAGGATCCCGCTTGCCCTGTGTGATGCTGGAAATGCATTGGAGGTACAGGGCCCCATGTCCTTGTCGTATACTCCCTTATCATGTGTGTTCTGTGCTGTTTTCTGCACGGGAGTCCAGTTGGGACTACTGGCAGTGCAGCTCTTCCTCTTTTTGGTTGTGGTGAACAGAGACCCTTGGGATACCCTTATGGCACCCATGGGTGAGGGGACAACCATCTACCCTTAGTGTATGTTTTGGGCACCTGTGTGTGGAACACAGAGCAGGATATGGGCTGGTGGCAGCTACATGCTGAATTTGACAGGTGCTCTGAGTATCCTCCATTTTGGGATGCCCAGGCCATGCCATAGGAATCAGTGGATTCCTGATAGAACGCAAGATGGCTTCTGTGGCCTCTTGGTTTCTATTCCCTGTTACCTTGTTTTCCCAAAGTCTTGGGAAGCCTATCCCTTCCCCTGTGTGTGTGTGACACAAAAAATGAGGCACCCCTGCCTGAAACTGACATGAATGCAGTGTGGTGTGCTGAAAGGATGGGTGGTTGCACCAATCTACATTCCTTGTTATGGGTGTCTGGGTGGAAGTGAATAGCCTGAATGCCTTTGAGCCTGTTTGTCTGCTTGCCTGCATGAATGCTCTTCTGTCTGATTGGCTGACTGAGCTTGGCTCAGCAGACTGAATGAGGAACAGATGTGTATATCTGGGCACCTCTCACTTACCAATGTGTTCAGAAGCTGAAGTTAAAGATTGAAGCTGCTTATCCTTGAAGCCCAGCTGCTGGAAGAAGAATTGCTGCTTCTTTCCTTCGACAAAATCTAATCCGAGAGAGGACCTGGCTAGGAGACCTCTCCCCGAGCTACGAGGGACCATCGTGCAGTAGCTGATCTTCATCAAGGCACCCTGGAAGCCAGTCCTGAAAGGCTATCGGCCGGAGAAGGGGTCCGCCGAGAATCTTGAAGTAAAGCACCCAGATATTGAGGCCATCGAAGTCCATTGCCGTGGACCGTGGTTCAGAGGATTTCCGTAACCACTGGAAGCCAGCCGAGTCATGTCACCCAGAAGTGGGGGCAACCTGACGCCGTGCTGTTCAACAACCAGAGCCGCAACCCTCCACTTTTGCTTAAGAACATCTGAATGAAGGGCTCCCTTCCCATCACCTTCGACCGCTTTGGCCCGCCTGAGAAAGCCGAGGTCGTCATCTACCGAGGAAAGTCCGCTGGTGGGTTTCCCGCCACCCGAAGCCAACAAAGACGCTGACAGAGTGAAGATCCGAAGTCCAGCCCGTGGTCGAGTCCCGATCGCTGAAGCTATCCCGAGGTTTGTGCTGCTGCTGCAGCACCGGCAGGCCAGAGGACCGTCGAAGCATCTCCCGACACCCGACGCCTGCTGCGGGGCCTACAGCCATTAGCAAGTCTTCTTTGTGGCACCAAACTCTTTACATCGAGGTGGAATACACACCTCATCTTCACAGGACTTCCACGATCGATTGTCGAAGAGCACCGCAAAGTTCGAAGCTGCAGTCTCGAAGCAAGTGTTCACCTTTCTTCAAGCAATCTCGACGCCCTCTGGCTCCTGCTTTAAAGGGAGTCCACTCTTGAGGGAGCTGTCGACGAACCGTCGAAGAAACTCTTCTATCTCAGGTACATTGGGGTGGTTGAAACTTTTAACCAGGAAACAAGTCTATTTAAGCATAAATGGACTGGGCTTGTTAATACTCTATTACCGGTTGCCCAGGCGGGGGGATCCTCACTCAGAATTTTACCTTAGTAGCTAAAGAAGCATTCTGCCATTGTTTAACCTAACTTGCCTTCCTTCCTATGATCTATGCTGTTACAGATTGCTGCATGATTTGTATGCCATTATAACTGTGAGCAGTTGATGCATTTTAAAGGAATCAATAGCTAAGAGTGGTACCAGTGTGTTATTCATTGATGTATATATCTTGAACCTTATTTTTATATAAAGAACTGTGTTAGAACATAACAGTCTGTGGACATTCCTTTGTGGGGGCTTGGGGACTACACTGTACTTAAGAACCAGCCTGCATCACCTCATGAGAGCTTAAGCCTTGGTTGCTCGTCCACATCTACTGCATAGAGAACCTTGGCTGGTGTGCTCCGTGCTTCTACTCTGCCATATAGAGGGCAAGAGTGCAGATAACTCCCCTACAGTCTTTACACCCTGTCCCTTTGGAGGTGGTATGCTTAGAAGGCTCACACCCTATTGCCAAAGGGAGTGGCTCCCGCTTGGGGATAGGGGATGAATACCTTGGATTGGTTACGCAATGTATTGTCCTAAAGAATGCCAATGTTTAGAACAGTTGTTATCGGGCTGGGTGGAGGGCCTAGAGCAGTAAGCCTTATAGCTGGGTTCCACTTAGCAGATATTCTGCTTGCCTTAAGCTTAAGGTGTTGAGGTTCATTCACCTTTGGACCTCAGTCATGTCACTGGATATCAACTCCCGGAGTCTTTTTAACCTCTTGCTGCTGGGACCGCATAAGAGTGACAGAATCTGTCTGTATCTGGGGACAACACAGTTGCTCTTATTTCTCCTTAATCCCCAAAATATGTTTGTTGTACCATGGCATTGCCTGGCTGCAACAGGTACGTTAACTGGGTTCTAAAGGTGTAGAGAAACGTAGACGCTCAAAAACTAAAGGGGGCTGTGCAGATTCTAAAGGAATAGGGTGCGGTATAAGTTGTAAAGGTACAGGGGACTTTCAATTCCAAAGTTATAGAGGGCTATGTAAGTTCTAATGTTTAGGAAGCTGTGACTTCTGACAGCATATGGGAATGTGGAGGTTCTAAAGACACAGGGACTGTACGTTGCAAATGTATAGGAGACTGTGTGACAAATCTGGCCAACTCATCCCTTCTCCCCGGAGGGGAGCCACCGCCTGTGAGGCAAGGGAAGTGGCCTGTTCTGCAAGACCCTCACTAGGGGTCTGGGCAAGTGGGACCTCACTGGGAGGGACTCCCCTCTCAGGGACAAGGACTCCCAGTCTGATCAGGATCTCCCAGTCCGGAATGCAGTGTCTGCCTACATGGGACTCGTAAAAACTGTTTTTATTCCTGTTTTCAGTAGCCCAACCAGTGGCCTTCCTTCCATCTCTTTGGCTTTAGGCAATGCTGGGTTTCGTCTGAGTGCCACAGTCAAAGAAGAAGGACACACCCTTTTTGTTTGTGATGACGTGAATAAACCCAGGAGAAACTGTGAATGGAGAGGAGACTCCCATGCATTGAGGAGAGTGAGTCCTACGCCGAGGCAAACCTCTGGAGTCGAAACATCCTGGATAGGCGGTGCCACACTCATCTGCCGGTCCTGCGTTAGCGTGGAGGGCGAGCCAAACACTAGCTAGATGCTGGAAGGCTGGCGTCCCATCTGACTGATAGCCGAGGTCGGGAGAAGAGGGAGAGAAGGGGAAGCACCCATTTCCTCTGGTGGCGCGACCACAGAGAAGCCATGTTGGGCCTTTACCATTATTATCATTATTATTATGGTATTTATTGAGCCCAGACCGAACTTCAACAAGCAACGGAGCGCTTTACAGCGGTATACAGCAATACAGATTTACATAGGTATACAACAATACAGATACACAACGGAGCGCTTTACGTAGGTATACAACAATACAGATACACAACGGAGCGCTTTACATAGGTATACAACAGTACAGATACACAACGGAGCGCTTTACATAGGTTTACAACAATACAGATACACAACGGAGCGCTTTACATAGGTATACAACAGTACAGATACACAACGGAGCGCTTTACATAGGTATACAACAATACAGATACACAATGGAGCGCTTTACATAGGTATACAACAATACAGATACACAACGGAGCGCTTTACAGCGGTATATAACAGTACAGATGCTTAACAGGGTGCTTTACAGAGGTATACAACAATACAGATACATAATGGAGCGCTTTACATAGGTATACAACAATACAGATACACACGGAGCGCTTTACAGAGGTATACAACAATACAGATACACAATGGAGCGCTTTACATAGGTATACAACAATACAGATACACAATGGAGCGCTTTCAGAGGTAAAAACAGAACAGATATGATATGATATGATATAGCATTTATAACGCGCCTATACACAATTGTTTCAAGATGCGAAAGGCCCCATATACAGCAGGGGGTAGGATTCAGAGGGGCACAGAGGAGCAGTACAGCTGTACAGGGTGGTGGGAAGGAGAGGGGCAGGTGGCATCTAGTGAGTCAGGTGGTGTGGGGGGTAACGTGATGGCCTAGGTGACGAGGAGAGACTCCTTGAAGAGGTGGGTCTTGAATTCTTTTCTTAATTGCAGGAGTGTGGGGGCGAGTCTGATGCTGATGTTGAGGAGGTTGCATAGTCTTGGGGAGTAGGCAAAGAAGGCTTGTTTTCTGGCCCTTTCCTTTTTGAAGCAGCAGATTTCCAGTCTTCACGTGTCCTGGCTTCCGGTGGTGCCCTGTCTGCCGTAGATGCTGAGTTTCTCCACGAAGGTAGCTGGGTGACTTGAGGGTGACTTTCTTATAGATAATGCAGCAAGAATTGAAGGTGATTTATGCGTGCAGTGGGAGCCTGTGAAGGTCGATGAGGGATGGAGTGATGTGGTTGTATCTGCGTAGACGCTTGATGAGGCATGCAGCCGTGTGTAGGACACTTCTCAGGGGCACAAGGGAGGATGATGGGAGGCCTTCGAGGAGGGCATAGGACCAGTGTTTGAACTGTGGATCTAAAGCTGTCCATAGGAAGAAAGGACTTGACTTTCCACAGGAGGGCGAGCTGATACCAAGCTGTCTACGTTTCCTTAGCTATGTTTGTCTTGAAGGAGAGGTGTTTGTTGATGTGGACCCTGATGGACTTGGCACAGGGGGTGAGCTCGGGTGTGAAGCCCTCAGGGTTCATGGGATAGCCCGGTCTGTATGTCTGGGTGTTCGGTGTTGTTGGTATGCACTGGACATCCAAGACTGGATCAGCGAGAGGCAGGTTTTGAGCCTGTGGATGTCCTTCATGGAGTCAATCTTCAGTTATATCTGTGTGTCGTCAGTGTATTGGTGGATGTGGATGTTTTATGTGGCTAGCGGGGCTCCCAGCAGCTCCATGTATAGATAGAAGATCACTGGGGAGAAGATGGAACCCTGCAGGACTCCACAAGTAATGGGTTGCATTGGCAATCTAGAGAAGTCCATCTGAACAAACTGCTGGTGGTTGGCGAGGTAGGACTTGATCCAGTGTAGGATAAGGTCGCTGATCGCCAATGCGCCAATGTAGGGTGTCCATGAGCACCTGGTGGTCTACTGTGTCGAAAGCAGCTGAGAGGTTGAGTAGAACCAGGAATCAGGGGTGGCCATCATCAAGGATGTTGAGGGCGTCGTCCAACACATGTATGGTTGCCGTCTCCATGCTGCATCTGGGTCTGAACATGGATTGGTAGATTTGGAGTAGATTGTTGGTGTCGATGTGTTGCTGCAATTGCACAGCTGCCACTTTTTTACGGAGGATGGGAAGATGGGTGATGGGGCTATAGTTACCTAGGTTTTGGGAATCCAGAGTGGGTTTCATTAGTAGAGGGAGGATTTGTCCTGTCTTTAGGGTCGATGGGAATGTGCCTTGAGCTAGGGACCTGTTGATGATCTCCACGTAGGGAAGCAGAGCTTCTGCGCGGAGAGTATTGAGGATGGATGTTGGGAGGATGTCATCTGTATACGATGTGGTGGCCAGAGTTTCTCCCAGGTCCTCTGTAGAGAGTGTCTTTAATGTTGTCCAGGGTGTGGAGATTTTGTGAGAGAGACATGAGGTGGGTCTGTGGCTGCAGAGCTGGTGTCTATGTGCTGGTAAATCTTGCTGATTTTGGCAATGAAGAAGGTGTTGTTGGCGGTGGAGTTTTCGATGGAGTGCGGTAGGGCCAGGTCAGGTAGCAGGTTGACGCAACGCTTGACTGCTTTGAAGAGGGCTCTGCTTTTGTTGTCGGCTTCTGCTATGGTGTTCTGGTAGTAGGAGGCCTTGGCTGTGTCGATTAGTTGTTGGTGGGTTGCTCTGAGTTCCATGGGAAGCACCAGGTTTTCTCTTGTTTCCTCATGACTCTTTTGCTGAGGTTGAGTTCTTGAGTGCACCCGAGTGCTGACGGTTGCGGTTTGCAGGTGTGTTGTTTCAGAGGCACGTGTTGGTCAATGGAGGCTGAGAGGGTGGCGTTGAGTGCTTCCAGTAGTTTGGTTGGGGGGGTTCGGTCCATGTGAGGTTGAGGTTGGTGAGGTCTTCCATGAGAGCTTCCTCGGGAAGTCCTTGAAGGACTTGAAGGTTTGTCGGAGGGGTTTCTTCTGGGAGTGCTTGACTGGGGTGGTGTGCACAATGTTGAAAGGCCTGGCTAGGTGGTCAGACCAGTCAAGCGGGAGCGGAGAGCTGTAGTGAAGGGAAAGCAGTGCCGTGATGATTAGGGTGGGGATGGAACCTTTCTTGTGCCTTGCGTCTTCGTGTGCTGTGTGAGGATGAGTATGTCGAGAAGGCCAAGGAGATATGAGCGGGGGAAAAGCAGAGTTTGTCATTGTATCCCTTGAATGACCCTCAAGCACCAAAACATTAAATAGCCCCTCCTACATTTTTCCTGCTATGTTCTTAGCTTACACAATGCTTGCAAACTTTTTAGAGCAATGAGATGGTTTTCTATTGTGGAGGCCTGGGGACCTGTAACCGAGGCCGAGACCAGATTGCCGGGTAAAGCCTGGATCCCAGAGCTCTATGCCAGAGGGATAGTAGCTGCAGCGACAAGCGGCAACAGGGAAGCGAATGCTCCCATGGAGAGACAAACACTTTGAATCATGGCTAGGAAAGCCAACGAGGTTGCGGGACATTGAGAAACTCAAGCGGGCAAGCACCCCCTGTGAATCAGAACGAGAGAGGTACGAACACTTTGAATCAATGCTGGGAAAGCAGACAAGATTACGGGATCCTCAGAAACCTGAAAGGGCAAGCGCCCTATGTGAATTACGTTGATTGAGAGAACACACGTTTATCAAAGGGCTGTATGACTTCAGGGAGTATAAGAGCCACAGAATTGTTATAAAGTGAACTCTGTTAAAAAGAGAACCTGGCAAGGTTCTGAAAATCCCTCTTGTTTTCCCGAGGAAGAAGTAACCATATGGAAGACCCTTTCTTTTGACCAGCAAAGTCTGCAGGAAAGATGTGCACTGCTTTTATCATATTGACGAACTTGGAACTAACGACACATCACCCAAGTGATTGGGCCAGGCAGAGGCCTAAAATAGAGGCCATTGTTCAAGCCTTTCTTTTTCATTAAGTTTTCCAAAGTAATAGGGCCAGATTAGTTGGATAGGATTTTGGACAAAGGACTGTTTTCTTTTGACGAGCACCATTAGTTTTAGTCTCTAGGTAGGGAGCTTCCCTCATAGACGTAGGGAAAGTTAGGAGTTTCATTTACTTTTAATAGACATCCATGAAACATGTCAAGTCATTCTTCTGGTTTGCCATAGTATGTTGTAAGGATATAAGGAACTGTACATTTTTAAAGATATAAGGGGATACCTACTGTTTAAAGATATAGGAGACTGTAAGTTCTAATGAATATATATATATATTGGGGAATGTGTATGTTTGAAAAGGTATATGGTGACTTCACCTCTCTTAATGGTCCATCTGTATTGGGAGAGGTTTGCACCATGGATGTTAACACCACACCTGTCTGAGTTGTCTCTGTACATTTTAGAGAGGAAGGCCCAGTGTCTCCTGTTTGAAGCCTGTACTGGAACCAGTGATGCGACTGCCATGAAATGACACCTGTTTCTTATAACACTGTTGGCTTAAGATGTCTTAGAGAACGTTCTTGTCTTTGCAGATGCCTCTGACTGTGTAAAGTGTGCCGATACCCACTGGCCCAATGAGAAACAAGACACATGCATTCCGAGGGTGATCGAGTTCCTCTCCTATGATGAACCACTGGGTCTGGCCCTGACTGTCATTGCCTCTTTCTTCACCTTCCTCACTGCCACTGTCCTCTGTGTCTTCGTCAAGTACCAAAACACGCCTATCGTCAAAGCCAACAACCGTGGACTCAGCTACATTCTCCTCCTCGCCCTCATGCTCTGCTTCCTCTGCTCCTTGGTATTCATCAGCCGCCCTGGGACGCTCACTTGCATGTTGCGACAGACTGTCTTTGGGGTTGTATTTTCTGTTAGCATTTCCTCAGTCTTGGCTAAGACAATTATCGTGATCAGTGCCTTCAGGGGCACGATGCCCGGCAGTTTGGCAAGGAGGTGGCTTAGTCACAAGACTCCAGTATGGATTGTCTTCTCTTGCACCCTAGTGCAAGTGGTAATCTGTGCCGTTTGGCTAGTGACTTCACCACCATACCCGGAAATGAACCTGACTTTGCAACACGGGAAGGTTTCCTTCGAGTGTAATGAAGGCGAGAGCCTGTTCTTCTATTGCATGATGGGATACTTGGGCCTGCTTGCCCTGGTCAGCTTCGCAGTGGCCTTTCTCTCACGTAATTTGCCCGGCAGATACAACGAGGCTAGGTTGATCACCTTCAGCATGCTGGTGTTTTTCAGTGTGTGGCTGTCCTTCATCCCAGCCTACCTGAGCACCCGGGGGAAGTACATGCTGGCCGTGGAGGTGTTCGCCATCCTGTGCTCCAGTGCTGGCCTGCTCGGCTGCATCTTTCTTCCCAAGTGTTATATTATTCTATTAAGCCCCCAGAGGAACACCAGGGAGCACCTAGTCCCAAAGTCCAGCCACAACAAAGTCAAGTGAACACACACACACACACAGACACAGACACACACAAGCACAAAACTGCACACTCGTACCCATGCACGCACGTGCCCACACCATACCTAAATACATGCAACCTGTATGGAGGGTGGTACACAGTAGAAATGTACAGAAGGAGGAAACGACTGCATAGAAGGAAAAACAAAACACCAGGGTGGGAGAGAAGTAAATGTGGACAGAGATAGAAACTAACAGGAAGAAGAGTGGAGAGGGAAAGGAAAGAAAAAGTAGCACGCTCGTCATTGGCCCTTAATTTGCTGGACTTGCACCTCAATGCTTGTGTCTAAAGATGTAATATCTTGGCCAAACAGTAAACACTGACTAGGGTAATACAACGTAACCTTCGAATGATAAACATAATTGCCAAAGTTTGGTTCTTCTGGGTTTATGGTGTGGATTGTATCAGAACTCTATGGTTGTGCTGGTATCCGGTATGCATGTGGCTGTGGCCTTTGGCATCTTACGCTTATCGAAGCGGTCAGGTGTTCAGCGGCTTTACTTGTGGGGATACGAGTCTATTTGTATTTTGTATTTTATTGAGATGCACAAGGTTACATAGCACGGTACAAAATAAGAACAGGTGGTAAAACAAATGATCAAACCAGAGGGTTTTAGGACACAAAAATGGAGGAGAGAAGATGGGCTTTTAGACAAGAGCAAAATATATGAAGGAAAGGAGCAGAAGCAAAAAGGAGCACAGTGAAGTTTCGGGGAAGATAAGAGAGGAAGATGTTGTGAGTGAAGGGGATGTTAAGGGGAATATGTTGAGATCAGAGCCACAAGATAGGGAGTTGCAAGTCCATGATAAAACCTAAAAACAAGACAGAGAAAATGAAAGAGAAAGGAGAGTCATAAGGAAGAAGAGCGATAGACAGAAGATAAGCTCTACTATGGGAAGGAGAAGGCAGTGGAAAAAGAAGATGAATAGCAGAGTCAAAAACCGAGTGAAGAGGGGTAAGGTATGTGGAGGGCAAGCCATTGAAAAGAGCAGACCACTAGCTTAGGCGGGAGAAGACTGAGGACGTGATAAGAAACTTAGCATCATGAAAACACAAAAAGGGACGTGTGTGACAGATGCAGGCAGTTGAGGAGATGTGTGACAAGAAGGAAAGGGAGGATTCAAAGATGACACCAAGATTATGTGCAGAAGAAACAATGAGGAGCAAAGAAGAGTCCTGAGGACGAAGAGGAGGAGAGAGAGAGAGGATGGTGGGAAGAAGAGGGCCTCCGTTTTCGAGGGATTAAGATGTAAGAAGCAGGCCAACATCCTATATTTTACAGCAGTACTGACTAGCGCCTGGACACCTAAGGGCTTTGGCACTTTAGAAATAATATTTTAAAAAAACAAGTGAGACAAGAGAAAACCGAGGAATGGAGAGAGTCCAAAAAAGAATTGAAAGGGAATTTAAAAGATTCTATAAGAGAGAAAAGAGGAATAGTATAGATAGAAAATAACAGTGGAACAAGTAGGGAGCCTTATGGGATACCGTAAATAAGAGAATGAGAGGAGGAGGTGTAACCTACCCAAGAAACCGATTAGGTGCAATCAGAGAGATATGAGAGAATCCAGCGGGTAACAGAGTTGGAAAATCCAAAAGCATTGAGGGCAGAGAGCAGAGTGGGGTGGTGGACTATATCAAATGCAGCCGAGAGGTCCAGGAGAATAAGAATAGAAAAGGTTTATTGTGCTGAGCAGTAAGGTGAGAGTTAGTGACTTGGAGAAGAGCAGTTTCTGTAGAATGTGCAGGGTGGACTCCAGCTCGAGTTGAGGGAAGCAGAGTGACCAGATTCAGGTACGCAGAAATGTGTGAGTGAGCAACTTTACAAACTCTAAGGAGTTTGGAAAGAAGGAAGATAAATAAGTCAAATGTTAGAGAGCAACGAGGGGTCAAGAGAACGTGTTTTTGACACTATGGATAATAGATAGAAGTGTGTTTGAAGGAGATGAGGAAGGAATAGAGACAGGGAAACATTGAAAATAGAGGACAAATAGGGCACTAGAGAAGGATAGATTAATGGGCTCAGGGGGGAGGGAAGAGGATCAAGGGAAAGTCATTTGGATGGGCACTAGAAATCAGGAGAATCAGTATCCGAAACAGAAAGATTGGAAAACGCTGGGGAAGATGGCGGTTAAGAAGAAAGGGGAGATGGAGCAGGTGGGGGTAGATGGGGTGAGAAATGGGGAAAGGTTGATTGCAAGGAGCAGGTCTTAGAGGTAGAAAGGTTAGAGGAGGAAGGCTTGGAAGAGTTAGAAAGATCAGGCGGAGAAGAACAAAAAATGTTATTGATTACTTGGAAAAGATGGTGGGGTGTTTGCAAACAGACCAGGTAAGCCTTGAGAAATCATGTTTTTTGGTGCAAAGACAGGAACAGTCATAGGAAGAGTAGAGTACGAATAGAAGGGTGAGATCACAGTGGTCTTGAGTTTTCTTCCAATGACTTTCTGCTTTGCGTAATGTGAAGGCATCATGAAGAAGGACACAGACAGCAGATTCCAATTTCAAAAATAACTTTTTTATTAATTTCAATGTCAGGATGGAAAAAGTCCTAACCTGCCCTGTGCTAAGGTGGGAGTTCCCTCCCTAATTAAAACTAAGGAGAGTATGAGTCAAAGAGTTCAACTTAGGAATCTGTCTCTGTCCAAACCCTATGCTTGCCCTCACAACTATAACTATACAATGTGTAGGGATGTCAGCAACCAACAGAAAACAGTGTTCAACACAAAGTCCTGAGCTATTTCCAGCTCACAGCTCCCTTCCCCAAGTATAAAACAGTTCAACAAAGTAAAGTCTCAAAATTCCCTTATTTATTTTTAGAATGCAAAGAAGTCTCTTCAAGTCTCGGGGTTTCCTTCCTCAAGTTAGGACTCTGGATTCCCTTCCCTATGTTCCAAATCGCACAAAATGACCTTGAAATGAAAAGCTTCTAATCAGGACTCAGGGTTCCCTTCCCAAAGTTCCAAAACACAATTTCAAAAGAAACACAAATGATCTTTAACTTCCACAGCTTGGTTAATGTTTTTAAATGCACAGTTCAAATTATTGTGTAGTTTCCCCACAGGTTGAAATTGTCAAATGATTTAGTAGTTTCCCCACAGGTTGAAATGGTCTCTTTGTCTCAGGCTGCAGTGTTGTTTTGTGCCTGTTCTTGTGACCTTTTGGTTTCAAATCTTTCGGTTCTGTCTAGCAACAAAGTCTTAATTCAATTTGGTGTTCAATAATTAAACCTCTATGTTTTCCCTTTATATGGAGTTCAATAATTGTTAATTTCACTTTCAATGGATAATTCAATGTGCAGAGACCTTTGAAAACGTGTTTCTCATCACGCGCGATCACTCTGATGCAAGATCTTCCCTTTTGTTTAATGGTAGACAAATATAACTACTTGTTTTGCTTTAATTGTATAGTTCAGTGTTCAGAGACTTTCGGGAACGTGTTCCTTGCCACACGCGTCCACTCTGATACAAAGTATTCCCCTTTCTTGTACACTCAACAAGCATAAATGTTCGTTTCACTTTAATTGAACTGTTCCCTGTTTGTAGACCTTCTAAAACGTGCCTTCTGTCATACGCAACCACTCTGATACAATGTATTTCACAAAATGCTTAAGTTCACACATGCGGACTGGGTCTCTCTAGCCCCAGAAACTCACTGGTCGCTGAGGATGTTTGTTCTGCAGCGGGGATCACACAGCCTTCTTCCTCTAGTGCCGAGGCTCCAGCTTCTGCCCCTCAGACAGTCCTGGGGTGGTCCTCCACCACAAGGGAACAAGCACTTTAAATATAAAAGAACAGGGCAGCCTTCCAGCACGACTCCCTTCACCGTTCTTGGTCTGCTCCAGGTAGTCCTTACGCCCAGGCCATGCTGAATGACCCTCGGCTGCACGCAGCAGCCTCCTCGTCCTTCCCCTGTCGACTCCCCCACCCACTGGGTTGGGCTCCATTTATGCACCTGCAGCCCCTTGACAGGCTGCAGGTGTGAATGATTAAGCGCACCTAAAACCAAGCTTTTCAACTAGACCTGCCCTCCAAAAACATAACATCAGCTGGTTCCCCTGTAACCTTGTGACCTATTTTTGACTACGCAAGTGGAATATCTTGTAAATATCTTGTAAATGTTATATCTTGTAAATAGCATTATAACTGTTCTCTGTATCCTTTTTCACTGTTCTTTAATGCCTCTAATGTATGTCATGTCTGAACACTATAACTACTACTGTAACAGCACCACGATGCCCTCGGCCGCCTGTGCGCTTTATACATTCAAATAAATAAATGCCTGACCTTCACTACTCCTAGCATGCATCTTCCTCTTCCCAGTACTAGAGTGGTAAATGAGCATAGTCTTCATTGCTCTCAGTTGCCTCTTCTTCCTCTGAGTACTTTGAAGTGTCAATGGTGGAGAAATGAGGGGAGCTCGCTTATAATAGTCCTTAAAGGTTGGGGAGGGGTTGGGATGGTTATCACTAGGGAAAGGGGGATACCATGTCTCTCCCAGGGGCACCCCACTCCCAGTTCCCAAGGATCCCCCACCCAGGTGATCCTCCCTCGCTTCTCTGCCCCCAGGTTTGGGATCCAATATCGATGGCCTTTTCCAGGCCACCTGAGCAGAGGATCCAAGGGGTTCAGGAGGGAGAATATCCTCAGGTTTCTCACATACCCTCCCCCAACGCGGGATGGACCGGGGTGTTTCACAGGGATATCAAGAGGAAACATTTACCTCATCTTGCTCTTGATCTTCTAGGGGTTCTACTGTGAACAACCAGGTCGACAGTCCAAGAAATCCTGCATATCCCTTAGGATAACACACTAACATTTTCCTCCTCACTAGCCTTTCGTTTAAGGTGGCGAGGTTCTGGTTTCATAAGGTGTGGAGATCCAACTATAGAATGTGTAGAGTTTATTTGGGCTACCAGTGAGACTCATTGATCAAATTGGGGTACATCTCGCCCCAGAAATGATTGGGTTGGTAAATGGGAGATCGCAGCCCCAGATATGTATATTTTCTTTCCTATAATGGTAATAGGTATTTGGGTTACCAGGTATATTTTTGTTTGGCCATGCACACAAGTTACCTTCTCTTTTCCTGCTTCTTTCCTCCCCTGGGGAAGTAACTCTATTCCTATGGCATGTTCCTTACTTTTGGTGTCCAATTCTGCCCAAATCAGTTTTTCACCTAAGACAACAGAGATTTTATATGAGGTTTTCCCTTTTGTATATAAAAAAAAACATCAGGTCTTTTCTTTTTTTGTGTGCAAATTTTATTTTATTGGCATTTCGCAAAGATGGGAACACTCAAAACATACAATATGGGGTGTCTCCCCCAATACAACTCACAGGGAATGATTCCCAGAATTGTAACCACCCCTTTCAAACCCTCTCCCCCTCCCCCATCCCAAGTGCAGTCCTGGATTGCTCAGGTCAGTGTGTTCCTGTCGCTCTACCTTATGGGACCTCGACCAAGCTTTCTAATGCCTCTCCTGTTGTGACTCCCTATAATTCAGGCTTTTCCTTATCACTCTGAGCTCGATGGGGCCGAGTCCCTGTTCCTTTGGGCCTCTATTCACTGTCCCCAGTGTTGCAAAAATTGCTGTGGAACTGCAGCCATTCCGTCTCCACCTGTGCACTGTTCCCCAAGACTGCGGCTGAAATCTTTTCCATAAGGTAAATGTCTTTGGCTGTCCCAATCCACTCTCGGACTGTGGGGAGGTTCTCCCATTTCCAGTGTCTAGCTCGGCAAGCTCTTGCTGCTAATAGTAGGAAGTGTGCTATTGGGGGGAGCTTATTCCACTGATCATCTCTCTTCTCCAATCCGAACAGCACTAGGACCGGGTCTAAATCATACGGCCCAGCTCCTGCATCTCTGATCCAACCCAGCAAATTCGTCCAGTAAACCTGTACCTTGGGACATGTCCACCAGATATGCCAATAATTGGCCTTTTCCCTTCATCCATGACAGCAACGGGGATCGACCGTAGGGAACAACTTGGAAAGTGATTCTGGGTCATGTTGCCGTCTGTGTAACAGTTTTATGGCATGCATTTTGTATTGGCAGGAGATCAAGGTCTTGAAAGCCCTTCGCAGAGACGTGCCCAAAATCCATCCTGTAATTCCAGGCGCAGATCCCTTTCCCATTTCACTCTAAGACCCCTGGTCACTCCCTCCCTGGATTCCAGCAGGGCTCTATAAAGAAAGGGAGATAAGCCCTTTTCTGTCTGCATGGGTGCCTCGGACCTTTTCAACTGGGGTGAGGTCTCTACGAATAGGTGGCTTCCATATCTCAGACATGAATATCCTTTTGAGTCTCAGGTAATAAAAGTGGGGACAGCTTACCTATACCCAGTGCGTCCTCCAAATCTTGGATGCTTATAAACTTATATTCTCGTATCAGGTGGCCCACCCTGCAAAGCCTCGCCTCGAACCAGGTCTGAAAGTGCTCCACTCCCAGGATTGCCTCCCTGACTAGTGGTGCCCATATATGGCTCATCGGGGACGGCCACGTGGTTACCTTCTCCCTCCTCCCTACCCCGACCAACACTTTCCACATGGTTCCCAAGAATGGGTGTTCCCTGATCCGTTTCAGGAGCCTATTTAGTGGGACCCACAGCCATTCTCCCACTGTGGCTGATCGCAGGTGACGGTTCAATAGATACACCCACTGTTTATCCGTGTCCTCTTTTAGATGGTGGACCAGTGCCCTGAGCTGTGTTGCCCTAGTGTACACCCGCAGATCTGGGAGACCTACCCCTCCTTTCTCCTTTAGGAGGGTGAGCATCTCATACCCTACTCTGGGTCTCTGGCCTTGCCATATAAATCTCAAAAGGCGCCGTTTGGCTACCCTCAGGTGTTCTTCTGGAGCCTTTATCGGAAGCATTTGGAACAAGTATAGCACACTGGGAGGAGGTTCATTTTGACTGCATTTAATCTCCCCATCCAAGATATCTGCCCTTTGCTCCACGCCTCCGTCTCTGCGAATATCCTGTCGAACAGTGACGGGTAGTTGGCCTGGCCTAAATCCTCATCTGGTCTGATGATGTTGATCCCCAGATATTTCGCCCCTTCTGTCTGGATTTGCAGGCCCTTGGGCTCCCGCTCCTCTATATTCCTGCACGGGTCTGGGACGAAGGGAAAAATCATTGATTTACTTATATTCACCTTAAAGCCTGAGAAGCGGCCAAACTCCCCTGTCACCTGCAGGGCTGCTGGGACAGATTGGGCGGGATCTCTCCGGTGGAGCATTATATCGTCTGCATAAAGCCCGATCTTAAAGGTCCTATCCCCACCTCAATGCTTCTCACTTTTCGTGTGATCCTCTGAGGCATTCTGCCAGTATTTCCATTGTAATGGCGAACAGCAGGGGGGACAGGGGGAATCCCTGTCTCGTCCCCCGCTGGAGCCCAAACGTACGAGACAACCGCCTGTTACATATGGCCCCGCAGCCCTCACATGCATACGCGCGCGCACACAAAGTAAGGAGGACACGGGACGCAATGTTTCTTGCTACGCGTCCCGGCGGCAACTGCCGCACGGACGCAGTTTATTCCAACTGCGCATGCGCGGGTCCACAACGAGGGCCGCGCATGCGCGCTACATCAAACTGGGACGTCACATCCCTTTTCAACTTTAACAGTGTAAACCTTCGGGGTGTGCACACCCCTGAACAACTGGTGCCTGTGTGGGCGGTCACATGAATAACTTGAAGTCTCACCTCACTTTTCTCAGTTCAGTCACCTGAGTCCAGGACGTAGTCCTTGAGATGCCCTGGTAGTCTCTGCACTCGGCGGACAGGGTACCTTGGCGAGATGGTGGGCGGAGTAGCACACTCCAGTTCAGAGCCAGGAGAGCCCCTTTTCTGCTCACCCTCCTGATCTCCAGGTGGCTCCACCCGACCCATGGATTCCTCTCACCATCGTGCCCTTTACATGCGTTACCTTCCACGGGCGCGGCTCAAACAGCAGGGACAGCTTCCCCTCGGGGTGCCGGTTTCAGACCAGCACTGTGTCCCCTACTCGCACCTCCTTTTCCTGCAGACCCCTCCGTTCACTTTCTTTGTCGTTACGCCTGGCCCGTTCTTCCTGGACTCCCTCATTGTCTATTATCCCTGGCGGACGGCCTTCCTCTTCCGGTAGCATTCCCCTCGGGCATCGTCCAAACAGTGCTTCGGCGGGAGCCACTCTCGTGGACTGGTGGGGTGTCGTGCGGTATTCTCTTAGAAACTCCACTAGCTTTTTCTCCAGGTCTTCACCGCCACTGGCGGAAATTCTTAGGACCTTGTTAAGAGTCTGCATCATTCTCTCGGCCTCCCAGTTGGCTCGCGGCCAGAGCGGGGACACTCTGCGATGCCGGATCCCCCTTTCCCGGAGGTAAGTTGCGAACTGGCTGCCCGTGAACGGCGGCCCGCTGTCTGAGCACAGTAGGTCCGGGAACCCATGTGTGGTGAACATTTTGTCCGATGCTTTCGTCGCGAACTCTGTCGCTGTCGACTCTACCACTTCCACCTCGGGGTACCTGGACCATTGGTCAACTGCCACCAGAAAGTACATGCCACGACCAGTCGAGCCGAAGTCCACGTGGACGGTTCCCCATGGTTTGCTGCTGCGCTCCATCGACCTTATGGGCGGGGCTCTGTCTCCTGGGGCTGCCGCTTGGCACGCCACACATCTCCTCAAGAAGCTCTCCACTCGCCCCTCCTAGTCCGGGAACCATACTTTATGTCTCAGCCGAGCCTTCGTTTTGACAACCCCCTGATGACCAATTGGGCCAGTTCGAGTACCCTTGTCCTCAGTGCCCATGGGATGATGATTTGTCTCCCTCGAAGTATTAGCCCATCGTCTGAGACGGAGAGTTCATCCCTCACTTTCCATAGTGCTTGGAGTTCGCTCTGGGCCTCTGCTTGACGGCGCGAGTTGTTACGCAGTACCTCCCTCCAATCACCGCTCCTCACGGCGGTCTTGACGATGCTAAAAACCTCGTCCTTGGAGCATTCTGTCGCTATGGCAGTTCTTGAGAGTGCCATTGGAAGGGACCCTTCCACCACCTGACACAGCAGCCCGTGGCATTCATTCGCCCCAATGTCGGTGACAGAGTTTTCCTTGCTGGGGTGGCGCGACAGGTAGTCGGCCAGGTTGTTCGTTCCTGGTCGGTAAATCAGTTTCACCCCATACTCCATCAGGGCCAGCATCCACCTTTCGATCCTGGGGGGCGGCTTAGATGACACGCCCGCCAGTATGGGCAGTAGCGGCTTGTGGTCAGTCACCACCATGACAGGTTTGCCCAGGATGTATAAACGGAAATGGCGACAGCCCCACAGGATGGCCAACGCCTCCCGTTCGATCTGCGAGTATCTCATTTCCGTGTCCGAAAAGGCCTTACTCGCATAGGTGATGGGACGCATGTCCCCGCGTTCATCGGGTTGCAGCAGCACAGCCCCTACTCCCACTGGACTCGCATCAACCACCACCTCCGATTCCACCTTGGGGTTGAAGTATGCCATGGTGTCCCCATCGGATAGGGTGTTTTTCAGGGTCTGGAATGCCTCTTGTTCACTGGCACCCCATTTCCACGCAGCGTCGTTCCTTGTTAGCACTCTGAGCAGTTCTGCCAGTGACGCTAACCCTTTGATGAAACGCCCGCAGTAAGTTACCATCCCCAGGAAGCTTCTTACTTCCGTGGGGGATTGTGGGGGGGCGGCTTCCCTAATGTCCTTGACTTTGGCTGGGTCAGGTGACACACCGGCCGCATGGAAGATGAATCCGAAGAAACCAATTCGGTCCTTGAAGAACTCGCATTTTTGTCGATGAAGGGTGAGCCCTAAACTCTTCAGTCTCTGGAGCGTGTTCTCCAAACTCTTCATGTGCTCCCTTTCTGAGTCCGTGAAAACTAAGATGTCATCGCTCATGTTCAACACCCCTTTTAGGCCAGCCAACGCCCCCCTGATGGTGTTCTGAAATACTTCGGCAGCTGACGAAATACCGAAGCTCAGGCGTTTAAATTGGTATAGGCCGTCATGCGTCGTGAAGGTTGTTATGAACCTGGAGTCCGGGTGCAGTTCAAGCTGATGGTAGCCTGCTCGTAGGTCCAGCTTTGAGAAGACTCTTGCCCCCTGAAGCTCTCCGATAATGTCATCTAGAGTTGGAGTAATGTGCCTCTCCCTCTTGATCGTAGCGTTTGGGAGGTGCATGTCCACGCAAATTCTGACCGCCCTGGGCTGTTTCGGCTTGGGAGCCACCACAATAGGTGACACCCAGGGTGTCGGCCCCTCCACTCTCTCAATAATGTCCATATTTACGAGTGATCGGAGTTCCTCCTCCACCTTCTCCCTTAGGTGGAACGGAATCCTACGGTGTTTGAGGGCTGTCGGGCTGATGGACTCGTCGATATGCAGGCGCACTGGGGGTGCTTTAAGCTTCCCTATACCCTCGAAGATGCCCGAGAACTTGTCCAGCAGCGTTTCAATGTCAATCTGGTATACTCCATATGCAAAATGAACCAAATTGAGGGCCTCCGATGCAGCGCAGCTGAGAAGCGAGTGAGGGCTAACGTCCGTGACAAAGAATTTTGCCTTGATGGTGCTTTCCCCCCTCGACACTGGTGACACGAATACACCCTTGAGTGGCAACGGGGTGTCTCCTCCAAAAGTGAATATCTTCGCCATGGACTTGTCCAGTGCCGGCGGGCCTGGGAGTCTTAGATAATCTTCCTCCACCAGCACGCATACGGATGCTCCGGTGTAGATGAGGATCTGCGTCGGCACGCCCAGTATGTTCACCACACACCTGGGTTGTCTCTTCCGTTTGCTTTCTGAGGCAATGTTTGAAATGAAAAACACTTCTTCTTCGTCCTCCTCCTCCTCTTCCTCTTCCTCTGCAAGTTGCAACCTCCGCACCTCCTGTTCGAGAGCTGCGATGCTGCGCTGCCTTCTGAAACCGCTGCCCCTTGCTCTCACGGGGCCTCTCTGAGTAGGTACAGGAGCAGAGGCGTGGCACATGCGGGCATAGTGCCCCGGTCCATTGCACCGTCCACAGGATCTCGTTTTGGCAGGACACTCCTCTACATGTGGCAGGTCATATCCGCAATCTTGACAGATTGATCCGGGTGCAGTGGGATATCTATTCTCCGTTGCCTTTGGGACCCACTTATCCTTCAGCTTTGTCCTTTTGCTTATGGCAAAAGCTTCCTCCCTCGCGCTTGGCCTCACTACCGCGTCCATGCTCGCTCCTCTGGATTCTGCCAGCTCGTACGTCCGGCCACTATCTAGTATCTGCTGTAGTGTCCACCCTGGCTCTCTCAGCACTTGTCGCCGCAATTTACCTGAGCTGCAGCCCTGGAGGACCTGGTTTCTTATCATCAGCTCGTCGTTGTCCCAGCGACATGTGTTGGCTATCACTCTCAGTTTGGCGCAGAATTGATCGAGAGATTCTTCCTCCCTTTGCTTCTCTCTGCAGAACAAAAATCTTTCATAGTCGACATTCGACTATGGGATGAAGTGGTTTTCTAGCGCAGTCTTGACAGTGTCGTAAGTAACTACTGGCAGGGTGAATGATTCGTAGATGCGCATTATGTCCAGCCCGGCCGAATACAGAAGGGACGCCCTTTTTGCATCGTCGTTGGTGGTTCCGGTCGCCGTGAAGTACATCTCTAGCTTCTTAACCCATAGTAGCCACCTGGGTCCTAGTTTGGAAGGGGGCCCCGACGTGTCAAACTCCTGCATTGGCAGCAGCGACCCCTGTTCTGTCCTCATCGCTCTTGTCGCAACTTCTGTTTCTTCGTCGCTACTGGCCATCTTCACAGGTCGCACAGGCACCTCTGGGTGAGTTAGAGGCCGCAAACCTGGCTGGTGTAAGTCTCAACGTACCTCCTGCTGTTGTCTGTCGCCTTTTCCTTGTGTCCGGCTTTTTTTTTTTTTTTTTGGATTGTCCCCAAGTTGTTGGGGACAGTCAAATGTTCCAAAAATTGGCCTTTCTTCTCCGTGTGGCAGCGCACGAGCACCTTTTCAGGCCACTACTGCTCTGAGGAGAAAAAGAAAAACGTTTGTGCTCGGTCCGCGTCGTGTCTTCGCATGCTGATGCGGATTGTGCGCCCACGTACTTTGGGCGAACGCTGTGGCGGCAATCCCGCCTCGTCGCCAGTTGTTACATATGGCCCCGCGGCCCTCACATGCATACGCGCATGCACACAAAGTAAGGAGGACACGGGACGCGATGTTGCTTGCTACGCGTCCCGGCGTTCGCCGGAGACCTTCCCCAAATCCAAATTTCTCTAATACCCCATGTTTTAGCTGCTTGCTTTGCTGTATTAGATGCTGTTCATGTTCACAATACTGGTGTATTTGTATTTGTATTTATTTTATTTGTATAGCGCAAACCAGGCCCGGAGGCTACCAATGGTTACATAAATTGCATACAGTGATTATATATCAATCAATAAAAATAGCATAGAAATAGGCATAGGTAAGTAGTACAACGATACATGGTTTGTCGAATAGTACATCCATACATAGGTTATTGCATCACGTTTTCAGAATGTAGCTTGGGCATTGGTAGTGACTAGCCAACATTTGGCTCTATGGGGAAAGGGGTGTTTTTGAACGCTTTCACATGTACATATGCACGCAGCTTCAACGTTTTGTAGTGCAACATTGCGACTACTCACTTATGTGTGTGTGAAAGTGTTCATTTACACATGTGTCTTCCGCAGCTTTTTTGTTGACTGACTAATATGTAGTTGATTGACGTTAATGCTGGTGATATTTCTGCATTGCGCATGTTATGTTCAACTGGCATAATCCTGAAGGTGCACTGTTGTGCAGTATGTGTACGCCCAGGCCCACTTAGCTAATATGGTGGGGCCTGTCTGTGGAGATTTTACACAAGGAATGATGAAATAGGGCACATTCATAGCACAATGTGCTCAATCAGGTCCTGAGGGGTGTTGTGGGGGCTTCATGTCATGCAGTTCGGACCATAATGGGCGTTATGGTCCCTCATGCCTGGTTGCAGGCCCTTACTTTGCTTGGGACATTCACTATATCTACATGGCCCATGCCACCCGGTACGGGCCGAGCTGCAGATGGATGGAGCTATATTGGTGATGATGGTTTAGTGATGCATGTGTACATGCATATTACGTGTGCCATTGTGTGTTTGGATTCATTTGCAGCAGTGGTCAATTTCAGTTCAGACATGCTCATGGTATGTGCCATCTCTTTGTTGCCATCTGTCATTTCTGCCTGTGACATGTGCCTGACCGAGGTGGTGTCTGATGGAGTTCATATACTACTTTTTGAACTTGTGTAGGCTTTGCTATTTAGACACATCTGTTTCTGCTTTTGGGAAGTGTTTGCATATCAAGGCCACTGGATGCATGCCAGGTTCTCAATTGTGTGTGACATGTCTGCTTCATGTGTTGGCTGTCAATGTGATGTCTATGTGTGTGTGGGTTATGTGCTTCTGACATGTGTACTAATGTTTTTTTTTCCCCTTTTCAGATGATGATGCAATAGAGCCAGAGGATGGTGTTGTCATGCCAGGCACAGGGTTGCTATCACACCAGCAACTCGGCACAAGTGGAGGTCGTGGGGTGGTAGACCACAAGAACCCACTTGTGTTACAGACCATCGTGGCAATGAGTCTAGCCCGGATGATCACTCTGACGACAATGTCGAGTTGGATGTGCTTCAGGTCCATTCGTCAGTGGTGAGTGATTCTGATGTGGACGCTCCTCTGTCCGCGACACCTGCACTGAGGGGCCAGACGGTGGTGGGATCTCCGCCTGTGGTGGATCGGGATGCAGGGTCACACTCCACACCAGTTGCTGATGTGCCAGGGGCATCACATCAACAGAGGAATGTAGTCCTGCAGCCGCGGGCGGTGCCAACCCAACAAGGATGGCGGCTCCTTGGGACCCGCAGATGTGAAGCCCATCAACGTGGTGGCCGCGTGCCACGTGGGTATACTGAGTGGAAGCAAGCAAGGGTTTCAATTCCGAACAACAGGGGGCAGCAATTGATAATATCGCTCAGAGCATGGAGCGTGTGGCAGTTGGATCTCCAGCAGCGGGCGGCACAGTCCACGGCCTGCTTGCTCTGGCTGGGCATGGCGGCCTCAGACAGGGCACGCCGGGCTGAAATGGAGTCTCTGGATCAAGCAATTGCTGCTTACACAGAGGCACACAGGGAGGTCCTGAGGGTAGACCATGATTCCCTCCGAGATACACTGGGTGTGCTTTTGATGACCCAGAGGCAACGAACAGAGGAGAGGTTGGAGCAGCTGGAGAATACCATCTCGGCTGAGCTACTTGCTTGCCGGGAGGTGTACCAGATGTCCAGCCAGGCCATGCAGGAAGAACTCTGTGTTACACGTGTTACCTTGCAAGAGGAAGCACGCATATCACGCGAGGTTCTGCATGCTGACCTACGTGCCATCGCCGCACAGAACCAGGCTCACCCGTCCCGCAGACTGCTGCCGACGAGGGGCATGCTGTGCGTAGGCGTGGTCAGGGTACTGTACCACGTCAACCATTTGAGCCAGAGGGTGAGGAGGATGACGACCTATCGCCCACACAGGTCGGGCTGTGCAGGCGTTGAGCCCATGGAGGTTTTTTTTTTGTTGATCTCAACATCATTGCATGTGGATGTTGAAGTGCACCCTGTACCTCCCCCCTCCTGAGTGCCCCCCCCGGGTCGTATGTGGCCATTTCTGATTTTTATAGTTAGTTTAATTAGTTAATATAGTTTAAATTTGCTTGTCTATTGTGCATTCATGTGACGGTGTGGTGCTTTGTGGCTTTTGAAGGCATCCACTGTCTGTTCCAGCTGGGCCCTTCTAGCTTGTCTCGAGTATGTGTTTGCAGCTTGGGTCCTGACTCACATATGCCACTCCTGTTTCCCCTATCCATGGGCTTGCAAGGATGGTTTGGTGTTACAACCATTTACACAAGGGAATTGGACTTTCGTCAAATGTGTGGCCTGTCTGCTGCTGTACTACTTGTGTTAACATCCCTAGTGGGGATTAAGTAGGTTTGTTCCACAGCATGTCTGCAATCAATTTTGATGAGTACATAATTGATATGTCCATTTATTGATGTTGATTGTGATGTACATTATTTTCTTGCCTGTATATGTGCTTGATGCACTTCATGCTGTAGACAGTAGCCTGCACCCTTTGGCTGTCAAAGTCACACTGATGGTGGGAGGAGTTCGGATGTAGGTCTCAAACATGGCCCAGCGACAACCAGCATGAAGACACACACACAGGGAACTTTCCAGCCTTATTAATAGCTTTATGCCCTTTCTGCAGGAAAATGAGCCCCCAGACTACCTTTCCCAGCAGACACAGGGCCAAGAACTACAGAAAGCTGGCCACGTTGGGTGGTGAACACCTGCCCATGGGTGCGCAAGCAGAAGCACAGGACTTGTGCTCAGACATCAGACAGAAGCAGACGTGTTTCTAGGAGCTCCAAACAAGGTGAGCAGCACGAGGGGCCTCACCCCAGCCGACCTTCCTCCAGGCCCCTTGCACATGCATGCTAAGTAGTGCCAGTGCTGGGGAGCTTGGCCAGGCATTGGGGAAGAAGCGCATAGTACAGCTAAAACGCGTAGAGGGACAAATGCCAAGTAGCTTTACAAGTTGTCAGGGGCACACGCAGGGGCTGTCACCCATATCCTCGAGTCCCCCCTACTCCATAGAAGCTGTTATTAGCGCAGTAGCATTCCTAGCCAGAATCTAATACAGCGCACGGGAGCACCCAGTGACGCACAGACTTGAGTGCAGTGCATATCATTTGCATATGCAAATTGCCACGTGCACTACCTATTGAAATCCGCTGCTGGTAGAACACAACTTGTACTGAAGTCGCACCTCGCCATACGCATCTTGCAGCTCACCCAGAGACCATTCTATCATGTGTGATTCTTAACACATTGATCTTCCATTTACCGCGAGCCCACGTGTGCCTGCCTTACTGCATTGACAGTGTATGAACCATCACGGGGGCAAGCTAAAGTATATGAACCAAGCAGCAGACAAGAGTGTTTTTTTGTGGAGTAGTCACTTAGTTTGAGGCATGAATGGTGTTGTGTGTGTGCTGGAAACACACACAGATTAGTAACTCACGCTCTCTTTGCAGCATTGAACTGCTCCTGTTACCGGACCTGAGAGTCCGCAGGCAGGAGGCCAGCACTCACCCCACAGATAAGTCTCTCTTTGGCTTGCATTTGACCCATTTTGTACAATGTGCATGAAGAACATGGTTTCTCTGATTGAGAATGTGTTATTGTCAATAGTTGTATTTTGTATTTTGCCTACTTTCCCTTGGCCATCCAACTCCCCTCTCCTGCCCCTCTTTCCAGTTATCCTACTTACTGATGCCTATCCAAACAACGGATCACTGACCCTCTTTCCCTGCTGGGGTCTTGGAGGCCTGTGTAAGTTTTAACTTGCAGGCGCCCAGACCACGGAGGGGGTGGTTGGTTCGTGCCACTCCTGCACCTGGAGACCGGAGCTGTGACACTACCCATCAGTTGTTGCATCCTCATTGTATATTGTGTACTGAAAATGCTACCCATCCTGTTGAACCATTGTTGAACTGTGCTACCTTGGTTGTTCTATCATTCTGCTTGGGCATGTGCTTGGACATTTTCTGCAACTTCAAGTCATCTACTGGAGACTATTCTAGGGTTTTTTGGTGGCTACAGGCTTTTCCCTGGTTTGGGGGTTTGGCTCCTTGGAGTTCTCTGCAATTTGGTATTTTTACCATTCAAGGTGGCCTCTGAGGGTGCTGGACCCTATTTACACGCAAGGTAGAACATGGAGACCAAGGGGTAGGGGGATCCTGAAGCCAGGTAGACTAGAAGGAAGAAGGCTACAGACCCCAGGCACAGTTGGTCAGAAGGTCATGGTGATATGTAAATAAGGGAAGGAACTTTTGTTGTTGGAGAGTAAGCTTGGGCTACAGTGTTTGGCCACTCTCTGACATTGTCATTGTGGGGTACCATGTACATGATGTGTTCTGCTGGTCAATGGCTGTTCCTGTGTTGTGTTTACTTTTCAGGTGTCAGTGGATTGTTGTGGTTTGACATGCTGGGGTGTACACATGGGCAATGTTCACATGTGATGTGTACAGGACACTGAGGGTCACTTGATTTCACATGCATATATTGAGTGCATGTCCCTACTGACACACACACTTACACACTGCTCCACCACACGTACAACCACCCTTCCATGCCCACACGTGCACACAGATTGCCTTCTCTGGCACGCTGTGTCCCTGCAGCGCATGATGAATTACCATTTGGGGATTGTGTACATGCGTCAATAGGATATTTTTGTTGCTTGTCCTTTTTATGTGATGCTCAAGGTGTATCCCCAACACAATGGCTGCTCACTGTGCTGTGTGCTGTGCAGTGTGTTGCAGGAGACACACACAGCACACGGGTTAGGGATTAGCGGATTTGGCTTGGCCAATGTGCATGAGACCAGGCATTCAGTCTTTTGTTGATGCTACCACTGGTGGCAAGCATTTGTGTTTGACTTTGTATGTGTGGGAGGTTGTTGGTCAGTCATTTCAGCTGACTTCATGTCAGGCCTAATTGTGTCGGGCCTCTTCCCATTTATCACATGTCACGTTGTATGTAATTGGTCATTTGTTTGTCAGTCTAGAAAAATTGATACCTCTACTGTGTGACCGCAAACGTATTTTGGTGGCCATGGGCCAACCGTCTCATGCACGATATGACAGAATATAGGTTTTCAAGTTTGCCACTGAACGGCCATTTTGTTTTCTAACCATTGCTCGTTGCTTTCTGTTCCTATTGCTTCGCAGCATATTTTCCGCTTACACTGCTCGACTGTAAAACATTGTTGTCTGCACATAAAAGGACAAGGCTGCAGGGCTGCGAGGATAACAAGAGTTCGTTGAAACACAAACATAGGAAGCGCCAGGAAGAATGCCCGGCTCCCTCTCGAATGTAGCCTTGAAGCAGAGCTATAGGGCACTTAATCATTTCGCAGCTGCCAGCCAGTCTCGTTATATGGTAGAATATGTTAGAATAATATAGCTAAAGGCTTGAATTATGCTTTTCTCACGGCCCCCCTTTGCTGAGCCCGCTAGAGCGTGTCGGCTCCCAGGACACGAATAGCACCTAATAGATAGTAAGGTTTGGAATGCAACTCTTCCCCCCGTATGTAGCTGTAACGCTCACCTGATTCCCAAGGAGGCGCAGATCTTGACTGGGTTGTTACCGTGTCTTCAATTGTAAAGCGCAGGACTCGGCTGGTTCCCTGGGCTGGACCTCTTCTCACGGTATGCCTGACTTGAAGAGTGAGGTGTCTGCAGGCAGAAGAACAAGGGGTTAATGAACGGTGGTTGGACGGACTTCTCTTCCTCACTCTCTCTTTCCTTGAGGCCCAAAGGATAGGTGTGGTCACCTTAAGTAGGTGAATGCTGGGCTCTCCATCCTGCGACTGGTGCAGGGGCGCGGGTACCAGTTACTCCACTGGTGATATTGTAAACCTCTTACTTGCAGAGGACAACTTTGAGCGCGAGGCCATCGTTAACTGCATGATCGGTTCCTTATATGTATCTGAACACCTTCAATGAAGTCCTTTTCTCTTACAGGCTTTGGATGTGGTAGGCGTTGTTTAATGGACACCAAAGTACGTGCAAGCGCGTAAGTAGGTGGATGGCGCGCGTGAAGGCACGTAAGTTGAAATGGCTGCTGATGGTTTTAAATGCACTCTTTAATGTCTCTTTTTCTCTTGCAGGTTTTGGATGCGGTAGGCGTTGGTTCATGGACGCCAAAGTTCGTGCAAGCGCGTAAGTAGGAAGATGGCACGCGTGAAGGCACGTAAGTAGAATGGCGGCTGATGGTTTTAAAAGCGCTCCTTACTGTCTTTCTTTATTTGCAGATGCGGGTATGCAGCGCTTGTTGGAATCCGGAGCATGCGTCGCACAGGTAAGCAGATCAAAATATGCAAAATGACTGATCAATGTTCTTTGCCTTTACAGGGATCGATGGATTGCCAAGGAATGCGGCGTGAGGATTGGAAGATGCCGATGGATCGGGTTAGTAAAAATGCTGGCTTTTGGCTTTAAGTTGGCTTTTGCTATCCTGTTGTTTTTTTGTGCTGGCAGGTGCGGCTGAAGGCAGGATCCCAGGAAGGTAAGAGTTTGTTCCCACAGGCGCTGGAGCTGGAGTTTTCACTGGAAGACTGGAGCTGACTCGGTGAGCGTCCTGCTGCTGATGCAGAATAACGCGAAGCACGTTGCATCGATCGGGCGTGGTTTAAATAGTGTGCAGGAGTGCTTAGGCGTCTTCTTCCACTGCCTCGCCTAGGTAAGGAAAGAGTTCCAGTTTCCAGAAGAGTCCCAGTGTTCCTGATCCAAGGAGTGGAGCCTGCCCCACCCAGGTAAGAAAGTAGTCCCTGTCAGAAGAGGATGTGGACGTGATCTTGTTGGTGAGTATGCAGAATGGTCTGCTGTAGGTAGGTCCACCCAAGCACTTTTACACATCTTATGAGCCCGACGCTTCCAGTGCCGGGACCGATGATCTTTATGAGCCTGGCGCCACCGGCGCCAGGACAAGGTCCAAAAGGTCCCAATAGGGGCCGGGTGGTGCCCGGAATGAAGGTTATGAGCCTGCTTCCAAGGATGTTGGGCAGGTCCTGCATTCTTGGAAGTAGTGATCATGACAGCACCCCCCCTCAAGGCCCCTCCCAAGCTTGTCTTCTCCGGGGGTTTTGGTTTGTTGGGGAAAGTTCGATGAAACCTTTTGATCAGCCGAGGTGCGTGGACATGTTCTGAAGGTTCCCAAGACCTTTCCTGGGGACCGTAACCTTTCCAGTCTATCGGATAGTATAGCTTCGAGTTGGAAATCTTGGAGTCCAGGATATTTTTAACTTCGTATTCAAGTTCTCCATTAACTTGAATAGGTTCTGGAGATCTGGTCAGTCGGGTCTCAGGTTGCATAGGTTTTAGGAGGGATACATGGAAAACTGGATGTATCTTCATGTGGGAAGGTAGGCCCAATTTAACTGCCACTGGATTTATTATGGCTGTGATAGGATAGGGTCCCAGGTATTTCGGGTTGAAGGTGCGTGGTCCTTTTAATGGTAAATGTTTAGTGGACAACCAGACTTGGTCTCCCACTAGATATTGGGGGGCCTCTTTTCGATGTTGGTCTGCTCCTTTTTTGTATTGCTCCTTAGCCCGTTGAAGATGAGTAGTGGCTTCCTTAAAGGCTTGAGTGATAGCAGAATGTAGATGGTCTACGGCATGCGTTCCGAGATCCTGGGGTGGATCAAGGTTGAAGGTTCGAGGATGGATTCCATATAAGAGGAAAAAAGGGGTCTTTCTGGTTCCAGAATGGATTGAATTATTATAAGCGTACTCGGCGATCCAAAGGATATCCTTCCAAGTGCCTTCTGACTGCTGCAGCATGCAGCGTAAATACTGTTCCTGTAAAATACTATTTTGAGTTTACAGTTTCCAGGAATAATAATGGTTCCCCATAAACATGCACCCACTGACCTGATCCAGTAGCTCGAATGTGTTGAATATGAGAAGTCCCCCGGGGGAATCTTTTCCTAACCCGTGCTCAATTGCACCAGGAAGGAATGAACTCCCCAGGGAAACCCTCTGGGGAAGAAAACCCTGATCGCCTCAGCTGATGGACGTCTTCTCTCAAGAGCAGGTTAGGGCGAATCTCTGACACAATTCCTGGAGACCCTTATAAAGGAGATGGTGTCCTATAAAGTCTCAGGATTGCATGTGTATGAAGTCCTTCTGTTAAACACAGAGTATCGGAACTAGTGGATCTCGTGATGTAACTTTGGGAATCTGACGGCAGATTCGGATTGTGATGCAAAGAAAAAACCTTCTGAATTCCGCAGTTGGGAAATGAATAAATGTGTGCGATGTGTCCAGATTGAGGTGAGCGGTGACAGGTGGAATGAAAAGGATCTGTCTCGAGCCGTTCTAACACTCGAAAGCCGAGGTTATGAGGCGGAATCTCTGCCCTTGGAGTTCGATAAGAAAGCTTGAAGCGCTGACTGGGAAGAGTAGCAACGCACTCGAGCGTTGTGCCTGCCGCAAGATAACCAGATCCTTGCTGAGGGGGTGGAGCAAAGGTTGCAAGCATCCCTTGCAAGGCTGGAATACTGCAATCGGATGACGTCGCCATCTTGGGAGAAACAATGGCCGCCACCCGTGATTGGGACCAACGGCGCCACAACGACCATCTCCTTCTGTGGGATATGATAGTTCCAGAGTTTGGTTAGTCCTCTCGGTCTGTCCGTCGGTCTGGGGGTGGTGGCTGGTTGAAAGTCTTACGTCAATTTGAGCTAGTCGACAGCAATTTCGCCAAAAGTGGGAGATAAACTGACTTCCTCTATCAGAGACCAACACTGAGGGGAAGCCGTGCAACCGAACGATGTTTTCGAGGAATTCTCGGGCCAGAACTGAAGCTGATGGAAAACCTTTCAGTGGGATGAAGTGAGCCATCTTGGAGAATAGATCCACAACTACTAAAATTGTGTTATATCCGGAGCACGGAGGTGAGTCAGTGATAAAATCCATGGAGAGGGTATGCCAGGGACATGGTGGAATGTCTAATGGATGTAAGAGGCCTGCTGGTCTTTCCTTCAGACTCTTATTTTGGGCGCACACACCACAGGAAATTACGAAGTCTCTAATGTCCTTCCTCCAAGACGGCCACCAGCAGTGTCTTTTGATTTTCTCGGAGGTTTTGGCAATACCGGGATGCCCTTCCATTAAGGAATCATGATAACAAGAGATTACCTGTTTTTGTAACTCTGCACAAGGTAGATATAGTCGTCCTTGGAAGTACAGTAGGTCCTTATTCACCGTGAAGCTTTCTCCTTTAAGTGGCCAGTTCTGTAAATCTGCCGTAGTTACGAGTTGTTTGACTTTTGCTTCAACATCTTCAATGGATTGCGCGACGACCAGACCTAGAATTCTTTGTTCGGGAATTATAGGTACGGGTTCAGGATTGACCATGTGTTCATCAACTCCCATCCGAGAAAGGGCATCAGCTTTGCCGTTCTTGTTGCCTGGTCGATAAGTGATCACAAAGTCAAACTCAGCGAAAAATAGTGCCCAGCGGAGTTGTCTCGAGGATTGAGCTTTGGCGGTCTTTAGATACTGTAAATTGCGGTGATCTGTGATTACTGTGACTGTGTGTTTGGCTCCCAGAAGGTAATGCCGCCAGGCCTTGAAGGCGGACTTAATAGCCAAAAGTTCTTTATCTGTGATGGTGTAGCTGATTTCGGGAGCCGAGAACTTGCGGGACCAAAACGCCGCGGGGTGTAACTGGTTAGTTTCTGGATCTCTCTGCGATAGCACTGCCCCCATTGCAAGAGTGGAGGCGTCAGTCTCAACGATGTAAGGAAGCTCCGGGCGGGGATGTTTTAAAACCGGTGCAGAGGTAAACTTGGCTTTTAGTTCCTGAAAAGCTTGCTCTGCTTCTGCAGACCACTCGAAACGTTTGTTCTTTCTTAAAAGGGCTGTAATGGGCTGGACTACTCGGGAAAAGTCTGGAATAAATCTGCGGTAGAAGTTGGCGAAACCCAACATGCTTTGGACTCCTTCTACAGAAGTTGGTGAAGGCCACTTGATGATTGCGTCAACTTTTCTTGAATCCATGTGGACTCCGTTGGGTGATAGAATAAATCCCAAAAATTCGACCTCGGTAACATGGAAAACGCACTTTTCCAGCTAGGCAAAAAGTTTATGTTGGCGAAGCCTTTCAAGAACTGCTCTGACGTGTTTCCGATGGTCTGCCTCAGAGGATGAGTATACAAGGATGTTGTCAATGTAAATAACTACACACACGTCTATAAGTTCCCTAAAGACGTCATTCATGAAGTACTGAAAGGCGGCCGGTGCGTTGCATAAACCAAAGGGCATTACTTGATATTCAAACAGCCCATACTTGGTGCGAAAGGCCGTCTTCAATTCATCGCCCTCTTTAATTCGTACCAAGTGGTAAGCTCCTCTGAGATCTAACTTCGTATAGATACAGGCGCCTTTAACTTGGTCAAGGAGTTCAGGGATCAACGGCAGAGGATATCTGTTCTTTACAGTGATCTGGTTCAGGGCACGGTAATCTATACAGGTTCTAAGGTCCCCTTCCTTTTTCGGGACGAAGAACAGAGCTGAAGAGGCTGGGGACTTTGAAGGACGGATGAACCCGTTAGCCAGATACTGGTCCAAATACTGTCTCAGGTGAAGATTTTCTGGCTCGGTAAGGGCATAAATTCTACTGCAAGGAGGAGTGGATCCGGGTATCAGATCTATTTGACAGTCGTAAGATCTGTGAGGAGGTAGAGAGTTAGCTTGATCTTTCTGGAAGACGTCTTGGAATTCCCTGTAGTCTGGAGGTAGTTGGGGATCCTCGGAAGTAGTTGCTGCCAGCTTAATGTCGAGCCGAGGATAACAAGTGGGGACACACTCCGGAAACCGAATTGTCTTTGCTCGCCAATCAATTTGGGGATTGTGTTTCTCTAACCAAGGAATTCCCAGGATAACTTGAAACTGAGGGGCCTTGATCACATCAAACACGATCACCTCACGATGTCCATCTTGGCTTAACAACGTCACTTCCGAGGTGGTATGAGTTACTGGTCCGGAAGCTATTTCCGTGCCATCCACTGTGGTAATAACGTCTTTAATTGCCTTGGGACAAAGAGGCAAATTCATCCTGGATGCCATTTCGCGGTCTACATAATTACCGATTGCTCCGCTGTCAATGTATGCTTTAATAGCATGCAAACGATCCGGTCGCTCTGGGCTTATGAGGACCACTGACACTATGAAATGCGAGGTCAAAGAACTGGTTTTTACGCTCGGCAAGCGGACCTCTACACTTGTCGGGCGAGGTCGTTTCCCGGCTCTGGCTTTTCGATACCTTTATCGGAAGCACCCACTGTCTTCTTCGAAGGTTTCACTGGGCATTCTCGAAGGAAATGTCCTGAGTTTCCTCAATAGAGGCACAATTGCAGTTGTCTTCTTCTGTCTCGTTCCTTTTGGGTTAATGGTCCTTTTACGACCCCTATTTGCATAGGTTCTACGGTATCAACTCCTTTGGTGGAACTCTGTGGTCTTGAAAAAACTCGAGCTTCGAACCTGGAACGATCTGCTTTCCTATTCTGTAATCTGTGGTCCAGTTGAACAACCAAGTCAATATATTCAGAACAGTCTTGTGGAGGATTCACTACCTGGGCTAGAACATCTTTGACTTCTCCACGCAAACCTCTGTAGAAAAGCGTAATCCTCTTATCCTCGGGCCATCTGGTTTCAAATGACGCAATATAAGCCAGGAGATCCTGATTACCCTGTCGTAATGAAAGGAGTTCATTATCCAAGGCCTGCCCCTGTGAGTGTCCTGCAAACAGTCTCTCCATACTGGTCTGGAAGGCCTGGAAATTACGGAGAATTGGGTCATCCTGTGTTACCAGAGGAATTGACCAGTCTGCAGCACTGCCACTAAGATATGAAAGCACGAAAGCTACCTTAGTCTGGTCCGTTGGAAAAGCAGCTGGTCTACACAGAAAGTGCAAGCGGCACTGATTGATGAACACTGCAAACTTTTTTGGATCACCTGAGAAGCGTTCGGGCGGAGCCAAAGGCACATTTCCGGGTAGATTAATTTGTACCGGATTAGGTGAGGTTGCTGAAGTATAACTTCTCCCCGAAGCAGGCAGGGGTGTTTGACCCGCTTGCGTTTGTAACAGCTGTCTAGCGAGATCATCTGTTCGCTCTTTGGATATAATTAACTCTCTCCTCAGAGCATTTGTTTCCTGACGGGCTGCCTGTTCTTCTGCTCTTAATTCCCCTAATAACTGTGCTAGTTGGTCAGTGTCTGAGGTTTCCATTGCGCCCGGGTAGGAGATTTGCGGTGGGCTTCGCGTTCTGTAACGCTCACCTGATTCCCACGGAGGCGCAGATCTTGACTGGGTTGTTACCGTGTCTTCAATTGTAAAGCGCAGGTCTCGGCTGGTTCCCTGGGCTGGACCTCTTCTCACGGTATGCCTGACTTGAAGAGTGAGGTGTCTGCAGGCAGAAGAACAAGGGGTTAATGAACGGTGGTTGGACGGACTTCTCTTCCTCACTCTCTCTTTCCTTGAGGCCCAAAGGATAGGTGTGCTCACCTTAAGTAGGTGAATGCTGGGCTCTCCATCCTGCGACTGGTGCAGGGGCGCGGGTACCAGTTACTCCACTGGTGATATTGTAAACCTCTTATTTGCAGAGGACAACTTTGAGCGCGAGGCCGTCGTTAACTGCACGATCGGTTCCTTATATGTATCTGAACACCTTTAATGAAGTCCTTTTCTCTTACAGGCTTTGGATGCGGTAGGCGTTGTTTAATGGACGCCAAAGTACGTGCAAGCGCGTAAGTAGGTGGATGGCGCGCGTGAAGGCACGTACGTTGAATGGCTGCTGATGGTTTTAAATGCACTCTTTAATGTCTCTTTTTCTCTTGCAGGTTTTGGATGCGGTAGGCGTTGGTTCATGGACGCCAAAGTTCGTGCAAGCGCGTAAGTAGGAAGATGGCACGCTTGAAGGCACGTAAGTAGAATGGCGGCTGATGGTTTTAAAAACGCTCCTTACTGTCTTTCTTTATTTGCAGGTGCGGGTATGCAGCGCTTGTTGGAATCCGGAGCGTGCGTCGCACAGGTAAGCCGATCAAAATATGCAAAATGACTGATCAATGTTCTTTGCCTTTACAGGGATCGATGGACTGCCAAGGAATGCGGCGTGAGGATTGGAAGATGCCGATGGATCGGGTTAGTAAAAATGCTGGCTTTTGGCTTTAAGTTGGCTTTTGCTAACCTGTTGTTTTTTTGTGCTGGCAGGTGCGGATGAAGACAGGATCCCAGGAAGGTAAGAGTTTGTTCCCACAGGCGCTGGAGCTGGAGTTTTCACTGGAAGACTGGAGCTGACTCGGTGAGCGTCCTGCTGCTGATGCAGAATAACGCGAAGCACGTTGCATCAATCGGGCGTGGTTTAAATAGTGTGCAGGAGTGCTTAGGCGTCTTCTTCCACTGCCTCGCCTAGGTAAGGAAAGAGTTCCAGTTTCCAGAAGAGTCCCAGTGTTCCTGATCCAAGGAGTGGAGCCTGCCCCACCCAGGTAAAAAGTAGTCCCTGCCAGAAGAGGATGTGGACGTCATCTTGTTGGTGAGTATGCAGCATGGTCTGCTGTAGGTAGGTCCACCCAAGCACTTTTACACATCTTATGAGCCCAACGCTTCCAGTGCCGGGACCAATGATCTTTATGAGCCTGGCGCCACCGGCGCCAGGACAAAGGTCCAAAAGGTCCCAATTGGGGCCGGCTGGTGCCCGGAATGAAGGTTATGAGCCTGCTTTCAAGGATGTTGGGCAGGTCCTGCATTCTTGGAAGTAGTGATCATGACAGCAGCTCGCTTCCAAGAACAGAAGCGCTGTGTTCTATTCAACAACTGAAAGATGCCTCCGCGCTCACAAATTGCAAATTGTTACTAGAATAGATGTTTGAAGGTATCATAGTTGTCGGAGATGTCCATCATCACACCAAGTTCAAAGAATCCCAATAAAAGGGGGGTGTTAAACATGTCATAGCTGATTGTTTGATATGCATTTTGTATATATGTAACTGATGTACGTAATTCACTCTCTTGCGTTCCTCGAGGTCTAGAGATACATGTCGCGGGGCGTGAGACCGAGTTGGCCAACTGAGACTTTTGCTTTGCAATAAACCCTAGCTTTGGGAATACAACCTCGTGTCTGGCGTATCTATCGTGTGTGGTAACTTGCCTTGTTTCCATAGACGTTAGGGACCCCTAGGGGCCCCTTTCAAGATGGCGCCCAAATAGGAACCCTCCCCCACTTGTTCCATTGCATAACGTTGTAATTGAGTAAGGCGTAGAACGGCGAGGACGGGACGATCGAGCCGGGATCAAGAGGTGTTCGGGGCGCCCTGTAAAAGTGATGAGAGACTCCTTTGCAGATCTGCACACATCTGATCGACGTGCCTGTCTAGAGAACAAGGAGGCGAGGGTCCCGAAACGAGGCGGAAGCCAAGAAACACAGACACAACGTCATTTGGTGCATCAGTATACAGATGACTTGATCTATCAGGTGAGTCATTCCCCGATTCAAAGTAATCCTGATATTGGTTGAGAGTTGACTTTGCAAAATCAAACGCCCTAGGTAAGGTTGATTAACCAAGGGGAAGGTTGAAACATGCCTGGGGTATTGTCCACCATAGCGGGGTTTTTCCGCTGTGTTACACAATCTTTGGAAGATGGCCAAATTGTACCACCTGGGGGAACGCCGGCGTATGAGATGTATGTGAAGTATGGAGTGGGTGCGATAATATTCTGTGAGACTTGGCATAGGCAAACAAGAAAGCAAAAAGACCATCAGTGGCCGATTAATGGTAGTTTTGAGATGGCGAGGATAGATAACTTGGAAAGGGTATTAATAAGAAAGAAAGCGCGTCCTGCAGCATTTGAGACTATTAAAGACTGGAGAAAGGAAGCAATCCTCCGATTTAAAAGCAGAGCGAAGCATGCGCGCAGGCATATATCAAAAGGTGAAGTAGCGGAAGAGAAAGAAGAGGAGGAGTGGACTGAGAGTCTAAGAAGGGCAGGTAGGCGAGACCAGTTGAATATAGAAAAGATATATCCACAACGGGAATTACACATAGCAGATGAATTGATAGAAAATATATTGACCCATACAAAACAAGGCCCAAGATCAGAAGTGAGGCCAGACATGTCAGTAGTTACTGCCCAGACCACGCCCGTAGTCCAAGCTCCCCCTCCGGTAGCCTCCCACAGCCACAGACTGCACACGTAGCACTTCCTATTAGCCAACCAGGCCCACAACAGACACTCCCTGTTCCCATTGTCCCATCTGCACCTCCCGCCTTAGACACAGACTCGGTACCGTCCGTTCCTCCCATGGTTGAAGTTGAAACCATGGGGGCAAGAGGCGGGACTGACCAACGGGGATGCACGAGGGTAACTCGCAGTGCGATCAGCAAAGAAAGGAAGGTGGAATTGCAGCAACAGGCAGAGATGTATATAGATGGGAATGATGGGACGGCAACATTGGCTTCGATGTATGACTTCTGAAGAAGCAATGAAAGACAGGTAGTGCTGGAATGCATGGGTGAATACTTGGTGGAGAAATGGAAACAGTTAATTGGGAAATTACCACCGCAACGATTGTTAGATTTGAATGCATTAGAACGCTGTAGGGAGAGGGATGAAGAAGTGAGAGAACATATATATGGACTTTTTGAACTTAGAGATTAATTAGATAATGATTATGTCGAAATGTTCACTACACCTGGGTACAGGAGTAAGGATATCGGGAGACATCGGAAGGGAAAAAATGGGTCACATAATAAACAGCAGCAGTTACCATCACCGAGGCAGAAGGAGATGGTGGACGAATTATCGTTGCTAAAACAGATGGGGGCAGACTTGAAAGAATGTCTATTGAAAACACAGGTACTACTGCAGCAAGTATTAGGACATAATGTGGGGAGAGGGAACGCACAAGGAAGGAGTAATTCGAATGTGCACGGGGGAACAGTGGGACCAAATCAGTGTGCGTATTGTAAGGAGGAAGGACATTGGCGAGCGCAATGTCCGCATCTACAGAATAGAAATGGGTCTGGTCAGAGGAGACAGCATAGAGGGTATCCAGGAGCGAATGGACCAAATAGGAATAGTATGCAGCAGCATCACAATAACGGAGGTAATCAAAACCAAGGCCAAAACCAAAATGCCCCAAACCAGGGTCAGGGACAGCAAAATCAACAATATGGAAACCAGAGTGGGAACGTTTTCGATACAAAGCCAAACACGTATTACAGTAACAGTAATGATTACACATTGGACGATGTGTTATTTCCCCAATAGGACAACCCAGGACAGGGGTCGGAACCAGTGTCTATTCCCGTGAATCAGAGAGGACCGATCGTGGAAATGAGAGTCGGGAATGAGGAGCATTGCTTCCTTGTAGATACAGGAGCGCAGAAGTGTTCAATAGACCACCACTTGGTTCCGGATATACCACTGTCAGGGTTCGCAGGTACACCAGTCATAAACCCAGTGTCCCAACCAGTCCCAGTTACAATAGGACCATTTACTGAACATTTTCCTTTCCTTTTAACAGACAATTGTGGGGAGAACTTGTTGGGATTAAATTTGTTGAAAAAACTAGGTTCCGTTATACATTGCACGGCAGACGGAGTGTTCCTAACAATTTGGCCACACGATGCCCCTGTGTCAGAATTCATGTCCGAAACTTTACCAGGGGAACTAAGTAAAGTACCAACCTGTATATGGGCAATGCATGACAATGATGTAGGATGCTTAAAGATAGAGGGCCTCATTACGACCCAGGCGGTAAGGGGTTTACGCCAGCGTTAACAGCGCCGACCCTTACCGCCTGAGTACGAGGTCCCTTAGCGCCATGGCGGATTTATCACCTGCTTTTAGCAGGTGTTAAAATCCATGGCGCTAAGGGACCATGGAGTTAATTTCGCCACCGTAATTTACGGTGGCGTAATTAACGCCTTCCCCACTCCCATTATGCCCTATGGGGCAAAAATGGGAATGGGGAAGGGTAAATGGGGATTGGGGACTTACCGCCCCGCCAAGGTCGGAATGGGGCGGTAAGTCCGCCAACCACCATGGTGGAATTGCAACCTTAGCGGCATGGACCATGGTGCTAATAGCACCATGGTTCTCCGCCAAGGTCGTAATGAGGGCCAGAGCCAGTAAAGATAATTTTGAAAGAAGGTGTTACACTACCGCGAATACCCCAATACAGAATTTTGGCTGAGGGTGAGAAAGGATTGAAGAGTATTGTTACAGATTTGGTGAAATTAGGGGTAATCGAGGAAATTACAGGCAGTACATGCAACAGCCCGATTCTTCCAGGTTATAAAAAAGGAGGCAATGAAGTACCATACTGTTTTATAATTCATTTGCGCGCATTAAACAATGTAGTAGATCCACAATTTCCTTTAGTGCCAGATGTCACTACAATATTGACAATGATACCTGTTTCAGCAGAATACTTTAGTGTAGTGGATTTGAAAAACGCGTTCTTCAGCATTCCAGTGGACAAGGACAGCAGATATTTGTTCGCGTTCACATTAGGAGGACGATCATTTACATTTACGCGGATTCCGCAAGGTTACACGAAAGCCCAAGTATTTACAGTAAAGCATTAAAAGAGCAGCTAGACATGCTAGAATTACCCGTGGGTTTTGTACTCTTGCAATACATAGACGATCTATTGCTAGCTGCAGACACAGAGGAGATTTGTAAAGAAAGCACTGTATTACTACTGTCACACCTAGCGGCACATGGCCATAAAGCTAGTTTGAAGAAATTTCAATATAATCGAAAGGAGGTCGCTTATTTAGGCAACCCACTTTCGAAAGAAGGGAGAAGGCTAACGCCAGAACGCATAGAAAGTATTTCTTGTTGCCTATTCCAAAGACACAGAAAGGAGTCAGAGCCATAATAGGCATGGCTTCATATTGCCGACAATGGATTGTTAATTTTGCGTTAATTGTGAAACCGATGGTGAATTTGACAAAAAAAGATGCGGTTATGCCGTTACAGTGGGATGCGGAATGTCAGAAAGCATTTGATCAATTGAAAACTGCATTATGCTCGGCTCCAGTTTTGGGCACGCCGAATTATGAGAAGGTTTTTAGACTGTTTGTGTGTGAAAGTGAAGGATGTGCATTGGCGGTTTTGACACAGGAACAAGGTGGAAGAAATAGGCCGTGCGGCTATTTTTCTTCTGCGCTGGACCCTGTAGCGCGCGCACTACCACGATGTTTGCGATCTGTTGCGGCGGCTCCTGCGTCAGTGAAACAAACGGAAGGGATGGTATTGGGGCGCACTTTAATTCTGATGGAACCACATGCCATAGACGTTCTATTAAATAGGACACAGACGCAACACCTCACCTCTGCCAGACTGACAAGATATGAGATTATCCGCGCCCAATATCCAAATTATGAGGTGTAGGGCTTTGAATCCTGCAGAATTAATGCCTCTACCCATAAAAGAAATTGGGGAGGATGAATCACCCCCCCACGATTGCTTAATGGTCACTGAGGAAGAAATCAAGGGGAGAGTTGATTTAAGTGATACCCCACAGAAAGAGCCAGATGGAGAGTTATTTTGTGACGGCTCATGTTTTAAATTACCTGATGGCACGACAACTGCCGCATATGCTATCACTACCATAAAGAGCGTTGTAGAAAGCAAAAGAATTCCCTACAACTCGGCACAAGCCGCAGAGATAATAGCATTAACCAGAGCCTGTGAGATTTCCGAAAATTTGAATGTGAATATATATACTGATAGCCAGTATGCTTTTGGGGTGGTTCATAACTTTGGTCGACTCTGGGCGTTCCGTGTATTTCCCTGCAGTACTTCCCCAGTTACGCCTTCTTTTTCACGCGTTGTTCCCCATTCCGCGTGTTCCGCCCCCTGTTCCGCCCCCTTTTTGGTGTGCGCGTTAATGTTGTGCGCGTTCGCTATATGCGTCGCGCACAACGTTCTGGGTGTTGCAATGACATGGGCGCCTGTGTGCGCCACGCACGGATTCAGCGCACATCCCTTGGAAAACTTCGCACAGGGCCTTCCATGAATTACTTTTTCACGCTTGCGCCAGCTTGCACCATGATTTTCGGCGCACATTTGTTCCATAAATCGGCCTCTTTGGGCCTCATTACAACTCAGGCGTTAAGGGTTAATGCCATCGTTAACCCTTAACGCCTGATTCCAATTTTAACGGCTGCTTTCAGCAGGCGTTAAAATCCATGGCGCTAAACCGCCTTGGTGCTAATTACGGTGCCGTAATTAGCGCCTTCCCCACTCCCATTATGCCCTATGGGGCAAAAATGGGAATGGGGAAGGGTAAATGGGAAATGGGGATTTACCGCCCCACTCACCTTGGAATGGGGCGGTAAATCCGCCATCCACCATGGTGTAAACGTAGTTTACACCATGGTGGTAAAGTTGGTGTACTACCGCCTGGGTTGTAATGACCCCATTTATCTTGTGATGTTTTATTGGAAATCTGTTGAAATCTTCAACCTTTTATCTTGTTGATTTTAAGTGTATTTTGTTGCTTTTTGTTTTCTTATTTATAATAGATTGTTGAATTAACTTTCTGTAAGTATTTGTATTTGTATTTATTTATTTGTAGAGCGCAACTAAGCCCTTAGGCAACTGGGCGCTTTTACTTACAGGTTACATAAGCAAATATATACAGGACAGCATGATGGCGATTTTAGCTTACCCAAACCTTTTATTGATCTGATTGTGTTTTTATGTCTTATGATAAATCTGTTTTTTGTAATATGTTGTATATACAAAGCCATAGGGCTGTGAGTATATGAAATTAATAAATACATTAGGTTTCCTATCAATTTCCCTCTCCAGCTTTGCACAGTGATCTCCGTCTGTTATGTGCAGTGTTGCTCATTCTGCCTGTATGCCCCCAGATGCTCTGTTCACACACAGCAAGCAGAGGTAGAACTACTTTCAGAAACAAAGGCTGCAATTATACAAACAACCTACAGATGTCCTCACAATGTGTGCCACTGGAGAGGTGCAGTACCAGTGGTGACATACAGATGTCCTCACAATGGATTGCATTGTAGAGGTGCAGTACCACTGGCAAACAGATGTCCTCATAACCTATTTCATCAGATGTGCAGTACCGTTGATGACATACAGATGTCCTCACAATGCATTTCATTAGAGACGTGCAGTACCACTGATGACATACAGATGTCCTCCCAATGTATTTCATTAGAGAGGTGCAGTACCACGTATGACAGGCAGATGTCCTCCCAATGTATTTCATTAGAGAGGTGCAGTACCACTGATGACATGCAGATGTCCTCATAAGATATCACCTGGGGATCCACCCAGCACTATAGCACCCTGGGGAATGTGCTTGATACATTGTTGCCATCGCATGTCCCTGCTTCCCATAATGCCACTTGCTTTGCCGTAGGACCTGCCTGTGCTCACTTTAAACATAGGCCTGCATTGCCTCTATTCAGCGTTGCCCACTCTGCTTCTGTGGGATGGTTCCTAATCAGTTTGCGCTTTATAAACAAAAATAAATAACCAATTACTAGCGCGTCGTCATATCCTCGTGTATGTCTTAGCATGACGGAGAGGGGACGGAGAGGGTCGCTGCACGGAGAAGCAATGTCTGACAGGGAAATTAAAAACAACACACACAAATAAACGGGAAAGATGTGCCCGCCAGTTGCCTCTGAGCGGCAATATGTGCGTTGGCTTTGTCAATGCTTGCTTCCCAGGCCATTATTCAGCACTAGCTGCCCCGTGCGGGCCTGACACGTGACCTGATGCGGTGGGGGGGAAGCGAGGGGGCATCCTCTGAACCGACCCCCTACGTGGAGCTCCCAGACTCTGGGCCTCATTACGACCCTGGCGGTAAGGGGTTAGCGCCATCGTTAGCTGCGCCGACCCCTTACCGCCAATCACGAGTTCCCTTTCCGCCATGGCGGATTTTACACCTGCTTCTAGCGGGTGTAAAAAACCATGGCGGTAAGGGAACTTGGTGTTAATTACGCCACCGTAATTTACGGTGGCGTAATTAACGCCTTCCCCACTCCCATTATGCCCTATGGGGCAAAAATGGGAATGGGGAAGGGTAAATGGGGATTGGGGACTTACCGCCCCGCCGACCTCGGAATGGGGCGGTAAGTCCGCCAACCACCATGGCGTAAACGTAGTTTACGCCATGGTGGTAAAGTCACGGCCCAGGCGGTAACTTACCGCCTGGGTCGTAATGAGGCCCTCTGTCCTTTAAACGGCCTATGAGGTCTCTCACCTGGGAGAGACCTTCCAAAAATTGCTAGATACACAATTCCTGAATCACCCGCCACACACGGTGCGGGTGACGCCCGGAACTGGTAGCAGCGGATGGTTGCCTGTGCACGGAAACGGTGACCTACAGAGAACATGGAGTGCCTCTCTAAGCTAGAGCGACTTCACCGCGAGGGATTCATGCAAAGATTCTACTTAAATATGACCTCATAAAGACACAAGCGTTCATCTCGTGTCAAAAAGTACATGTATTTACTTCAAAATATTGGTTAAAGACCGAATGCAGATTTCCGCAGGGCTTTGTGGGTAGGCGGATATCCTCTTCTCTCGGCGGGTGATGGAGGGGAGCGCGTGCAGTCGGTCTGGAATATTCTTCCTGTTCTACTTTAAGCTTCTCTGAAACAGGACTTAAGGTTGAGGCCGTGAGTCATTTCCGTTGCATTTGGTATGCACAACACTGTTAAATCAGAGCGTACCAGGCATGAAGAAGGAAAAGTATTATTTATTAAAGCTAAGAAGTACGCGGCAGCAGGCCCCACCTTGAAAGGCAAAGCTCAACTGACTTCTGCAGAACACCACACATATGATAACACTCCAACCTGGAATGTTATGACATCACAATCACAGAGAAGCAGGATAAGAAACAAATGAGTGCAACATTAATATAAATAAACGTATGAGGTATAAACAGGCTACATCTTAACACATCTCCTCCCTTACAAAAATATTACTCAACATAATAATCCTTCAACCACAGAGGTTTGTTCCTAATCCGTTCTGCATTGTTTCTATTGACCACATTCCTGTGTTCTGATACAGTCTCACTGTTCCCTGGGTCATGAACCCTGTCAATATCACTATCTTCATCCTCACACTCCTCAGCCTCTCCATTGCTGTTGCATCTCACAAGTCTGGACATGGACCAACACTCCCCTCCTTCATAGCTCTCAACTCACACGCTTTTGGCGGGTGTCACCCGCCTTGTAAAGAGCTGACTCACCCGCCAAGCCTCCTGCACGCCCATTCATTTCAATGGGCGTTTCACCCGCCAAAAACAAAATCGGGTGATTTCACCCGCCTTTGAAACACAAATGGTTGAGAGCTATGCCTCCTTCCAGAATCACTACATTGCCTCTTACCGCAGTAATTCTTTTGGGTCCAAGGAACTTGCTTTCAACACACTTGGGTAACCGTCTAGGATTCTTTATATATGCCATATCACCTTCCTTTCAATCTACACTCTTACACTTATTTTCTAGATCAAATCTGACTTTATACTCATCCTGGGCCTCTCTGATAAGTGTTACAATTTTGTTCCTATCAACATTAACACTCTTGTCCAAATTCAACCAACCTGGGCAGAGTTGAGTGTCTGGCTGCCTCCCTTTAAGAGACATAAAGGGAGAGATCCGAGTAACGGTATGGGGTGTAGTACAGTAACCCCATATCATCTCCCTCAGAATTCTTTTCTAATTCAATCCTGCTGCCATGGCTAGTTGTAGTCCTCCCTTAACAAACCTGTTCGCTCTCTCTACCAGCCCATTCGCCCTGGGCTGATAGAGAGCCGTCTGTAATGCTTAATGCTATATTTTCTAAAAAATTCTGTCATCCTATCTGAACAGAATTGGACGCCATTGTCTGAAATCAATTCTGTGGGAAAAGCCTCCCTGTAAAATACTTCCTCAAAGAATGTAATCATCTGAGAAGTGGTAGCTTCTTGTATAGCCTTACACTCTATCCACTTAGTGTGGTAGTCTACCATGACAATCAAATACTTAAGGTCCTCCCCCAGGTCCTGCAGAGGACCTATCAAATCTACTGCAACCTTCTTCCAAGGCTCAGTAGGGACACTCACTGGTCTCATGGGTGCTTCTCTTACTATCTTGCTTTTGTCACTTTTCTCACAATCTCTACATTTCTTAACACACCTCTCAACCTCACCATCAATCCCTGGCCACCAAAAGGACTCTCTAATATGTCTCTTTGTGCCTCCTATTCCTAAATGCCCTTGATGCGCTAGGTTCACCAATCTAGATCTAATACTGTCAGGGGGAATAACTTTCAGACCCTTTCTGAGCTTGAGGCCATCCTCTGATATACTAAGTTCCTCTTTTATCTTATAATAACACTCAAAAACTTTCTCCACATCATTTTTCTGGGGCCACCCTGTTCTGGTCCAGGTTTTGACTTGTTCTAATACAACATCTTCACCATTGGCAGTTTCCCACTCTTCCTTACTTATGGCATTATATTCAAATTCAGAAATAAGCACATTTTGTTCCAAATAGTCTTCTTCATTGTCTTTGTTCCCTACTGGTAGTCTAGACAAGCAGTCTGCTACTACGTTATCTTTACCTGCTATATAAACAATCCTAAAATCATAAGCCAACAGGTCCACCATCCACCTTGAAATCCTGGGTGAACCTTTGGCCCACTCGACACTCCCTAACAATTGGACTAAAGGTTTGTGGTCCGTTTTGACTATAAATGTTTGACCCCACAAATAAAATTTGAAGTGAGCCACAGCCCATGACACAGCCAGAGCCTCCCTCTCAATAACTGAATAGTTCACTTCAGCACCCCTCAGTGGTCTGGATGCAAACGCAATGATGTGTTCCACTTTGGCAGAGTCATATTGAGATAATGCTGCCGCCAGACCTTGATTGCTTGCATCAACCGCCAAAATTGTCTTCCTCCCAGCTACAAACCCTCCAAGTGAGGGTGCTGGAACAATATTTTCCTTGATCTTTCCAAAAGCCACCTCACACTCACTCGACCAGTCAAACTTCACATTCTTCTTCAACGAGAAGGAGTGGAGATGGTGGCAAAATTACTAACGAACTTGTGGTAATACTCCGCCAGCCCCATAAATTACCGTAACTGATCCTTGTCTTGAGGCTGGGGAGCATTGCTGATGCTGTCCACGAGTGACTTCTTGGGAGAAATACCGTCCCTCGAAATCTTGTGGCCTAAGTAGTCTACTTCCCTTACAGCAATCTTACATTTGCTCCTCTGCACAGTCAGGCCAGCCTCTCTGAGTCTGGTTAGAACAGCCATAAGAGTGTTATCATGCTCCAATTCAGTGTCAGCAAACACCAGAATGTCATCTTGGAACACCGTGACTTTTTTTAAACCTCTAAGCACTTCCTCCATTACCTTTTGAAAAACGGACGGAGCAGAAGCTAAACCAAATGGCATTCTCTTATACTTGAATACACCTTCGGGAGTAATAAATGCGGTGAGGTGCTGCAAATTTTGCGATAGTGGGACTTGATGGTAAGCCGCTGATAAATCAATGATGGAAAATAACTGGCTCACCCAAAGTGGAGAGAGTCTCAGAGATGTTGGGAAGGGGATGTCTTTCAACGATGATGTTCTGATTTAGACTACGTAAATCGAAACACAACCTCAAATTTCCATTGGATTTAGCCACAAGCACAATGGGTGATAGCCATTCTGTTGCAGCTACAGGTTCAATCACCCCTTTAGTAACCAAGTCATTCAGTTCATCACAGAGTTGACTTCTCATTTTTAATGGAACTTGCCTTACCCTATGTACGACAGGTTGTGCACTTTGTTTAAGTCTTATGTGATGTTCAAAGGTTCTCAGCCTTCCTAGTTTCTCAGAGAATACTTCAGGAAAATTCTTTGTCCAAACGTCTTCTACCTCTGCAATAGATACAGGATTTGGTGCACTCGCCTGGACTCTCACTCCCAAAGCTCTTTGCACTTCCCATCCTAATAGAGAAAATCCTCTCTTGGCAACAAGTATATTGGCCTGACAGTCCCTTCCTTTGTAGCATATTTTCACTGATATCGATGGCAGATTCTGCATACCCACAAGCTTTGACATCAGTGGGTCTGATTATGGCTTCATCCTTCTTCAAAACATTCACCAGAGTATCTCTTGATACTATGGTCCAAGGGGAACATGTGTCAACTTTCATTACAATATTGCATCCATCCACGCGGAAAGTATCCGTCGGTCCTTTCTCATCACCATGTATAGCCAATACTTCAAATATAAACTTTGCGTTTGGTTCTTGAGTGTTTGATACTTCTTGGATGTTATAATTCCTCCTAACTTCTTCTTCATGAGTGGACTTCACTTCCATTCTGGGTTCTACAAGGTTCACTGAAGTTGCTCTACAAACGTTGGCAAAGTGACCTTTTCCCTTGCATTTAAAACATTCAGCGAATCTGGCGGGACAGGACGGAAAGTTTGCGCCATGTCTGAAACTTCCACACCTGGGACATGAGCCCCTCGAACTCCAATTCCCTTTTCTTACCGATGAAGAGTTTCCCCTCTTCTTTTGGTCGATGGCACAGACTGACATGGCTGTGGTAATTTGTTTGTCTACTTTGAGCTCCTTAACATATTGAGATGTCTGCTCAATGCTTCTTGCTAGATCAATTGCTTCATCCAACCTCATATCCCTCGCAAGAAGTTTTTCTTGGATTCTAGGATTATTAGTGCATCTAAGTAACTGATCTCTGATCAGTGAGTCCGTCAGCTGTTCAAACTCGCACGTATAGCTCAAAGACCTCAAGCAGGCAATGTATGATTCAACAGACTCATTTTGTTCTTGCATCCTCTGAAAGAATTTATGTCTTTCAAAGCTAACATTCTTGCGCGGTTCGAAATGATCTTGCAATTTTTTGATGGTCAAAGCATACACATCTACGTCACCAGCCTCAGGTGCTTGATCACCAGTCAAACCATCAAAGATTCTGCGTCCTTCAACTCCCAAATTGTGAATCAAGAGAGCCTTTTTCCAGGCAGGGGAAAATCTGTCTCCCCTCATCGCTATCAGGTAATTTTCAAATGTGTCCTTCCACTTATCCCATCTAAGAGAAGGACGACCAGGTTCGTTTAAAAATGATTGAGGTGGAGGAATCGAAGCAGTCATGGTAGATTTGAGGCTTCAGGAAGAAAAATCAATGAACAATGTGGAACACAGGCAGAGATTGCATGAGAAAGAAATAGACTGAGAAACAGCAGTACTGCAGGACTTAATGTGGATTGTCTACTGTTCACAATATCCTTTGTACCGCTAGACTCCGCGTTCTTTTGCACTTCCAAGGCAGGAAAACTGGTTGCCGGGCAACCTGTGTCACAATGGAGGCCTGGTTTATACAGACGAGCCGTAGCGCGTAATGTCACATGCGCCCAGACAGCCAGCCTCAGTATGCAAAAGGGGCATGAAAGAGTTAAGAGTTAGGTGCGTGCACGCGCGCGTGCACGGGCCAGTGAAAGCGCTGTACGCTTAGGGCGGGGCGCGCGGAGCCACACAGTTTCTTGCCGTCCCCTTTTTTTTTCACATGACAAGGCGCAGCCCGCTGACTTGCCTTGTGTGAAGATCCCTCGTCCGATGCCTTCCGACACCTTCCGCGATCCGCCTGCTGCCACTGCGAAGGAAAAGGCCGGGCGAGCTCGACGCTGACACAGATCAGTTGGAAATGAATGTTCGGACGCGCACGCAGGGCCCGTAGTAGTTATCCTCGTCGCCAATGTTAAATCAGAGCGTACCAGGCATGAAGAAGGAAAAGTATTATTTATTAAAGCTAAGAAGTACGCGGCAGCAGGCCCCACCTTGAAAGGCAAAGCTCAACTGACTTCTGCAGAACACCACACATATGATAACACTCCAACCTGGAATGTTATGACATCACAATCACAGAGAAGCAGGATAAGAAACAAATGAGTGCAACATTAATATAAATAAACATATGAGGTATAAACAGGCTACATCTTAACACACACGAGCCCTCCAGTAATAATTGGGGGTGCTCCCTGGGCTCTGGAGCGGGGTGATGCATGATCAGGGGACCCCGCCTGCTGTCTGAGGCCTCTGACGTCACCTTGCATGTACACGCGCTGTTTGGCCTCCCTGGAGTGTCCTGGGCTAACCCTGGAAACGCCTTAAGGCTGCCATCATCCCTGCTTTCACATAATCATGCACTTTTCTGTGCATTGTGTGCATCTTCTGTGTACATTTCGCCTGGTTACGCGGTGCCCTGAGACCCCCCTCCCGCAACTGGCCTGAAGGAGACAGCAGGTGACATGCCTGCAACTATCATCGGCTCATAAACAGAATCTTCCTGGAGATGTCACAGGCTCAGTCTTTATGGGGGAGATGGCTGAGTGCCAACCCCCCCTGGCTGAACCATTCACAGGTTGCAATTGAAAGTGAGGTCTTATCAAAAGTTTTAAAAGCAAAAAAATCACAGCTAAAGTTTTTACCTCCTAAGTCTTGATCGGCAGCAAGTAAGGATACATAAGCATCACGAAACTCATTGAACAAATACACTCAGGGCCCGTTATTTGCATGGAAAATAGGGTACTTGGCGCCAAACTACTACTCCACTTTTCCTGGACTTGCGCGGAGTTTGCGCAGGCTTGGTACATCTCGGCGAGCCGTCGAGGGCCTTCCAAAGCGTGGGCATGACTTGCGCAGAAGGCTGGGAAGGGGCAGAACTCCAAAATTGGGAAAAAATTACCAAAAAGTAGGTTTTTACGAGGGATGGCCTGCAGGCAGTCACTCGCACACCCACAATTGCGCAGCACAAGATGTATTCATGGATTCGATTCCACAACCGCTCTGCCAGGAAATGGCCACGCAAGTCCTTCATACTATCTGCCACCCGAAGGCAGGCATAAGTACACTTGCACATAGGAATCGCAGTACAGAGGTGGCGTTGCATGTCGGATATAGGGGTGCGTGTACACAACCAGTGTTCCGATCTACCTGAGGGGTGAGCAAACGCAGTTTAGCGGGGTGCAGGAACGGTTTATGGGGGTTTGCACGCAAAATTCCTGAGCAATTACTGAGTTATAACTTTTTTATACGCATGTTGTCGGGGTGTCAGATAAAGTTACGGGAGACCCCGCGCAGGGTTCCTGAGATGCAAGCCTGCTTGCGGGGGACCCTATACACTGTTTGAAGGGTGCATGTATTCGCGCCCGGTGGAGCGTGCAAATGTAGCTGTTCTGGCTGTTTATTCTTTGCGTGTGGGCGTGTCGGGGGCGTTCTGGCCGTGACTTGCTATTAGGGTTACTTAACGCTGTAAAATCCATGAATACGCGGGGGACACATTTTTCATTCAGTGCGCAATCTTGCGCAGTGTCCTCGGTGCGCAGCTCTTGCAGGATTTCTGCACACATTTCCATGAATCCGGCCCTTAAAGATAAGGAAAGTGACCTGTCAAGATATAGGGCCTGGACTTGAGGAATGCTGAAATATTGGAAGCAGACCGACCTCTGGAGCGGTGGGGGACACCACTATCATGTCGATTACTGGATTTTTAGGCAATTGTGCTTCTATGAAGAAGCAATACAAGGCCTCACCGGCTCTCTCGGCTGAGAGCCCATTCTTTGGGAGTAGTGACCTCCTGACCAGAGCTTGGCTGGTCTCCTTCCATCGAGGCAGTCTCTAACCCAGTAGCTCACTGCTCTCCTCTGAAAATAGATAAACCAAATGGACCAGCGCGGATATGTACCCAATTACAGCCCACTCACAAAGCTGTGCATAACGTTATATTACACGCTGATGGACTGTCTTCACCTTTCGCTAAACGCTTAGCCAGAGATACCGGCACTCATCAAAGATAAGTTAGACTCAAAGACAAAGGCAGAGCTCAAGACTAATGAATCAACGATTAATCCCCGGAATGCTCAAGGGCTGCTACGAAAAGATCTTGATAATGGCTCAGACCAAATTGGGTGCAAGGACTGGTATAATAGGGAAGGGCCCCTTGGGGAAAGTTTAAATGATCTTGATCTGCCTTCTAACAGTGATCCCCAAGGTTCATTACCTCCTACCTTGGCGAAGACAATCATAACACCTACAGAAGCAATACAGAGGAAACTACAGGAAGCACTGGCAGTAGCATCTATGCAGATACAGAGGAAACTACAGGAAGCACTGGCAGTAGCATCTATGCAGATACAGAGGAAACTACAGGAAGCACTGGCAGCACATGTGCAGATACAGAGCAAACTACAGGAAGCACTGGCAGTAGCACCTGTGCAGGTACAGAGGAAACTACAGGAAGCACTGCCAGTAGCATCTATGCAGATACAGAGGAAACTACAGGAAGCACTGGCAGTAGCATCTATGCAGATACAGAGGAAACTACAAGAAGCACTGGCAGTAGCATCTATGCAGATACAGAGGACACTACAGGAAGCACTGGCAGTAGCATCTATGCAGATACAGAGGAAACTACAGGAAGCACTGGCAGCACATGTGCAGATACAGAGCAAACTACAGGAAGCACTGGCAGTAGCATCTATGCAGATACAGAGGAAACTACAGGAAGCACTGCCAGTAGCATCTATGCAGCTACAGAGGAAACTACAGGAAGCACTGGCAGCACATGTGCAGATACAGAGCAAACTACAAGAAGCACTGGCAGTAGCACCTGTGCAGGTACAGAGGAAACTACAGGAAGCACTGGCAGTAGCATCTATGCAGATACAGAGGAAACTACAAGAAGCACTGGCAGTAGCATCTATGCAGATACAGAGGAAACTACAGGAAGCACTGGCTGTAGCATCTATGCAGATACAGAGGAAACTACAAGAAGCACTGGCAGTAGCATCTATGCAGATACAGAGGAAACTACAGGAAGCACTGGCAGTAGCATCTATGCAGATACAGAGTAAACTACAAGAAGCACTGGCAGTAGCATCTATGCAGATACAGAGGAAACTACAAGAAGCACTGGCAGTAGCATCTATGCAGATACAGAGGAAACTACAGGAAGCACTGGCAGCACATGTGCAGATACAGAGCAAACTACAGGAAGCACTGGCAGTAGCACCTGTGCAGGTACAGAGGAAACTACAGGAAGCACTGGCAGTAGCATCTGTGCAGATACAGAGTAAACTACAGGAAGCACTGCCAGTAGCACCTATGCAGATACAGAAGAAACTACAGGAAGCACTGGCAGTAGCATCTGTGCAGATACAGAGGAAACTACAGGAAGCACTGGCAGTAGCATCTGTGCAGATACAGAGGAAACTACAGGAAGCACTGGCAGTAGAGGAAACTACAGGAAGCATTGCCAGTAGCATCTGTGCAGATACAGAGGAAACTACAGGAAGCACTGGCAGCACATGTGCAGATACAGAGCAAACTACAGGAAGCACTGTCAGTAGCACCTGTGCAGGTACAGAGGAAACTACAGGAAGCGCTGGCAGTAGCATCTGTGCACATACATAGTAAACTACAGGAAGCACTGCCAGTAGCACCTATGCAGATACAGAAGAAACTACAGGAAGCACTGGCAGTAGCATCTGTGCAGATACAGAGGAAACTACAGGAAGCACTGGCAGTAGCACCTGTGCAGATACAGAGCAAACTACAGGAAGCACTGGCAGTAGCATCTATGCAGATACAGAGGAAACTACAAGAAGCACTGGCAGTAGCATCTATGCAGATACAGGGGAAACTACAGGAAGCACTGGCAGTAGCATCTATGCAGATACAGAAGAAACTACAAGAAGCACTGGCAGTAGCATCTATGCAGATACAGAGGAAACTACAGGAAGCACTGGCAGTAGCATCTATGCAGATACAGAGGAAACTACAAGAAGCACTGGCAGTAGCATCTATGCAGATACAGAGGAAACTACAAGAAGCACTGGCAGTAGCATCTATGCAGATACAGAGGAAACTACAGGAAGCACTGGCAGCACATGTGCAGATACAGAGCAAACTACAGGAAGCACTGGCAGTAGCACCTGTGCAGGTACAGAGGAAACTACAGGAAGCACTGGCAGTAGCATCTGTGCAGATACAGAGTAAACTACAGGAAGAACTGCCAGTAGCACCTATGCAGATACAGAAGAAACTACAGGAAGCACTGGCAGTAGCATCTGTGAAGATACAGAGGAAACTACAGGAAGCACTGGCAGTAGCATCTGTGCAGATACAGAGGAAACTACAGGAAGCACTGACAGTAGAGGAAACTACAGGAAGCATTGCCAGTAGCATCTGTGCAGATACAGAGGAAACTACAGGAATCACTGGCAGTAGCATTTGTGCAGATACAGAGGAAAATACAGGAAGCATTGCCAGAAGCATTTATGCAGATACAGAGGAAACTACAGGAAGCACTGGCAGTAGCATCTATGCAGATACAGAGGAAACTACAAGAAGCACTGGCAGTAGCATCTATGCAGATACAGAGGAAACTACAGGAAGCACTGGCAGCACATGTGCAGATACAGAGCAAACTACAGGAAGCACTGGCAGTAGCACCTGTGCAGGTACAGAGGAAACTACAGGAAGCACTGGAAGTAGCATCTGTGCAGATACAGAGTAAACTACAGGAAGCACTGCCAGTAGCACCTATGCAGATACAGAGGAAACTACAGGAAGCACTGACAGTAGCATCTGTGCAGATACAGAGGAAACTACAGGAAGCACTGGCAGTAGCATCTGCACAGATACAGAGGAAACTACAGGAAGCACTGGCAGTAGAGGAAACTACAGGAAGCATTGCCAGTAGCATCTGTGCAGATACAGAGGAAACTACAGGAATGACTGGCAGTAGCATTTGTGCAGATACAGAGGAAAATACAGGAAGCATTGCCAGTAGCATCTATGCAGATACAGAGGAAACTACAGGAAGCACTGGCAGTAGCATCTGTGCAGATACAGAGGAAACAACAGGAAGCACTGGCAGTAGCATCTGTGCAGATACAGAGGAAACTACAGGAAGCACTGGCAGTAGAGGAAACTACAGGAAGCATTGCCAGCAGCATCTGTGCAGATACAGAGGAAACTACAGGAAGCACTGGCAGTAGCATCTATGCAGATACAGAGGAAACTACAGGAAGCACTGGCAGTAGCATCTATGCAGATACAGAGGAAACTACAGGAAGCACTGGCAGCACATGTGCAGATACAGAGCAAACTACAGGAAGCACTGGCAGTAGCACCTGTGCAGGTACAGAGGAAACTACAGGAAGCACTGGCAGCACATGTGCAGATAAAGAGCAAACTACAGGAAGCACTGGCAGTAGCACCTGTGCAGGTACAGAGGAAACTACAGGAAGCACTGGCTGTAGCATCTATGCAGATACAGAGGAAACTACAAGAAGCACTGGCAGTAGCATCTATGCAGATACAGAGGAAACTACAGGAAGCACCGGCAGTAGCATCTATGCAGATACAGAGGAAACTACAAGAAGCACTGGCAGTAGCATCTATGCAGATACAGAGGAAACTACAAGAAGCACTGGCAGTAGCATCTATGCAGATACAGAGGAAACTACAGGAAGCACTGGCAGCACATGTGCAGATACAGAGCAAACTACAGGAAGCACTGGCAGTAGCACCTGTGCAGGTACAGAGGAAACTACAGGAAGCACTGGCAGTAGCATCTGTGCAGATACAGAGTAAACTACAGGAAGCACTGCCAGTAGCACCTATGCAGATACAGAAGAAACTACAGGAAGCACTGACAGTAGCATCTGTGCAGATACAGAGGAAACTACAGGAAGCACTGGCAGTAGCATCTGTGCAGATACAGAGGAAACTACAGGAAGCACTGGCAGTAGAGGAAACTACAGGAAGCATTGCCAGTAGCATCTGTGCAGATACAGAGGAAACTACAGGAAGCACTGGCAGCACATGTGCAGATACAGAGCAAACTACAGGAAGCACTGGCAGTAGTACCTGTGCAGGTACAGAGGAAACTACAGGAAGCACTGGCAGTAGCATCGGTGCAGATACAGAGTAAACTACAGGAAGCACTGCCAGTAGCACCTATGCAGATACAGAAGAAACTACAGGAAGCACTGGCAGTAGCATCTGTGCAGATACAGAGGAAACTACAGGAAGCACTGGCAGTAGCACCTGTGCAGATACAGAGCAAACTACAGGAAGCACTGGCAGTAGCATCTATGCAGATACAGAGGAAACTACAAGAAGCACTGGCAGTAGCATCTATGCAGATACAGAGGAAACTACAAGAAGCACTGGCAGTAGCATCTATGCAGATACAGAGGAAACTACAAGAAGCACTGGCAGTAGCATCTATGCAGATACAGAGGACACTACAGGAAGCACTGGCAGAACATGTGCAGATACAGAGCAAACTACAGGAAGCACTGGCAGTAGCACCTGTGCAGGTACAGAGGAAACTACAGGAAGCACTGGCAGTAGCATCTATGCAGATACAGAGGAAACTACAAGAAGCACTGGCAGTAGCATCTATGCAGATACAGAGGAAACTACAAGAAGCACTGGCAGTAGCATCTATGCAGATACAGAGGAAACTACAAGAAGCACTGGCAGTAGCATCTATGCAGATACAGAGGAAACTACAGGAAGCACTGGCAGCACATGTGCAGATACAGAGCAAACTACAGGAAGCACTGGCAGTAGCACCTGTGCAGGTACAGAGGAAACTACAGGAAGCACTGGCAGTAGCATCTGTGCAGATACAGAGTAAACTACAGGAAGCACTGCCAGTAGCACCTATGCAGATACAGAAGAAACTACAGGAAGCACTGACAGTAGCATCTGTGCAGATACAGAGGAAACTACAGGAAGCACTGGCAGTAGCATCTGTGCAGATACAGAGGAAACTACAGGAAGCACTGGCAGTAGAGGAAACTACAGGAAGCATTGCCAGTAGCATCTGTGCAGATACAGAGGAAACTACAGGAAGCACTGGCAGCACATGTGCAGATACAGAGCAAACTACAGGAAGCACTGGCAGTAGCACCTGTGCAGGTACAGAGGAAACTACAGGAAGCACTGGCAGTAGCATCGGTGCAGATACAGAGTAAACTACAGGAAGCACTGCCAGTAGCACCTATGCAGATACAGAAGAAACTACAGGAAGCACTGGCAGTAGCATCTGTGCAGATACAGAGGAAACTACAGGAAGCACTGGCAGTAGCACCTGTGCAGATACAGAGCAAACTACAGGAAGCACTGGCAGTAGCATCTATGCAGATACAGAGGAAACTACAAGAAGCACTGGCAGTAGCATCTATGCAGATACAGAGGAAACTACAGGAAGCACTGGCAGTAGCATCTATGCAGATACAGAGGAAACTACAAGAAGCACTGGCAGTAGCATCTATGCAGATACAGAAGACACTACAGGAAGCACTGGCAGTAGCATCTATGCAGATACAGAGGAAACTACAAGAAGCACTGGCAGTAGCATCTATGCAGATACAGAGGAAACTACAAGAAGCACTGGCAGTAGCATCTATGCAGATACAGAGGAAACTACAGGAAGCACTGGCAGCACATGTGCAGATACAGAGCAAACTACACGAAGCACTGGCAGTAGCACCTGTGCAGGTACAGAGGAAACTACAGGAAGCACTGGCAGTAGCATCTGTGCAGATACAGAGTAAACTACAGGAAGCACTGCCAGTAGCACCTATGCAGATACAGAAGAAACTACAGGAAGCACTGGCAGTAGCATCTGTGCAGATACAGAGGAAACTACAGGAAGCACTGGCAGTAGCATCTGTGCAGATACAGAGGAAACTACATGAAGCACTGGCAGTAGAGGAAACTACAGGCAGCATTGCCAGTAGCATCTGTGCAGATACAGAGGAAACTACAGGAATCACTGGCAGTAGCATTTGTGCAGATACAGAGGAAAATACAGGAAGCATTGCCAGAAGCATCTATGCAGATACAGAGGAAACTACAGGAAGCACTGGTAGTAGCATCTGTGCAGATACAGAGGAAACTACAGGAAGCACTGGCAGTAGCATCTATGCAGATACAGAGGAAACTACAAGAAGCACTGGCAGTAGCATCTATGCAGATACAGAGGAAACTACAGGAAGCACTGGCAGCACATGTGCAGATACAGAGCAAACTACAGGAAGCACTGGCAGTAGAGGAAACTACAGGAAGCATTGCCAGTAGCATCTGTGCAGATACAGAGGAAACTACAGGAATCACTGGCAGTAGCATTTGTGCAGATACAGAGGAAAATACAGGAAGCATTGCCAGTAGCATCTGTGCAGATACAGAGGAAACTACAGGAATCACTGGCAGTAGCATTTGTGCAGATACAGAGGAAAATACAGGAAGCATTGCCAGAAGCATCTGTGCAGATACAGAGGAAACTACAGGAAGCACTGGTAGTAGCATCTGTGCAGATACAGAGGAAACTACAGGAAGCACTGGCAGTAGCATTTGTGCAGATACAGAGGAAAATACAGGAAGCATTGCCAGTAGCATCTATGCAGATACAGAGGAAACTACAGGAAGCACTGGCAGTAGCATCTGTGCAGATACAGAGGAAACAACAGGAAGCACTGGCAGTAGCATCTGTGCAGATACAGAGGAAACTACAGGAAGCACTGGCAGTAGAGGAAACTACAGGAAGCATTGCCAGTAGCATCTGTGCAGATACAGAGGAAACTACAGGAATCACTGGCAGTAGCATTTGTGCAGATACAGAGGAAACTACAGGAAGCACTGGCAGTAGAGGAAACTACAGGAAGCATTGCCAGTAGCATCTGTGCAGATACAGAGGAAACTACAGGAATCGCTGGCAGTAGCATTTGTGCAGATACAGAGGAAACTACAGGAAGCATTGCCAGTAGCATCTATGCAGATACAGAGGAAACTACAGGAAGCACTGGCAGTAGCATCTGTGCAGATACAGAGGAAACTACAGGAAGCACTGGCAGTAGCATTTGTGCAGATACAGAGGCAACTACAGGAAGCATTGCCAGTAGCATCTGTGCAGATACAGAGGAAACTACAGGAAGCACTGGCAGTAGCACCTGTGCAGATACAGAGGAAACTACAGGAAGCAGTGCCAGTAGCATCTGTGCAGATACAGAGGAAACTTCAGGCAGCACTGACAGTAGCATTTGTGCAGATACAGAGGAAACTACAGGAAGCACTGGCAGTACCATCTGTGCAGATACATAGGAAACTACAGGAAGCACTGGCAGTAGCATCTGTGCAGATACAGAAGAAAGTACAGGAAGCACTGGCAGTAGAGGAAACTACAGGAAGCATTGCCAGTAGCATCTGTGCAGATACAGAAGAAACTACAGGAAGCACTGGCAGTACCATCTGTGCAGATACAGAGGAAACTATAGGAAGCACTGGCAGTAGCATCTTTGCAGATACCGAGGAAACTACAGGAAGCACTGGCAGTAGCATCTGTGCAGATACAGAGGAAACTACAGGAAGCACTGGATCCAGAATGGGGGAAAAGAGCTCAATGGGTGCATTGCTAGAAATGTTAAGGGAAAAAAGGGTGCACAGTCTCAGATACAAAAAGATACAGAACGATCATCGAGGAAGTCTTCATCACCAATGACACATTTAACAACTGCTCCCGCAACTCCCTTTGCAGCTTTAAGATCTGCCAATGAGGAGCTTATCCAGCATGAGATCCAGCGACCCTCCTCTTAACAAGGGTACAGTCATCGTGGGAAACATACCAAACAGTCTTTGGTTGAACTCAGAAATCCTGAGTAAACATCTCCCGCCAGCATCTGAAGTAATAGAGACTTCCCTTGCTCTAGCAGGGACTCTCATTGCAACAGCGGCAGCCCTATTGGATGACAGAACAATGTAAAGGAAAACACCAGGGCGGAAGAGCAAGGGCGTAAGTGCTTTAGATTGGCGACACAGACAAAACAAATACTAAGGACATTTGGCAGGTACACACTGGTTCCTATTCTAACATTTTATAAGCAAACGGTGTCTCCTATTCTACTATACGGATCTGAAACTGCGTTGCACACCCCCCCCCCGTCCTTTTGGATTCTCTTAGAAGGGATTTTTTGGAGGCACGTGTTGGACCTGCCAAACAGTCTGCCAGTGTCGCTAATTAGATTTGAATTTGGGACTGCAGTCGCTTAACTCTCTGGTAAGATGGAGGTCGTTATCCCTGTATAGAAATCAATGCTGGAAAATAATGCCCCAGTCCTAGATATCTTGAAGAGTGAGCAGAACGGGACAGGAGCAGCAGGGGATCGAACTGTAGATTCCTGGAAACTTAAATGTAGAATGGTATTGGAGGAGTTCAGATGAGGAAACACTGATCCCGTATAAAATAAAAATAAAGTTGAGAAGGCATGACTGGATAGAGTCTATAGAGTTCAGAGCAGCATAAAGTCTCTATCACCCTCAAAAGGGAGAAAAGGGCCACTAACCAAGTTCCAAAGTATTTGCTAAAATTCCGCTCGAACAGGCATCGGAATGTGTTCATGAGACTAAGGCTGAACATTCTCCCGACCAAAGAAATCTTATGGTATAGGAGGGATAAGACGGTGCATCCTCCCATGTGTAGGTACTGTAAGGCCCAGTTGGAAACAAAGAAACTTCTTTTGCTGGAGTGCAACGATTTGGAGGCAATGAGAAGGAAGTTTATAATTGCGGTCGTGTTAGAATGTCGGACCCTAACGAAAGAGGAATGGTGGGAGGGCTCCATATTGGGAGAAAAAGTCAAAGTGGATCGGGCAATTGCGAAATTGTTTATGGAGGCTTTAGACCTTAAATGAGATAGGAGGCTCTGGATATTCTACTTTTATGTTATTAATCATGAATCAAGGGGGCGGGAAATTGGGAAGAAAGTTGGATGATGGAAGGATTTTGGAAAATGTGTTTTACTTTCATGTGGGAATGGAGGGAGGGAATGTATCATGAAAGGTGTGTAATAAACCATAACATCTTTACATAAATAAAAAAATGGATGACACATATCCAATTTTCCAGAAGAGAAAAAAAAAGAAAAACCATCAATAAAAGTAACAAGGAGGGCATCTCATTAAAGAACCCGAAAAACATACAACAGGTCAAAAGCTGGAATTCTAACGGTGCAAGAAAGTTTTTCATAACATATCGACTAATTGCCCAAAACGGACTGTGAGAACATAACTCTTTATTTTGTTATTTTTTTATTTTATTGTAAAGCTTCAGTTCAATATACAATATCAAACTTTTGTTACATTAAATTAAATGTAATCCAATCCACCTCCCAATTCCCAAAAAACAGACCAAGTTCGATAAGCTCAAAAGAAACCAAATCGTCAATTTCCTTTGGACAAAATTTGTAGCTCAAGTTGAGGCATGTTGCAAAATTGGATTGAGAACATTAATCAGGCTGCAGGAGAGCTTGATGTTTTGGCCTGCTGCAACATGATCCCACCATTCATCAGGGTCATACATATGAGGTTTAAATTAATTCAGATGCAGTTCGCGTTGGTCAGTCAACATTGGACACGCAGTTACTAAATGTTTTTAAGGACTCAACTTCCGATGATTTGCAGAACCGACAAGTGATTATTGCGGTTTCTTTGTTTTTACGTAACCATAGCATTTCATTTGTGTTTAAGGCATTCAGACGAAATCTCAAGAACTGCTTCCTGTGATGGCGTGATGGACAGTTCGTAAGGTATTTTGGTTGGTGATGCAGTTTTACCAAACTTTTAGAAGAGGGCAGGGTGGATTTGAGGGCTAGCCTGTTATTGTATGTTAAAATCCACTCCCACGCGGGTAGCTTCTTTTTGGCATGTTGGGGACGCATAATGAGCTCTTCTTCACATATGTTTGCATCGACCATAATTCCGTTGAATTTGGTCTTCCATGTTATTAAAAGAGATGAAAATGCATCATCGTTTTCATTCCTAAAGATTTTATATGCAGGAATTTTGTCGCCAAGCAGCATTTTGCGTAGTGTAGATAATGATTTCCAGACGACTGTCATGTAGATTGAGTTTAGGGCTAATTCATATCTCAGAGTCAAAATTGAGATGTAGTTTGGTAGAGCCAAAACACGCCTCCAAAACTTCCCTTCCAGTCTATGCCATAGATTGTGGTTTATGTTCCACGCTGATTCACCACCAAACGTAAGGGTTGGAATTACCTTCTGGAGGTAGAACATGACTACAGGAGTGATAGAAAATTTCCTGTTGTCCTTGTTAATTTTGGCTCCTTGTAGACTTAGGTTTCTAGTTCTGCCCATTAGATCGCTAATCCAGGCGGCTTTGCAGATGGAATCATTTATCATTAAGCCCAGGTAGCGAATAGATTTAACAACGTTTAAGCATTTTATTTCAATAAACCATCTGAAACATTTATCTTTTCTTGAAGTGTTTTGTCCTATACACATGATCTTAGTTTTTTCGGTGTTTAGGAACAGATCATTTGCACTTAGGTACTCATTCAGGCGGATAATGAGATGTTGGAGCCCAATTTGTGTTTGATTTATTAACACAATGTTGTCAGCGTAAACCAAGCTATTCAGTTGAGTTCCATTAAGCTTTGGTGGAAAGCAGTGGGCGGAGGCCAACCACTCAGGTAGATCTGCAAGAAATAGTTTGAAGAGATCAGCAGCCAGGGGGCAGCCCTGCTTGACCCCTTTGTATGTTCTTATTGGTAGAGTAAGGTCGCCTCGAGAATTTACTCATATTTGAATAGAGGTGTTAGTATGTAAGGCGATAATGGGGTCTAACAGCTGCTCAGGGCATTTCCAGGATCGCAATTTAGTCCATAGTTTACTGCAATTAATAGCATCAAAAGCTTGCCGCAGATCGACAAAGGCAAAAAAGATTTTTTTCTTTGCCTCCATCGCTGACAATTTTAGGATGGTCAGAATTGTAAGATTTACATCGACTCCGACTTGACTCGTGAAGCCAGTTTGACGACAATCATGCTTGCCAACCAAGAGGGCCCATTGCACCAAACCTTGGCGCAGGTAGAAAACAAATATTTTGCCAATTGTATCAAGAAGGGCAATAGGGCAATAGTTTGCCGGGTCGGCTCTACTGCCCTTCTTGTATATTGGCACCACAATGGCTTTTGACCATGAAGGGGGTAATTGCATGCTGTGGGCAATCTGCCAGAAAAGCCCATTTATGAATTTCGCCCAATGAGCTTTATGCTTTTTAAACATAAGGTTGGAGATTTGGTCAGGGCCAGCAGCTCTCGAATTCTTTAGCTTGGAGATAGAAAGTTCAAGCTCTGTGTATGTTGGTGTTATATCCCAAGCAGTGATTGTAGATTTGGGCGGTGAAGATTCCTCAATTGCTGGGTTTTCATAGATTAACGTAAAGTACTCGCACGATTTGGCGCTTGTAACTTCGTTACAGATTGAGGTTGTAGCTTTAGAGCAACCATGGTTCAAAATTGACCAAATTTCACGAGTGTTCTTAGTCACGAGATGCTTTAGCATAGTTTCTACTCGACTTTGGTCAATTGTTATTGAATGAGATCTTAACCAATTCCAATAAATCTGGCGCCATTCTTTGACTTTCCTTATTTTGTCTCACGAATTGCAAGACTCTTTCTTGATCAACCGAAGATCTTTCCTTAGGGTTTTTTTGCTAAAGCTATTGTTTTAGAATATAAGTGTTTCGGAATGATCCAAGAGTTCTTGAATTTGAGATTTTCATAGTGAGGTCCGCTAATAAGGGCTTATATTCAACAATATGCAGCACTTTTAGACTGTGGCTTAAGGATGTAATTAAGCAACCATTTGTGACAAGCCTGTTGCCTGCGACATTCGTTGACAGTTGAAAGGGATGTTTGTCTGGCGTACAGCAGCTGTCTTCTTTCCATACTAGCCGTAGCAGATTGTGATCACTATGTGTCATCGGTTTCACGTTGAGAGATTTTACTTTATCAAAGAAATTCAACGAGGCCCAGATGTAATCAAGAGTGTTATTCCTTGTCAGGCCGTGCCAAGTTGGTTTGAATGGTTGGTCACCGTTGATGGCTCCATTCAGCATTTGACAATGGTGTAAGGAGAGACCGTGCGACCAGGTATGACCTCTTAGAACGACTTCATTATCTGGAAGCCGAGTGTTTATCTTCGTGATAGGATCGTATTTGAACCAGCTACAATTGAGGTCCCCGCATACAATCACAGAGACCTTGTTATAGGCAAGATAAGTATCGTTGATTAAAGTTGACACAGTTTGGATGAAGGATGTTGGCGAAATCATCGCAGGATTCCAATATCTGTTAATTATTAACAGGTTAGACATATTGTTAGACAAAGATAGTCGAACCAGAGTGCTTTGGACAAACAGATTTGGGTTGACAGAGGCCACTAGTGTCCACCAATTCTGAATTTTCAATAAAGTTATCAATCCGGCATAGGGACGACCCTTGCTATTTTTTCTGGCGGGATTGATAAGAGTGGTAAAACCATCACAGGTCGGAGAATCCCGAAGCCATGTTTCCTGCAAGCAAATGACAAAGACGTCATCCAAGGGTTCAGAGAAGGTATTGAAGAGATGGGTAAATCCTCGGGTGTTCCATGAGAGTAGTGTTAGCTCTTGTTGAGGGGTATTATCTCATTGTTACTTACAAGGTTCCTTGGGTACTCTTTTTGCATGGGTATATCGACCTTCAGATGCCTGATGTGTCATGTCTTGATAGTTTGCTTGCGAGGGGGCTAAGGATTGTCGCAGTGCGGGTCACTGATCGACCTTGCGAAACTCGTCTCTTTCGTCATTTTTATGAACGTTTTTGGGCGATCTTATAGTAGTTGGTTCGACGGTGAGATCAAAGCCATAGAGCAAGAGATGTTCATTCGCATGTAGCAACAGATTTTTTACTGCAGCAGAAGAGATGTGCAATAATACTTGATCAGTAGACAGTTCGGTTATGTATTCGACAATTTTAATGACGGATCATAATTGAGGGATGCAAGCAAATAGTTTTAATATATTTGCTCGATTTAAATTGACCTAATTTCCATCTGAATGAATATTTTGAAGCCGAGGTTTCCACAGACAAGATGCTTTTTCTAGTTTAAAGGTCCCACCTGGACCAGAAGCTATGTTCGAGCTAGAATTCCGCTGGTTCATAGTTTGTTTAGGATTTAGTCTTGTGCATAACAATGGCAGTTTGACCCTCTTCGTAATAGTTTGAGGTTGTTTTCCATGTGCTCCAGATTGTGGCTTCCGTGCGGCAGCAATTCCAGAGGAACTTCTATCCTCAGATTGCTCGAGCATAGCAGCCTCATTTGCATCGGTGCAACCATCAGTTGTGCCATCAGTGTCGACCGAATAGGTCGATAAATTGCATAGGTCAATAGATGAATCTGAGGTAGCACTTGAAATAGAGATGTCACTGGAGGCCACTCGCCGACGTTTAGCTGTGTTCTTAGAAGGTTGTGAGGGAATACCTGAGACTCGTGCAGAACAAATTGGAGCTGTGGGAACTTGCTGAGTAGAATGTGATTTCCGATCAAATAAACTTGTTTTCTTTGGAGTCGTGATGTTTCTTATGAATTTTTTCACATTTTGCTGAGCTTTTTTCTGACAAACAGTTTTTTTCTTTGGATCCTTTGCAGGTTTAGCAGATGCGCTTTGCAGGTTCATTTGTAAGCTAGTTGTTATAGTGTTGGCAGGACCTTTAAAGATGTTGAAGGTGTTGGCTGGCACAAGATCATGGGCCACTGCGTTGCTTTGTGCAAGAGGGTCGTTCGGCTGTGAACTGCTGTCTTGTGTTGATGAGGTCTCGACATTCAATTGGCTTTGAGTACATTTGGAGTCAGCAGATGCGGTGCTCGCCGTAGGCGGGATTAAGACATCCTCTTTAACAAACAGTTTAGGGGGTGCCAGACCAAGTGAGGAAAGGGTTTTGAGTGTGGTTTCTCGCATGTCTGGTTGGTCCATTGAGGAAGATTTGGTGTTTTTACACAACCATTTCACTGATTCAACGAGACTTTCGATTAGAGTATCATTTTGGCAATGGTGGCGAGCAGCCAAATCGCTCAGCCTTTCTTGCCACCGCAGGGATTTTTCGGCTTCCTTCTCCATCTGGACTTGCAAGAAGCCAGTGAGTGCTCAATTTTGTCAATTTTTGTAGTCAGGTTTGAGATTTCAGCTCTTTGGTCACTTATTGTCCCTATCAGAGATTCAAGTAGTTTGGTAAATGGAGCAAGTGCAACAGCAGAGGCAGCCAGAACATTATTGTGAATCTGAATGAGGGCGTCAACAGAGATACTGAGAGGAGGCGAAGTGAAGTCATGGGACATCGAGGAGCATAATGAGCTCTCCAGATTGAATTGTGGATTTGAAGGAGCGAGGTTTCTAGTAAGATTTGAAGAATGGGTGTCTTCTTGAGGTTGAGTAGATACGACCTGCAGAGTGCTTTCATTCAGCATGGACCTAGCACTCGTAGATGGAGTTTGAGGATTGCCTTTGGCTTTTAACTCTGCAATGCATTGCAGTCGACTAGCCCGGGCAATAGCACTCCGGTCTAGGTGAGATTGGAGAGGTGGAGGCGCTTTTGGAAGAGTTGAAACAAGTGAGAGCAGAGGATCGACAGTGGCCATATCGGTGGAGTTCCACATGGAGAGTCCAGAAGCCTCAGGCACTTGACTTGCCAATGCACTGTCATTGCCAAATTCAGTGGTATCCACACCCAGTCCAGAGAGGCTAGCGCCCTGTTTCGTCTTCAAGATGGATTTATTTAGTGAGCTAGGGAAAGAAATTGAAGCCAGTGGACTTGAGGCAGCCTCGGAGACCCTCGTGGGATTTTTCTCGCTTGATGTTACATTATTATTTGAAGGAGGATTTGAAAGTAAAGGAAGCTTTTCCGTAAACGCTGGAAGTTGTTGTGAAGGAACATGAGTAACGGTACCCAAGGGTAAAGGTACGGTTTGTGAAGGAAGACCAGGTGTGAATTTCATTTGACGAAGAATATTGCTGTTAAAAGGTGGACAGATTGGGACAGCATTTGAAAGAAGAAGCTGCGTTGTCGTAGGCTGATGCTTGCATAACTTAAGGGCATATGACTGATTTGATCCATCGGAAATCGGGATCCTTAAGAGTTCCTCGTCACCGACTAAAAAGGGCAGAGGCCCTTTTTCAGTCGAGGTCATTGAATTGACCAGAGAAGCAGTTGCCAGCGCTGGCCAAGGGAATGAGGAGGCGATTGGGGCTGATTCGAGAGGATTTGCATGGAGGTTACGAGCAGGGGACTTTGGGGCTGCCGAAGTATGGGAAGAGATGCATGAGTGGTTTATGGAGGTAGCGTATGAGCGCCTGTGTAGATTAGTAAACCTGTTGCACAGTCGTCAAGGGTGGCGGCCAAGAGGATGGCAGACTCGCGGCCTATGTCGGCTCCTCTACGAACAAAAGCGTTAGCCGTCAACACAGGCTCACAGAGAGGTTGTTCATTGTTGGCAGTTAAAAATGAAGCCTGAGTGGAGACCGCTCCAGTCGCATGGCGTGCAGCAAACAGTAAGCTAGGGGGGTCCGAGACTAAGCTCGGACGGCCAGGCAGTGACGAAGTTGCAGTAGTCATTGAAGGCACCACCGGAGCCTGAGCATGTGAAGGCGATGTAGCAAGGAGTGCACGACCAGCAGCTTTGCTTACCTTAACTCCAGAGGGTGCTTTTATCGTTGACCATGGATTGAGGCGTCGATGTTGCAAGGTTTTCTTGCGTGTCTGTGGGCCTGCGGTTAGGTGAGTCATTACACGCAGTTCAAGAGGGAAGGCAGGCGGGGCGGCGGACTAGGAGCGGACTAGGGCACAGCACCTTCACGCCCTGCAGCGCAGAAATGCAGGTTATGAGCACGCGGCACAACAGAAACAGAAGCAGGACTGAAGACTGAAGAGTAGTGCAGCTCCTCTCAGATCAATAGATTATTCAGATAACAGGTAACCAGCTGTAAACAGCGAAATCAGCAGAGTTCAGTCGCCCTTGTCTCCTCGTCGGGCTTAACTCTTTATCTCTGCCTGAGGCTTTACAACATCACAGTCATGAACAGGAGGAGATTCCCCAGAACATGTCTAAAGGCTGCAGAGACTAGAACATGAGGAGGCAGACACAATAGACTTTTCCAGATACTCGATCAAGGGAGACAATGATTCGGTGGATAAAGAACATGAAGAGGTGCACACAATAGACTTTTCCACATACTCGATCGAGGGAGAAAATGACTCGGTGGATAAAGAGCATGAAGAGGTGGACACAATAGACTTTTCCACATACTCGATCGAGGGAGACAATGACTAGGTGGATAAAAAACATGAAGAGGTGCACACAATAGACTTTTCCACATACTCGATCGAGGGAGACAATGACTAGGTGGATAAAGAACATGAAGAGGTGCACACAATAGACTTTTCCACATACTCGATCGAGGGAGACAATGACTCGGTGGATAGAGAACATGAAGAGGCGGACACAATAGACTGTTGCAGATACTCGATCAAGGGAGACAATGACTCGGTGGATAGAGAACATGAAGAGGCGGACACAATAGACTGTTGCAGATACTCGATCGAGGGAGACAATGACTAGGTGGATAAAGAACATGAAGAGGTGCACACAATAGACTTTTCCACATACTCGATCGAGGGAGACAATGACTAGGTGGATAAAGAACATGAAGAGGTGCACACAATAGACTTTTCCACATACTCGATCAAGGGAGACAATGACTCGGTGGATAAAGAACATGAAGAGGTGCACACAATAGACTTTTCCACATACTCGATCGAGGGAGAAAATGACTCTGTGGATAAAGAACATGAAGAGGTGCACACAATAGACTTTTCCACATACTCGATCGAGGGAGACAATGACTCGGTGGATAAAGAACATGAAGAGGTGCACACAATAGACTTTTCCACATACTCGATCGAGGGAGACAATGACTCGGTGGATAAAGAACATGAAGAGGTGCACACAATAGACTTTTCCACATACTCGATCAAGGGAGACAATGACTCGGTGGATAGAGAACATGAAGAGGCGGACACAATAGACTGTTGCAGATACTCGATCGAGGGATACAATGACTCGGTGGATAGAGAACATGAAGTTCAACGGAAGAACATTAGTGATACAGAGCTAGAAGCGTTTGAAAGAGAAGAAAATCCCCAGTTCCTCACTTTAGCTGAAAAATGCAAGAAGTTGGTGGAGAAATGTAATCTGAAATCCCAGCACGCAACACAAAATCAAACTTATGAAGCTTGCAGAAAAGAAAAGAAAAATAAATATGCTGATAGAACAGACCAAGGTGGCAATTTGACCTTTTAAAGATATGATAAACCAGACTTGGCTTGTCATGCAGGTGGGCAAGACACAGAGGGAAAACTTGTCTCTATGGAACACCTACTTTCAACTGCAGACGGTCCGATCCTAAACCGCCATAACGTTTTGTGGTTGCTCCTTCATATTCCGCTACTCTGCTTTGTTACTGATGAGGGTATCAAGATAGTAGAATTTCCCAGTGAATCGCAAACTGATAAGGTGATCCTCCATTTAAACTCTAGAGCAATGAAATCATCATTGTTGGAAATGGCTCCACTTCTTTATCCCTTCAGCTTTGAATTGATTGAAATTTTGTATTTTGTATTTTATTGGGATTTATATTGCGCTTAAATCCGAAGCGCTTTACATGAGAACAGGAGAATACATAACAAGCATAGTAACAATGAAACAAGTATCAGAAAACAGTACTTAGAGCAATTTACATGAACAGTAAGGTATTACATGGCTGAAACGGGGGTGGAGGGAGGTAGTAAAAATGTAGGAAGCGGGGTAGGACCAACGTGAAAGAGATAGCTGAGGTATTATGATGGAGTTTGGAGGAGGTAAGACTTGAGAGAAGTGCGGAAGGATGTGTAGGAGTAGATGGAGCGTATGGGGAGGGGAAGACGGTTCCAGTGGAAAGGGGCGAGAAGTTGAAAAGATCTGAGACTGGATGGGGCACAGGGGAGGAGAGGTGAGAAGAAAGAGGTCAGCAGAACGAAGTGGACGGGGGGAGAGTGGAAGGTGAGGAGAGAGGAAAGGTAAGGTGGGGCGAGACCATAGAGGGATTTAAAGATAAGGCAGAGGAAGTTGAATTTGAGAAGGGAGTGGAAGGAGAGCCGTCTTAGGGAGGCGACAGAAGAGGAGATGTGATCATGAGGAGAGAGAAGACAGAGCACGCGGATAGCAGAGTGGTAGACAGATTTGAGAGGGGAGAGATGGGAGGAGGGGAGACCGAAGAGTAGAGAGGAGCAGTAGAAGAGTCTAGAGAAGATGAGGTAGGAAATGAGGAGTTTAGCAGCATGGAAGGTGAGGAAGGGACGGACTTAACGAATGTTATAGAGGTGGAAGCAGCAAGAGTGGGAGGTGAGGGAGATGTGGTGGGAGAGGGAGAGGTTGGAGTCGATATGAAGGCCAAGATTGCGGGCATGGGGGGTAAAGGGGAGTTTGGAAGAGGAAAGGAGAATGTGTGGAGGGGGAGACAGGTGGGGGAGTGTTAGTTGGGAAGAAAAGGACTTCAGTTTTATCAGCATTGAGGGTCAGAAAGTGGGAGAACATCCAGGATTTGACAGCCGAAAGACAGGAGGAGAGCTTGAGATGGATGTCGGGGGAGAACGAAGAAAAGGAGAGGAATAGCTGAGTATCATCACTGTAGAAATGGTGAGATATACCGAAAGAGGAGATGATCGGGGCTAGGAAGGAAGTGTAGAGTGAGAAAAGAAAGGGGCTGAGGACAGAACCTTGAGGGACACCATGGTTGAGAGGATAGGTAGGAGAGGTGCAACCACCCCAGGAGACTGAAAAGGTGCGGTTGGATAGGAAGGAGGCGAGCCAATTGAGGACAGAGTTTCTGAAGCCAAAGGAATAGAGGGTATTAAAGAGTAGAGGATGATCAACAGTATCAAAGGCAGCTGAGAGATCAAGGAGAATGAGGATAGAGGAGTGCTTTGAGTAGCGGGCAGATATGAGTGAGTTTAGGACAGAGGTGAGCGCTGTTTCCGTAGAGTGGAGAGGGCGTAAGCCAGATTGAGTAGGGGGGAGTAGAGAGTAGGTAGAAACATAAGAGGAGAGTTGAGAATAGACAATACGTTCGAGGAGTTTAGTTTAGAAATCCAGCCTAAAGGATCTTTTACAACACAAAAGCCATAGATAATAAACAATTAATGGCTGGATGGAAACCATTGTTTCAAAACACCATCATGCCTATATCATCAAGGTCTATAGTGAGAAATCAGAATAACCGTGGTACAAGTAAAATACCACCCCTAAAGGTCACATTTAATGGCTCGCCTGCAGCTGATCAGAAAGTGAAAGAAATTGTCGGAAACACTCATACGATATCTCAAGCAGACCAGTGGTCCTGGAAGCCAGAGAATTCCAACTCAAACGTTAAATAACGTGATGCTTTGACACTGGAGGAGAACTGGAGGATTGCCTCTTGGAACACGAGGGGGTTCATACATCTATTTAATAACAGTGACGTATTTTGTTTCTAAGAGACTCGGCTGTCCGCTGTTCCGACTCTGGAAGGCTTTTGTGTCTACCTTAACCCTGCCTATAAGCAGATGAGGGGAAGAACCCTCTCTGGGTTCCTCACTTTGGTGAAGATTGGTATGGATATGAAGGTTATTTTATCTAGGAATCCAAAACTTTTATTCAAGAAACGTTGTTGTCTGTCGATCAAAACACTGCTCACAAAAAGAAACAGGTTCTAATTAGCAACTTATCTTGAAACCCTGACGCAATAATGTTTGATCAGTTTGTAGACTCTGCCATGGAGATAGTCGATAACTATATTGGCCAAGGAAATCCCCCCTTTATAATTATATGTGGAGAATTGAACATTCCATGGGCCTCATTCCGAGGCTGGCGCTATCCATGGAGTAAATAGCACCATGGTAAGCAACCATGGAGCTATTTACTCCATGGAAATCCGGCATGGTGAATGGAGTAATTACCGGTCCATTCCAAGGTTGGAGGGACCGGTAATTCCCCATTCACCATACCGGTTCCCCATCCCCATTCCTGCCCCCATAGGGCTCAATGGGAATGGGGAAGGAGTAAATTACGGCACCGTAAATTACGGTGCCGTAATTTACTCCAAGGTCCCTTTGCGGGTTGGATTTTTAACGCCTGCTAAAAGCAGGCGTTAAATGCCAACCCGCAAAAGGGAACTCGGAATATGGTGGTAAGTGTTAACGGTCACCGTTGCCATTAATGGTGACCGTTAACCCTTACCGCCAGCCTCGGAATGAGGCCCCATGTTTTGATAAGAACGGCCGCGGTATTAAGAATTTTGACATCGCCACTAAAAAGCCCCACGCAACATGCAATCTCCTCGGAGCCGCGCCCAGCCACGCTTCAAAAAGCAGAGAGGACTTCTCTTAAAATGGCTCCTGCTAAACCACTCGGAACACATGTTTTTTTGGGGCCAGTCGCAGTAGGTGGGCGCGGTTCTTCTGGAGAAGCGGCTTGGAAGCCTCCGCAGATACGGGGGGCGCTGGGATCACATCAGGGTCACCAATTGAAGGCAAGTCCCTGAACGCTTACACCAGAGAGAAAACAACCCACTAGGGAAGAAAGGCCCAAGTCGATCTTGTAAAGATAACAAGTTTTAATCTCTCACACAGATGAGAGCAATAGCAAAGAACTCTGCTACTAAGAACATTCTGCTGAAAAAGAAGAGGCTTAAGAGGAGAAACATCATCATTGTGACGCAATACATGCAGTAAAAACCTGCACGGCTGTTTGGTGTGCACCTATACAGGATCCACCTGCCCCATAAGTGATGCCAGGTCATTGGTTCCAGCCCAGTCCGTCCGTCTTCCATCACATGAGTGCTGCAGGGATCATCATCTCACCGACAAAGGTTAACTAACAAATTAACTACACTCCTAACACAATGCTAGTTTATCATTACACTGTGCACCTGGCAGGCTTTAAGACTGGCACAAAGGAGGTTCTAGGGGCACTCTAACCTCCACACACACATTTCACTCACTCCCTTCTGCGCCACCCGGCTCCAACGTCTCCACCCTCATTTTAAACTATAATGTATCCCTCCCAGCACCTCGCAATACAAATCATATGATTGTAGCTCAAAGACGTGCAATGTCCGTCCTCTCTCAACATTTCAGAAGTTGTTACCTTGGGGTTTGTGGTCAAAGGGCACCTGGTGCCATGGAATACAGGGATTTTGAGGTTTAGTCAGTTATAGGGACTATAACTCGTGGTCGCCTGCGGATGGGCCGGGTCATGCTTTGGCCAGTATGGGATAACATGCACGCCAGGTGCTGGTCTATGATCGCCGCCTTGTAGGGCACATTCCTTGCCGATAGAAAAACATCTTTGCAACACTATTAGAACAATGAATGGGCTTTATGGCGGTTGGGGGTGTGGGTTGTCCTCATGGGAGCTCGGGCATGGCTGGAGATTTCTCTCAATTAGGACTTAGTGCATGAAATGCTGCTATCGCCGCGTAGGCCTTATCTCCAAACTATTGTTACTAACATCTACACAGAGTGCACTAACATCTATACAAAATGGCAATCTTGATCGTGCCTTGGGCTACACTATGTGGGTTAATTATATTGGGGTGGGGTCCTACCACTGTCCCCTCTGGCCCATCATAGTGCTTAGAAGGCCACTCGCCTTACTCTAAAGTGCTTAGGGGGGTGGGACGGTGTCGCCTTCTTCCCAACACACGATGGGAATGCCCAGATATACAGATCTGTTGACACATTGGTAGCACCCCAGAATTTGGTTTTAGCCAAAAGCACTAGAAAACAGTACACAATGGTGGTGGGTGCACAGATGGATTCTCACCTAAATCCGATTTAGCCAACAGCATGGCAAACTCGGACATGGCAAAATCCGGCCCAATGACCAGTGCCGACGGCCACACGATTCAACTTGTTTACTTGCATGGACATTACAACAGCATGTGCTATTAATGTTACCATAAAAGTTTGCAAACGGGTAAGAGGGGTCCGATTGACGCCATAACTGACTGCACCATCGATGTCTTTTCATCTTAAGCTGTGGTAGTCAAACGTTTTGATCTCCTTAAGTAAAAATATAGTTGAGTCCCCCTGCCCCCTAAATATATTGTTGCCGGCCCATCACAGATGCACTATCTGCTTATATTTTCTGTTAACAGTAGTCAACATACAACTTTTTTAAGAGCCTCACACCCCTCCCCCTGGATATCGTTTGCTCCCCTCTTATTGGTGTGGTGGGGGGCAGCAGCACAGTTTGAAGACCAGTAATTGAAAGTGCCCTGTGAATCCATTTTGTAAAGTTGTCCACCCTTAACCATGAAGTGTGTGTCTGTTTTTCCTGATTCAAGACATAATAGCCAAACAATGGAAGCTGCTGGAAGTGAGGTTAGAGCAGCTATCCCACTATCCGAAGTGAGGCCTCCCTCCTCGCTTTCCGTAAAGTAATGAAAACTATCCTCTTCTCATAAGGTCCCTTGTACCAGCATGGATACTAACCATATGACCCACTGCTTAAGCTGTAATGACCAATCACATAAGCTGTAATGATAACTATGTTTGTATTTATCTGTATTGTAAATTAACAAGGGGGGTCCTGGGAGTCCCTCTGCCAGACATTAGTCCTGGTTGCAAGAGACTTACCCAGAGTCTTTAGCTCACTATCTTTCACAGAGAAGAAATATCCCAAAAATATCAGTCTTTGTCCTGCCCTGGGCCAGTCCAGCACGGAAATGCTAGGCAATTCTCCTCTGAACAATAGTACCAACAGCATCCCCAGACACGTGTTTCGGGCTGGTTGGACCTCATCAGTAGGGAGGAGCTGTACCTTTCTAAGAATAGTGAGCAAGGTGTCCACGTCTGGATTCCTCTAGTAACTTAGGGTGAGACCCAGACCCGGTCTGGTTGGACCTCATATGTTTGGGATATTTCTTCTCTGTGAAAGATAGTGAGCTAAAGACTCTGGGTAAGTCTCTTGTAACCAGGACTAATGTCTGGCAGAGGGACTCCCAGGAAACCCCCTTGTCAGTTTGCTTATTTAAGTAACTTTGGGTCTCACCCTAAGTTACTAGGGGAATCCAGACGTGGACCCCTTGCTCACTATTCTTAGAGAGGCACAGTTCCACCCTACTGATGAGGTCCAACCAGACCGAAACATGTGTCTGGGGTTTCTGTTGGTACTCTTGTACAGAGGAGAATTGCCTTGCATTTTGGTGCTGGACTGACCCAGGGCAGGACAAAGACTGATATGTTTGGGACATTTCTTCTCTGTGAAAGATAGTGAACTAAAGACTCTGGGTAAGTCTCTTGTAACCAGGACTAATGTCTGGAAGAGGGACTCCCAGGACCCCCCTTGTTAATTTGCATATTTAAGTAACTTTGGGTCTCACTCTAAGTTACTAGGGGAATCCAGACGTGGACCCCTTGCTCACTATTCTTAGAGAGGCACAGATCCACCCTACTGATGAGGTCGACCCCTTGCTCACTATTCTTAGAGAGGCACAGATCCACCCTACTGATGAGGTCCAACCAGACCTAAACACTGTCTGGGGTTTCTGTTGGTACTCTTGTTCAGAGGAGAATTGCCTAGCATTTCGGTGCTGGACTGGCCCAGGGCAGGACAAAGACTGATATGTTTGGGATATTTCTTCTCTGTGAAAGATAGTGAGCTAAAGACTCTGGATAAGTCTCTCGTAACCAGGACTAAGGTCTAGCAGAGGGACTCCCAGGACCCCCCTTGTTAATTTATCTGTAATGTGCCAATTACTGCTACCACGCCCGTACCTCTGTAACTAAGCTCATGCAAGTAACAGTGCCTCAATGCCCTTGGGCTGCTTGCGTGCTATATAAATATAAATAAAATAAATGTAAAAAAATTTAAAAACTGGTACTGACACTGCCCCTGTGACACAGAAGCGGAAGTGGCGTGTAGGTGGGTGTGTGCCAGTCCGCCTTTGTCTGGCTTTAGTCTCACTGCTGCTCTACACATCTTACTAGTGAGTGACTACTCAGAGACGGTTGATACTAGTTCCCATCTGAGAAACTGACCTTTGGTTGTTAGGGCCATTTCTCAGATGGGAAATAGCTGCTTCATTATGAGTAGGCTAGTTCCCATTAGAGAATTGGCCCTTTTTGCCCCCTTGTGGTCAGGTCCTGCATAATAATGGGTTTTAGATTATTCTCACTGGGAAGGCTAGTTCCCATTAGAGAAAGGGCCCTTTTTGCTCCCCTAGTGGCCAGGACCTGCATAATAATGGGTTTTAGATCACACTCAGTGAGAACGCTAGTTCCCATTAGAGAAATTGCCCTTTTTGCCCCTATTGGTCAAACCCTTCATAATAATGGGGTTTAGATTATTCTCACTGAGAAGGCTAGTTCCCATTAGATGAGAGTTTGCATGTCCTTGGGTTAGGGGTCTGTTTCTCTAATGGGAAATAGATGCTTCATTGTGAATAGGCTGGTTCCCATTAGACAAGAGGTCCTTTCTGCTTCTCTGGGTTGGAGGTCTGTTTCTCTAATGGGAAATCATGCTTCATTGTGAATAGGCTAGTTCCCATTAGAAGAGAGCACCTTTGCATCTCCTTGAGTTAGGGGTCAGTTTCTCTAAAGGGAAATAGATGCTTCATTGTGAATAGGCGAATTCCCATTAGACAAGAGGAACTTTCTGCTTCTCCAGGTTGGATGACGGTTTCCCTGATGGTAAATAGATTCTTCATTGTGAAAAGTTTAGTTCCTATTATACGAGAGGACTCTTCTGCTTCTCCAGGTTGAAGGTCTGTTTCTCTAATGGGAAATAGATAGTTCATTGATAATAGGCTAGTTCCCATTAGACAAGAGGACCTTTCTGCTTCTCTAGGTTGCAGGGCCGTTTCCAGGCTGGTAAATAGATGCTTCATTGTGAATAGGTTAGTTCCCATTAAACAAGAGGACCTTTCTGCTTCTCTAGGTTGGAGGTCTGTGTTTCTAATGGGAAATAGAATGCTTCATTGTGAATAGGCTAGTTCCCGTTAGACAAGAGGACCTTTGCATCTCCATGGGCTAGGGGTCAGTTTCTCTAATGGGAAATAGATGCTTCATTGTGAATAGGCTAGTTCCCATTAGATGAGAGGACCTTGCTGCTTCTCCAGGTTACAGAGCCATTTCCCTGATGGTAAATAGATGCTTCATTGTGAAAAGGCTAGTTCCCATTAGACGAGAGGACCCTTCTGCTTCTCCAGGTTGAAGGTCCATTTCTCTAATGGGAAATAGATGCTTCTTTGTGAATAGGCAGTTCCCATTAGACAAGAGGACTTTTGCATCTCCATGGGATAGGGGTCAATTTCTCTAATGGGAAATAGATGCTTCATTGTGAATAGGCCCGTTCCCATTAGACAAGAGGAACTTTCTGCTTCTCCATGTTGGAGGGCTGTTTCTCTGATGGGAAATAGATTCTTCATTGTGAATAGGCTAGTTCCCATTAGACAAGAGGAACGTTTTGCTTCTCCAGGTTGGAGGGCCATTTCTCTGATGGGAAACAGATGCTTCATTGTGAATAGGCTAGTTCCCATTAGATGAGAGGACCTTTCTGCTTCTCCAAGTTGGAGGTTTGTTTCTCTAATGGTAAATAAATGCTTGATTGTGAATAGGCTGGTTCCCATTATTAGGCGACAAATGCTTTTAGTCTACTTGGTGTAGGGGTCTGTTTCTCTAATGGGAAATAGATGCTTTATTGTGAATAGGCTACTTCCCATTAGACGAGAGGACCTTTCTGCTTCTTCAGGGTGGAGGGCTGTGTTTCTATTGGGAAATAGATACTTCATTGTGAATAGGCTACTTCCCATTAGACGAGAGGACTTCTCTGCTTCATCAGGTTGGAGGTCAGTTTCTCTAATGGGAAATGGATGCTTCTTTGTTAATAGGTTAATTTCCCGATTAGACGAGAGGACCTTTCTGCTTCTCCAGGTTGGAGGGCCGTTTCTCTGATGGGAAATAGATCCTTCATTGTGAATAGGCTAGTTCCCATTAGGCAAGAGGACCTTTGTTTCTGCTTGGGTTAGGGGTCTGTTTCCCTAATGGGAAATATATGCTTCATTGTGAATAGGCTAGTTCCCATTAGACAAGAAGACCTTTCTGCTTCTTCAGGTTGAAGGTCTGCTTCTCTATTGGGAAATAGATGCTTCATTGTGAATAGGCTAGTTCCCATTGGACAAGAGGACCTTTCTGCTTCTCCTGGTTGGAGGTCCGTGTCTCTAATGGGAAATAGATGCTTAATTGTGAATAGGCTATTTCCCATTAGATGAGAGGACCTTTCTGCTTCTTTAGGTTGGAGGGCAGTTTCTCTAATGGGAAATAGATGCTTCATTGTGAATAGGCTAGTTCCCATTAGACAAGAGAATCTTTGCGTCTCCTTGGGTTAGGGGTCTGTTTCTCTAATGGGAAATAGATGCTTCATTGTGAATAGGCTAGTTCCCATTAGATGAGAGGACCTTTCTACTTCTTACAGTATCAAAGATATTAAGAATATTGAGACTTTAATGTCTCTCAATTCAGAAAGCAACACAGACATTCACACTATCTGTCAGGACTTGGGAGAAAACACCAGACATGTAGAGATGAAAGAATTCAAACCTAAATCGAAACTTACCCCACAGTTTGGATCAGATAATATCATTGAGACATTTCATCGAGCTGTGACCAAAGACATTCACGATTTGCAGTGGCCCAGGCCAAGGTAAGGAGTCTCCCGACCCCCTCCTCCCCAAACCCTGCAATGTAATATTGCATAGGTGCCTAAAAGCACCATAGCACACTCGGCGCGTGGTCCCTCTCCCCAGCCCACCCGCTTCCTGGTTCCCCTGTGCCCGCCTCCCCACTGTCCCGATTGGTCCATAGAAAAATAAAAATAAAAAATAAAATAACGAGGCCATGGCGAGGGTCTGCAGCCGGCGTCCCCGCCATTTGCAGTGACCCAGGCCAAGGTAAGGAGTCTCCCGTCCCCCTCCTCCCCAAACCCTGCAATGTAATATTGCATAGGTGCCTAAAAGCACCATAGCGCACTCGGCGCGTGGTCCCTCTCCCCAGCCCACCCGCTTCCTGGTTCCCCTGTGCCCGCCTCCCCACTGTCCCGATTGGTCCATAGAAAAAAAAAAAATAAATAACGAGGCCGTGGCGAGGATCTGCAGCCGGCGTCCCCACCATTTGCAGTGACCCAGGCCAAGGTAAGGAGTCTCCCGACCCCCTCCTCCCCAAACCCTGCAATGTAATATTGCATAGGTGCCTAAAAGCACCATAGCGCACTCGGCGCGTGGTCCCTCTCCCCAGCCCACCCGCTTCCTGGTTCCCCTGTGCCCGTCTCCCCACTGTCCCGATTGGTCCATAGAAAAAAAAATAAAAAAAATAACGAGGCCGTGGCGAGGGTCTGCAGCCGGCGTCCCCGCCATTTGCAGTGACCCAGGCCAAGGTAAGGAGTCTCCCGACCCCCTCCTCCCCAAACCCTGCAATGTAATATTGCATAGATGCCTAAAAGCACCATAGCGCTCTCGGCGCGTGGTCCCTCTCCCCAGCCCACCCGCTTCCTGGTTCCCCTGTACCCGCCTCCACACTGTCCCGATTGGTCCATAGAAAAAAAAAATAAATAAATAACGAGGCCGTGGCGAGGGTCTGCAGCCGGCGTCCCCGCCATTTGCAGTGACCCAGGCCAAGGTAAGGAGTCTCCCGACCCCCTCCTCCCCAAACCCTGCAATGTAATATTGCATAGGTGCCTAAAAGCACCATAGCGCACTCGGCGCGTGGTCCCTCTCCCCAGCCCACCCGCTTCCTGGTTCCCCTGTACCCGCCTCCACACTGTCCCGATTGGTCCATAGAAAAAAAAAATAAATAAATAACGAGGCCGTGGCGAGGGTCTGCAGCCGGCGTCCCCGCCATTTGCAGTGACCCAGGCCAAGGTAAGGAGTCTCCCGACCCCCTCCTCCCCAAACCCTGCAATGTAATATTGCATAGGTGCCTAAAAGCACCATAGCGCACTCGGCGCGTGGTCCCTCTCCCCAGCCCACCCGCTTCCTGGTTCCCCTGTACCCGCCTCCCAACACGCCCACTCCAACCGGATTGGTCCCCATACACCACTTCAAGGACATCCAAGGGCAGCCCTCTGCCAGGCAGCCCTGCGGCGAAGGACCCCGAGGAAAAGGAAGGCCCCAAGATGTGTCTGCAGGTGTCCGCAGGGGACGCCAAGGAAGCCAGCAGCCAACAGACACCAACAAAAACCGTGAGTGTGGTATGGGTGGGGAATAGAGCAATCACTCTACTCCAGAAAACCCCTGCCACTCTATCTTACCTACCAAGAACATAGACTGCCATAATACTTACATATCCACTCTTTATAGAATTGTGATTGTTAACACATCCACTCTTTATAGAACTTAAATGTTAGCATGTCCACTCTTAGAAGCGCCAAATGTGATTGTTAGCATGTGCCACACTTGCATGGAATCCTCAAGCTTAGCCTGCGTCGCATCTAGATAGAATAGGATGGTTGGCATATGCCACACTTAGATGGAATTTCTCAAGTTTAGTCTGCGCCAAATCTAGACAGAAATATGACTGTTAGCAAATACCACACCTAGATAGAATTTCAGAAATGTGACTATTAGCATATGTGACTCTTAGCATGCACCACACTTAGAATTATGAACCTAGCTTGCGCGGCATCTAGATAGAAATGTGACTGTTAGCATGTACCGGACCTAGATGGAATTTCATAAATGTGACTGTTAGCATACGCCACACCTAGATGGAATTTCATAAATGTGACTGTTAGCATACGCCACACCTAGATGGAATTTCATAAATGTGACTGTTAGCATATGCCACACCTAGATGGAATTTCATAAATATGACTGTTAGCATATGCCACACCTAGATGGAATTTCATAAATGTGACTGTTAGCATACGCCACACCTAGATGGAATTTCATAAATGTGACTGTTAGCATACGCCACACCTAGATGGAATTTCATAAATGTGACTGTTAGCATATGCCACACCTAGATGGAATTTCATAAATATGACTGTTAGCATATGCCACACCTAGATGGAATTTCATAAATGTGACTGTTAGCATATGCCACACCTAGATGGAATTTCATAAATGTGACTGTTAGCATATGCCACACCTAGATGGAATTTCATAAATGTGACTGTTAGCATATGCCACACCTAGATGGAATTTCATAAATGTGACTGTTAGCATATGCCACACCTAGATGGAATTTCATAAATGTGACTGTTAGCATATGCCACACCTAGATGGAATTTCATAAATGTGACTGTTAGCATATGCCACACCTAGATGGAATTTCATAAATGTGACTGTTAGCATATGCCACACCTAGATGGAATTTCATAAATGTGACTGTTAGCATATGCCACACCTAGATGGAATTTCATAAATATGACTGTTAGCATATGCCACACCTAGATGGAATTTCATAAATGTGACTGTTAGCATATGCCACACCTAGATGGAATTTCATAAATGTGACTGTTAGCATATGCCACACCTAGATGGAATTTCATAAATGTGACTGTTAGCATATGCCACACCTAGATGGAATTTCATAAATATGACTGTTAGCATATGCCACACCTAGATGGAATTTCATAAATGTGACTGTTAGCATATGCCACACCTAGATGGAATTTCATAAATGTGACTGTTAGCATATGCCACACCTAGATGGAATTTCATAAATGTGACTGTTAGCATATGCCACACCTAGATGGAATTTCATAAATGTGACTGTTAGCATATGCCACACCTAGATGGAATTTCATAAATGTGACTGTTAGCATACGCCACACCTAGATGGAATTTCATAAATGTGACTGTTAGCATATGCCACACCTAGATGGAATTTCATAAATGTGACTGTTAGCATATGCCACACCTAGATGGAATTTCATAAATATGACTGTTAGCATATGCCACACCTAGATGGAATTTCATAAATGTGACTGTTAGCATATGCCACACCTAGATGGAATTTCATAAATGTGACTGTTAGCATATGCCACACCTAGATGGAATTCTCAAGCTTAGTTTGCGCCAAATCTAGGCAGTAACATGATTGTTGGCATGTGCCACACACAGACAGAATTCTCAAACTTAGCCCGCGTTGCATCTAAATAGAAATATGATTGTTAGCAAATACCACACCTAGATAGAATTTCAGAAATGTGACTATTAGCATATGTGACTCTTAGCATGCACCACACTTAGAATTATGAACCTAGCTTGCGCGGCATCTAGATAGAAATGTGACTGTTAGCATGTACCGGACCTAGATGGAATCCCACAATTGCAAGGACAGCAATGCCAACTAACCAACCAACTAACAATTCCATCCCTCTGCATACACCTCTCAAACTATAACCAAACACAACCACAAGCCTTAAACGCAGCAATCCGCACAAACTTCACAACAATGCAACAACAAAACACTCCACACATAGACTTGCACAACAGCACACGACGACTACGGACCATAAAACACCCCAAGCCCAGCCGACGGACCCACCGGGCTGAGGCTGCCAACAGCACATCACTGCTCTCTTGCACTTTTCCAGCTTATTCCTACTAACCCACCCCCCCTCCTCCCCTTTTCAGAGCCGCCAGAGCGCCAGGGGACCACTTTGGTGGTGATAGTGCGCGGTACAAATGACCTTTAACATTAACATTAACATTAACATTATCTAGATCAACATTTTCACAAAGGGAGAAAAACCAGGTCCAATTTGAGTCAAGAAGAGTTCAAAGCTCTAGATGACCTGGCAAGAGACAAATCAATTACTGTCAAAGAAGCAGATAAGGGGGGCAATATTTTCATCTATTCTTTATCGCTTCGTTGATAAACACTGGAATATATTGAAATTGGATAATGATTTGACTCCCTATCTTTCTGATAAACCGAAGTTCACACCTATACATGAGCTCAGACAATAAAACAAAAACTCAGTCCGTCTTTTCTAGAAACTAAAGTCAATGTTTCAGAAGAACATTGGTTGAAGAAAAACATTGGGGTTTTCAAATGTGGTAATTGCAATCAATGTCAGTACGCCCACAGCAATTGTCAATCTTTCACGGACATGAATGGGAATGTGGTTAAAATTAACCAATTTATCAATTGTCGCACTACGAATGTTGTGTATGCTATCATTTGTGTCTGTGGCAGCTATATGTAGGGAGCACAATTAGACAATTGAGAGTTGAGAGTTCGGATCAGGGAACATTTGTCTACTTTAAGAAACAATGGGCCTCATTACACGGACGGCGGTAAGGGTTAACGGTCACCGTTAATGGCAACGGTGACCGTTAACCCTTACCGCCGTACTACGAGGTCCCTTTGCGGGTTGGAGGATTTAACGCCTGCTTCTTGCAGGCGTTAAAATCCAACCCGCTAAGGGACCTCGGAGCTAATTACGGCACCGCAAAATTGCGGTGGCGTAATTAGCGCCTTCCCCAGTCCCATAGAGCTCTATGGGGCAGAAATGGGAATGGGGAAGGGCAATGGCGGAAAGGGGATTTACCGCCCCTCCAACCTTGGAATGGGGCGGTAAATCCCCTTTCCGCCAAGGCGGTGCCGGTATTTTACCGGCATGAGCCATGGCGCTAATAGCGCCATGGCTCACCGCCTACCGTGTAATGAGGCCCAATGACCCCAAATCACCGTTGGCCATTCATTGGCGAGAATGCCATCAAATGCACAATAGCAATGATATTCGTTTCATTGGACTGATGAAGGCTAAGTTAGGCAAAAGAGGAGGCAATGTTATGCTCAAATTGAGGCAACAGGAGTGCAAACTAATTTGCTTTTTAAGATGTACCCAAGTGGGTTTGAATTGCGACCATGAAATGCATGTGTTTCTCTAACAATATACAGGCCAGTCATAAAACCACTCCTAGGTAGTTGTGCGGTGCGATTCTTCATGGGGAATTCTCCATAATATTAACGGAATTTGTTTTACCCCAGTACACGTGAACAAGTCCTTTTTTCTCCTACAATATAATTCATCTACTGTTATATTAGGAATGGAAACCAACAAGGGAATTATGTTTAACCTTCACCAATAATGATATATTTATACTTTGTTGCCAACAACAGATATAGTGCGCTGACAATGCGCGTCATCATGTTTATATTGATGACGTCACGCGTCACGTCATTACGTTACGAACGCCATTTAGTGTGGTGCGGTAGCCGCATTCGCGGCTGAAAAGCCTTGCTGAGGGAACCGAAAGGGACTGCCTCACAAATCAGGGATTTATCCCCACAACTAGAAGGTATGGAACTTTGCAATGCTAATCACTTAAATTGGGTTTGTTTAGCTCAAGGGGACTACTTGGGGGAATAAAGTACAGTTCATGGATATATGGGGCCACATTTTCAATGTTATTTTTCACTTATTCAACTTTTACTAACAAGACACTTCCATAATGGACACAATATCACTCTTGTAGAATGGAGTATTGTGCCCACGCACATTAGTAAAATAAAAACCATATCGTTTTCTATGGGTGTTGAGTTAATTTTAATGGCCATATCATTTCATTAAAAATTCTTCACATAATTTTGCAGGACATATAAAGATACGTATGCCAGAAATGGCCCATTGAAATCCATTTTGCCTGTAAATTCGCTAGTCATTAACGAGGTAAGACAATCATTGCTTGCATTAACACCCAGTTCCTGTCATCTAATAGTTAATCATTGATTGATATATAAATGTTCATTTACTGCAGAATTACCAACAATCATTTCTTCGGAAAACCCGTTTGATGTCCCATTGGTCTCATGAGATAATTATAAACAATAGTTGCCAAAGACATTGGATCTAACTTTAGGGTGAGTGGGCTTCATTTGAATTATTTCTGTATATACAGGATACACTTTTTAGATTCCTAAATGTGCGTGATATTTTGGTCATATCGAGTACTGATAGATGGAACACCTCACAAACCCTGCATGAGCTTGGTGTTTATTTATCAAGAATAACTTTTTAGGGTCATAATTTAATGTGTATTGAATATAATGGAAGAACAACTTTTGTCAATTTGCTCATTGCAACTTTATATTTTCTTTCTATCATTTGGTATTGAAATCCTATCCTGTTCTGACTCCCACCACCAAATCCTGACCTGATACATGAAACAATATGGTATGATTTATTTCCCTCTTTTTATGGATTTATGGTTTCATGAACAATTCTATGAACTAATGATAATTTCACTGTTTTATTGTCACTAATGTTGCTATGTCACGATATACACAGCCTTGACAAGGACCAAAGGTCGAAACACGTGTCGGCTGTTGCTTCTTTTGGAAAATAAACATCTCACATGATTTGGACATGCACTACGTTTGTTTGAAACAATTCTTACTTTGAAAGGACTGACCTCGAGCGCAAGACACTCCCCCGAAGCTCATTTCTCAATCTTCAATATTATTCACAAACTCTGTGGGAAGTTTGAGGGGGCAGTTGTTTGCTTTTGCTGCCAGATTTATTAGAACTGATTGGAAGGGCAGGTTCTGGAACCAATTGAGAGTGGTCACTAGCGCGCCAACAAGGACTGATCCCACATCATCAATCATTTCTGTATTAACTTTCACATTGACATCTCCACAGAACCATCGAAACCCACCATCTTGCTCCCCGCCGCACTATCAAGGAGCTCCAAGAAACTAACGAAAGATACCCTCCTTCCGCACCTTCATGTTCCAGCCCTGCAACCACCATCCCCAATGATCCTGTACTACTAGCTAACACTTTCAACCAAGTCGTAACCACTGCAGTAGATACTATCGCCCCCTTGACGGCCAAAAAAGCTAAGAAAACTAAGCATTCCAATGCCTTGTTCTCCCAAGCACTCATGGATCTTCGATAAAAAAAAGGGTATCACTTGCCACATGGAAAGGAAACCCTACTGAACCCAACAAAACTGCCTCCAAGACCATTGCGAGAGAATACAAAATTGCTATCACACATGCCAAAGCTGAATCCTACAACACAAGGATTAATAATGCTGCCTCGGGGACTAAAGAAATGTTTGCTATTTTCAGGGAACTTGAATCCCCCTCAGCCCCACCATCCAGCATTGTCAAAGAGGAGGCTTGGTGTAATCAAATTCAAAGAGCCATGCTTGACAAACTCGACTCCCTTCACACCAAAATTCTAGCCCATCAAAAAGCTGTCTCTTCCCTACTAGCAGCCCAAACGACACACCCTACATTGGAAATATCCAACCAGGTACCCAAATTTGATTTCTCTCCCATGAGCCAATCAGAAGTCATTGCCCTCATAAAGTCCATTAAGCCCTCTAACTGTAAGGGGGACGCCTGCCCAGCTCACATCATCAAAGATTGTGCTCCGGCCATCACCCCCTTTGTTACTGCTTTTATCTACTCATCCTTCCAATCATCCACTGTACCCAGCCCCCTTAAAGAAGCCTGGGTCCGACCATTACTAAATAAATATCTCTTGACCCTCTGATACCTGGCAACTACAGACCCATTACTACGGTCCCTTTCCTCTTAAAGATTTTGGACAAAGCAGCTTACCTGCAAGTTCAAAAATTCATTGAGGATAACCACCTTCTTGGTGTTCGCCAGTCCGGCTTTCGTCCTTGTCATGGCACCGAAACGGCACTACTTGATCTAAAAAATCAAATAGATGACCTAAGAGACGCAGGCAAACCTGCGCTCCTTCTGCTCCTTGACCTCTCTGTGGCCTTTGACTTGGTAGAGCACAAAACCCTATGCCACCATATCGCGACCACTGTGAACCTCTCCCCAAAGGCATGTGCTTGGATCAACTCGTTCCTTCAGCAGAGAGTAATGAAGGTTTTCTCGGAATCCTCTAATGCCATACCAAGTCCAATCAAATGTGGAGTCCCTCAGGGCTCTTGCATTGCCCCTACCCTGTATAACCTTCACACCAGACCTCTGTTCCATATTCTGGACTCACTGGGCATCTCATATCCCAACTATGCTGATGACGGACTATCGTACTGATACGGACACCCTGAACCTCATCTACTCCACCATTCAATCTTGGATGGCAACAACTGGCTCTGTCCAAACAGTGAAAAAACCGAACTCCTGCTGATTGGGTCTCACTTCACACTGAGTAAACTCGACAATGAGTATCATGCCTTCACTATAGACAACATCTCCATCACAGTATCAAAAACCATTAAGACCTTGGGCGTATACCTAGAGCCAAGCCTGACCATGGACAGGCAGGTCAATGCCATCTCCTCCTCTGCAGCGTACCATTCCAAATTGATCAATGCTGTCAGCCCATTCCTGACCCAACAGAACTGCATTACTATAGCCAGAGCCATCATTGGCTCCAGACTGGACTATTGCAATGCCCTCTTCATCGGAACCTCTCAAAGAAACCTGGCTAAACTCCAGATTGCCTATAATAATGCCTTAAGGGCCGCAACAGGCATCTCACGCAGGGAACACATCTCAGTGGTTAGGAGGCAGGTACACTGGATACCTATCAAAGAAAGGGTTGTCTTCAAAACACTGGCTCTAACCCACAAATGTCTTCACAGACTCTCACCCACGTATCTCGAACAAAGGATCTCCAAACAAACAGCGCCCAGACCCTCCATGTTTCTCACCGTGACCCCAACCTGGATCGAGATGTAGGATGAGCCGTAGGCGTCTCCAGAAACCCAGGTCCCCTGATTTCAAAGAATCAGGCTTCCTCTTAGAGAGGGTCTCTTTTTCACGATGTACCACACTGCTATTTATGTAAGAACAGACAGACCAGTCTATAATGCAAAAGAGCGGGATTGAGCGCACCGCCAGATCAATGCTGCAAGAGATACAGAAAGGTTTGAGTATTATGCCTAACTTTGTGTTTTAAATTATTTCTATTTTATTTAGAAAGTGTTCGTAAATGCACTTCAGTAGAAAAGAACAAACAATCTCCCAGGATGCGAACACAGTTAATCAGGTAGTTGGAGCAAAGGCAATCTTTGATATGCAGAACTGGTAGGATGGGATTTATACTTCCAAATAGATGATTCAGATAGAACAGGAAGAAAAGGACCAACCAGGATACCACTTACGCTATTAGCGAAATTCTCAAGCGTCGCGCTGAAGCAGATCTCAGCAGGTCGTAATCGTAGAGCCGGAACTCAGATGGGAAGCAGAGGCGCTCGTGTAAGTGTAAGTTGAATGAGAGCTGGAGTCCAGTTTTGAGTGGAAGTGAAGCGCCGCAGAGCCAGCAGAACTGAAGGTTGAGCGGGGAGGCTCCTGCGGTTTTACGGCAGTAAAGGAAAACTGCACGTGAATAGAAAAGGCTGTGGCAACAAGTCCGTAGGGTAATCCAGATAAGCAGAAACAGAGCACAAAGCCAAGGTCTGGTAACGAGAGTTCAAAGTCAATAAGGTTCACAGAGGGTAATCCGAGGAAGGCAAACAGTGCTGTAGGCGGGCTACAAAAAGGCACGTAGTAACGTACAATTGGCAGCAACGAAGTTCCTGTGGCTGAAGGATTAAGGAACAAGGGGGCGTGGCTTCCGTGTAAGCGAAGCACGTCCGATCAGCTTACTAGCACGTTTACGTGATCTGAACAGTTTCCAAGGCAACTTGTAACGATGCCAAAGTGGATTCCATGGTCGGGAAGTTCTTCGTAAGAAAGCCCTTTGCTGCCGTAGTGTAACAGCACCCGCCTCCAAAAACGCCGGCAACCCCCGGGCGCATGGAATTCCCGCAGGAGATCGGGGCAATGCAGATTGGATAAAGGTTCCCAAGTACGATCCTCGGGTCCAAACCCCTTCCAGTCCACTAAATAAAGAGCAGAACCCCTAGAGATCCTACAGTCAAGGATGCAGGAGACCTCATACTCCTCCTCCCCATCCACCATGATGGGCGCAGGGCGTGCAGGCATCCGAGTTGATGGAACGAATGGCTTTAGTAGCGAGACATGAAACACGGGGTGAATACGCCAGTTCCTTGGGAGATCCAATTTACCGCGACAGGATTGATCACAGAGGAAACGCGGAAAGGACCATCAAAGCGAGACAGCAAGGAATGCTTACCCGCAATGCGCAGGTTGCGGGAGGACAACCAAACCTTCATACCAGTCCGATAGTCCGGTGCCGGCAGCCGGCGAGCGTCCGCTGCCCTTTTAGCATGCTCCTGAGCCCGGAGTAGATGGCACCGTACATCCCGATGTACTTGGTCTAGGTCTCTTACACATGCCAACGCAGCAGGAGAGGCCTCAGCTAAGGGAAGAGTCAATGGTAAAGACCTCGGGTGTAAACCGTATAGTGCAAAAAAGGGGGATACCCCCGTGGAAGTATGCAAGGAATTGTTATATGCGAATTCCGCTTGAGGCAGGGCTGTGTACAAGGTCTGTTGGAACTGGAGACAAAGGCAGCGCAAATACTGTTCAATAGTGGAGTTAAGTCTTTCAGTTTGGCCATCTGTTTGAGGATGATAGGATGAAGAATACCTGTCATCGATTCCCAAAGAGGTAGTAAGCGCCCTCCAGAATCTTGATGTGAATTGTGTACCCCGATCAGACACAATGATGGAAGGGAGACCAAAATATCTGAAGACATTAGCCATAAACAGTCTGGCCAAACGAGAAGAGGAAGGCAACCCCGAACAAGGTACAAAAATAGCATATTTTGTGAAGTAATCCACGACTACCCATATGGTATCATGTCCCTGTACTTCTGGCAATTCCACAATAAAGTCCATCGATACCATATGCCAGGGTTTATGAGGAACCGGTAAAGGCCGCAATAAGCCCACTGGTCTGGACCTGGCGGATTTACACTGGGCACATATAGCACAGGTAGCGATGTAATCTTGCACATCACGAGACATGTTAGACCACCAAGACCATCACCGTAGATATTCCAGTGTTTTCTTTTGACCTGGATGTGGGGCAACCACAGAATCAGGTGCCCATTGGAGCGCCAATAAACGATCCTGACCGGGAGGTATGAAAATACGCCTTTGAATGATGGGTAGACCTTGGGACAGGTCCATATTGAGTTCCTGGACCTCTTTTGGATGTTCAGTTGCCCATTGCTCAATGGTAGTACACAAGGAGGGCTGTACCATGCATCCGCAAACAACCTTGTTTGGGAGAAGCATAGGAGGCTCCATCTTGGACGGGTCGCCCTCCGAATGAAGACGTGAAAGCACGTTAGCTGATACCTGAGCCCTGGATGGACGATAGGTTATATGGAATCGGTATTGCGAAAAGAACAAATGCCATCTTGCCTGTCTAGCCGTGAGACACTTCATGGATTTGAAAGCCAAGAGACTTCTGTGATCAGAATACACAGTGACAGGATGACGTGCTCCAAGCAAATGATGTCGCCACTCAGCAAAGGCATCCCTGATCGCCAGCAGATCCCATTCTGTGATGGAGTAGTTCTTTTCGTATGCTGTTAATTTGTGAGAATAGAAGGCTATGGCGTGCATTTCCCCAGTATGTGGACATTCTTGGGACAAGACTGCTCCTATAGCGGTCCCTGAGGCGTCAGCTTCCACATAGAAAGGAAGATCAGGATCATGGTGTTTAAGGACAGGTGCAGAGACGAAGGCTGATTTTAATTGGTCGAAAGCCTGTTGTGCCACAAGTGACCAATCGTAGGGCGCTTTAACACTGGTTAGTGAAGTAAGAGGCGCTGAAAGAGCAGAGGATCCATGAATAAACCGTCTATAAAAGTTGGCGAAACCCAAGAAAGATTGGAGGGATTTAACTGTCTTGGGTGCTGGCCATTCAAGGATGGCCTTCACTTTGGATTTGCTCATACGCACCCCTTGGTTGGTGAGATCGTAACCCAGGAATTCCACCTCAGAAGTGTGGAATATGCATTTTTCAGCTTTCACAAATAGGTGATTCTCCCTTAGACGTTGGACTACAGTTTATACGTGTTGAATGTGTTCAGTAAGGGTGTGTGAATAAATCAAAATGTCGTCTAAGTATACAACGACATACTGGTCTGAGATGTCATGAAACAAGTCATTCATGAAAGCCTGAAAAGTGGCCGGGGCATTACAAAGCCCAAAGGGCATCACCAAGTATTCGTACAACCCATATCGTGTCTTAAATGCAGTCTTTCACTTGTCCCCTTCTCTCATGCGCACCAGATTGTATGCCCCTCTGAGGTCCAACTTAGTGAAAATCCGTGAAGACCCCAATTGATTGAGAAGAACAGAAATCAGTGGAAGCGGATATTGATTCTTTATGGTAACTGCATTCAGGGCTCTGTAGTCAATGCAGGGACGAAGATCGCCTTCTTTTTTTGGCACAAAAAAGAGAGGGGACGCCGCCGGTGATTTGGACAGTCTAATAAACCCCATAGCAAGTGCTTTATCGAGGTTTTCCTTTAGCACAGCATCCTCCTTTAGGGTAAGAGAATACACCCTTCCCACAGGAATCTTTGCCCCGGGCATTAAGTCTATGGGGCAGTCATAGATTCTATGGTATGGTAGGGTTTTGCCCATGCCCTTGTCGGACACATCTAGGAAGTCGGCATAGTCTGTAGGAACAGATGGTGAGGCGACAGTAGAAATAGCTCTGATGTGCAAGGAAGAAGATGCAAGATCATTAATAGGAGTATTCTGAATAATACCATGTAAGGGTGTGCACTGGAGGTTACATACAGTAGAAGGGAACTGTATCTGGTGTGTGACCCAGTCGATAACAGGGTTGTGGAAACGAAGCCATGGAATACCTAGAATGACCCTATAAACTGGAGCCTTAATAACGTCAAATGTAATGGTCTCAGTATGCCCATCCTTGGTACACATGACCATGGGCACCGTCTGATGGGTGACCATTCCAGAAACAAGGGTAGAACCGTCTACTGATTTGACTGTCTCAGGTTGTTTCTTGAGAATCAAAGGGATCCCTGCTACTGAGACGAAACCATGGTCAATGTAGTTGCCCGTGGCTCCTGCATCAATAACGGCTTGGGCCTCAATGGATGGTCCAGGAGTTAAAGAAAATTTGACAGGAAGATGGATGAGTTGAGACGATCCAAGACAAGGTGAGTCCTGATTTGGACCTCCCAACATAGGGACTCTGTCTACTGTCGGGATTTGGCGTTTCCCGCCTTTCTTTTGGACTTCTTTGGGCACTCTGGTAATAGATGGTCAGAGGCACCACAGTACATACACAGATTGTGGGATCTGCGATACTCCCGTTGAGCTGGCGTTAAAGGACTTCTAACAGCACCGATTTGCATGGGTTCGGGGAGAGGCAGAGGTGCCGAGACGGCTTCTGAGGCCGGTAGTACGGGTGTGGCCTTCTTTTCTCTGCTTCTTTCTGCCTTTCGAGCGTCGATTTGTAGCACCAAGTCGATCAACTCCCCGAAAGCTGTAGGCACCACGGGAACAGTGGACAAAATATCCTTAAGTTTGTCCGAAAGTCCTTGATAGAACACCGCTGCTTTTTTCTCCTCGGGCCAGTCGGTTTCCACCGCCAGCTGGTTAAACCGGGCGAGATAAACCAACAAGGAAGAATTGCCTTGTCGATGTTTGAGTAGCTCTAAATCCGTGGCTTGGGTAGTGTATCTGGTATCAAACACCTTGCTCATCATGGAAAGAAGAGCATCGCAATTGTACAGTACATGACTATTGGACTCAAGCAGGGGATTGGCCCAGGCTGCGGCAGTACCACCTAAATGAGAAAGAACAAAAGCCGCTTTGGTGGTGGAAGTGGGAAAGGAGGTAGGACGGCATAGGAAATGCAATTTGCACGGATTAATGAACGTCCTGTATTGTTTGGGATCTCCCAAAAACCTTTCCGGAGGAGCCAATGGGAACTGTGTTGTAAGCAACACAGGAGCGCTTTCTTGAACGGGTGCTGGAAAACCAGACCCAGCAGCCATAGCACCAGCACCTGCCTGTGCTGCTGCAGTAGTGACGAGAGACTGAATTGCGTCCATGTGTTGGCGCAATGCTTCTTGTGCATTTGTTAGGTCAGTCCGGAGATCCGTAACCATCTGCACAATTTGGTTTAAAGCATCAGTAGTCTCAGTTGACATCTTTCAAGGCTGCTAATTCTGTTACTCACCGAGCCGGAAGTTGTGCGTGACCCCAACCTGGATCGAGATGTAGGATGAGCCGTAGACGTCTCCTGAAACCCAGGTCCCCTGATTTCAAAGAATCAGGCTTCCTCTTAGAGAGGGGCTCTTTTTCACGATGTACCACTCTGCTATTTATGTAAGAACAGACAGAGCAGTCTATAATGCAAAAAAGCAGGATTGAGCGCACCACCAGATCAATGCTGCAAGAGATACAGAAAGGTTTGAGTATTATGCCTAACTTGTGTTTTAAATTATTTCTATTTAATACAATAGAACTGCCGGTACCTGAGGTAGTGTATGTGAGTAGATCTGAGAGGGAATCCTGTACCAGTATCAATAAGGAACACAAAATCCAAATGGTGGATGACAACGACAGGATCAAATAATAAAGTGGGAAGGTTAGTATAGGGAGGACAACCTGAACGGCACGAGGGACGCACTAGAACCGGGTTGGTGCATGTCCTGGAAAGCATTCGTAAATGCACTTCAGTAGAAAAGAACAAACAATCCCCCAGGATGCGAACACAGTTAATCAGGTAGTTGGAGCAAAGGCAATCCTTGATATGCAGAACTGGTAGGATGGGACTTATACTTCCAAATAGATGATTCAGATAGAACAGGAAGAAAAGGACCAACCAGGATACCACTTACGCTATTAGCGAAATTCTCAAGCGTCGCGCTGAAGCAGATCTCAGCAGGTCTTAATCGTAGAGCCGGAACTCAGATGGAAAGCAAAGGCGCTCGTGTAAGTGTAAATTGAATGAGAGCTGGAGTCCAGTTTTGAGCTGAAGTGAAGCGCCGCAGAGCCAGCAGAACTGAAGGTTGAGAGGGGAGGCTCCTGCGGGTTTACGGCAGTAAAGGAAAACTACACGTGAATAGAAAAGGCTGTGGGAACAAGTCCGTAGGGTAATCCAGATAAGCAGAAACAGAGCAAAAAGCCAAGGTCTGGTAACGAGAGTTCAAAGTCAATAAGGTTCACGGAGGGTAATCCGAGGAAGGCAAATAGTGCCGTAGGCAGGCTACGAAAAAGCACGTAGTAACGTACAATTAGCAGCAACGTAGTTCCCGCAGCTGAAGGCTTTAAGGAACAAGGGGGCGTGGCTTCTGTGTAAGCGAAGCACGTCCGATCAGCTGACTAGCATGTTTACGTGATCTGAACAGTTTCCAAGGCAACTTGTAACAATGCCAAAGCGGATTCCATGGTCGGGAAGTTCTTCGTAAGAAAGCCCTTTGCTGCCGTAGTGTAACACTCCAGGGCTGCCTATGCCACCCGCATCTTGGTTCCTCACACGCGTAGAGTGCGTGCTGGAGCTTCGAGCTTCCCAACAATGGCTGCTACTCATTAGAACAACCACCCCGAAGAAGATCAGATCAATCAAATCCCATGCTGCCTTCCGTAAGGCCTTAAAAACTAGACTCTTTGTCTAGAGGGCTTACCCTACGTGCGATTCCTGACATATGCATCCTCACTGAATGTGTCACACCTTGCAATGTAAAATACTGTTTCTCTGTAACTGCACCAACTAAAGCAAATGTCATATGTTTTTTTCTTGGGCCGCTTATTGTAAGCCTCAAGCAAGCCTTCTTAAGTATCCTTGATAGCGCCTCGATGTCCGTGGGCTGCAGTGCACTCTACAAATCCAAAAATAAAATTAAAAAATAAAATTGTGAATAGGCTAGTTCTCATTAGAGGAGAGGACCTTTCTGCTTCTCCTGATTGGAGGTCTGTTTCTCTAATGGGAAATATATGCTTCATTGTGAATAAGCTAATTCCCATTAGATGAGAGGACCTTTCTGCTTCTCCAGGTTGGAGGGACCTTTCTCTGATGGGAAATAGATGCTTCAGTGTGAATAGGCTACTTCCCATTATTAGACAAGAGGACCTTTGTGCCTTCTTGGGTTAGGGCTCTGTTTCTCTAATGGGAAATAGATGCTCCATTGTGAATATGCTAGTTCCCATTAGACAAGAGGACCGTTCTGCTTCTCCAGGTTGGAGGGCCGTTTCTCTGATGGGAAATAGATGCTCCATTGTGAATAGGCTAGTTCCCATTAGACGAGAGGACCTTTCTGATTCTGCAGGTTGGAGGCCCGTTTCTCTAATGGGAAATAGATGCTTCATTGTGAATAGGCTAGTTCCCATTAGACAAGAGGACCTTTGCGTCTCCTTGGGTTAGGGGTTTGTTTCTCTAATGGGAAATAGATGCTTCATTGTGAATAAGCTAGTTCCCATTAGAAGAGAGGACCTTTCTGCTTCTCCAGGTTGGAGGTCCGTTTCTCTAATAGGAATTAGATGATTCATTGTGAATAGGCTAGTTCCCATTAGACGAGAGGACCTTTGCATTACCATGGGATAGGGGCTCATGGCCACCCAGTCTAGGGCACACATGCCCCTCCAACCCCAGGAGGGGAGCCCCTTGGGAAGATCCAAAATTCCTTATGGGTGGTGTTCTGGAGCCAAGTGAGCCTTGTCCTGGCGCCTCTGGGGCGTCAGGCTCATGAGGAAGGTCAAACTATGTGGAGCACTGGGTCTATCAACCTCCCAGGCACACTGTACACGTGCATTGAGCACTGGGTGTGGCAGGGTGTGCCCATCAGCATCTTGTGTCGGGAGGGGCAGGGCGTGCCCAGTCACGCTGCCTGTGGGCGTGGCTACAGCCTAGGCTATTTAAGCTACGCTGTCATGGCCACAGGCCCCAGAAAACAAAAAACACACCATCTAGTGATGGGGGCAATGTGTCACTTGGCTCACTTATGTCCCTTTGGGATCCATAAACACAGGGGCCCTGGCTGGACACAAATCATCCCAAACTATCACGATTCATTAGTAGAAGGGCATCTGGGAATAGCCAAAACCCTAGCTAAAATAAAGAAAAATTACTGGTGGCCAACTTGGCAAAAGGACATTGTACAGTTCATCGCAACCTGTGGCACCTGTGCACAACACAAGTCCCAGAAACAAAGTCCTGCAGGTCTGCTATGTCCTTTAGAAGTACCCCCAGCACCTTGGCATACGCTATCAATGGATTTTATTACAGACCTTCCCTCCTATAACGGATACAATACCATCTTAGTCATCGTAGATCTGTTTTCCAAAATGTCCCACTTTTTTTCTACTGAAAGCTCTCCCAACTGCTTCTACTCTGGCTACTGTGTTTTCTGAACAGATTGTCCGGCTACACGGGTTCCTATCAATATTGATATCAGACCGCGGAACTCAGTTTGTCTCTGCATTCTGGAAAAGGTGTTGTAAAATTGGCAAAATCGACCTCCAGTTATCGACAAGGCATCACCCCCAAACCGATGGCCAGACCGAATGGACTAACCAGACCCTCGAGCAATACATAAGGTGTATGCTGCAACAAACAGAGGATACCTGGATGGACATACTTTGGTTAGCAGAATACGCATATAACAACTCCATTCACATCAGTATGGGACAAAGCCCATTCTACATAGTGTACAGTCGACATCCACGGACATCCGTTTTCGACCCACTCAAATCATAAGAAATGCCTGCTGTAACGACCTTACACAAAACCATCACCCTGGATCTTAAGGAAGCAGCAGAGCATCTTGCCAGAGCAAAAGAGAAATAGAAGCAGTTTGCGGATTGACACCGAAGGGAAGCTCCCAACTTCCAAGTCGGAGACAAGGTTTGGTTAGCATCCAAAAACATCCCCCTGAAAGGACCACGGGCGTTCCGTCCCAGATATCTGGGACCCTACACTATCAAGGCTGTGATCAACCCTGCGGCCATGAAATTAGAATTACCAGCCCACATGCGGATCCACCCGGTGTTTCATGTCTCCCTCCTAAAACCATTGAGACCAGGTATGCGGATCGATACTCCACCGGATCCGTAATAGTTGAAGGAGAACCAGAATACGAAGTTAAAAGGATCCTAGACTCTAAAATGGTCCGGTCCAAGTTATACTACATTATAGACTGGAAAGGTTATGGACCCCAAGATCGGACCTGGGAACCCAGTGAGCCTGTCCACGCTCCACGATTAATCAGGCAGTTCCACCGCAATAACCCCACTAAACCAGGACCAGGGGGGAAACCACCCATGAGAGGGGCCTTGAGGGGGAGTGCCGTCATGGCCACAGGCCCCAGAACACAAAAACCACACCATCTAGTGATGGGGGCAATGGGTCACTTGACTCACTTATGTCCCTTTGGGACCCATAAACACAGGGGCCCTGGCTGGACTCAGTCCTGGCGCCTTTGGCACCAGGCTCATATAGAGATGTGAGCAGGAACACTTTATTTCAGTGCAGGAGTGCTTTTACTTTATTTCAGTGCCAGAGTGCTTTTATTTTACTAGTACTTTACAGGAGCTGATACATCCTCATGTGTTGACTTATTGGGTGTGGCTCCCTAGGCCTGGTCTTCATGTGCTGACTCATCGGGTGTGGCTGGGTGTGGCAGGCAGGCTGAACCTGGTGGGTGTGGCTTCAGAAGCTCAGTTATATAAGCTGCTCCATTCTTAAGGCCTGTGCTTCGCGTTACTCTGCACTCGCGTGCAACGTGACGCTCACTGCCGCTTGGACCAGTTTACTTACCTTTACCAGGCGTTCTCCTGCATACTCACCTCCAGGAAACCGGTGCTTCATCGCTTCATCTGCAGACTCATCTCCTGACATCCAGGGATCTTGATCCCGACGCCACAGCACCGCGCTCTGCATCCACGAACTCGGACCCTGTGAAGAAGAAGAAAGACAAGGTTAGAACATCCATCGTAGAGCCGCGCCGCATTTGAACCCTGCACGCCCCCTAGTTAACAACTCACCAGCTACTGTACCGCGGCAACTTCATTCTTCGTTCCCTCCGGCTGCCGCCTCGAGCTCCGCAGCTTCTGCCGGGCCGGCAACATCCCCTGCGAGGGAAGAAAGAAAAAGAGCAAACATCAAAAGTGGAACGGACAGTAATACAAGACAACAAACTTTACAATACAACAAAAACAGACGAGGAAAGACAAAGGCAAATAGGAACACTTACCTGAAGTATAGTGGCTTAGTCGCAGCAGGACTGGACTACCACATGCAAGGGACTAGTGAAGGAACTCGGTCCAGATCATGCAAGCACCCCTGCCAGAAGCAGCAGGACGGAGTGCTCGCCAAAACTAATCAACAGGAGCAGTCCCGAGCAGCATCACTTATTGCCACCAGTCACCACATAAGCGCAGAGGGCGAAGTCGGACCCGAGAGACCTCACCCCCGGGAGGGCTGCAACCATGCCCCAACGTCTCCGCAAAGACCAGGTGAGCGTAACACCCACCTCTGCTCCAGTCCATGCTTTGCGTTACTTTGCCTTGCAACGTGACACTCACTGCGATTCTGTCTGCAGATATCATCCCGTCAACCTGAGAAACCAAGAAGCCTGCAATTGCTTACCTCGAGCCGCACAGTTGTCATCGTTCGACGTGAGCAGAGAAACCTGAACACCTGCAAGTCTGCAATTACTCACCTGTGAATCCATCACCACGTCACGACCGCAACGCTGGAAAGAAGGGAAGAGAAAGGTTAGCACAACACCTTTGAGAGCATGCTCAACGCCAAGTTCGCTCGAGCTCACATAAAAAGCTTCACTTACCTGTTACTCATGTTGCTGCACACTGTGACGTGGACATCTGCATACTGGGACCCATTGTCACTCATTGAAGTCACCTCGGCACACCGCACTGCGCCCCGGAGCCGCATCAGCACCTAAAAAGGGGAAAGAGACAGGGTGAGCACGAGCAACATTACAACAGATGCGAAGGACATAAAAAGGCACAAAATACTCACCGGATTACAAATACTTACCGGACTGCCACAAAGGGGACAAGTCACACTTAAGGACTACGCCACAGCTGGCCTGCGCCAGTCCTCACTAGGAACCAATGAAGTAACTGGATTCCAGAAGATTAGCACCCCTGCGAGGACAGCAGGACAGAGAGTTTACCATTGTAAAACAACAGAAGCAGACCCGTGGAGGTTGTTCGGGACCATCCTAGTCTGGGAACCAGAGGGAGGGTGTCCATCACGCAGAAACACAGGATCAGTAGCAGCTAACGCCTCCGCAGAGATTAGTTGAGTGCAACAGAACGCGAAGCCTACTACGAACCTGGGCGTTATGGAAACAGCGGACACGGATCAGTTAGCCCAGTTGCTGGGCGAATTACGGGCTGAAGTGCACACCGCCCGAGAAGAGACCAACTCACTAAGAAGGGAGTTTATCGTGAACAGGGAACGTACTGACGATCTGGCCAGACAAGTACTTCAGGCCCAAGCCGGTCACGCCACACTTCCAGGAACAGCTCCACCTGCTGTGACTTCACAACCTGCACCTGTACAAGTGGTTCTTCCTGGGGCCGTTCCATTAGCGCCACATGAACGTTACACAGGCCCTCCCAACAGGTATGCCATATTTATGAACCAATGTCGCTTGCACTTTCTATGTAGACCCAGGGCCTTCCCCAACAATCAATCCAGTGTAGCATTTGTACTCTCCTACCTTGGTGGCAGTGCAGCAGACTGGTCCATACCATTGGTAAATCGGGACGACCCACTGCTTCAGGATTTCGGGGGATTCCAACGTGAACTAGAGAAGCTGTTTGCTTGTCACACCCGAGGGCAGGCCTTAGACAACGAACTGGCTCAAGTAGTGGATCCACCTGAGGGGTATGCGCAGTACATCGACTTGGCCGTGCAGTTGGATCACAGGCTGCAGGACAGAAAGATGGATCGGGCACAGTCTGAAGGATGACCTGTTTACGTACAACCTCGAGAGACGTCAACCAAACAGTCCGATCATCCTGAACCCATGCAAATAGGGGGTTGCGAAGTCCGCTCACCAAAGCAGAAAGAGAAAAGCGACAACAACTCTGTCTGTACTTGTAACGCTCACCTGATTCCCACGGAGGCGCGGGTCTTGGCAGGAAGCTGTCTGTGACTCGAAAAGTGATGTGCAGGACTCGATTGGCTTCTGGGGTCGAACCTCTTCGCACTGTGTGTCGGACTCGAAGAGTGAGGTTTCTGCAGGTGAAAGAATATGGGGGTTAATGGTCTGGGTAGTTGAATGTCCCTCTCTCTCTCTCTCTCTCTTCCCAGCTTTTTCGTAGAGTCCCCCCCAGGTCAACGTGCTCACCTTATATAGGTGAATGCTGGGCTCTCCATCTGCGTCTGGTGCAGGGTGCCGTTGCCAGTTCCAGTTTCTGGACACCTTTTGTCTTTATAGTCTTTAAATGCGTGGCACGTTTATATGCAGACTCTATATAATGCTTTTCCCTTATGTATTGCAGGGCTCTTGAGATGGAAGATGAAGTGAAGCGCCTGGAAGTTCGTAAGTATGGCAAGCGCTCTAACTGTCTCTTTCCTTGCAGCTTAGTTCATGTTAGAGAGACGCCGGAGTATTTGCAGGCGTCTGATAGCGACGAGCGTGATGGACGTAAGTAAATACCTGCTTAATGTCTTTTCTTTTGCCTTTCAGATATTGGTTTGCAGCGCCGGAGTCCGCGGAATGCCAGTAAGTAGTTAACAATACTTTGGGCCTCATTACGACCCTTGCGGAAATGGAAAAATGATGGCGGAAATGCAATACCGCCATCGAACACCGCTCGTTGCGATCATGACCCGTCACCGTAAAGTACGATGCCATTAGCGACACCGCAGTGAACGGCAACGCTAACTGCACCAAGTACGCGCACGCGCGCCTTGCAAAACCGGAATCACCGCCATGGCGCAACGGTACGCGAATTCTGACCCTAGCGGACATGTACTGAACGCCATCAAGCACGTCGTAAAGTACCATTCCGCCATGGCGAGAAATACGGCAACGCGAACCAACCGTAAATGGCCCACTGAGTGCCTGTACTCCACTCCCTGGCCTCATTGCACAACTCCTGGCAGGCGCAATGTACTCACACTATGCAACCAGTGAAATCCACAATTCACCCATGCATGCCAACGTAGAAAAGCATGCAGGGGCTCAAAGCGCCCCGTGAGTGGGCATCCATGTACGGCATGTCACCATAGCCGTACTGACGCAGCACAGGCATGTGAAGGTACAATACATCAAAATGAAAATCAAGAACACATGACACAAAACAACAGTAGTCCCCCATCGCTTGCCACCAGCGCAAGGCAACATCCAAAACAGCATCCTGAGGGGGATTGCACCAGCCCTGTACTCATGCCAGTAAACAAACCAACCATCAGCAGAAGCATGTACCACACAAGTCGGCAGAGTGACTGAGCAGCCAGGCTCATCCCAAGAGGGGCCGATGGGAGCTGCAGGGCACAGATGGCATCAATACAGAAGCTATTCCAATGGACATGACCCCAGTCCCCCTCCAACAAACGCACGCAAACACAGTCACCTGTGACCAGCCACATTCTGAACAACCCATCATTCCACCAATCGACCTGGCTGACAGGCACCAGTCGGCCAAAAGCCAATCCCCCGCCCCTGAACAGCACATCATGTAAACAGTCACAATGGCAGCCCCTATCCGTGACCATACTGTGCTACGTAGGCAAACGCGGCCAGTACTGTACCACACAACTCAACTCAGAAGGCGGAACACAATGCAGATCATCACGCAATACATACCGCCACAAAGCGAAAATCGCCACATCACCTGCAAAGAACAACGCAACACGACAAATATCGGAATACAATTTAAATGCACATCCAAATGACAAAGGCCCCACAGCAATTTGCAAAATACCACCAAAACAACCATCATCACCGAGGGCTGCATCTGCAATAATTGACCGGCTTCCACTTGTGTGACGCCCTGTACCATCATGGCACACAGGGCCTACATCAACGTTCCAAAAGGCAACATGGAAGCGGCAAGAACCGCAGGTCCGTCCCATGAGGCAGGCACTAGTCGAGCTGAAAGGCCGAAATGTTGCACCTAGCCACCAGTACAGCGTAAGGGCATGTGGCCCATTGGCGATCGTCCCATATGATCGAAATGGTGCTCCACTGATTCACCCGAAGCTGCAGGAGTCGAGAGTAAAAACCATCTGGAGGAGTGGCGTAGAGATGGCATCTGCAATAGGGCAGGAGATACCTGTCACCCAAAAGAAACACAAATCAACCGATTGCATTACGGGACTCATGATGCATTACAATCTTCATTCAACACACCAAATCCACACCCATATGCATGCTAGCCCACTCCAAAGGAATATACACACCCCTAAATCAGTATCGAATCATAACGAAACCAATCGAGCTAAATACACCATTGTCAACGTCGGTTACTGTGCATGCGTCCGTCAAGATAGAACCCATGACATGGGATTAGTAACGTGCCTAGACACAAGTGTATGAAGGCGCGTCGAGACAGGGAGGATCCGACAAGGGCAGATAGACGTATGTCCCACTATGGCAGCCTTGCATCACATAACGCAGGGGAAGGGGAGTGAATCAAAAAACCCATGTACATGGCAGACCCTAAACGGAATCATCAGTCCATGCATCCACACATCATTCCCTCATCCCGCAATGAAAACGCATGAATATTCACTCACATAATATGTGAAACTTCCATCGCGTCTGTGCGTAATGCAGTCCGCAAAAACCACTGTGCCCCTGGCCGGATCTGTAGTGTTGTGAAGCAAGATGGATTTGGGAACGTCCTGCCTTATCGTCCACTACGCTATTGCGCATCCCATTCAATTCATATCATTCATTGCCTGCTCGTTATGGGCCATGTCCCAAGGACATTCTACAATAGAACGTTACATTTCCAGCCAGACCTGTGGGCGTATCCTCGCCGCTACTTCAAAACCCAAAATGCTGGCCTTCGAATTCCTCACTTGCAACATTACGTCGAAAAGGCTTCTGTGAACGCTTGCATTCACAATTACATCAATGTAGTGCGGCTGTGTGTCATGATGCTAACTGGCTGCAATCACAAATGGCACGCCACGCCCGTCGGTGAAGTACGTTACTGTGCTGCATGAGGGTCGGCCATCGATCGAGCCCTACATACCACTGACTCTTCACAGGTATGTAAGCGGCTGCAATCATAGCATGTGTAACAATGGGAGCATAGCATGAAGATCAGTCAAAGTACATCACACTGCCATCGGGATTTGATACATGATTCAAATCCCAAGATGCCATGCGGCCAAATGCAGCCTTACGTGCGGGACGTGCTCGGCCAGAAGGGATTGCATCTGCCACAGATTCATTCAATCAGCACAGGTGGAGGCCATACAGGCCGACAGCACATATATTGCAGACCCAAACCCCTCCCACAACCACTCCCACTCCAAAATGCTACCGGCAGGACTAGCGATGTTGGGCCTGGGGTACCAGATAGCACTGCAAGTGCTACAACTACAAGAAGACGACGAACAACAACAGGTACAACAACCGGGCGCACAGGGGAGACGGAGGAGAAGGAGGAGGAGGAGGGCAAGGCAGGGTCAGCAAGGCCCACAAGCACTGCCACTACCACCACGCAGGCGGCCCGCAATCCCACGCCTCCGAGCCGATCCGTTCAACCTCACTGCTGAGCAGATCCACACCCTCTACCGTTTGGACCGGGACACCATAATCGCCATTGTGGACATGACACATGCTGACCTCGTGAGCATGATAGATAGCCCAACCGCCATCCCACCCCTACTGAAGGTGGTGTCTGCACTCCACTTCCTGGCCACAGGCACCTACCAGCACACAGTGGGACAGTTGCATGGCATTTCACAGCCACTGTTCTCACGGACACTCTTCCAAGTGCACGATGCCCTCCTGAAGCACGCCGACGACCACATCACACTACCACGCACGTACCAGGAGATTACCAACGCTAAAGTGGGATTCCATGCACTTGGCGGCATCCCGGGTTGCATTGGTGCCATCGACTGCACCCATGTTGAATTGGTTGTCCCACATGCCATGGAGGTCCAGTACCGCAACCGGAAACAATTTCATTCAATCAATGTGCAAATGGTGTGTGACTCCAACAAGATATTTACGCATTGTTGTGCCAGATTTCCAGGATCTACCCATGATTCTATGGTCCTGAGGAACACAAGAATACCACGCTACATGGAGCGACACGCAGGGCACAGATCCTGGCTACTCGGTGAGTCTCATTCCATGCATGACATCGTGGCCCATTTGATGCGTCAATGACCTTGCAGGGGGGGGGGGCTACTTAGCACTATCATTCCACTGACACCCTTTATTCGTCTCATACAGGTGATGCCGGGTATCCACTGAAGAGATGGCTCCTTACACCAATCCGGAACCCACAGAACGAGCATGAGGAGGACTACAACCATGCCCACTCACGTACCCGTGTGGTCATTGAACAGGCATTCGGCCTACTGAAGGCTCGTTTCCGCAGCCTCAGCAGGTCTGGCGGGGCACTCATGTACAGCCATGAGAAGGTTTCTAAGATGGTCATGGCATGTGTCATGCTGCACAACATGTGCATACGTAGGAATGTGCCCATGCCCCCTGACGCTGTACTGCATGCACCTGAAGATGATGATGATGATGAGGGTGGGGATGTGGAGGCACCTCAAGGAGTCCATGAGGCACAGGATGTACGTGCAATCCGACAGAGCATCATAGATGCATGCTTCTAGCAACCACGCATGGTGCCTATTACACGGAAAGGGGACCTGTGGCACTGTGTGTGTGTAGTACAGGCACATTGTGGACTGTACGCCTATGAAGGCCTCGTACGCAAATATCAATGTCCACACATGTCATTGGATGATAATGAGGTGCTGTATTGTTAATGTGATTTGATTTATACACCCTATGGACCCGCCACCCAGTGAAGCCCAACACACCCCCTCCACCCTACTACCTCCCCCCCCAACACCAGTGTCCAAATATGCATGCTGTCCGTGGGTAGACGCTATTGCAAGCCCCCTCTACGGGTATCAGGGGCACCCCTGCCCGTGGAGCGCAGGTTCCTGCCAGATCTGCGTTGGGGGCTGCCCTGGACGGAACTTGCCACGGATGATGTCTCTGCCTGCTCGCGTCCATGCATGTCTCTGAGGGTTTGTGAGAGCTCCGAGAGCACACGGCGCACAGCAGCAAGTTCAGCACAAACGTCTTTGGACGTCGCATGCAGTTCCCCCCTCAGGCTCTCGGTGCTTTTCTCCATTTGTGCTCTCAGGCTCTCGGTGCTTCTCTCCATTTCTCCCCTGAGGCTCTCACTACTTTTCTCTATTTGTGCCCTGAGTGTCTCGGTGGATGTTTCCATGGCTGCCCTGGAACCCCCGCATTCATTTGCATGGTCCTTGAGTAGCGTGGACGCTTCCTGCTGTTGCTCGATCAGCAGGTCGAGGGACTGTTGCCTCTGCTGGGCCATGGACATTTGCGGTGGTGTGACAGGGGGGCTGCTCAACACATGTTGCCTTGGCACAGGACTTGTGGGGGTTGGCCAGTCGTCGTCTTCAGGGTGCCCCTGCGTGGTTTCGTCATGGTGTAGGGGATGGAACATGCAGGGGGATTGGGAAAGGTCATGGATGGTACCTACGTCGCCAGCACTGTTTTCCGTGTCGGAGCATGCTGGCATGACAGCTGTGTCACCTATGGTGCTGCTACCACCAGAGGCAGTGCCATCAGATACGTTCTTTGGGGGGACCTGTGGTGCTGGGGTTGTGGACTTGCTGGCTGCTGGGGTGCCTGTTGCAGTCCCCTCCAGTGTGCTGCCACTTGATTCCTGCTGCTGCCGTGTCTTGATCCTTGCACCTGAGGTGGAGGCTCTTGGGACGTTGGTCCTGGCCCTCTTTGCAGGCGTGCTGGTAGGGGTGTCCTGCAGCTCGTCGTTGGTATCGGACCCTGTGGTGGAGTAAAGAGGGGCGAGCGTTAGTTATGGGTCTGTCGGATTTGGAATGGCAACGTATCAAATGCATTGGGGTGGTACATGAGGCTGATTTGGGACTGGGCCTTGGAGGTGGTCTCATTTTCGTGTGGATTGAGGATGCATTCATTTGGCTGCCTGCAGTTAGGGGGTGCATGCTGCACATGTAGGGGTTGTTTATGGCTTCTTGATTGATTTGTTTGTTCATTCTGACTTTTAGAGGGCGCTGTCAGGGCAAAGTATGTATTGCACTATGGGGTCACATGGTACTGCACATGTTCGTGGTTTGTGGATTTCGCATTGTTTCTCTTGGCCAACCTACCTGATTCTCCGGATGTCGGCACTCCTTTCTCCATCCCTCCGACTCCCTCTATGCTCTCCATTCCTATGGTGGAGGCGCAGATTTCCTCCCAGGGGGTCAACTTGATGGGCGACTCTGAACCCCCCCCGGTAGCTGTGGCGATGTTCCTGTTCGCAGAAAGTATGCTGCGTACGCGGATCCGCAGGTCGTCCCACCGCTTGCGACATTGCTGTGGCGTGCGGGGTGTTGTCCCCACCGCACTTACGCGCTGTGCCACCAGGGCCCATATGGCCTTCTTGTTGGCAAGGGCCGTCCTGGTCATTTGACTGGAGAAGACGACGGCGGCATTTTCCTGGAGGGTCTCGGTGAGCACGGTCAGTTCCTCTCGGGAGAAGTGGACCTGCCGCTTGCGGTCACACGCTTTCTTGGCTACCTTTCCCATATTTATTTTTTTAACTGGGGTTGCTAACGGGTTGGGATGTGTGTCAGGGTCGGATTTTTTATGGTTGTGTTGGGATTCGGATTTTATAGTTGTGCGGCGTGCTGTTTCCCGTTCCGGCCACATGCTTTTACTTCCGTTTCCGTATATTTACGGTGGCCGTAATTTGCGGTGCACGCTCGTTACGGTGACCACTCATTACGGTGACCGCTAAGATGGGTGGCGGTATTGCACCTGGTGCAGCGTACGGCGGCGGTAAGGGCCGTTTTGGGGTCATTTCCGCCATCGCAGCCTTTCGGATTCCGCCATGGCGTAATGCTCGTGCCCGATGGGTCGTGATTGGCCGCACTTTGCTCCTTCGTGCAATGGCGGAAACGCTATTTACGCTGTTGCGGTCCGGTCAGTCACTTTCCGCCAGGGTCGTAATGAGGCCCTTTGTCTTTAAAGGCGGCGATGCAGAACGAAGAAATCCGGGATTCACAGCGTGCCGGTAAGTATGGCAATGCTTTTGCCTTTGCAGGTGGAGATGAGGCGTGAAGAAGCGGCCGCAGCCGATGGATCAGGTGAGTAAGTACTGCGGGTAAAGTTCGCCTTGCTAACCTGTTGTTTCTGTTCTTTGCAGGTGCTGATGATGTCTGGATGCTGAAATGGTAAGTAGGATTCTTGCAGGTCCAGGATCAGAGGAAAAGAAGCCGGAGCAGACTCGGTGAGCGTTCTGCTGCAGATGCAGAATAACGCGAAGCACGCTTCATCTATCGGGTGTGGTTTAAATAGCCTTGAAGTGATGAGGCGTCTCCTTCCACGGCCCCGCCTAGGTAAGAAAAGAGTTCCAGTTTCCAGAAGAGTTCCAGTGCTGTATCCAGGGAGTGGAGCTGCCCCACCCAGGTAAGGAAGTAGTTCCTGTTCTTAGATAGCTTCTAAGTGGCTGGTAAGTAAGCAGCATGGTCTGCTGCAGGTAAGTCCACCCAAGCATCCTCACACCTAATATGAGCCCGGCGCTTCCAGTGCCGGGACCAATGGTTTTGATGAGCCTGGTGCCACCGGCGCCAGGACAAGGTCCAAAAGGTCCCAGTGGGGACCGGCTGGTGCCTAGGATTAGGGTTAGGGGCCTGCTTCCAAGGACGCTGGGCTGGTCCTGGCTCCTTGGAAGCAGTGATCATGACAGTACCCCCCCTCAAGGACCCTCCTAAGCGTGTCTTTTCCGGGGGTTTTGGCTTGTCGGGGTGATTCAGATGGAATTTTTTGACCAGACGAGGTGCGTGGACGTATTCTGAAGGTTCCCAAGACCTTTCCTGGGGGCCGTAACCTTTCCAATCAACCAGATAATATAACTTAGATTTGGAGATTTTGGAGTCTAGGATGTTCTTTACTTCGAATTCAAGTTCTCCATCTACTAAAACCGGTTCTGGGAGTTCAGTCAATCGGGTTTCTGGTTGCACAGGTTTTAATAAGGAGACATGGAATACTGGGTGTATTTTCATATGCGTAGGTAATTTCAATTTGACAGCCACTGGATTAATTATGGCGGATATGAGATAGGGTCCAAGGTATCTCGGGATGAAGGTGCGGGGTCCCTTTAGAGGCAGGTGCTTAGTGGATAGCCAGACTTGATCTCCTACAGCGTAGTGAGGAGCCTCTTTACGGTGTCGATCTGCTCCTCTTTTGAATTGAGCTTTAGCTCTTTGCAGATGGGCCGAGGCTTCCTTAAAAGCACGGGTGATCTCCGAGTGCAAGTGATCCACAGCAGGTGCTTCGAATTCTTGGGGAGGATCCAGGTTAGAGGTTCTAGGATGGTGTCCGTATAGTAAGAAGAAGGGAGTCTTTCCTGTTCCAGAATGAATCGAATTATTGTAAGCGTATTCAGCGATCCAGAGAATATCCTTCCAGGGGTTTTCAGTTTGTTGGAGCATGCAACGTAGATATTGCTCTAGAGTTTGATTTGTCCTTTCGGTTTGTCCGTCAGTTTGGGGATGGTGACTAGTTGAAAGTCTTACATCAATTTGGGCTAGACGACAGCAGCTGCGCCAGAAGTGAGAGATGAATTGACTTCCCCTATCGGAGACTAAAACCGAGGGAAAACCGTGTAGCCGAACGATGTTTTCTAAGAATTCTCAGGCCAATACTGAGGCTGATGGTAGACCTTTTAGAGGAATGAAATGAGCCATCTTGGAGAATAGATCCACGACTACTAAAATGGTAGTATACCCGGAGCATGGAGGTAAGTCTGTGATGAAATCCATGGACAGGGTATGCCATGGACAGGGAGGGATGTCTAGTGGCTGTAGTAGGCCTGCTGGTTTTTCCTTTTGACTTTTATTCTGGGCATACACACCGCAGGAGATTACAAAGTCTCTAATATCCTTTTTCCATGACGGCCACCAGAAATGTCTTTTAATCTTGTCCATGGTTTTGGTAATGCCAGGGTGACCCTCCATTAGAGAGTCGTGATAACAGGAGATTACTTGTTTTTGTATTTTCTCACAGGGTAAATGCAATCATCCTCGGAAATATGGTAGGTCTTGATCCACTGAAAATTCTTTCCCCTTTAATTGCCAATCTTGTAAATCGCCCGGAGTTAGGAGTGATTTAACCATGGTCTTGATGTCTTCAAAAGATTGCGCGCTGACCAAACCCAAAATTCTTTGTTCTGGAATTATGGGTATTGGTTCTGGATTGGTCAAATGTTCATCTACTCCCATCCGGGAGAGGGCATCTGCTTTTCCGTTCTTACTGCCTGGTCGATAAGTAATTATAAAGTCAAATTCTGCTAGAAACAGGGCCCAGCGAAGCTGTCTGGAAGATTGAGCTTTGGCTGTCTTTAGATATTGTAAATTGCGGTGGTCCGTCATTACGGTGACTGTGTGTCTGGCTCCTAGAAGATAATGCCGCCAGGCTTTAAAGGCCGATCTGATGGCCAAAAGTTCCCTGTCTGTAATTGAATAGTTGATCTCGGGAGGCGAAAACTTGCGGGACCAAAAGGCAACAGGATGTAGTTGGTGTGTGACCGGATCTCTTTGTGATAACACTGCCCCCATAGCAAGACTAGAAGCATCCGTTTCCACGATGTAAGGAAGTTCTGGGCGAGGAAGTTTTAAAACAGGTGCAGAAATGAATTTAGCTTTTAAGTCCTGAAAAGCTTGTTCTGCTTCAGAAGACCACTCAAAACGTTTGTTCTTTTTCAACAGAGTGGTGATGGGCTGGACTATCCGAGAAAATTCAGGAATGAATCTGCGGTAAAAGTTAGCGAATCCTAACATGCTTTGAACTCCTTTCACAGAGGTTGGTGATGGCCACTTGATAATTGCATCAACTTTCTTTGAATCCATATGGACTCCGTTAGGTGACAATATGAATCCCAGGAACTCGACTTCCGTTACGTTGAAAACGCATTTCTCAAGCTTAGCAAAAAGATTATGTTGACGCAATCTCTCGAGAACCTTTTTAACGTGTCTCTGATGTTCTTCTTCAGATGATGAATAGACGAGGATGTCGTCAATGTAGACAACAACACACACGTCTATGAGTTCTCTAAGGACATCGTTCATAAAATATTGGAAAGCAGCAGGAGCATTACACAGTCCAAAGGGCATCACTTGATATTCGAATAGCCCGTACTTGGTGCGGAAGGCCGTTTTCCATTCATCGCCCTCTTTTATCCGTACCAAGTGGTAGGCTCCTCTGAGATCCAGCTTTGTGTATATACATGCATCTTTGACTTGGTCCAGGAGTTCAGGGATCAAAGGTAACGGGTATCTGTTTTTAACGGTGATCTGATTCAGGGCGCGGTAATCTATGCAAGTCCTAAGGTCGCCTTCCTTTTTCGGAACGAAGAACAAAGCCGATGAAGCTGGAGATTTTGAAGGACGGATAAACCCGTTAGCTAGGTATTGGTCCAGGTACTGTCTGAGGTGAAGGTTCTCTGGCTCGGTGAGGGCATAAATCCTGCTGCAAGGAGGAGTTGTTCCAGGTATCAGATCTATTTGACAGTTGTAAGACCTATGAGGAGGCAGGGTGTTAGCTTGATCAATCCGGAAGACGTCTTGGAAATCCTGGTATTCGGGAGGTAATTTGGGAACCTCCTCAGAAGAGATTGCCGCCAGTGAAACATCAGACCGAGGATAACAAGTGGTAACACACTCTGGAAACTGAACCGTCTTTGCTCGCCAATCGATCTGAGGATTGTTCTTCTCTAACCAAGGGATTCCCAGAATGATCTGGAACTGAGGGGCCTTGATTACATCGAACACGATTCTCTCCCGGTGTCCATCTTGACTCACTAGCGTCACTTCTTGGGTGGCATGCGTTACTGGTCCGGAGGCTATCTCCGTGCCATCCACAGTAGTGATGACGTCTTTTACTGCCTTAGGGACAAGGGGTAGATTCATCCTTGATACCATTTCACGGTCCACATAGTTACCGATTGCTCCGCTGTCAATGTAAGCTTCATTTGCATGCAAACGATCCGGACGTTCAGGACTAATGAGGACCATGGGTATCACGAAATGCGAGGTCACGGGACAGATCTTAACGCTCGGCAAGAGGACCTCTACTCTTGTCGGGCGAGGTCGTTTCCCTGCTCAGACTTTGTGGTACAGGTATCCGCGGCTCCTACAGTCTTCTTAACTGGTTTCACTGGACAGTCCCGAAGAAAGTGTCCTGAGTTTCCGCAATAGAGGCATAATTGCAGCTGCCTTCTTCTTTCCCGCTCTTTCGGGGTTAAAGGTCCTTTCATGCCCCCTATTTGCATGGGTTCAACAGTGTCAGCTCCCTTATTCGAGGTCTGTGGTTTAGAAAACACTCGGGTATCAAATCTGGAACGATCTGCCTTCCTGTTCTGTAGTCTATGGTCCAATTGGACAACTAAGTCAATATAGTCAGAACATTCTTGTGGAGGATTCACAACTTGCGCTAACACATCCTTGAGCTCTCCACGCAGGCCTCTGTAGAAAAGCGTTATTCTCTTGTCCTCGGGCCATTGTGTTTCCACTATGAGTCTATTGAAGGAGGCTATATAAGTCAAGAGGTCTTGACTGCCCTGTCGTAATGAGAGAAGTTCATTGTCCAAGGCCTGCCCTTGTGCATGTCTTGCGAACAGTTTCTCCATGCTGGACTGGAAGGCCTGAAAATCATGTAAAACCGGATCATCCTGGGTGACTAAAGGGATCGACCAATCTGCAGCGCTGCCACTGAGATAAGAAAGCACGAAAGCCACCTTGGTCTGGTCTGTTGGGAATGCAGCTGGTCGACATAAGAAGTGTAGGCGACACTGGTTGATGAACACTGCGAATTTCTTTGGATCACCAGAAAAGCGTTCGGGCGGAGCCAAGGGCACATTACCGGGCAGATTGATTTGCACTGGATTTGAAGCTGATGCAGAAGGATAACTCCCTCCTGGAACGGGCAAAGGTGTCTGTCCTGCCTGCGTTTGTAACAACTGCCTAGCAAGGTCCTCTGTTCGCTCCTTGGAAATTATCAGTTCTCTTCTTAGAGAGTTTGTTTCCTGACGAGCTGCATGTACTGTTGCTCTTAAGTCCCCGAGCAACTGGGCTAGTTGATCAGTGTCTGAGGTTTCCATTGCGCCTGGGTAGGAGTTTTGTGGTGGGCTTCGCGTTCTGTAACGCTCACCTGATTCCCACGGAGGCGCGGGTCTTGGCAGGAAGCTGTCTGTGACTCGAAAAGTGATGTGCAGGACTCGATTGGCTTCTGGGGTCGAACCTCTTCGCACTGTGTGTCGGACTCGAAGAGTGAGGTTTCTGCAGGTGAAAGAATATGGGGGTTAATGGTCTGGGTAGTTGAATGTCCCTCTCTCTCTCTCTCTCTTCCCAGCTTTTTCATAGAGTCCCCCCCAGGTCAACGTGCTCACCTTATATAGGTGAATTCTGGGCTCTCCATCTGCGTCTGGTGCAGGGTGCCGTTGCCAGTTCCTTCACTGGTGAAACATAGGCCTCTTGAATTCAGAGGATGGGTACCGTCGTTATCTGCACGAGCGGTGAGTTTCTGGACACCTTTTGTCTTTATAGTCTTTAAATGCGTGGCACGTTTATATGCAGACTCTATATAATGCTTTTCCCTTATGTATTGCAGGGCTCTTGAGATGGAAGATGAAGTGAAGCGCCTGGAAGTTCGTAAGTATGGCAAGCGCTCTAACTGTCTCTTTCCTTGCAGCTTAGTTCGTGTTAGAGAGACGCCGGAGTATTTGCAGGCGTCTGATAGCGACGAGCGTGATGGACGTAAGTAAATACCTGCTTAATGTCTTTTCTTTTGCCTTTCAGATATTGGTTTGCAGCGCCGGAGTCCGCGGAATGCCAGTAAGTAGTTAAGGATACTTTGTCTTTAAAGGCGGCGATGCAGAACGAAGAAATCCGGGATTCACAGCGTGCCGGTAAGTATGGCAATGCTTTTGCCTTTGCAGGTGGAGATGCGGCGTGAAGAAGCGGCCGCAGCCGATGGATCAGGTGAGTAAGTACTGCGGGTAAAGTTCGCCTTGCTAACCTGTTGTTTCTGTTCTTTGCAGGTGCTGATGATGTCTGGATGCTGAAATGGTAAGTAGGATTCTTGCAGGTCCAGGATCAGAGGAAGAAAAGCCGGAGCAGACTCGGTGAGCTTTCTGCTGCAGATGCAGAATAACACGAAGCACGCTTCATCTATCGGGTGTGGTTTAAATAGCCTTGAAGTGATGAGGCGTCTCCTTCCACGGCCCCGCCTAGGTAAGAAAAGAGTTCCAGTTTCCAGAAGAGTTCCAGTGCTGTATCCAGGGAGTGGAGCTGCCCCACCCAGGTAAGGAAGTAGTTCCTGTTCTTAGATAGCTTCTAAGTGGCTGGTAAGTAAGCAGCATGGTCTGCTGCAGGTAAGTCCACCCAAGCATCCTCACACCTAATATGAGCCCGGCGCTTCCAGTGCCGGGACCAATGGTTTTGATGAGCCTGGTGCCACCGGCGCCAGGGCAAGGTCCAAAAGGTCCCAGTGGGGACCGGCTGGTGCCTAGGATTAGGGTTAGGGGCCTGCTTCCAAGGACGTTGGGCTGGTCCTGGCTCCTTGGAAGCAGTGATCATGACAGTACTCTGGCAAAGCGGACCATTTTCTCTGTGAATGCCTGTTGAAAGCACCAAAAAAGATTGTAGGAGCCACAGACAAAGAGGAGGCAGAACCTGAGTTGGAAAACTCCAACGCCCGGCAAGCGTAGAGGTCTGCTTGTCGAGCAGTGAGAAGGAATTATCACAGACCTCACACCTGGTCATTCCGGTAATCTTGATCAGCCACAAACAACTGTCTAAGCTGCATGCCCTAGATGCCTACATAGACAGTGGAACTGTTGGCAATTGTTGCCAATTATATTGATCAGGAACTGGCTAGAAGGATGAGTCTCCCTCTCAGTCAGAAGCAGATCTCAGAAAAAGTCAGGGCAGTAGATGGCTCCCAGCTATCCTCAAGACCGGTAACGCACTACACTGAAAAGGTCACGCTTCTATGTCAAGATGGCCATCAGGAAGACATTACCTTTGATCCTATTGGGGCCCCTTAGTTCCAGATGATCTTGGGAATGCCCTGGCTGGAGACCCACAACCCTAGAATTGACTGGAGTACAAGAGTTCTGACCTTCTCCAAAGACTGCGCTGACACTTGTTATCATGGGGGATCCCTCACCGGAAATTCAGGTACAACTATCCAGAAAGAAGGAACTGTTTTAGGTTTGACTGGGTCATTACCCCCGAAATACATGGACTACATGGACGTCTTCCAGAAAGAGCAGGCTAACACGCTACCCCCACACAGGCCATACGACTGCCAAAAAGACCTGGTACCTGGAGCTCAAGTTCCCTGCAGTAGGATCTATGCCCTGACCGAGCAAGAACATCTGCACTTACGAACATATCTTGACCAATACCTGGCTAATGGCTTTATTCGTCCATCCAAGTCACCCGCCGCCTTGCCCATCTTTTTTGTGCCAAAGAAGGAGGGGGTCTAAGAACTTGCATCGACTAGCGCTCACTTAACCAAATAACGGTAAAAAATCAATACCCGTTACCACTCATCCCGGAACTCCTGGATCAAGTCAAGGATGCACAGATTTATACCAAATTGAATCTGAGAGGAGCCTATCGCCTGGCCAGAGTAAAAGAAGGAGATGAGTGGAAGACTGCGTTTCGCATGAAATATGGCCTTTCGAATACCAGGTTATGCCCTTTGGGCTTTGCAACGCCCCTGCAGAATTCCAGTTCTTCATGAACGATGTGCTCCGAGAACTCTTGGACATCTACGCCCTGGTATATATCGATGACATCTTGATATACTCAGCCACCGAAAAGGATCATGTCACCCATGTCCGCGCTGTTTTAGAGAAACTTCGGCAACATAAACTCTATGCTAAGCTAGAAAAATGTTTTTTTCCACGTAAAGGAGGTAGAATTCCTAGGCTTTATCCTCTCGCCACAAGGTATTCGAATGGATGCACGCAAAGTAGAAGCTATCTTTAACTGGCCATAAACAACATCCATAAAGGGAGTTCAGAGTGTGCCTGGTTTCGCTAACATCTACCACCGCATCATTCCAGGATTCTCTCAAATCGTTCATCACATAACCTCCTTGCTGCGCAAAAGCAAGCACTTCAACTGGTCCACAGAAGCGGAGGAAACCTTCCGAACACTAAAAAGAGAATTCACCACAGCGCCAATACTACAGCGCCCTCGGCCGGACCTCCTATATGTGGTGGAAACTGATGCGTCCAACATCGCGATGGGAGTGGTGTTATCTCAATGGAACCCCGACACAGGCGTTTTGGTCACGGAAGTTCACCCCACCGGAGCTGAATTACACTGTCACTGATAAAGAACTGTTGGCAATCAAGGCTACAACTCAGATGGGCACTCTTCTTCACTGAATATGATTATATAATCACCTATAGACCCGGGGTACGAAACGGCAAGGCTGACGCCTTATCGCATATGGGCGAGGGAGAAGCTGCATACGCTCCACAAGATCCAGTGGCTATTATTCCAGAGGAAAAGATATTAGGTGCACTTACCTCGACGTTAGATGATCTGAAAACAGAACTTAAAAGTTGTATAAGTAAAAACATGCAACAGGAATAGATAACCAAAGGAGAGGACCACACCTCTACCGATGGACTGCTTTACTACCAACAGCATCTTTACGTCCCAAACAAGGATCTGCAAACCCAGATAATTACCAACTACCATGATTCCTTAGTGGAAGGACATCCAGGTATTTCCAAGACTTTAGCAAAAATAAAAAGAGGCTATTGGTGGCCAACATGGCGGAAAGACATCATCCGGTTCATCTTCACCTGTGGGATCTGCGCACAAAATAAATCTCAGAAACAAAAACCTGCAGGTCTGTTGCATCAACTTGCGGTACCCCCTGTGCCTTGGCACACCCTGTCATTGGACTTCATCACAGATCGACCCCCCTGTAACGGGTACAATACTATCCTAGTGATAGTGGATCTATTTTCAAAAATGGCCCATTTTATCCCACTAAAGGGTCTTCCAACTGCCGCCGCTCTAGCCAAGGTATTCCTGGAACAAATCGTCCGATTACATGGATTTCCATCAGCTCTAGTATCCGATAGAGGGAGTCAGTTTGTCTCCAAGTTCTGGAAAAGAAGTTGCGAGCTTGCCAAAATTGACTTGCGTCTATCCACAAGCCATCATCACCAAACCGATGGGCAAAATTAATGAACTAATCAGACATTAGAGCAATATTTGCGGTGCATGTTACATCAAGCCGAAGACACCTGGAAAGATGTGCTGTGGTTAGCCGAATATGCTTATAACAATTCCACGCACACCAGCACCGGGCAGAGTCTATTTCATGTAATATATGGTCGACACCCACGTACGTCCGCTTTTGACACACAGGAAGCATTGGAAATGCCAGCAGTAGCAACTCTACATGCCACCATCACTCGAGTTCTTAAAGAGGCCACAGAGCATTTCAATAAGGTCAAAGACCGGCAAAAGAAATTTGCAGATCAACGCCGAAAAGAAGCACCCATGTACAAGATTGGAGATGCAGTATGGTTGGTATCCAAATACGTCCCTGTAAAAGGACTGCGAGCACTCTGCCCTAGGTATCTAGTTCCATACACCATCAAGGCCGTGATTAATCCGGTAGCCATGAAGTTAAATCTACCACCCACTATGCGGATTCATCCTGTGTTCCACGTCTCTGTTCTGAAACCAGTTCAATCTGATACACGGATCAGCACACCACCTGAACCAGTAGTCATAAATGACGAGCAAGAATTTGAGGTCAAAAACATTCTTGATTCCAAAGTCCTCCGGTCGAAGTTGTTTTACCTCGTGGACTGGAAGGGATATGGGCCTCAAGACAGGACCTGGGAGCCCAGTGATCACATCCATGCTCCACGGCTAATCAAGTGGTTCCACCGCGACAACCCAACCAAACCAGTACCAGGGAAATAAACACCCTTGAGAGGGGCCTTGAGGGGGAGTGCTGTCATGGCCAACCAGTCTAGGGCACACATGCCCCCCCAAGCCCAGGAATGGAGCCCCTTCGGAAGATCAAACAATTCATTATGGGAGGTGTTCTGGAGCCAAGAGGGTCTTGTCCTGGCGCCTCTGGGGCGTCAGGCTCATGAAGAAGGCCATACTATGTGGAGCACTGGGTCTATCAACCTCCCAGGCACACTGTACACGTGCATTGAGCACTGGGTGTGGCAGGGTGTGCCCATCAGCATCTTGTGTCGGGAGGGGGAGGGCGTGCCCAGTCACGCCGCCTGTGGGCATGGCTACAGCCTAGGCTATTTAAGCATCGCCTCTGCTCCAGTCCGTGGTTTGCATTACTTTGCCTTGCAACGTGACACTCACCGCGATTCTGTCTGCAGATATCATCCCATCAACCTGAGAAACCAAGAAGCCTGCCATTGCTTACCTCGAGCCGCACAGTTGTCATCGTTCGACGCGAGCAGAGAAACCTGGAAACCTGCAAGTCTGCAATTACTCACCCGCGAATCCATCACCACGTCACGACCGCAACGCTGGAAAGAAGAGAAATGTTAGCACAACACCTTTGAGGGCACGCGCAACGCCAAGTTCGCTCGAGCTCACATCAAAAGCTTCACTTACCTGTTACTCGTGTTGCTGCACACCGCAACGTGGAAATCTGCATACAGGGACCCATTGTCACTCATCGCAGTCGCCTCAGCATACCGTGCTGCGCCCCGGAGCCACATCAGCACCTACAAAGGGAAAAGAGACAGGGTGAGCACGAGTAACATTACAACAGATGGGAAGGACATAAAAAGGCTTAAAATACTCACGGTATTACAAATACTTACCGGACTGTGTTAGGGAGAATTCTCTGTTTAGGCTGAATTTCCTAACCTAGAGAGTCCCCCAGCAGCTTTGCTGGATTTCGGGAGTTTGTTTTTCCATCCTGCCAAGAGTGAGACACTTTTCCTCCCATTCTTGGACATGAATGTGTGTAATTCCTTTGAATGTCAATGTGTTCTATGGGCTATGGGGTCTTTTACTCCATAGGGTCTCATATGTTTTTCTATGTGTGTTACACCGCACCCTATGGGCCGTAACACTGGGGCGTCCTAGCGGACCTCCACCATAGACTCCATACCCGGGGACTGACTACTGTCTCCCCGGGCATGTAAAGTCACCATTGGCTTTACTAGACCTAAATTTACTAACAGGACTAGTACCAGCCATCTTATTGTGGACGTACTAATAGGGGTAATTCGATTACTCCTGGATCTGTTACTCGAGGGGGCACTGTCCCGTCCCCCCTCGTCGAGTTTTGGCTGGTGGCAGTGGAAACTACTTGTTATGTTCGACCCCGGACATAACCCTAATGGACTCGTCCCATTGTTGGAGATTGATACTTTTTCTCGTTAATCTCTAACGTACCACCGGTCTACTTATCATAAATAAGTTTATCGGATGGTATTTTCTGCCAGAACTCGGTTTGTAAAATGGCGTCTGTGTTCGTCTCTGTGACTCCTAAACCAAAGGTCGAGCCCTTTGTTCCACTTTTGGCGGGCTCTGTACAGAGACCCTCCAAAGTGGTGTCACTCTGTCTGGGTTACCACAGGGGTGTGGGAGGGGGGTTTAGGCACCCTGGACCGAGTTGCCTTGCCAACTCCGGTCGCACTCTGGAGTGATTGGCCCAGGTGGTGAGCCTTCCTGCTCACCACTTAGCATGTGTTGATTGACAGCTAGGCTGAATGAATGGGGGTTTTCTGCATAAAAGCAGGGCTTTTGGGACTGGATCTTCAGAAGTCGCCACAGGACCTAAAAATCTGACGAGGGTAACGCTGAGCCGACCTGCACGACGACACCTCCGGTGAAGCCCTGCGGAACCGACTCACCACTTCCCGACGACAGAGGAGATCTCCCTGCCGGAGAGTCTCTTCCCCTGACTGGTGGGAACAACCAGTCCCCTTTGCTTTTTATTCGCCTCAGGACGCAGTGGTCGAATTGCCCGTGCAGCGCACCCCGGCAACCGGATAGCCACTACCCTTGTACCGCGACCAAAAGGTGGTGCCTTGTGACGGAGCACTCCGCGGCTGGTCTCTTCCCTGGTGGTGCACCGGACTTCACTTTTCTTCGACGACGAGATCATCTCTACTCTTGGCAAAGACCCGACGTGCATCCACCAACAGGAACAACTGCCCCCGCCGGAGCTGCCCTCCACAACAAGGTACCGTGTCCGCCTGGCTTCCCTTTCTATCGGTTCGAGTGAGGTGTCTTAATCCTCTCCGTTCCGTTGGGTCGCCTCCAAGCTTTTCTCATTCTTTGTTCTGAACTGGTTCAATCTGCCGATAACAATTTGCTACGAAGACTTGAATGCATCTCCACTAGAGACTTTTTGGGACATCGCGCCTTGCCTCTCTCCGAGTGGGCCTGGCCTCTGAACTTTATGATCTATTGTGATTCTTGCCTTCCTGCCTTGCATTTTATCCGCGAAGGATTGAACTGTGTTGATTTCATAACCTGCCTATCTTTTTCTCACCCGTCCTAACTAATATTCGAGTGTCATCTAGGTTGAGGTATACACCTCTGTCTGAAAATAAGTGGTACCGGTAGAAACTAGAGTTGTCGATATATTGCTAGGGGGATTGATCGTTTTCTACTTCGTAGAGTAATTGTGTTTGATTTGTTTGCCGTGATTTGCCTAAGTGTTTTCCATAGATGTTTCATTATAAATAAATACCGTAATATCTTTACACTAAGCCTCGTTGTGTGTTTACTTGTCTTGCTGTGAAGGATTGCCCTATTTTGTATACTCCACATACTGCTCAACTCTTCTTGAGGGAAGTCTGACTGCTTAGCCACAGCTACCAAGTGAATCTGTGTGGTACAGACTGCTACCAAGTGGGTTCACCCCCAAACACCTGTAGTCCTAAATCTTTTGCAGTGGTCCCAGAGCGAACTGCACAGGTTTCCGCCTAACAGACTGCCACAAAGGGGACAAGTCACAATTAAGGACTACACCACAGCTGGCCTGGGTCAGTCCTCACTAGGAACCAGCGAAGTAACTGGATTCCAGAAGATTAGCACCCCTGCGAGGACAGCAGGACAGAGAGCTTACCATTGTAAAACAACAGGAGCAGACCCGTGGAGGTTGTTCGGGACCATCCTAGTCCGGGAACCAGATGGAGGGTGTCCATCACGCAGAAGCACAGGACCAGTAGCAGCTAACGCCTCCGCAGAGATCAGGTGAGCGTAACATAGGGGTTCATTTCTCTAATGGGAAATAGATGCTTCATTGTGAATAGGCTAGTTCCCATTAGACAAGAGGATATTTTCTGCTTCTGAGGTTAGAGGGCCGTTTCTGTGATGGGAAATAGATGCTTCATTGTGAATAGGCTAATTCCCATTAGACGAGAGGACCTTTCTGCTTTTCCAGGTTGGCAGTCCGTTTCTCTAATGGGAAATAGATGCTTCATTGTGAATAGGTTAATTCCCATTACACAAGAGGACCTTTCTACTTCTCCAGGTTGGAGAGCCGTTTCTCTGATGGGAAATAGATGCTTCACTGTGAATAGGTTAATTCCCATTAGACAAGAGGACATTTCTGCTTCTCCAGGTTGGAGGGCCTTTTCTCTGTTGGGAAATAGATGCTTCATTGTAAATAGGCTAGTTCCCATTAGACGAGAGGACCTTTCTGCGTATTCAGGTTGGCGGTCCGTTTCTCTATTGGGAAATAGATACTTCATTGTGAATAGGCTAGTTCCCATTAGACAAGATGACCTTTGTGTCTTCTTGGGTTAGCGGTCTGCTTCTCTAATGGGAAATAGATGCTTAATTGTGAATAGGCTAGTTCCCATTCGACGAGGGTACCTCTTGCCCTCCTGTTGATCATCAACTTGTCATAAATGTACTTTTCTGACAATGTTCAAAACATAACATAATTTTCAGATTCTGAGTTGAGTGTCTATATTGTGTAGTTGTAATGTATGGTTTTTGTTGTCATCTCGACAATTGTTAGTATTTACAGCTATGGATATATTTTGAGTGCTGTGGAATTGTACATTTAAATCTCTCATCTCACACCTGTTCTCTAGGAAGCCCCTCTGTGTGGTTTAGACATCTTCGTGAATAGATCCCCGAAGTTCAAATTGCTGTCTGATCCCTTCTCCATTTTTTGTAAATTTGATAAGCATTGCTGTTTGTCTGTTTTTCACATTTTGATATATTGTTGTGGGTCGCATTGGGCTACCAAATGGCTATTTGGGATTTCGTTTCAATGTGCATTAAGTAAGTGGTGCAGGTTTTTTTATTCTTTGAAATGATTAAGATGTTCATGTTTTGATTTTCTAAGACATGCACACACAGTATCACTTAATGTTAATGTTAATGTTAAAGGACATTTGTACCGCGCACTGTCACCACCGTAGTGGTCCTCTGGCGCTCTGGCGGCTCTGAAAGAGGAGGGGAGGTTGAGTTAGTGGGAGGAAGCAGGAAAAGTGCAAGAGAGCAGTGATGTGCTGTTGGTGGCCTCAGCCCAGTGGGTCCGTTGGCTGGGCCTGGGGTGTTTGCAGCCGGTAGTCGTCGTGTACTGTTGTGCAAAACTATGTGTGTTTTTGTTTTGTTGTTGCAATTTAGTGAAGTTTGTGCGGTTTGTTGTACTGTAGGTTTTGGTTGTGTTTGGTTTGGAGTTTGAGAGGTGTATGCAGAAAGGGAGATTGTTAGTAGGGTTGGTTAGTTTGCTTCTTTATCCTGAATTGAGGTGCTCGGCTTGCCTAGTCTCCCCTGATGCGGCTCTGTCATGATCTGGGTCCGACTGGTAGACAGGTTTCCTTACTCCTCTGGCCCCCTAACATGCTCTCTCATAGCTCCCCTTATCCTCCTTCCTACTCCTGTGGCCAGTGCACCTGCCTATGTCAGCCTCTCAGGTAGTGTGGTGGGAGCCAATATCAGACAATTCCACGCTACTGTGGTACCTGGCGGTAACTAAGGGGGCAGGCGAAAGTGTTGGTGGGATTGTCTGGGATAGTTGACTCAGTCTCAGTGCATGCCATCTGTGTTCCCATCTATCTGGTGTCACCCGTCCAGGTGCTGTGGGAGCTACCCTCTCAGGTCGGGGATGGTCCATGTCCTTTTCGGCTTAGTTGTCCTTTTTCCGGTTTTGGTTTCCAGATTTAGTCTGTGGGGTTGAAGAGCCAGGTTTTTAGTGATTTCCTGAATTTTAGGTGATCTTCAGTGTTTCTTATTTCTTTTGGGATGTTTTTCCAGGTTTTTGTGGCTACGTGGTAGAAGGAGGTGCCTCCAAGTTTTTTCTTAAGGTATGGTTTGGGTTCCAGGTGGATTTCGTCGCTTGATCGGAGGGGTCTTGTTGGTTTGTAGACTGTTATTTTCCTTTGTAGGAATTCTGCTCCTTGTCCACTGATTGCCCTGTGCGTTATGCACATTGTTTTGAAGGTGATGCTTTGTTTTACTGGGAGCCAGTGCAGTGTTTTTAGGGCTGGAGTGATGTGGTCTCTTCTGGATAGTTTGAGGAGTAGTCTTGCTGCTGCATTTTGGATCCGTTGCAGTTTCTTTAGGAGGTATTCTGGTATTCCGAGGTAGAGGCTGTTTGCATAGTCGATTAATGCAGAATGCTCAATACTATTTCTCGAATCATGGATGTTTTTGTTAGTATCCACCTCACAATGTTGTGCGACGTTGTTTGATTGTGGTTTCTTTTTGATATTAGTACTATTCTCAAAATGTGTCATTAAATTAATACTACTTCGCATTTGGGAATCAACTGGAACAGAGTGGATATTCTTACAGCAGCTGCAAATATCATTGGTCCTTGCCAAGTTTTGCAAGTCCATTTCAGCTCTTAACATCCAAGTCCCTGAGTTGCTTTCTTGGGTATTTAAAATACAAGCTTTTGGGGATATGCGGTAAAATCGTTTGATCCGATGGGATTGTCGTTAAAACCGATGGTAAATTTGAGAGAGGAGCGCTCGAGCCAAAGAGCTCTAAAGTTGTTTGTGTGCCGAAAGAAATAAGTGTTTTGCAGCGTTCATGGCCTTTTGTTGCATCACGATCTCTTGACATATGCAGTAAATTCGCTTGCACTGATGGAATCGTCATTTAATCCGGTGAAGAATTGGGGAAAGGTCCTCTCAATCCAAGTAGTTCTAGAGTTGTTTGGATGCCAAAAGAAGAAGATATTGTAATGCCTTCATGGCCTTTAATCTCGTCGAGATGGGATTGATGTACAATTGGTTGATGCGAGGCTAAATCGCTCTGCGAAGACTCCCCATTTAGTGTTTTTACTGCTTGGCATCTGTCCTGGTTTAGGTTCTCTGATTCATCTGTCTCAGTGTTGGCATCTTTTCTTCCCTGAACTGGTGACAGGTTTGTCAACTCTGCCTTCTCAGCCAATCTTTTTTCACTGTGTCCTGATATGCCCGCAAATAACACTTTTATTACAAATGTTCTTACTGCTGTATTTTTTTCTTTTAGTTGCTCTTTGATTCTTCGGTTTCTTTATTTGCACAGATATGCCTTTTGTCCTTTTTCTGTATTTGCAATCTTCTTCTCTAATGCATTAGAGCTGGCCTTTAAGGGTATTGATGCCTGCAATTTGGGAGGGGCATTGATTTTTCATTAATACTAATGTAATTCTCATTATTATCCTGCTTTTCATGGAGCTCTTCCTCTGAATCTGATAGAATTACTACCCGTGGATAGGCTATTTTGTTCTCAGCTTAATTTTGGGGGGCATCTTTATGTGAGTGGCTAGTTCGCTTTGGCTTTTGGTTAAGCCCCAGTGGTCAATTTTTGTGTTTAATTCAAATAACATGGAGGTATGTGCTCTCACCTCATCCCAGATATTATCATATTAAGTCACAAATGAATGTATCACCACATTTAAAGCTGAGTAGGAGAGGTCAGCCAAATGCTGTCATCAACTTCTCTTAGTGGATGAGGAAGGGAGTTTTCAGCAATATATGTTTCATCATTTGTAACTCTTGATCCTGGGGATTGAAGGTTTCTTTATCCATTATGTTGGTTGAATCAGAGGGCGATCCCTGTATAGAGGGGTCACATGTAGGTTGTAGAACACTATCGCCATGGTATCCACCCGGATCTTGAGCCATAGCGTTGGTATGTTCCATCAGGCTCAAGTCATTCAGGCTGCTTTAGATGTAATTCCCTTCAGTTTTATAATTAAATTTGGATCTGATACTTTAAAATATACTTTGATGGTTTTGGCAGCGATAGGACATGTTTGAGGATGAGGTGATGAGCTGCGACTTTGAAATTTCGTTAGTCCTTTGTAGTTTGATGTAGAATATTTGGGAAGGGGTCCTACGTGCACTGCATTGCTTCTTGCTCTTCCATAATTAGACGGCTATCTTTTTGCGAATGGGAAGGTTGTTTGGAAGCCACTCCCAAGTTGGACATTAAGACTGCTACGATGTGGTCTTCCCTTGTTGCTGAAACAGGTTGTCGTTTGTCTGTTTCTAAGTTTGTATGTTCTGCAGCTGATTGGCTTTGCAGGCTGTTAGGGAGAATTCTCTGTTTAGGCTGAATTTCCTAACCTGGTGAGTCCCCCAGCAGCTTTGCCGGATTTTTGGGGTTATTTTTTTCTCCTGCCAAGAGTGAGACTCTTTTACCCTCACTCTTGGACATGATTTGAGTGTGTTTCTTTGAATCTAGATGTGTTTAATGGGCTATGGGGCCTTTTACCCCATAGGGCTTCATGTGTTTTTGTGATGTGTGTTACACAGCACCCTCTGTGCAGTAACACAGGGGTGTCCTAGTGACCCCCCAGTATAGACTCCATACCCTGGGACTGACTACTGTCTCCCAGAGCATGTAAAGTCACCATTGACTTTACTAGTCTTAAATTCTGAACAGAACCAGTACAAACCATCATATTGTGGACGTACTGGCTGGAGCAATTCAATTGCCCCAGGGTCTGCTAGTCGAGGGGGCACGTCTCCGTCCCCCCTGATCGAGTTTTGGCTGGTGGCAGTGGATACTACTTTTTATATTCAACCGCAAATATTTTCCTATGGGATTTCCCATTGTTTTAGGCTACTATCTTTATTTAATTATTTAAGGTAGCCTCGAACATACCGCCGGTTTATTTAATTAATATTAATTCTCCGGTTGGTATTTTTTGCCAAAACTTGATTCTAAAATGGTGTTTGTGTTCTCTTCTGTGACTTCAACCCAAGTCGAGCCCTTTGTTCCACTTTTTGGCGGGCTTCTCCACAGAAGCCCTCCAAAGTGGTGCCACGATGTCTGGGGTACCTAGGAGGGGTGGAGGGGAATTTAGGCACCCTGGACTGAGTTGCCTAGGCAACTCAAGTCGCACTCCGTCCTGATTGGCCCAAGTGGTGAGCCGGCCGGCTCACCACTTAGCATGTTTGAGTGACAGCTAGGCTGAGTGAATGGGGGTTTGCTGCATAAAAGCAGGGCTTTGGGGACTGGAACTTCAGAAGTCGCCACAGGACCTAAGAATCCGACGAGGGAGAAGCTGAGCCGACCTGCCACGACACCACGACCGGTGGAGCACTGCTGGACCGTCTCACCACTTTTCCCAACGACAGAGGAGATCTCCCGCCGGAGAGTCTTCTTCCTTTGACTGGTGGGGATAACCAGTTTCACCGTCTTTTCGCTTTCCCGACATACCTCGTGGCCGCCTTTCCCGTGCTAAGCACCCCGGCAACCGGGATACCACGTTTTACCACGACCGTGAGATAAAGGTACCACCTTTTACCGGAAAACTCTGCGGCTGGTTTCTGCCCTGGTAGTGCAACGACCTGCATCTTTCCTCTACGTTGAGATCTTCTCTTCCCCTGGACGACGCCGCAACTTGCAACCACTACCAGGAACAACTGCCACCGCTGGAGGATCCTTCCCACTTAAGGTACCGTGTCCCGCCTGGCTTCCCTTGCAACCGACTGTACGGGGTAGATTTAGCCCCCGGCTTTCGAACCTGGGTTAGCCTGGGACACCCTGGCTAAACTTTTCTAAGCCTCTCTAAACTCTTCTCTGAACTCTCTGCAAGACTTTCTAAGCCTAGTGTAACTGTGTGATCTTGGGCGCATTTGTGCTCTGCTCTCTCTAAGAGTGGGCCCAGCCTTTGGACTTTGGCTCACCAGTGACTTTTTGCTCTCTGCCTTGCTAACAGTGTTCCTGAATCGTAGAGTGGTGTAATCCTGCATATTCTGTCTTTTTCCCTCCCTTTTTCACAACCTTAGTATAGTGCAATCTAGTTAAGCGCTCACCTCTGTATGAAAATAAGTGGTGTCTTACTGTGATTTTCTAATAAGGGAAAAAGGGGTGTATATATCATAATAGTAACTGTGTTTAGATTATTTTACAATAAGAGTGCTGGAGTGTTTCAACTGTGTGTTTATAAATAAATAATTATATACTTTGATACCAAAACTCTGGTCAGTGTTTGCTTGTATTATTGTATCTGAGTGCCTATTGAGTATACTCTGTATACTGCCTAACTCTTCTTGAGGGAAGTCTGACTGCTCAGCCACAGCTACCAAGTGAATCTGTGTGGTACAGACTGCTACCAAGTGGGTTTACTGCCAACACCTGTAGTCTTAAATCTTTTGCAGTGGTCCCAGAGGGAACTGCACAGGTTTCTGCCTAACACAGGCCTCGCCTTGCGACCATGTTGAATGAAGTATGTTTGTTAGACTAGCGGAACAAACGTAACTTTAGGGATGTTTGTCCTGTTGTTTCTATATTATAGATCCGATTGACTAGAGAATAGATGGAATCAATACATGCTCAGGACAAGTTGGCACTCAAGGGAAGCACAGCTCCAAGGGAATTATCCCTGCAGTCACTGTGAAAAAGCTGTTGGTTTATTTTAAGTTAAGCAATTTCCAATCACAAGTCAGTAGGCGAATGGGTGATTGACACGGCTCAAAGGGAATTAACCCCTGCAGTCACCGTGCAAAGAGCTGTCTATTTAAGTAATTTTCTGATTTAAAAAAAGCAAGCAAATACGTCAATAGCACGAGTCAAAGAGATTTATCTCTGCAGTCACCATGTAGAAGGTCGTTTATTTGATGCTTTGATTTTGTAATTTCTCGTCACAAACAGCAAGGAAAAATATAGAAAGCACGGGACACAGGCAATTATTCCTACATCCACTGTGCAGAGAGCTGTTTGTGTGTTGTTGAATAGGGCCAGGTTTCAGTCACAACACTGCAAGTGAATAGTTACCAATTGCTACAGTCGTCATGCGAGGGTTTTACTTTGCAGTCGTGAAGCGGGTATGAATACAGTAGTGTTTAGTTTCAAAAAGTACCTTTGAGTTTGCAATTTCTCTGCTTTGCTCGTTCCGCGACGGACCACGACAGACCACTTCTGCCATGTCCGTGCCGCGCTGGCAATGATATTTTATGTTTTCTCTGTGAAACACCACCTCCAACAACAAAGGAAAGAGAAACAAGACTCGTAGCTCCACACACCACTTCTGCGCTAGTTTTGTCCCATCTTCACGCTGCTCTCCCTTTCCCTTCTTTTCACCTGTCTTCACCTTCCTCTCCCATCACCTCTCTACCATCCACCTCTCTAAGTCTTACTCTCCTTCCATTCCCTTTGCCTTCCTTCTTCCTCTTTTACTCTGCTCTTTACTGTAGCGCTTGTTTCAAAACTCCCATACTAGGCCTTCGACCCAAGTCTCCCTGTATAGTTCTGCCCTTTTTGAACCTGAAAAACGAAGAGTGTTAATGAATGTACCCACGTCCTTGTGTGGACGTGACAAAGGGATTGGCTCTTCTGAGTAACTCATCACCTACAGATCTAGTGGTATGTATCAGTTATAAATTGTCAGCTGCCAACTTGAAGTCAAGCAGCGGTGTCATGGTAGCTGCCTGACCGCCACCATGGTGCCTCCTGCAGGCAGCTGCAAAATAATTCTGCCAACCTTCAACCTCATCTGCCAACTTCATTGCATACTCTCAAGCTCAATTATGTCTTTTTCACAGTCCAACCTGCAGACTGTAGACTAATGTACTTTTAGTGGGATCAAAGATGATACCCACAGACCTTTTGTCCTTCTAATGCAGAGTTGTTCATTCTTCACAACTCTACCAGGTCTTGAATTACAGACTGGTACCTGGCACAGGATAAAGTGGATAGGGTAGACGCCTTGCAATACCTTATATACTGGCTATTATCTTTCTGAAGGTACAGGCCCCTCTCCCCCGGGTCTCGTAGCTCCATTCCCATATGTCCACCTAGAAACATGGTCACAGTTCTCTAACTTTTTTATGCTTTCACTCAGTTCATTATTTTACTCAAAGTGTAATTCTTTTCATTGAAGATTTTTTATTTTCAGTCATTTATATTCCTAGAATTTATTTATATTGTTAAAGTAGGCCTTATTTTCATTTATTATATCACTCGAGTTATCAGTTCATGGTTCTTACATATTTTTCATATTCAAGATTTATCATAACCATTTAATTGGATCGAAGTGTAAGATATCTTAGCCATTGGCATAATTATGGATATATGTGTTCTAATTGAACCTGAACTAGTTGCATTTTTTTTCCAAATGTCTTGTACCTAATTTTTCTTTTAATGTCAGAAGGTGGGGTAGGTTGTCTACACAACTTTAAAAAAGAAAAACAAACATTAGCTTAAAGAAATACATAGACAATTGGATAATGGAAGTGTTTTTATTATGACAAGTGCTTACACTGTAACAAATAGTACATTGCATGTGTAGACTGGATACATACTATACATTACACAATATATTTGGCAATTGCCTTTTTAAAACCAAAGATGATCGAATTGGTGGAGCCATATGGAGTGAACCTGCTTTACCTGGGGGGATTGGAAGAAAAATAAGCCTAAGAGTGAAACATTTGCGGAAAAACGGTTCTCATAACCGCACATGATAAGCTGCAAGAATTTGATAACGGAAAATGTCAACTTTATTATTGCAAAAGTTCACAATCTTTTGTCACAATATTTCCTTTAAGGGATTAACAGATAACACGACTTCCCACCTTCAGCAGGGGCCCGCTGAACCACAGTGCATGCATTTATCGATCTATCCATTATTTGCTTTGAATAATGGTGCTGTAGTGTGAACAAGTACGGGTAAACTATAGACAACTAAAGATCTCGGAAAGAAAATGTCCAAGTTAAGATTCACTCGCAATATGGATTTAAAGGACAGTGAGTTAAAATAACATGAAAAGCAACTCACACTGCCTAAAATGTGATTAGAGTGGAAGGAACTCAGACAAAACCTTACTCTTTGACCACTTCAGCTGTTTAGGACTACAACTCCCATCAGACGTAACCAGCATAGCGAATGGTGAGGCATAAGGTTTTTCACTGTAGTGACACCTTTACTTAGTCCAAATTAACTTTCCCTCCATAATCTTGGGATGTTGCACAGAGGGATCGGGGTATTTTGCCATGTTCATCAGTCTTATTCACCACTTAATAGAGAGCGTAATTGGCATAAGCTAATACTTTCCCAAAACCAATCTTTTAGATTGAATGTTCTGCCCTGAGGAAGACAAGACTCTGTGCTCTTCATCGAAACTAGCCAATCCCTTGCCTATATGATGTTGTCAGAGTGAACGATACAAAAAAGATTTCATATGGTTTTAGCCTGTTGGCACTCAACACATTTTTTAATGGCACTTGGCACCTTTTCAAACATGTGGCCCTTTTCTGAAGAGCACCTGCCACTTTTTGAACATGTTTACTCTTTGCTCTTTAGTCAGGCATTTCCGATATTTACGATTTGCCTTGATAAAGTAATATGGTTCTGCATTGACTTTATTACACATTTTTCACTCAGCACTTATATGGATGCATAATGGATTTGTATGTACAAGGTAGTTTTGTCAGTATTTAACAAGCATTTATATGTTTTGATATGTATTAATTGTTTGTTTGATGAGCTCTTTGTGTTAGGTATGCGGTTAGTGTTTTGCAATAAGTCATTGTGAGCAGGGCAAAGTGAGTGGTACATATTTCTATATTGCCTTGCACCTGCATATATTTGTCTGCCATTACATGTATTGAGTCTCGGGAGGATAGCTCAGGGGCAACGTGCTCGCCTCAGAAGCAAGAGGATGCTGAGCAACACAGGCTCGATCCCCGGGTCCGCACTTAGAAACCTCTGGGTATTAAGTGTGTTATAAATAAACAATCATATCATATGCATTACGCTTTTATGCGTTATTCTTTTAATCACAAACAATTCACTTATTTATACTCCACGCTGTGTCTGACATATTAAGGACAATTACTTAAAGTATATCAATTTATTGTTTAGCAACATTAAATGCTGATTTCAATAAAGCTAGTAATGTTTATTTAGTCATTTAGTGAGGCTATACCCATGAAGCTCTTTGTGTATTGAGCTTTGCTGCTACACAGCAGACAGTGCGATTTTGCAGAAATTGGTAGTGGCATTTCTTCATTGATGTGGAAGGCAGAAGCCACCTTTGGTCGTAAATTGGAGTGTGTTCTGAGAAGAGCGCTTGAAGCTCACTTATCCGGCAGGGCTGGGTGACAGTAACCAAAAAGTCCACCTTTAACGACAACCATCGACAATTGGCGGTTCAAACAGTTTTCAAATGAGCGCCGACATAACCACATTGAGGTCCCACTGGTTGTGCAGTATTATGTAGACCGTTAACATGGCTCCAAATGATTTGATTTGCTAAGGACAGCATCCACAGTCAGCTGTTCTAATATGCCCCCATCGCTGCCAAATAGGTAATATAAGAGACCACAGACACACCACTTTCCATTAATTGTGTGATGAAGGAGACATCATCCAGTCTTGCCTGCAGTGGGTTTTTGCCACTCCCTAAACACCATTTACATGCATACTGTGACTTGGTGGATTCCTTCCTAGTGGTCCAAATGCTCCCCATGTTCTTTTGAGAGGGTTCCAGGTGACTAACCTAGGTCCTGTAACGATCCTTCAGATGGGGTCACTTCTACCCAGGAGGCAAACTCTTTCTTGGAGTTTAGGGAGGAGAGGCACCTATAGGGGGACTAACCGATAGGCCCCCCTAGAGGTGGTAACATGAGGGAGGACCACATAGGGAAGAATTCCCTGCCTGGGGATAAAGGTGAGAGTTTGCGATACGGCGCCTTTAACTCGAATCACAAAGTGTAATAACATCCAACTCTTCCTTACACATGATAAAATCAGAGAATGTATTACTGCAATGTGTCAGACAATCTCCCTGTGATAAGGACTGCGACGAAGAAGAAACCAAGAACACTACAGTCAAGCATGAAGTATTCAACTAGCTGCTCTCAATCGGACTGATGTTACGCTTGGGCAGTCCCAGCTACTTATGAAAAATAGTGAAGAAGTACCAGGAAAACTACTGGAGAGAGAGCTACTTCCGGGAGGAGAGTCTGACAAGCGAGGACTCTGACAAAAAGGCCACGTTTTGAGGCTGTAGCGAGAAAGCCATCTGAAGTGCTGGAGTTGAACCAAGGGAGGCAAGGGAGCAGTCTCATCCATCAGTGGAGGGCCAGCCAACCTGAAGTCGAAAGTCAGTGCGGTGGTGGCGTGACCTGTAGCGGGTGGCTCATACGATCCAAGAACGACACCCTGACCATTAAAACGAGCCTACGGCAGAGGCACGTGGGCAGTACGAGAAACTGTGGTGGTTGCGAGACCTGTAATGGGTGGACTGTTTGTCCAAAACCCGCACCCTGATCACCAGTCATAATGGACCACAAAGTCAAGCGGGCCGAAGAAGAGTAATACAAGAGAGCGACGGACTGCAAAGTTGAGCGGGCCAAAGAAGATCGAGTGACAGACCACAAAGTCAAGTGGACCGATGAAGAAAGTGACAGGCCCAAATTTTAGCCAGTCAAAGGAGAGTGGGCGAAGAAAGTAGATGATCGAACCTGCAACCCCAGGCGAAACCAGTGAAGAATTCCCTGAGAGAAGGTAAACAGAACAGTGATAAGTCCCGGAGGGGGCCGGAGCAACTTATGAACTGGAAACAGAGACAAAAGAAGTAAACCATTTTGTGAAGCAATTCCCTGGTCAGTTCCATAAGACTGTGGTATTGAGTAGTTGTGAAAGACTTGAGGAGCCTTGCGCTCCTCCCAGTGGTGCCAAGTTGAAAGCAGTGTTCAAGTAAAGAGAACACCAAACCATTGGAAGGAATTAAACACATTGACAAAGGATTTAATGCTGAAGTATACTTAAGAGGAATCTGCATAAGCTGGACATTAGATAGAAGGCAGTCATTCTCCTAGTTTTGTTACAAGTGTGGAAATGTGTGAACTCAAAACATTACGAGACCTTTACTCTCCTGGGTTGTGATAAGAACTCTTTGGTTAGCTTTGTTTGTGTTGTAGTGACAGGGATAGTTTAGGGGTTTAACTAGGATGGACAACTTTCTTTTTGGCACAGCAGATTTCAGGGCCAAGTTTTAGTGTTGTTGAGATAGGGAACCCCCTCTAGTCAGGGTCAAGATAGGTTTCGCATACCTTTATCCATAAATAAATGTGTATAACCAGAACCATGCCTGCTTTTGGTCAGACTGCTCATTCCAGGTCACCACAGTCCTGCGGGACCAGACCATCAAGGAAAGATGTGTGCTTGGGTACAGACCACCTCACCCTTTACTGTTTGAGAAGATCCAACCTCAATAGTAAACTCCACAGGGCTTTTGAACTCTGCACTTTCTGGTTGAAATACCACAACCTCTTGAGCCAGTTCAGTGAAATCAAGATTAGATGGTAGTTGCTTCAATTTGTGCAGGGCACCAGAGGGACTGGTGGAAAGCGTCCAGCCATCTCAAGTGAGGAGAAAGGCATCCCTGTGAGAGTTCTTCCAAGATGCACACAGAGTACACTTTTTCTCCTTCCAAATCAGCATACCCAAAGCTCAGAGGATTGGCTGTATTGTTTTCACATGATGTTCCCGTTCATGGGGGGGACGTATGACTTTCAACTCAGAATATCCACCCATAGATTCTCCTCTTTTGCCATGTGGGAAAACATTGCAGGCACCAGCCCCACAACTTCAATGCAAACATGCAGAGAGTTGCAGACCTAATTCTGACATAAAATTGGGTTCTAGTGTTGTCAGTGTAGATCAACACACGTTGGTGACCTGCCAGATGGTTCAAAATGCCTTCAATGCCAGATTGCTCGAAGTGCTAGTCAATTCATGGTATGCCTGTTCCTCCGAGCTATAAAGGTCATGGACCTTCCATTGCACCATTAGGCTCCTCAACCTGAAAAACTGGAGTCCGTCACGAGGGTCTTGCTCAGGGATGGGTAAAAGGCATTTGCAAAGTCTGGTTGCTTCCCTCCATTCAACCCTGCAATTCCTGATGACCTATTCTCTCTGTCTGAGACTGTGAACAGAGGCTCCCACGGTTAAATTGTATATCCGTCATGTGTTAGGTTATGTTACCAATACTTGTAAACTGCAGCATACACCCAAAGGCATCTGAGCGCTAGATAGCGGAATGAGGTTGGAAATAGCTAGAAAGGATACATTTTTAGTATCAGATATAGTTCTCAGTGGCACATAAAGCACGGGAAATAGAATTCCAGAGCTGGGCCACTGCGACTGAAAAGGAGCGGTCCCCAATACGGGTGGCCTTGAATCGGGGGACAGAAACAAGGCAGCCATTCACCAAGCTGACTGTCAGAGCAGGAATGTACAGACAGAATTTGGCCTGTAGATATTCTCCCCCAGTTCCATAAAAGGAATGATGAACTAGACAGAAGGCCTTGACCGGAATGCCCTTTGCCAAGGGTAGCCAATGAAGATGGTGCAGAATTGAAGTAAGGTGAGGACAACTAGGTGTGGAAGTGGCTACTCTGGCTGCAGGACTTGAAGGCGCCATAAGAGGTAGACAGGCTGTGCCAGAAATAGGGCATTGCAGTAGGCTATGGAGGACAAAACAAGTGAGGACACCATGTGGGAACGTAACTGAGAAAGGAGAAAACGAAGAACCTTACTAAGGGCTTTCAGTTGTAGATAGCCCCTTTGACATCCTGGACTTATCTAAGATTCTGCAGACAAAGAGACTGATATCTTTACCCTTAAATCCTTCACTAGCGGAACAGGAGAGGAAAAGGGCCCAGGGAAGATAGTCAAAAAGAGGGGGTCCAAAAAGCAGTACAGGAAGGAGGGCCCACCACCAACACCTCAATTTTTTCCTGATTCAACTTGAGCCAGTTATTACACATCTATGCACCCACACAGTGGAGTAACTTTGCTAAACATGTTGGGGGGGATTTGACATCTGAAGAAAAGGTGCCCCAGCCAAATGAATGGAGACAAAACAGTGTGCCATGAAAGTTGGGGGGGACAAACACCCCTACCCCCCCTAAAATTACGCCCATGCACTCACAGCTTCAAGGCAGGGCCTAAATCTGGTCGCTGTCTCGACAAGCGAAAGATCTGAACGGACCAGAATCTGTGTCATCTGTTAAGATTAACATTGGAAGCTGTGAGAGCAAATAAGCTTAGTAAGAGGTTGTATGTACATGTTAAACAAACCGGGAAGATGGCGGAACCCTGAGGGACTCCACATATCAAGGCAGTGGGCCCAGAGTAAAAAGGGGGGAGGGAAAAAGACTGTTAGGTCAGAGAGAAATAAAGAAAACCAGGAAAGATCAGCACCAGAAAGGTGGGTCCGGTCGAGCAAGACAGCATGGTCAATGGTATCAAAGGCAGCAGATAAGTCAAGTAACAATAAAGTACCAACGCCACCCAAGTCGTCCAGCCGAGCCACATCATCAAAGTTGGAGACTAGCACCTGCTCTGTGCCATGTTCTGGACAAAAACCGGATTGCAAAGCGTGGAAGAAGAAAGATTACTCAAGAAAGGACCTCAGGAGAGGGCAGTCTAAGGCTTCAAAAAGTGGACCAACCAATGCGTGTTTGAGAGAAGCTGGGATCTGACCTGTGAGAAAGTATTAACTCCATTTGTGACCAGAGGACCAATCGGGACACAGTCCTTCAAGATAGATAGAGGCATATCTAAAGTGGATGCCGATCTCAATGGATGCGTAGCCACTGATTTCCTCAGAAGTAAACACACACCTGCAATGACCAGAAAGATGGATAGTGGCCACCACCTGAGGCGCCACAGAACAGAGTCCTGAGAAACAGAGGTTTTCTCGCATTTTGATTATCTTCTCAGTGAAATACGAGGAAAGTCAGAGAGAGATGGACAAGTGAATAGGCTGAGATGGAACCGTAAATAGAGAATGAACAATTTTAAAAAGGTCTTTGGGCTAGTTAATAGAGTTATCCACGCAATTGGAGCAGTGGGAACATAATTTGAGCGCCATTTACGTTCGACTTACCTGCGTTTGAGGCAAAGTGCACACAGGTAATCAGTAAACCAAGGCTCCAAAACCCGAGCTTTAGGTGTATCTGTTTTGAGAGGGGCAAAAAGATAAACGGTTGTAGTCAGTGGTAGAGCAATGGTATTCAAATCAGGAGTCAGAGAGAAACAAGTTTCCAGCTGAGTGATATCTTATCACAGGATAGGAGGTGCTAATTCCAGCAAGGAGCAAGGCGAGGCTTAGATACAGACTTAGAAGGGACCAGTTTCCAAGAGAATGGGATAATGGAGTGGTCTGGCCAGGGGCAGGGTCTGCAGAGTAATTATTAACATCAGATTTAGAAGCAAACAGCCCGATTCATGGAATTAATGTGCGCTGAAAATTCCCACACAAGCGTGCAAAACCGTGCGAATCGCAGTGCAAGTGCGAAAATCGCAGCAAAACCCGTGCACATCGATTCATGGAAGTCCGTGCGCGAGTAAAATCTGGGATGTGCGCTGAAAATCTGCATGGCGCACTCTGGCGCACAGGTCATCTGACGGCGTGCGCTACGGCCACAGCGAAAGCGCACATAGCGCGGCGCACATAACAAAAGTAGGAGTAACACGGGGCGTGACACGCGGAATGGGGAACAACGCGTGAAAATGTGGGCGTCACGGGGGAAGTACAGGAGGCAAGTGAGGGGAACGCCCACACGCTCGCCTACAACACGTATTCATGGAATCGAATAGGGCAAACCAGCGCACGGGCGAAGACGCGCACAGGCCTAAACATGTCCGCCACACGAAGGCAGGCGGTAGCGTCCCTGCGCATGAAAAAAATGGGCGCCAAAATGGGCGCTAACAAAAAGCATGTATATACAGCTCTGATGATTGTCCCATACTGTGGCCCTCTAGGACAAATGACGTGCAAAGGGGTACAAAACAAACACGGACACCCGCTGTGTCAAAAATAGCGTGTGCATGTATTTCGGGGGTGCGCGGGAAGTTTCACACGCGATAGGCCCTGTGCGAGTGGGGTACGTGTATTTTGGGGGTGCAGGGGAGTCTTACACGTGAATTGGCAGTGTGGGTCCTCCCAGGTGTTCCCTCTACACCCTCCACGGCCCCTGCAGGCAGCCCACACCACAGGGGACTACTCTGTACCCCTGGTCATGTCCCGCAGGCAGTCCATCCACCATGGGCATGCCCCCCAGGCAAGCCACATGTCAGCTTGCACTACTGATCACCAATGCATGACCCCCTCCAGCCCCACCCCCCAGCACTGAGGGGCACCTGCCAGCAGGCCCCCACTCATGTCGCCTTGCACCCCCACCCCCCAGCAGTGCAGGGCACCTGCCAGCAGGCCCCCACTCATGTCCCCCAGCACCCCCACCCCCCAGCAATGAGGGGTACCTGCCAGCAGGCCCCCACTCATGTCCCCTTGCACCCCCACCCCCCAGCAGTGCAGGGCACCTGCCAGCAGGCCCCCACTCATGTCCCCCAGCACCCGCACCCCCCAGCACTGAGGGGCACCTGCCAGCAGGCCCCCACTCATGTCCCACTCATGTCCCCTTGCACCCCCAACCCCCAGCAGTGCAGGGCACCTGCCAGCAGGCCCCCACTCATGTCCCACTCATGTCCCCTTGTACCCCCATCCCCAGCGGTGCAGGGCAACTGCCAGCAGGCCCCCACTCATGTCCCCTTCCACCCTCACCCCCCAGCAGTGCAGGGCACCTGCCAGCAGGCCCCCACTCATGTCCCCCGGCACCCCCACCCCCCAGCACTGAGGGACACCTGCCAGCAGGCCCCCACTCATGTCCCCCAGCACCCCCACCCCCCAGCACTGAGGGGCACCTGCCAGCAGGCCCCCACTCATGTCCCACTCATGTCCCCTTGCACCCCCACCCCCAGCAGTGCAGGGCACCTGCCAGCAGGCCCCCACTCATGTCCCACACATGTCCCCTTGTACCGCCACCCCCCAGCAGTGCAGGGCAGCTGCCAGCAGGCCCCCACTCATGTCCCCTTGCACCCCCACCCCCAGCAGTGCAGTGCACCTGCCAGCAGGCCCCCAATCATGTCCCCCAGCACCCCCACCCCCCAGCACTGAGGGGCATCTGCCAGCAGGCCCCCACTCATGTCCCCCAGCACCCCCAACCCCAACACTGAGGGGCACCTGCCACCAGGCCACCACTCATGTCCCCCAGCACCCCAACCCCAGCACTGAGGGGCACCTGTCAGCAGGCCACCACTCATGTCCCCCAGCACCCCCACCACCCAGCACTGAGGGGAACCTGCCAGCAGGCCCCCACTCATGTCCCACTCATGACCCCTTGCACCCCCACCCCCCAGCAGTGCAGGGCACCTGCCAGCAGGCCGCCACTCATGTCCCACTCATGCCCCTGTGCACCCCCACCCCCCAGCAGTGCAGGGCACCTGCCAGCAGGCCCCCTCTCATGTCCCCCAGCACCCCCACCCCCCAGCACTGAGGGGCACCCTGCCAGCAGGCCCCACACATGTCCCACGCATGTCCCCTTGCACCCCCAGCACTGAGAGGCACCTGCCAGCAGGCCCCCACTCATGTCCCACTCATGTCCCCTTGCACCCCCACCCCCCAGCAGTGCAGGACACCTGCCAGCAGGCCCCCACACATGTCCCCCAGCACCCCCACCCCCCAGCACTGAGGGGCACCTGCCAGCAGGCCCCCACTCATGTCCCCCAGCACCCCCACCCCCCAGCACTGAGGGGCACCTGCCAGCATGCCCCCACTCATGACCCCCAGCACCCCACCCCCAGCACTGAGGGGCACTTGCCAGCAGGCTCTCACTCATGTCCCCTTGCACCCCGACCCCCCAGCAGTGCAGGGCACCTGCCAGCAGGCCCCCACTCATGTCCCACTCATGTCCCCTTGTACCCCCACCCCCCAGCAGTGCAGGGCAACTGCCAGCAGGCCCCCACTCATGTCCCCCAGCACCCACACCCCCCAGCACTAAGGGGGCACCTGCCAGCAGGCCCCCACTCATGTCCCACTCATATCTCCTTGCACACCCACCCCCCAGCAGTGCAGGGCACCTGCCAGCAGGCCCCCACTCATGTCTCACTCATGTCCCCTTGCACCCCCACCCCCAGCAGTGCAGGGCACCTGCCAGCAGGCCCCCACTCATGTCCCACTCATGTCCCCGTGCACCCCCATCCCCAGGCCCCCACTCATGTCCCTCAGCACCCCCACCCCCAGCACTGAGGGGCACCTGCCAGCATGCCCCCACTCACGTCCCCCAGCACCCCCCCCCAGCACTGAGGAGCACCTGCCAGCAGGCTCCCACTCATGTCCCCTTGCACCCCCACCCCCCAGCAGTGCAGGGCACCTGCCAGCAGGCCTCCACTCATGTCCCACTCATATCTCCTTGCACACCCACCCCCCAGCAGTGCAGGGCACCTGCCAGCAGGCCCCCACTCATGTCCCCTTGCACCCCCACCCCCCAGAAGTGCAGGGCACCTGCCAGCAGGCCCCCACTCATGTCCCACTCATGTCCCCTTGCACCCCCACCCCCCAGCAGTGCAGGGCACCTGCCAGCAGGCCCCCACTCATGTCTCACTCATATCCCCTTGCACCCCCACCCCCAGCAGTGCAGGGCAACTGCCAGCAGGCCCCCACTCATGTCCCCTTGCACCCCCACCCTCCAACAGTGCAGGGCACCTGCCAGCAGGCCCCCACTCATGTCCCACTCATGTCCCCTTGAACCCCCACCCCCCAGCAGTGCAGGGCACCCTGCCAGCAGGCCCCCACTCATGTCTCACTCATGTCCCCTTGCACCCCCATCCCCCAGCAGTGCAGGGCACCTGCCAGCAGGCCCCCACTCATGTCCCCCAGCACCCCCACACCCCAGCACTGAGGGGCACCTGCCAGCAGGCCCCCACTCATGTCCCACTCATGTCCCCTTGCACCCCCACCCCCCAGCAGTGCAGGGCATCTGCCAGCAGGCCCCCACTCATGTCCCACTCATGTCCCCTTGTACCCCCACCCCCAGCAGTGCAGGGCACCTGCCAGCAGGCCCCCACTCATGTCCCCTTCCACCCTCACCCCCCAGCAGTGCAGGGCACCTGCCAGCAGGCCCCCACTCATGTCCCCCAGCACCCCCACCCCCCAGCACTGGGGGACACCTGCCAGCAGGTCCCCACTCATGTCCCCCAGCACCCCCACCCCCCAGCACTGAGGGGCACCTGCCAGCAGGCCCCCACTCATGTCCCACTCATGTCCCCTTGCACCCCCACCCCCCAGCAGTGCAGGGCACCTGCCAGAAGGCCCCCACTCATGTCCCACTCATGTCCCCTTGTACCCCCACCCCCAGCAGTGCAGGGCACCTGCCAGCAGGCCCCCACTCATGTCCCCTTCCACCCTCACCCCCCGGCAGTGCAGGGCACCTGCCAGCAGGCCCCCACTCATGTCCCCCAGCACCCCCACCCCCCAGCACTGGGGTACACCTGGCCGCAGGTCCCCACTCATGTCCCCCAGCACCCCCACCCCCCAGCACTGAGGGGCACCTGCCAGCAGGCCCCCACTCATGTCCCACTCATGTCCCCTTGCACCCCCACCCCCCAGCAGTGCAGGGCACCTGCCAGAAGGCCCCCACTCATGTCCCACACATGTCCCCTTGCACCCCCACCCCCCAGCAGTGCAGGGCAGCTGCCAGCAGGCCCCCACTCATGTCCCCTTGCACCCCCACCCCCAGCAGTGCAGTGCACCTGCCAGCAGGCCCCCACTCATGTCCCCCAGCACCCCCACGCCCCAACACTGAGGGGCACCTGCCAGCAGGCCCCCACTCATGTCCCCCAGCACCCCCAACCCCAGCACTGAGGGGCACCTGCCAGCAGGCCACCACTCATGTCCCCCAGCACCCCAACCCCAGCACTGAGGGGCACCTGTCAGCTGGCCACCACTCATGTCCCCCAGCACCCCCACCACCCAGCACTGAGGGGAACCTGCCAGCAGGCCCCCACTCATGTCCCACTCATGACCCCTTGCACCCCCACCCCCCAGCAGTGCAGGGCACCTGCCAGCAGGTTCCCACTCATGTCTCCCACCACCCCCACCCCCCAGCAGTCAGGGCCACCTGGCAGCAGGCCCCCACTCATGTCCCCCAGCAACCCCACCCCCCAGCACTGAGGGGCACCCTGCCAGCAGGCCCCCACACATGTCCCACTCATGTCCCCTTGCACCCCCAGCCCCCAGCACTGAGGGGCACCTGCCAGCAGGCCCCCACTCATGTCCCACTCATGTCCCCTTGCACCCCCACCCCCCAGCAGTGCAGGGCACCTGCCAGCAGGCCCCCACTCATGTCTCACTCATATCCCCTTGCACCCCCACCCCCAGCAGTGCAGGGCAACTGCCAGCAGGCCCCCACTCATGTCTCACTCATGTCCCCTTGCACCCCCATCCCCCAGCAGTGCAGGGCACATGCCAGCAGGCCCCCACTCATGTCCCCCAGCACCCCCACACCCCAGCACTGAGGGGCACCTGCCAGCAGGCCCCCACTCATGTCCCACTCATGTCCCCTTGCACCCCCACCCCCCAGCAGTGCAGGGCACCTGCCAGCAGGCCCCCACTCATGTCCCACTCATGTCCCCTTGTACCCCCACCCCCAGCAGTGCAGGGCACCTGCCAGCAGGCCCCCACTCATGTCCCCTTCCACCCTCACCCCCCAGCAGTGCAGGGCACCTGCCAGCAGGCCCCCACTCATGTCCCCCAGCACCCCCACCCCCCAGCACTGGGGGACACCTGCCAGCAGGTCCCCACTCATGTCCCCCAGCACCCCCACCCCCCAGCACTGAGGGGCACCTGCCAGCAGGCCCCCACTCATGTCCCACTCATGTCCCCTTGCACCCCCACCCCCCAGCAGTGCAGGGCACCTGCCAGAAGGCCCCCACTCATGTCCCACTCATGCCCCCTTGTACCCCCACCCCCAGCAGTGCAGGGCACCTGCCAGCAGGCCCCCACTCATGTCCCCTTCCACCCTCACCCCCCAGCAGTGCAGGGCACCTGCCAGCAGGCCCCCACTCATGTCCCCCAGCACCCCCACCCCCCAGCACTGGGGGGCACCTGCCAGCAGGCCCCCACTCATGTCCCACTCATGTCCCCTTGCACCCCCACCCCCCAGCAGTGCAGGGCACCTGCCAGAAGGCCCCCACTCATGTCCCACACATGTCCCCTTGCACCCCCACCCCCCAGCAGTGCAGGGCAGCTGCCAGCAGGCCCCCACTCATGTCCCCTTGCACCCCCACCCCCAGCAGTGCAGTGCACCTGCCAGCAGGCCCCCACTCATGTCACCCAGCACCCCCACGCCCCCAACACTGAGGGGCACCTGCCAGCAGGCCCCCACTCATGTCCCCCAGCACCCCCAACCCCAGCACTGAGGGGCACCTGCCAGCAGGCCACCACTCATGTCCCCCAGCACCCCAACCCCAGCACTGAGGGGCACCTGTCAGCTGGCCACCACTCATGTCCCCCAGCACCCCCACCACCCAGCACTGAGGGGAACCTGCCAGCAGGCCCCCACTCATGTCCCACTCATGACCCCTTGCACCCCCACCCCCCAGCAGTGCAGGGCACCTGCCAGCAGGTTCCCACTCATGTCTCCCACCACCCCCACCCCCCAGCAGTCAGGGCCACCTGCCAGCAGGCCCCCACTCATGTCCCCCAGCAACCCCACCCCCCAGCACTGAGGGGCACCCTGCCAGCAGGCCCCCACACATGTCCCACTCATGTCCCCTTGCACCCCCAGCCCCCAGCACTGAGGGGCACCTGCCAGCAGGTCCCCACTCATGTCCCACTCATGTCCCCTTGCACCCCCACCCCCCAGCAGTGCAGGACACCTGCCAGCAGGCCCCCACACATGTCCCCCAGCACCCCCACCCCCCAGCACTGAGGGGCACCTGCCAGCAGGCCCCCACTCATGTCCCCTAGCAGCCCCACCCCCCAGCACTGAGGGGCACCTGCCAGCAGGCTCCCACTCATGTCCCCTTGCACCCCCACCCCCAGCAGTGCAGGGCACCTGCCAGCAGGCCCCCACTCATGTCCCACTCATGTCCCCTTGTACCCCCACCCCGCAGCAGTGCAGGGCAACTGCCAGCAGGCCCCCAATCATGTCCCCCAGCACCCCCACCCCCCAGCACTGAGGGGGCACCTGCCAGCAGGCCCCCACTCATGTCCCACTCATATCTCCTTGCACACCCACCTCCCAGCAGTGCAGGGCACCTGCCAGCAGGCCCCCACTCATGTCCCCTTGCACCCCACCCCCCAGCAGTGCAGGGCACCTGCCAGCAGGCCCCCACTCATGTCTCACTCATGTCCCCTTGCACCCCCACCCCCAGCAGTGCAGGGCACCTGCCAGCAGGTCCCCATTCATGTCCCACTCATGTCCCCGTGCACCCCCATCCCCCAGCAGTGCAGGGCACCTGCCAGCAGGCCCCCACTCATGTCCCCCAGCACCCCCACCCCCCAGCACTGAGGGGCACCTGCCAGCATGCCCCCACTCTTGTCCCCCAGCACCCCACCCCCAGCACTGAGGAGCTCCTGCCAGCAGGCTCCCACTCATGTCCCCTTGCACCCCTACCCCCCAGCAGTGCGGGGCACCTGCCAGCAGGCCCCCACTCATGTCCCACTTATGTCCCCTTGCACCCCCACCCCCCAGCAGTGCAGGGCACCTGCCAGCAGGCCCCCACTCATGTCCCCAGCACCCCCACCCCCCAGCACTGAGGGGCACCTGCCAGCAGGCCTCCACTCATGTCCCACTCATATCTCCTTGCACACCCACCCCCAGCAGTGCAGGGCACCTGCCAGCAGGCCCCCACTCATGTCCCCTTGCACCCCCACCCCCCAGCAGTGCAGGGCACCTGCCAGCAGGCCCCCACTCATGTCCCACTCATGTCCCCTTGCACCCCCACCCCCAGCAGTGCAGGGCACCTGCCAGCAGGCCCCCACTCATGTCCCACTCATGTCCCCGTACACCTCCACCCCCCAGCAGTGCAGGGCACCTGCCAGCAGGCCCACACTCATGTCCCCCAGCACCCCCACCCCCCACCACTGAGGGGCACCCTGCCAGCAGGCCCCCACTCATGTCCCACTCATGTCCCCTTGCACCCCCACCCCCCAGCAGTGCAGGGCACCTGCCAGCAGGCCCCCACTCATGTCCCCTTGCACCCCCACCCCCCAGCAGTGCAGGGCACCTGCCAGCACGCCCCCACTCATGTCCCACTCATGTCCCCTTGCACCCCCACCCCCAGCAGTGCAGGGCACCTGCCAGCAGGCCCCCACTCATGTCCCACTCATGTCCCCGTACACCTCCACCCCCCAGCACTGAGGGGCACCTGCCAGCAGGCCCCCACTCATGTCCCCCAGCACCCCCACCCCCCAGCACTGAGGGGCACCTGCCAGCATGCCCCCACTCATGTCCCCCAGCACCCCACCCCCAGCACTGAGGGGCACCTGCCAGCAGGCCTCCACTCATGTCCCACTCATGTCCCCTTGTACCTCCACCCCCCAGCAGTGCAGGGCACCTGCCAGCAGGCCCCCACTCATGTCCCCTTGCACCCCCACCCCCCAGCAGTGCAGGGCACCTGCCAGCAGGCCCCCACTCATGTCCCCCAGCACCCCCACCCCCCAGCACTGAGGGGCACCTGCCAGCAGGCCCCCACTCATGTCCCCTTGCACCCCACCCCCCAGCAGTGCAGGGCACCTGCCAGCAGGCCCCCACTCATATCCCCCAGCACCGCCACCCCCCAGCACTGAGGGGCACCCTGCCAGCAGGCCCCCACACATGTCCCACTCACGTCCCCTTGCACCCCCAGCCCCCAGCAGTGCAGGGCACCTGCCAGCAGGCCCCCACTCATGTCCCCTTGCACCCCCACCCCCCAGCAGTGCAGGACACCTGCCAGCAGGCCCCCACACATGTCTCCCAGCACCCCCGCCCCCCAGCACTGAGGGGCAACTGCCATCAGGCCCCCACTCATATCCCCCAGCACCCCCACCCCCCAGCACTGAGGGGCACCTGCCAGCATGCCCCCACTCATGTCCCCCAGCACCCCCACCCCCCAGCACTGAGGGGCACCTGCCAGCAGGCCCCCACACATGTCCCCCAGCACCCCCACCCCCCAGCACTGAGGGGCACCTGCCAGCAGGCCCCCACTCATGTCCCCCAGCACCCCCACCCCCCAGCACTGAGGGGCACCTGCCAGCAGGCTCCCACTCATGTCCCCTTGCACCCCCACCCCCCAGCAGTGCAGGGCACCTGCCAGCAGGCCCCCACTCATGTCCCACTCATGTCCCCTTGTACCCCCAACCCCCAGCAGTGCAGGGCACCTGCCAGCAGGCCCCACTCATGTCCCCCAGCACCCCCACCCCCCAGCACTGAGGGGGCACCTGCCAGCAGGCCCCCACTCATGTCCCACTCATATCTCCTTGCACACCCACCCCCCAGCAGTGCAGGGCACCTGCCAGCAGGCCCCCACTCATGTCCCCTTGCACCCTCACCCCCCAGCAGTGCAGGGCACCTTCCAGCAGGCCCCCACTCATGTCTCACTCATGTCCCCTTGCACCCCCACCCCCAGCAGTGCAGGGCACCTGCCAGCAGGCCCCCACTCATGTCCCACTCATGTCCCTGTGCACCCCCACCCCCCAGCAGTGCAGGGAACCTGCCAGCAGGCCCCCACTCATGTCCCCCAGCACCCCCACCCCCCAGCACTGAGGGGCACCTGCCAGCATGCCCCCACTCATGTCCCCCAGCACCCCACCCCCAGCACTGAGGAGCACCTGCCAGCAGGCTCCCACTCATGTCCCCTTGCACCCCCACCCCCCAGCAGTGCAGGGCACCTGCCAGCAGGCCCCCACTCATGTCCCACTCATGTCCCCTTGTACCCCCACCCCCCAGCAGTGCAGGGCACCTGCCAGCAGGCCCCAACTCATGTCCCCCAGCACCCCCACCCCCCAGCACTGAGGGGCACCTGCCAGCAGGCCCCCACTCATGTCCCACTCATGTCCCCTTGTACCCCCACCCCCCAGCAGTGCAGGGCACCTGCCAGCAGGCCCCCACTCATGTCCCCCAGCACCCCCACCCCCCAGCACTGAGGGGCACCCTGCCAGTAGGCCCCCACTCATGTCCGACTCATGTCCCCTTGCACCCCACCCCCCAGCAGTGCAGGGCACCTGCCAGCAGGCCCCCACTCATGTCCCCTTGCACCCTCACCCCCCAGCAGTGCAGGGCACCTGCCAGCAGGCCCTCACTCATGTCTCACTCATGTCCCCTTGCACCCCCACACCCAGCAGTGCAGGGCACCTGCCAGCAGGCCCCCACTCATGTCCCACTCATGTCCCCGTGCACCCCCACCCCCCAGCAGTGCAGGGCACCTGCCAGCAGGCCCCCACTCATGTCCCCCAGCACCCCCACCCCCCAGCACTGAGGGGCACCTGCCAGCAGGCCCCCACTCATGTCCCACTCATGTCCCCTTGTACCCCCACCCCCCAGCAGTGCAGGGCACCTGCCAGCAGGCTCCCACTCATGTCCCCTTGCACCCCCACCCCCCAGCAGTGCAGGCACCTGCCAGCAGGCCCCCACTCATGTCCCACTCATGTCCCCTTGCACCCCCACCCCCCAGCAGTGCAGGGCACCTGCCAGCAGGCCCCCACTCATGTCCCCCAGCACCCCCACCCCCCAGCACTGAGGGGCACCTGCCAGCAGGCCCCCACTCATGTCCCACTCATGTCCCCTTGTACCCCCAGCCCCCAGCAGTGCAGGGCACCTGCCAGCAGGCCCCCACTCATGTCCCCCAGCACCCCCACCCCCCAGCACTGAGGGGTACCCTGCCAGTAGGCCCCCACTCATGTCCCACTCATGTCCCCTTGCACCCCACCCCCCAGCAGTGCAGGGCACCTGCCAGCAGGCCCCCACTCATGTCCCACTCATGTCCCCTTCCACCCCCACCCCCCAGCAGTGCAGGGCACCTGCCAGCAGGCCCCCACTCATGTCCCCCAGCACCCCCACCCCCCAGCACTGAGGGGCACCTGCCAGCAGGCCCCCACTCATGTCCCCCAGCACCCCCACCCCCCAGCACTGAGGGGCACCTGCCAGCATGCCCCCACTCATGTCCCCCAATACCCCACCCCCAGCACTGAGGGGCACCTGCCAGCAGGCCCCCACTCATGTCCCCTTGTACCTCCACCCCCCAGCAGTGCAGGGCACCTGCCAGCAGGCCCCCACTCATGTCCCCTTGCACTCCCACCCCCCAGCAGTGCAGGGCACCTGCCAACAGGCCCCCACTCATGTCCCCCAGCACCCCCACCCCCCAGCACTGAGGGGCACCTGCCAGCAGGCCCCCACTCATGTCCCACTCATGTCCCCTTGTACCCCCACCCCCCAGCAGTGCAGGGCACCTGCCAGCAGGCCCCCACTCATGTCCCACTCATGTCCCCTTGCACCCCCACCCCCCAGCAGTGCAGGGCACCTGCCAGCAGGCCCCCACTCATGTCCCCTTGCACACCCACCCCCCCAGCAGTGCAGGGCACCTGCCAGCAGTCCCCACTCATGTCCCCTTGCACCCCCAGCCCCCAGCAGTACAGGGCACCTGCCAGCAGGCCCCCACTCATGTCCCCCAGCACCCCCACCCCCCAGCACTGAGGGGCACCTGCCAGCAGGCCCCCACTCATGTCCCCCAGCACCGCCACCCAACACACCATGGCATGTCATGCTATGTGAGAGCAAACAAAGCAATCCCGAAAACCTGACACAATTGTCACAAAGTACAGTGTCCCTAATGGAAACTGGCCACACACAATATGCTCCTAGTAATGTTGAACTAACAACACACATGACCAAATACTTACCAACAATACAATGCAGCTACACAAGCACAAACACAACTAAAACATGACAGTACTAAGTTAAAGTAGTCGTAGTCTTACATCCTGAATATGCCACCACATCGCCCCCTTCCAACTGTAGTCTTGCAGGCTTCAAAACTTGTCTGTGTACTGCATACAACATGAACTCCATCTCCAAACTAGACGGGCTTGGGAAGACATGAGGAATGAACCTGCAAATTTAGAAGGAGACATGGAAGCAGAACCATACATAATTACAACACGCAGTGTACAATACAAAAACAATATACACAAGGAATGTCTACACAGTATTGACTACAGACTGCCCACACAGCTCATGGGAGACCAACATCACTGTGTACATCACTGTCACTTGGTCACACCCTTTGCAAGCCCATGGAAACGGGAAGCAGGAGGGGTGTGTGTCTCACGAACCCAAGCATCGAACCCAAACTCAGGACAACCCTGCATGTGCCCAGCCGGAATACAAAAATCGCCATGTGGGGGGTGAGGGGGGGGGGGGCACCCAGGAGGTCCGAGGAGGACTGTGTGGATGTTGGGAAAAAAAAACACCTCCATGGGCACATGGCCTGCACGGCTATGCCAATGTGGGAGAACTGCTGCTGTCGCTCTCACCACCCTCTGCTGCTGCCACAGGAGGTGGTGGTGCTATGGGAGGCAGCCCACGCAAGGCCCTGGTATGGTCCTCCATGGCAGCAAGCATGTGGGTGTGGAAGGTCTTGTTCTGGAGGATTATAGTGCGGAGATCCCCATGCAGCACCTGACGTGATGCCCGGACCTCCTCCCGAGTTGCCTGCATCTCAGCTGAGAGTGAACGTGTGAGCCGCTCCAGCTGCTGTTCTGTCCTCAAGTTAGTGGAAGTCTCAAGGTCAACAAGAGTCTCCCTGAGGTGATGGAGTTCTACCCTCAGGGCTTCCCTGTGGCCTTGGGGCAAGGCGATCTGCGCCTTGCTGTGCCGGCACTGCCTGAGGCTGCAGGACTGCATTCTCCCTCTGATCTGCTGGCCCAGGAACAGGATCAGATGTTGTGGAGTGTGACCGTGCACCCGTAACCGCCAAAGTCTGACTAACCAACACTGACATCCCCATAGAGGGTTCTACCCCTGGTGCAGGTGGGTTGGACAGAACAGAACCCCTTCCAGAAACACTTACCTGTGACGCCACATAGGTCTCATCATCCGAATCAGCACCTGAATAGAGGTCTGGGGAGGTGCACCCGGAGACACCCCTGGACAGAATCGTCTGCAGCAAGAGTGGGTTCTCACCCACCACCACACCACATCCCCCACTGGTGGCCAGTTGTGCCTCAGGTTCCTCCTGGGTCTGCACCATCTCCTCAACCTCAACAGCATCAAGTCCGTCATCCCCTGCAAAAACATGAAAGACAAAAAATGGAAACAGGCATTAGCACCATAGCACACAAATAGGCTGACAAGCTACAGAACCAGTACATGATTTACACATGTCCCACATGACTATAACCCTCCCATGCATGCACTGTCACAGAGTTGGAAGGGGAGGCAAAAGTCAGACACTGATGACACCAAGATGGAAGAGCAACACATTTGCTGCATGCTGGGTAGCACTGGCATCACACATTGGCCTGTGAGTGGCATGTCCTATACACATAAATGACACATGCCATCACACAGATGGTATGTACCATAGCCATGGTACATTCCACAAGTACATCCATATGTCAGTGAATGAGTACTGTCACCCATCCATGTGAGATGAACATGAAGAGATGAAAAATGCCACATAGTGTGAAAAGATGCGCCATATGCCACACACTGCAATACATCCAGTGTACAAAAATACAGTGATTGCAGGGCCATGTACACATCAATGGTTGTGCACTTCAACATGACAGGAAACAACTAGCATGTTCCACATTCAAACAGGGCCAAAAACATCATGTGATCAGGACAATACTCATTCAGCCTGAATGGTCAAATCATTCAACTACCAAGGTGACACGTGGGCCAATGTGGGGTTCTTCAATGACAGAAGCATGTCACATATGTCACAATAGGGCTGAGGAATGTGTTGCAAAAGTGGGAGAATTGAAAGAATCAGCCTGAAAGAACACTGAAAAATACAAACAATGTTGTTGCATGATGCCACCTCAAGGGCAACTGCCGTAATGTTGCGCTAAATTACTACTGTGGGCAGAAGGGATAGTGTCACACCCAAATTCAAGGCCGCAGAATGTTTTGGATGAAGCACATGGGTGACCCATACTACTCAGTCACACACACCCTCACCTGCCACTCAATCAGAACCCGTCACCCAAACAACATACACATGCATTACACACACACGCATGGGCACTCACCGGACAATGTGTCATAATCGGGTAGTTCTCCCACTCCTCGGATCTGTTCCTCTGTGACGAAGGTCCCAGCAACAGACTCATGTTCAGTGAGTTTGTTGTCCTCTTGTGGAGACCCACCGCCAGTCACCAGAGTAGCGGCATGACTTGAGGCCAGCTTGTTCTTTGCTCTGCGTTTCAGGTCGTTCCACCGCTTGTAGCAATCATCAGCTGAGCGCCTCACAAATCCAAGGGCACTTATGTGGTCGGCGATGGTCTGCCAGTGTGCCTTACGTTGACCAGGTGTGGTCTTGGACCCTGCAGTCACCACCATTTCGTGGCTATGTGCCAACACATAGCTCACAAGTGCATCAAGTTCCGAATCATTGAAGCAAGGCTTCCTTGAGGTACCGGAGTGTGTAGCCGTGCCTGGGGTCTCAGCCTGTCGTGACAGAGCACCCTTATTCCTCTTTTTAGAAGGTGGCAGCAGACCCAGAGTGGCTAACGCTGCTCTGGTCAGTAGGGCCAGAATCACCGGTGGACTGGGTTGTTGGAGTGTGCGAATGCAGATTGACCCTAGGACTTGGTGCAGGCATTGTATGAAGTGTGATGTTGGCAGGGGGAACATCAGTATGATGGACCAGGACCGACACTGTCCTGGCTGGGAGAGTCAGAGCTGGGGCGGATGGAGCTGCAGCTGCCCCTGCAGCCTCACCACCCTGCATACTTGGGGCAGCAGATGACATAGCTGCCCCAGATCCACGTGGCTTGGTGACAACTTGCACCGCCACACGTGGCTTAGACTTGCTGACCTGGAAGTCAGCCAGGGAGTCATCCTGTGCCAGGTCAGGTGCCACAATGGGCTGGTCCAACAAGGGCTGAGCTGGGATGGTCTCAGCCACATTTCCCTCAACCATGGGGGGGGTCATGGGTGTCCCTGATTGGTCCTCCACACATGGGGGTATAGGGGCACTCTGCAAATCCCGGCCACGTCCCCTACCGTGCCCACCAAGTCCACCTTTTGAAGGTCAGCCACCTTTGCCTCCCTTACCGCTTGGTCGCCTCCCAACCATGACACTGATGTTGTTGTGCATATTGAAGGAGCAGTAAACTATTGTCCTGGGCAATTGGGTTCAAAGGGGTAGGGTACTAGATGGAATTCATACCCTAGTGCTCTAACAAGGCTGTATGTGACTCGTGGGGGAAGATGACGGGTCACGCAATTCACAGGCAGCCCAAAAACAAAAATAAACGTGCACGCAACCCCTCGTAGACCACGTGCATGGAAAAATGAACCCGCACTACGCTGTGGCACCCAGAAACACAAAAATAAGCATACGCGTGATACACGCAGCCTACAGTGACCTCTGAAGGGGTACGCGACACACGGGGCAAGCACAGTTGCTAAGTACGTGCGGAACTCACCGTCTGCCTGGAAAAAGAACGTGAAAAATACGTGCGTGTGCGCGTTGGCAACACCCCCGCCAAAAGAAGAATTGTACGCTGTCGGAGGAAACAGGACAAAAGGAGAAGTGAACACTGTTTGAGGAAACAGGCCCAAAAAAAGTAGAAAAATGAAAGCTGTCAGAGGTAACATGGAGTACAAACTTGAAACGCTGTGAAGTAATCACGTGTGAAACGACAAGAAGTACAGAATCCACCCACTCGCTCTCCACAAAAAGCACCTACAAGGAAATGGCGTCCTACACGTACCTTTTAAAACGGCCCACACGTACACGTCACTTACGCGTGTACGCGCCCTTTCCTCCAATTACAGTGCTGACACTCGGACGTGCAGCTTTTCCACATGTGCTCTGTCATCACGTGCTATGAGGGAAACACCCGCACGCGTCACGTCACAGACGCGCTTACGCGCTAAGGGCCTTTGGTCCAATGAAATCGCGTATGTGCGCTGACGTGCTTACGTGCTAAGGGCCTTTCCTCGGATTACACGCTGACGTGCAAGATTTTCACATGCCAAATCACTCCGTATCAAGCTGGTCACGTGTTCACACACGGAAGACCACGCTCCTGCCCAGAAGGCTGAATTACTGCCCCCCAGAGCCCCAAGCATGCTCCCACCTGCCATCTGTGCTGCCTGATTGCCTGCTGCCCACGTGCCCTGCCATTTGCTGCCTGCACGTCAGCCAGGGGTGCTGTTGCTGTGACCACCCCTGCTGGAACCGAAGACTCCCGACTGGGATTCCATCGCTCCACAGCCCAGCCCCAGGACCCAGTTGCCCACCCACTCCTGCCTCTGGGGTTGCCATGTCCAGCACTACACCATCTGGCGGCACTGGCAACCCCCAGCCAGAGAGGCAGAGGGCCAAAAGCTTCACTGCCACCGAAGTTGGTGTCCTGGTGGAGCAAGTCCTGGGGCAGTATGATGCCCTCTTCGGAAGGTCGAGCGCCAACAAGGAAGGATGGACCAGGATCTGGACGGACATCGTGACTGCCATCAACGCGGAGGGGGTGGCAGTCCGCAAATTCCATCATGTCAAGAAGCGCTGGGAGGACATCAGGTCCAGGACCCTCAACAAGGCCCGGCGCCTCTTGGAGGCAGTGGATGCTAAGGGGTGCCGGGGCCACCAGTCGGAAGTCTAAATGAGGGTCCTGGAACGCGTATGCCCAGCGCTCCACGTCCAGGTCCTTGAGAGGCACACCCGTCTGGAGTTGAGCGGTAAGTGTACATGCATACTGATTGGAAGCTGTGCGTGTGGTGGTGTGCCAGTAGTGTGCAGGTTGCACATGTGGTTTTGTAGGGCCATGTATGGATGTGGATGTACAGGGCCGTGAGGCTGACACATGCGAGTCCTTTCATGTGTGAGACACATGGATGGTGTAGTCGTGGGTAAGCATGCAGGCCAAATGTAGATGTGTGAGCACACATGTTTGAAGGACTGGGTATGTCAGTTGTCAAGGTTGTGGTGTCACACATGGATGTTGGTTCCAGTTGCATGTATCTGCACTGTGTACATGTGCATGTATGTGTATCTGACTAGTGTGCAACTGTCATGCAACATGGATGCATGTGAGACTGATATGTAGAAGACTGATTGCCAGATGTGACATGGATGCCGATCTCATCACTGCGACACTTGGTGGAGGTGTACACATGCATGTAAGTGTGGTGGCGTGTGTGTATGTCTAGTGCACTCCCTGTGTCTCATGTGATGTCTGGCTCACCTTTGCCTGCTCATGCTGTTGTATGTGTATGGATGGTGCTGGCTGTTGCGATATGGCTGTGGAATAGCTCATGTGTGTGATTTGAAATGACATGTGTGTTGGGGATTGTGATGCCATGTCTGAAGTTTGACAATGACAGTCATGTGCAACTGTCATGTGTGTATGAGTCCATTGTACAGTGCCCTGATGCCTGTGTCCTATCTCTCCTGTCTGCAGCGTCGACTGATGAAGAGGGCGGAGAGGGTGCTGTGGAGCACAGCGGCAGGGATCGCACCTCCAGCCGGAGACGCAAGGCCCGGCTCCCCTCCCAGGTTGTCATCTCGTCGGGGAGTGAGGAGTCCGGTGCCGCGTCCCAGGTCGCAGCTGCTGAGGGGAGGTCCAAGAGGCGGAGGTCGGAGTTGGACTCCTCAGCAGCAGAAGGGGCAGCTGAGACCCCACAGGGCCCGACGGAGGAAGATGGCACGGAGTCATCCAGGTTGGTGGGGGGTTTGGTGGAGGAGGAGGCCGTGCAAGGGACAGAGACGGGGTCTGGAGGTGGGGATTCCACTGGTGCTAGTGGTGCAGTGCAGGGGAAGGGACAAAAGGCAGCACAGGCCGCCGCGGAGGTGCCTGTGTGTAATCCTGTCCCCGATCCTGTGACTGCATCATCCTGCACTAGCAGGGATACCTACGTCCAGACCCGTTTTCAGGCAGGGGATGAGCTTACGACAACTGGCCTTCCTCTGCCTTCGGACGTGGCTATCCGGGACCGGGTTGAGCCTCTCCTGGGTGGTGTGGCGTTGCGTCAACGGGCCATGCGAGGTGAAATGCAGTCTTTTCATGGGGAGACTGCATGTCGTCTCGAATTGCTCATTGACCACGTCGACCTACTGGGACAGGTCACCAGGGCCGGATTCCTCCGTTTGCTGGGCCTTGTTCCGACCCCCTCCTCAACTGAACCCCTTATGCGCCACTCGTACTCCGTGCCATCTTCCCACCCATGTGTCACCTGGGTGCCCTGTGGAGCTGCCTCTGACCCTGCGGCCAGGCTGGTGGAGGACACATCCCTGCCACAGTCGGGAGTCGGACGTCCAGCAGGGGTGGCCATCTCAACAACTGCACACCAGCCGGAGGAGGATGTGTAGGCAGCAAGAGCCAGGGCACGGGCAGAGGCACAGCAGCAGCAGCAACAAGGTGGGAGCCATGATGGCTCGGGGCCTTCGTCATCGGAGGGGCAGGCATCGGCCTGAGGGCTGGAGGAGCCAGGACGGGAAGTGTCTTCCGTGTGGCAGCGGTTAGGCCATGCCATAGATGCGGAGCGGCAGCGGGCAAAAGAGCCACGGCTCACGATGGTCAGGGCGGAGAACTCCATGCGGAGGGCCCTGTGGTGGGCCGAGTGCCTCGAGGCAATTCGCGGGTAGTCTCAGGGCCATGGAAGAGGACCGCCTCCAGGACATTGAGCAGGAGTTCGATGATGCCCTGGCCCGGGACATCCAAAAGTGAGCCGTCGGACTAGCCCGCTGCCCTTGTAAATAGTTAGATAGTGTTAGGTTTCCTTTGGTTTTTTCTTTATTTTGGTTGCGCTTGGACAATGCACCACGTTTCTGTATATAGTTTTTCATTAGGTAGTATTTTTGATAGGTTTCATTTCTTCAGTTGGGATCATGGACCCTGGATTGTTCATCTGTATATAGTTCACTATTGGATTCATCTCTTTTTTTTGGATTTCCCCATGGAGCAATGGTTTTCACTTTTGTTTTTCACTTGGATTTGATTTTTTGAACTGTGACTTTGGACACCTTTCCTTTGGATTATGATTTGTTGTTTTTCATTATTTTACGGACATGCAGCTTTTCTTTTTTTATTCCCATTGTTGTTTGTTTGATTTTAATTCCATTCATGTTGCGTTTAATACATTTATTTCTTCATACTTCGATGTGTGGTATTATCTCCTTGATTTCATGCATGTCATGATATGGTTTTTCACATTCACTTGCAACCATTGTGTGTGTGTGACGGACATGTGTTCATTTACATACTTGCCATTGGGGTTGTATCATGTAATTGCCTTTTCTATGTGGGTGGATGCAATACTTGGTTGCGTCTTTGGGCTGGGGAGGTTGGCCATAAGGGCCATGATTGAGGATCGTCATGACCTGGGGGCAGGGGGACATGAGTGGGACATGAGTGGGGGCCTGCTGGCAGGTGCCCCACACTGCTGGGGGGTGGGGGTGCAAGGGGACATGAGTGGGGGCCTGCTGGCAGGTGCCCCTGACTGCTGGGGGGTGGGGGTACTGGGGTACATGTGTGGGACATGAGTGGGGGCCTGCTGGCAGGTGCCCCACACTGCTGGGGGGTGGGGTGCAAGGAGACATGAGTGGGACATGAGTGGGGGCCTGCTGGCAGGTGCCCCCGACTGCTGGGGGGTGGGAGTGCAAGGAGACATGAGTGGAGGCCTGCTGGCAGGTGCCCTGCACTGCTGAGGGGTGGGGGGGCAAGGGGACATGAGTGGGGGCCTGCTGGCAGGTTCCCTGCACTGCTGGGGGTGCAAGGGGACATGAGTGGGAAATGAGTGGGGGCCTTCTGGCAGGTGCCCCTGACTGCTGAGGGGTGGGGGTGCTGGGGGACATGTGTGGGGGCCTGCTGGCAGGTGCCCCTGACTGCTGGGTGTTGGGGTGCTGGGGGACATGTGTGGGGGCCTGCTGGCAGGTGGCCCTGACTGCTGGGGGGTGGGGGTGCTGGGGGACATGTGAGGGACATGAGTGGGGGCCTGCTGGCAGGTGCCCCTGACTGCTGGGGGGTGGGGGTGCTGGGGGACATGTGTGGGGCCTGCTGGCAGGTGCCCCGCACTGCTGGGGCGTGGGGGTGCAAGGGGACATGAGTGGGAACCTGCTGGCAGGTGCCCCTGACTGCTGGGGGGTGGGGGTGCTGGGGGACATGAGTGGGACATGACTGGGGGCCTGCTGGCAGGTGCCCCGCACTGCTGGGGGTGGGGGTGCAAGGGGAAATGAGTGGGGCCCTGCTGGCAGGTGCCCTGCACTGCTGGGGGGTGGGGGTGCAAGGGGACATGAGTGGGACATGAGTGGGGGCCTGCTGGCAGGTTCCCCTGACTGCTGGGGGGTGGGGGTGATGGGGGACATGAGTGGGGAACTGCTGGCAGGTGCCCCTGACTGCTGGGGGGTGGGGGTGCTGGGGGACATGAGTGGGGGCCTGCTGGCAGGTGCCCCACACTGCTGGGGGGTGGGGGTGCAAGGGGACATGAGTGGGACATGAGTGGGGGCCTTCTGGCAGGTGCCCCTGACTGCTGGGGGGTGGGAGTGCAAGGGGACATGAGTGGGACATGAGTGGGGGCCTGCTGGCAGGTGCCCCTGACTGCTGGGGGGTGGGGGTTCAAGGGGACATGAGTGGGACATGTGTGGGGGCCTGCTGGCAGGTGCCCCTGACTGCTGGGGGGTGGGGGTGCTGGGGGACATGTGTGGTACATGTGTGGGGGCCTGATGGCCTTGCACGTCAGCGCACGTACGTGATTTCATTGGACCAAAGGCCCATAGCGCGTAAGCGCGTCTGTGACGTGACGCGTGCGGGTGTTTCCCTCATAGCACGTGATGACAGAGCACATGTGGAAAAGCTGCACGTCCGAGTGTCAGCACTGTAATTGGAGGAAAGGGCGCGTACACGCGTAAGTGACGTGTACGTGTGGGCCGTTTTAAAAGGTACGTGTAGGACGCCATTTCCTTGTAGGTGCTTCTTCTTGTCGGTTCACACGCGAAAGGGCCTGTGCGAGTGGGGTACTGGGGTTCGCGGGAAGTTTCACATGCGATTTCATCAGGGTACGTGTATTACGGGGTTCGCAGGAACTTTCACACGTGAAAGGGCCTGTGAGGGTGGGGTACGTGTATTACGGGGGTGCGCGGGAAGTTTCACACGCGATTGGCCTGGATACGTGTATTTCAGGGGTGCGCGCGAAGTTTCACATGCGATTGGCCTGGGTACGTGTATTTCAGGGGTCCGCGGGAAGTGTCACACGCGATTGGGCTGGTTACGTTTATTTTAGGGCTGCGCGGGAAGTTTCGCACGCGATTGGCCTGGGTACGTGTATTTCAGGGGTGCGTGGGAAGTTTCACATGCGATTGGCCTGGGTACGTGTATTTCAGGGGTGCGCGGGAAGTTTCACACGAGATTGGCCTGGGTATGTGTATTTCAGCGGTGCGCGGGAAGTTTGACACGCGATTGGCCTGGGTACGTGTATTTCAGGGGTGCGCGGAAGTTTCACACGCGATTAGGCTGGTTACTTGTATTTCAGGGGTGCGCGGGAAGTTTCACACGCGATTGGCCTGGGTACGTGTATTTCAGGGTGCGTGGGAAGTTTCACACGCGATTGGCCTGGATACGTGTATTCCAGGGGTGCGCGGGAAGTTTCACACGCGATTGGCCTGGGTACGTGTATTTTAGGGTGCGCGGGAAGTTTCACACGCGATTGCCCTGGGTACGTGTATTTCAGGGGTGCGCGGGAAGTTTCACACGCGATTGGCCTGGGTACGTGTATATCAGGGTGCGCGGGAAGTTTCACACGCGATTGGCCTGGGTACGTGTATTTCAGGGGTACTCGGGAAGTTTCACACGCGATTGGCCTGGGTACGTGTATTTCAGGGGTGCGCAGGGAGTCCCTAGAGGTGAATTGGCAGTGTGGGTCCTCCCAGGTGTCCCCTCTACCCCCTCCATGGCCCCTGCAGGCAGCCCACACCACAGGGACTACCCTGCACCCCTGGTCATGTCCCGCAGGCAGGCCATCCACCATGGGCATGCCCCCCAGCCAAGCCACATGTCACGTTGCAATATGATCACCAACTCATGTCTCCCAGCACCCCCACCCCGCAGCAGTGCAGGGCACCTGCCAGCAGGCCCCCTCTCATGTCCCACACATGTCCCCTGCACCCCCACCCCCCAGCAGTCAGGGGCATCTGCCAGCAGGCCCACACATGTCCCACTCATGTCCCCTTGCACCCCCACCCCCCAGCAGTGCGGGGCACCTGCCAGCAGGCCCCCACACATGTCCCCCAGAACCCCACCCGCCAGCAGTCAGGGGCACCTGCCAGCAGGCCCCCACACATGTCCGATTCATGTCCCCTTGCACCCCACCCACCAGCAGTTAGGGCACCTGCCAGCAGGCCCCCACTCATGTCCCCTTGCACCCCCACCGCCCAGCAGTGTGAGGCACCTGCCAGCAGGCCCCCACTCATGTCCCACACATGTCCCCCAGCACCCCCACCCCCCAGCAGTCAGGGGCACCTGCCAGCAGGCCCCCACTCATGTCCCCTTGCACCCCCACCCCCCAGTAGTGTGGGGCACCTGACAGCAGGCCCCCACACATGTCCACCAGCACCCCCACCCGCCAGCAGTCAGGGGCACCTGCCAGCAGGCCCCCACACATGTCCCACTCATGTCCCCTTGCAGCCCCACCCCCAGCAGTGCAGGGCACCAGCCAGCAGGCCCCCATACATGTCCCCCAGCAGCCCCACCCCCATCAGTCAGGGGCACCTGCCAGCAGGCCCCCACACATGTCCCCCAGCACCCCCACCCCCCAGGAGTCAGGGGCACCTGCCAGCAGGCCCCCACTCATGTTCCCCAGCAACCCCACCCCCCAGCAGTCAGGGGCACCTGCCAGCAGGCCCCCACTCATGTCCCACTCATGTCCCCTTGCATCCCCACCCCCCAGCCGTGCAGGGAACCTGCCAGCAGGGCCCCACTCATTTCCCCTTACACCCCCACCCCCCAGCAGTGCGGGGCACCTGCCAGCAGGCCTCCACTCATGTCCCACTCATGTCCCCTTGCACCCCCACCCCCCCGCAGTCTGGGGCACCTGCCAGCAGGCCCCCACTCATGTCCCACTCATGTCCCCTTGCACCCCCATGCCCCAGCAGTGTGGGGCACCTGCCAGCAGGCCCCCACTCATGTCCCACACATGTCCCCCAGCACCCCCACCCCCCAGCAGTCAGGGGCACCTGCCAGCAGGCCCACACTCATGTCCCCTTGCACCCCCACGCCCCAGCAGTACGGGGCACCTGCCAGCAGGCCCCCACACATGTCCCCCAGCACCCCCACCCCCCAGCAGTCAGGGGCACCAGCCAGCACAGGCCCCCACACATGTCCCACTCATGTCCCCTTGCACCCCCACCCCCAGCAGTGCAGGGCACCAGCCAGCAGGCCCCCATTCATGTCCCGCAGCACCCCCACCCCCCATCAGTCAGGGCGCCTGCCAGCAGGCCCCCACACATGTCCCCCAGCACCCCCACCCCCTATCAGTCAGGGGCACCTGCCAGCAGGCCCCCACACATGTCCCCCAGCACCCCCACCCCCCAGGAGTCAGGGGACCCTGCCAGCAGGCCCCCACTCATGTCCCCCAGCACCCCCACCCCCAGCAGTCAGGAGCACCTGCCAGCAGGCCCCCACTCATGTCCCACTCATGTCCCATTGCACCCCCACCCCCTACCCGTGCAGGGCACCTGCCAGCAGGGCCCCACTCATTTCCCCTTACACCCCACCCCCCAGCAGTGCGGGGCACCTGCCAGCAGGCCCCACTCATGTCCCACTCATGTCCCCTTGAACCCCCACCCCCCAGCAGTCTGGGGCACCTGCCAGCAGGCCCCCACTCATGTCCCACTCATGTCCCCTTGCACCCCCACGCCCCAGCAGTGTGGGGTAGCTGCCAGCAGGCCCCCACTCATGTCCCAAACATGTCCCCCAGCACCCCCACCCCCCAGCAGTCAGGGGCACCGGCCAGCAGGCCCCCACTCATGTCCCCTTGCACCCCCACGCCCCAGCAGTGCGGGGCACCTGCCAGCAGGCCCACACACATGTCCCCCAGCACCCCCACCCCCCAGCAGTCAGGGGCACCTGCCAGCAGGCCCCCACACATGTCCCACTCATGTCTCCCAGCACCCCCACCCCCCAGCAGTCAGGGGCACCTGCCAGCAGGCCCCCACTCATGTCCCCCAGCACCCCCACCCCTCAGCAGTCAGGGGCACCTGCCAGCAGGCCCCCACACATGTTCCCTGGCACCCCCAGCAGTCAGGGGCACCTGCCAGCAGGCCCCCACGCATTTCCCCCAGCAGGCCCCCACACATGTCCCCAAGCACCCCCACACCCCAGCAGTCAGGGCCACCTGCCAGCAGGCCCCCACACATGTCCCCCAGCACCCCCACCCCCCAGCAGTCAGGGGCACCTGCCAGCAGGCCCCCACACATGTCCCCCAGCACCCCCACCCCACAGCAGTCAGGTGCACCTGCCAGCAGGCCCCCACTCATGTCCCACTCATGTCCCCTTGCACCCCCACCCCCCAGCAGTGCAGGGAACCTGCCAGCAGGCCCCCACTCATGTCCCCTTGCACCCCCACCCCTCAGCAGTGCGGGGCACCTGCCAGCAGGCCCCCACTCATGTCACCTTGCACCCCCACCACCCAGCAGTCTGGGGCACCTGCCAGCAGGCCCCCCGCTCATGTCCCACTCATGTCCCCTTGCACCCCCACCCCCCAGCAGTGTGGGGCACCTGCCAGCAGGCCCCCACTCATGTCCCACACATGTCCCCCAGCACCCCCAGCCCTCAGCAGTCAGGGGCACCTGCCAGCAGGCCCCCACTCATGTCCCCTCTCACCCCCACCCCCCAGCAGTGCGGGGCACCACCAGCAGGCCCCACACATGTCCCCCAGCACCCCCAGCAGTCAAGGGCACCTGCCAGCAGGCCCCCACACATGTCCCACACATGTCCCCCAGCACCCCCACCCCCCAGCAGTCAGGGGCACCTGCCAGCAGGCCCCCACACATGTCCCACTCATGTCCCCTTGCACCCCCACCCCCCAGCAGTCAGGGGCACCTGCCAGCACGCCCCCACTCATGTCCCATTCATGTCCCCTTGCACTCCCACCCCCCAGCAGTCAGGGGCACCTGCCAGAAGGCCCCCACTCATGTTCCACTCATGTCCCCTTGCACCCCCACCCCCCAGCAGTGTGGGGCACCTGCCAGCAGGCCCCCACTCATGTCCCCCTGCCCCCAGGTCATGACGATCCTCAATCATGGCCCTTATGGCCAGCCTCCCCAGCCCAAAGACCCAACCAAGTATTGCATCCACCCACATAGAAAAGGCAATTACGTGATACAACCCCAATGGCAAGTATGTAAATGAACACATGTCCGTCACACACACACAATGGTTACAGGTGAATGTGAATACCCATATCATGACATGCATGAAACCAAGGAGATAATACCACACATCGAAGTATGAAGAAAAAAATGTATTAAACGCAACATGAATGGAATTAAAATCAAACAAACAACAATGGGAATAAAAAAAGAAAAGCTGCATGTCCGTAAAATAATGAAAAACAAGAAATCATAATCCAAAGGAAAGGTGTCCAAAGTCACAGTCCAACAAAGCAAATCCAAGGGAAAACCAAAAGTGAAAACCATTGCTCCATGGGGAAATCCAAAAAAAAGAGATGAATCCAATAGTGAACTATATACAGATGAACAATCCAGGGTCCATGAACCCAACTGAAGAAATGAAACCTATCAAAAATACCACCTAATGAAAAACTATATACAGAAACGTGGTGCATTGTCCAAGCGCAACCAAAATAAAGAAAAAACCAAAGGAAACCTAACACTATCTAACTATTTACAAGGGCAGCGGCTAGTCCGACGGCTCACTTTTGGATGTCCCGGGCCAGGGCATTATCGAACTCCTGCTCAATGTCCCGGAGGCGGTCCTCTTCCATGGCCCCGAGGGTTCGCAGGGACGACGACATGTTGCCTTCCAACTACCTGCGAATTGCCTCAAGGTACTCGGCCCGCCTCAGGGCCCTCTGCATAGAGTTCTCCGCCCTGACCATCGTGAGCCGTGCCTCTTCTGCCCGCTGCCGCTCCGCATCTATGGCATGGCCTAACCGCTGCCACACGGAAGACACGTCCCGTCCTGGGTCATCCTGCCCTCTGGCCGATGCCTGCCCCTCCGATGACGAAGGCCCTGAGCCATCATGGCTCCCACCTTTTTGCTGCTGCTGCTGTGCCTCTGCCCGTGCCCTGGCTCTTGCTGCCTACACATCCTCCTCCGGCTGGTGTGCAGTTGTTGAGATGGCCACCCCTGCTGGACGTCTGACTCCCGACTGTGGCAGGGATGTGTCCTCCACCAGCCTGGCCGCAGGGTCAGAGGCAGCTCCACAGGGCACCCAGGTGACACATGGGTGGGAAGATGGCACGGAGTACGACTGGCGCATAGGGGGTTCAGTTGAGGAGGGGGTCGGAACAAGGCCCAGCAAACGGAGGAATCCGGCCCTGGTGACCTGTCCCAGTAGGTCGACGTGGTCAACGAGCCATTCGAGACGTCATGCAGTCTCCCCATGAAAAGACTGCATTTCACCTTGCATGGCCCGTTGACGCAACGCCACACCACCCAGGACAGGCTCAACCCGGTCCCGGATAGCCACGTCTGCAGGCAGAGGAAGGCCAGTTGTCGTAAGCTGATCCCCTGCCTGAAAACGGGTCTGGACGTAGGTATCCCTGCTGGTGCAGGATGATGCAGTCACAGGATCGGGGACAGGATTACACACAGGCACCTCCGCGGCAGCCTGTGCTGCCTCCTGTCCCTGCCCTTGCACTGCACCACTAGCAACAGTGGAATCCCCACCTCCAGACCCCGTCTCTGTCCCTTGCACGGCCTCCTCCTCCACCAAACCCCCCACCAACCTGGATGACTCCATGCCATCTTCCTCCGTCAGGCCTTGTGGGGTCTCAGCTGCCCCTTCTGCTGCTGAGGAGTCCAACTCTGACCTCCGCCTCTTGGACCTCCCCTCAGCAGCTGCGACCTGGGACGCGGCACCGGACTCCTCACTCCCCGACGAGATGACAACCTGGGAGGGGAGCCGGGCCTTGCGTCTCCGGCTGGAGGTGCGATCCCTGCCGCTGTGCTCCACAGCACCCTCTCCGCCCTCTTCATCAGTCGACGCTGCAGACAGGGAGAGATAGGACACAGGCATCAGGGCACTGTACAATGGACTCATACACACATGACAGTTGCACACGAGTGTCATTGTCAAACTTCAGACATGGCATCACAATCCCCAATACACATGTCATTTCAAATCACACACATGAGCTATTCCACAGCCATATCGCAACAGCCAGCACCATCCATACACATACAACAGCATGAGCAGGCAAAGGTGAGCCAGACATCACATGAGACACAGGGAGTGCACTAGACATGCACACACGCCACCACACTTACATGCATGTGTACACCTCCACCAAGTGTCGCAGTGATGAGATCGGCATCCATGTCACATCTGGCAATCAGTCTTCTACATATCAGTCTCACACGCATCCATGTTGCATGACAGTTGCACACTTGTCAGATACACATACATGCACATGTACACAGTGCAGATACATGCAGCTGGAACCAACATCCATGTGTGACACAACAACCTTGACAACTGACATACCCAGTCCTTCAAACATGTGTGCTCACACATCTACATTTGGCCTGCATGCTTACCCACAAATACACCATCCATGTGTCTCACACATGAAAGAACTCGCATGTGTCAGCCTCACGGCCCTGTACATACACATCCATACATGGCCCTACAAAACCACATGTGCAACCTGCACACTACTGGCACACCACCACATGCACAGCTTCCAATCAGTATGCATGTACACTTACCGCTCGACTCCAGACGGGTGTGCCTCTCAAGGACCTGGATGTGGAGCGCTGGGCATACGCGTTCCAGGACCCTCATTTGGACTTCCGACAGGTGGCCCCGGCGCTCCTTAGCATCCTCTGCCTTCAAGAGGCGCCGGGCCTTGTTGAGGGTCCTGGACCTGAAGTCCTCCCAGCGCTTTTTGACATGATGGAATTCGCGGACTGCCACCCCCTCCGCGTTGATGGCAGTCACGATGTCCGTCCAGATCTTGGTCCATCCTTCCTTGTCGGCGCGCGACCTTCCGTAGAGGGCATCATACTGTCCCAGGACTTGCTCCACCAGGACACCAACTTCGGTGGCAGTGAAGCTTTTGGCCCTCTGCCTCTCTGGCTGGGGGTTGCCAGTGCCGCCAGATGGTGTAGTGCTGGACAGAGGCAGGAGTGGGTGGGCAACTGGGTCCTGGGGCTGGGCTGGGGAGCGATGGAATCCCAGTCGGGAGTCTTCGGTTCCAGCAGGAGTGGTCACAGCAACAGCACCCCTGGCTGACGTGCAGGCAGCAAATGGCAGGGCACGTGTGCAGCAGGCAATCAGGCAGCAGCAGATGGCAGGTGGGAGCGTGCTCGGGGCTCTGGGGGGCAGTAATTCGGCCTTCTGGGCAGGAGCGTGGTCTTCCGTGTGTGAACGCGTGGCCAGCTTGATACGGAGTGATTTGGCACGTGAAAATCTTGCACGTCAGCGTGTAATCCGAGAAAAGGCCCTTAGCGCATAAGCGCGTCAGCGCACGTACGCGATTTCATTGGACCAAAGGCCCTTAGCGCGTAAGCGCGTCTGTGACGTGACGCGTGCAGGTGTTTCCCTCATAGCACGTGATGACAGAGCACACGTGGAAAAGCTGCACGTCTGAGTGTCAGCACGTGTAATTGGAGGAAAGGGCACGTACACGCGTAAGTGACGTGTACGTGTGGGCCGGTTTAATAGGTACGTGTAGGACGCCATTTCCTTGTACGTGCTTTTTGTGGAGAGCGAGTGGGTGGATTCTGTACTTCTTGTCGGTTCACACGCGAAAGGGCCTGTGCGAGCGGGGTACGTGTATTGCGGGGGTGCGCGGGAAGTTTCACACGCAATTGGCCTGGTTACGTGTATTTCAGGGGTGCGTGGGAAGTTTCACACGCGATTGGCCTGGGTACGTGTATTTCAGGGGTGCGCGGGAAGTTTCACACACGATTGGGCTGGTTACGTGTATTTCAGGGGTGCGCGGGAAGTTTCACACGCGATTGGCCTAGGTACGTGTATTTCAGGGGTGCGCGGGAAGTTTCACACGCGATTGGCCTGGGTACGTATATTTCAGGGGTGCGCGGGAAGTTTCACACGCGATTGGCCTGGGTACGTGTATTTCAGGGGTGCGCGGGAAGTTTCACACACGATTGGGCTGGTTACGTGTATTTCAGGGGTGCGTGGGAAGTTTCACACGTGATTGGCCTGGGTACGTGTATTTCAGGGGTGCGCGGGAAGTTTCACACACGATTGGGCTGGTTACGTGTATTTCAGGGGTGCGCGGGGAGTCCTACACATGAATTGGCAATGTGGGTCCTCCCAGGTGTCCCCTCTACCCCCTCCACGGCCATCAGGTCCAAGAGGCATTAAAATGTCACTGCTGCAAAGTGTGTACTGCTGCTCAAAAACTCTTTGCACAACAGCTGTAGTGTCAATATCCCTTCCATCGAGACAATCCCATAATGTGGTCAGTATACTGGAATCTCTGATTGGGCATGAAGGTAAGCTTTTCCACGTTGATTGTCAGAGCAAAAGCCTGCTTGATGACGAGATTGACAGTTTTCACTACTTAAAAGTAGGGGATGCAAAAATTAACCAGTTTTCTAGGTAAACATAGATCCCCTGGCACAGCAGTTGATAGATCACAGCATCTGTCACCTATGAAACCACCCTCAGTGTGGAATTTAGGCTAAATTACAGGACCACGTGCTGATAGTCTGTCCATTGTGAATATTGAAAGCGTAGACAACGAAACTTACTAGATGAGTGATGTCAAGATTAGGCCCAGGGTAACCATCTTGAACCTTTAGGTCCTCCTTCCAGATTTGATGAAAAGGGGGTAGGCTGGCGAAGGTGGTATCAGCCTGTCCAATGGTCCTCCCACCCCCATGCTGAATTTAGAGGGATACCTGGCCGCCCACTGGTGTTGTATGCTGCTGTGACTGGTGGGGGAGGAGGGGCTGTCAATCTTGGCTTTTCAGCCAGGAACACACCAAAACCCGATGAGGTCCTAGGGCCTCTCAGCTGTTCCAGTGCTGCAGGCTTAAAGTAGGCTAAAAGGCTTCTTGCCCTGAGAGAGTGGGTCTTTCTTTTTAGTAAACTCTACAGTCCTACAGTGAATAAGAGTCCGGCCATCTACGGGCAAGGCCTTGACCTTTCCCTGCACTTATGGGAAGAGCTTACTGCACCTGAGCCAGGCACATCTGTGAAAATCCAGGCCCATTCACATTCCTCTCGCTGGGGTGTCTGCGTTCCCGGCGGCTGACTCCATAATGTCAGGGGTAACCATACTAGTCACCCCGAATGCCTGAAAAGAACCGTTGCTGCCTGTCTCCATTTTCATCAGATGCAAATTCTTCCATCTCTCTACATAGAGTATTGCACACCGCTAGTATGGTGTCAGAGTTTCCCTGCCTCTGATTTAGTGCACTGTGCAGGTAGATCTTTTTTCCATCCGTGTCAAGGGCATTCTCCTCCTAGTCTAAAAGGGTAAGATAGGGGAGGTGCCGGACCAAGTACCACTGGTGGTAGGCACACAGAGCAACAGAGCAGCTGAAACACAGCCAAATAAGGCAGTGGTTTGGTGCAGGTACAGAGCATTTTGGAAGGAGTCAGGCTGTAAAGGGCATCCAACACCTTGATATGATATGATATGATATGGCAATTGTAACGCGCCTATACACAAGTGTTTCAAGGCACGACGAGGCAGGGAGGGGAGGAACAAGGGGAGACAGACAACGATCCTACTAGGCCAGGTGTCATTCAGATCGCGCAAGTGCAGGGGTAGGGGGAAGGGAGAAAGTGCATGGGGAAGGGGAGGTGGGAAGTGCAGTACAAGGTAAGAAGAATAAAATAAATAAATAAAGAGGGCCAGCTGGTGGCAAGTGCAAGGTAAGTGCAGACAAGTGCTGGGAAGGGGGGGCTGTAGGGATACAGAGACAGTCCCGCAGTGCAGGGGTTGCCAGGGAGGCAGTGCAAGTGGAGAGTGGCTGGGTCCAGGACCGGGGTCGGTGAGAGTGGCCCAGTTGCAGATTCAGTGCAGTTTCAGCGAAGCATTAGCAGGGGAGAGGGAGAGAGAAAGCAGAAGCAAAGAGGAAGGTTTTGAGGTGCTTCCGGAACCGGAGATGGTTCTCCTCAAGTTTCAGGGAGGCAGGAACGCTGTTCCAGAGGGAGGCCCCTGCCACGGAGAGAGATCTACCCCCAGCTCGTAGCTTCGAGAAGCGGCTGACCCTGAGGGAGTTGGAGACGGATGAGCGAAGGGCTCGGGAAGGAAGATATTTAGGAAGAGAGAGTTGAAGGTATTTAGGCCCCAGGCCCCAGAAGGCCTTGTGGACAATGCAGAGGGTTTTGAACTTTATCCTCGCAGCCACTGGGAGCCAGTGTAGAGATTTCAGTCCTGGAGAGATACGATCCCTGGGCTTGAAGCCAAGGACAAGTCTCGCAGTTCTGTTCTGGATGAGTTGCAGAGGGCGGTGAGTGGAGGCAGGCAGATTAAGATAGAGGCTGTTACAGTAGTCCAGCTTTGAGAGAACCAGGGCTCGGGAGATAGTGAGATTCTGGGGGAAGGAGAGGAAGGGAAGAATACCTCTGAGGAGGTGCAGCTGGTAGTGTGACTTCTTAGAGACGTCAGATATATGAGGAGAGAAGGAGAGTGTGGAGTCGAAGATAACCCCAAGGTTTTTTGCCTTGCAGGTAGGAGCAGGAAGAGGGCCAAGAGAGGCCGGCCAGAGAGCTGCAGGGAAGGAGGGGGTGGGTGTGCCGATGAGTAGAATCTCAGTCTTACTGGCATTAAGGCAGAGGTCATTGGCGGCACACCATTCCTGGATAGCAGACAGACAGTCAGAGATGAGGGAAGGAGAGGAGGAGGCCGAGGGTAGCCTGAAAATGAGCTGGGTATCGTCCGCATAGCACGGTGATGCGGTGGGCAAGGAGTGCCAGATACTGGTTGAACAGCCAGGGGGAAAGATTAGATCCCTGGGGGACACCACAGGTGGAGAAAAAGATGTCAGAGAGGAAGGACCCCAGTTGGACCTGGGAGGGTCGATTGGAGAGGAAAGAGGTCAGCCACGCCAGAGCCATTACTTATGGGACCTTACTTATGGGACGTATATTGCAAGGCTTCATTCAGCTGTTGAGGGATCCCGGTCTAAGGTAGTGCCTCAGGGATGGGCTGTTCCAGAAACTCCATGATGTCTCCTACTTTCTTGTGAAATACACGGATTGACTGGGGCATGTCATCATGTCCCTCTTCTTCAAGGTGAGTCTGGCAGGTCATGGGCGGTTGGTCTTCGGAATCCAACAGCTTTGTTGGGTCTGGCTGTCCAGTGTAGACTGGCGGTCCGGAAGGGCCCGCTATAGGTGGATTTGTGGGCATTTGCGGTAGTCCCCCACTTGATGTTGCCATATACAGCTTCCTGATGAGCACTGACCAAAGCCGTGCAGTGCCCGTTGATGAGTCATGCTGAGAGGTGCTGGGGCGGCCTGTACTGTTGGTGGAATGGTAATACTCTCAGCACTAAACATTGTGGAGATTCTGGGCCCTTGGCCGTTGTGCATGCTTCCATGGCTGAAACATGCCTCCTTCATGGTTCCCCCATCCTCTTTACATGCATGAGCAATGCCGTCTTAGCAGAATTAGGGGATTCCTCTGGCTCCACTCCCAGCCACTCCACCAACAGGAGACGGGTGTCAGCTTTGCCTGTTGGTTCTCCGCACACTGGGTCCACCCAAAGCTCCCAGTGAGCCCTCCCATGTGTGCACAGGGCAGATGAATGCCTTTTCTTTAGTTCCCTGTCAATCAGCAGGATGGCCAACCGTGACACTGCAAAAGGCGTGCCCTCCCTTCCAGCTAGTGGCAGCGGGCGTGGTGGCTGGCATGCCAGTGACAGCTAGTAGTGTCTTCACTCCTGTACCTGTGCTGCTTAGTTCGGGGGACCAAATGTTGAATCCATGTGGAGAGGAATGCGCTCCCTACCGTGTGTGTACACCTCAGCATGGGTCTGAAGTGGGTGTCTGCCTGCGCAGTCTACCTCCCGTCTTGGTGACTCACAGGTGCATTGAGCAAGGATATGCTGCAATCCTCTTCCAGGACCATAGTCTGGTATAGTGATACCGGGGGCGTAGGCAATATACAACCCCTCCTACGCGGGTGAAACCCCATCAGGGCGTCCCCGACATGAGGTACGCTTGAGAAGAAGTTTCCTTACTTTTCCTTGGCTTTTGACGTGACAGTCTTCTAAGTCTCACGGCGGTGGCTTGCCAACTCCTCTGACTGTGAAAGCCTCTTATTGAGAGTGCATCCCAAGAGTGCACAACACATGTCACTGGAGTGCCAGGCGTGTGACCACCCTAAATGTGTGGGTCAGTAGAAGAAACGTTCCATAGGACAACCCACAGTACTTGCACCCATTGGGCATGCGACACTGGGAAGAATAAAAAGAGAATGTATGCGCATCTTGGCGCTGCTGTATCGATTGGTTCCATCCCGTCCGACGTAGAGAAAGTGACTAATGGATGGGTGCTGTGCGCAGGGGCGTAGTCAGGGCGTGCTGTGCATGGGTGGGCTTAGTCAGGGCACGCTGTGCACAGGGGTGTAGGCAGTGCACACCAAGCTGGTGCTAGCAGAAAAATCTCAGTATGAGCTCTGCAGAAACAGGCCCTGGCCCCACCCCCATTCCGTAGGATGTCCAAAGAGAGTGAAGGAAAGGGGATAGGACTAAGAGTATGGGAGTCGGAGTCAAAAACAGAAAAGCTGCAGGTTGCAAAACCCTGCCCTAGGCAAATCACTTTATCAAGACTTAAGGAAATATCTTGATCTGTGAAGTATAATATGTCAATATACTCTCCTCGTATGTTGTTGAGGTAAGGAAGCGCCTGATTGCATTCTAAATATCTCCCAGACTTTTGTTGGTGTAAATTCTAGTGAGCGTTATGTGCGCGGTCTAGTCAGTTTCCCCGTCCCGCTCCTGATCCGGTCCCTGTTCCCTCCTCCCTCACCAACCCCTCCCCTGATTGGCCAGTCATCGCTGTTAACACATCCTCCCAGGGCAGCCCATCTGCCCGGGCAGCCATCGACAAAGGGCCCTAGGCAAAGGGCAGCCGCAAATAGGTAGCCTAGGAGGTGTCCGCAGGGGAAGCAGGCAACCACCGACCAACAAACTGGGTGACCCCCCCACTCACCCAACCAGGGACCACCCGAGCAGCCCCAGATAGTATCTACAAGAGCTTGATGAGGACCGCACTGCCATCAACCAGCATCAACGGACAAGCTAGGCACAATCTCAGGCACAATTAGCCACGCTACTGACTAGAAATCCCAAATTTAAGCGTGTTTAGACCTGCCATTTGTGAAACATAGGCCACTCTCACAATATCTAGGAGCGTCAAATTTAAGCGTGCTTAAATCTGCCATTTGTAAAACATAGGTCTCTCTTGAACTATCTACGAGTGTCAAATTTAGGTGTTTTAGATCTGCCATTTGTGAAACATAAACTTCTCTCCCACTATCTAGGAGCGTCAAATGTAAGTGTGTTTAGATCTGCCATTTGTGAAAAAAAGGCCTCTCTCACAATGAGAGCTGCAACAACTCCTTGGCCACTGGAGTCTTCCCTTCCCCCCGAAGTACTCCCTCGTGCACCCTCTTCTGAAGAAACCCTCTGCCGACGGTTCCTGCCCGGCTAACTATTGCCCAATCTCCATCACTCCTTTCCTGGGCAAACTCCTGGAAAAGCTGGCCATCTGCCAGCTTAATACTTGCACTGAATCGGTTGGTTGTCTTCATGACCATCAGTCTGTCTTCAGAGCTGCCAGAAGCCCGGAAACTGCTCTCCTTAACATCCGTGAAGACCTGCTCTCCAACCTTGATTCCAACACTCCCTGTGTCCTCATCTTACTTGATCTCTCTTCTGCCGTTGACACGGTCAGCCATGCCATCCTGTTCAACCATCTCCATGATAACCTGAGTATCACTGATGAGGCCCTGGCTTGGCTGACTTCTTTCCTCTCTGGTCGACCCTCCCAAGTCCAACTTGGGTCCTCTCCTCTATCTCTACCTGTGGTGTTCCCCAGGGGTCTAACCTCTCTCCCTGGCTGTTCAACCAATACCTGGCACTTCTTGCCCACTGCATTGCCGCTCTCTGCCCTAACTTCCAGTGCTATGTGGATGACACTGAACTCATTTTCAGGCTCCCATCTGCCACCTCTTCTCCTTCTCTCATCTCTGACTGTCTGTCTGCTATCCAGGAGTGGTGTGTCAACAATGATCTCTGCCTTAATGCCAGTAAGACCGGGATTCTCCTCATCGGCACACCTGCTCCCTCCTTTCCTGTCACTCTCTGGCCGGCCTCTCTTGGCCCTCTTCCTGCTCCCACCTCTGAGGCTAAAAACCTTGGGGTCATCTTCGACTCCACACTCTCCTTCTCTCCTCACATCTCTGACGTCTCTAAGAAGTCACACTACCAGCAGCACCTCCTCAGAGGTATTCTTCCTTTCCTCTCCTTCCCCCAGAAGCTCACTGTCTTCAGAACTCTGGTTCTCTGCAGTCTGGACTACGCAACAACATCTTTCTAAATCTGCCTGCCTCTACTCTCTGCACTCTGCAACTCATCCAAAACAGGACTGCATGACTTGTTCTTGGCCTCAAGCCCAGGGATCGTATCTCTCCAGGACTGAAATCTCTGCACTGGCTCCCAGTGGCGGCGAGGATTATGTTCAAAACGCTCTGCATTGTCCACAAGGCTTTCTGGGGCCTGGTGCCTCAATACCTTCAACTCTCTCATCCTAAATATCTTCCTTCTCGAGCTCTTCACTCATCCGCCTCCAACTCCCTCAGGGTCAGTCGCTTCTCCAAGCAACGAGTTGGTAGTAAATCTCTTTCTTCTGCTGGGGCCTCCCTCTGAAACAGCCTCCCTGCCTCTCTAAAACTTGAGGAGAACCATCTCTGGTTCTGGATGCATCTCAAAACCTTCCTCTTTGCTTGTACTTTCTCTCTTGCTCTCCCCTGCTGATTTACTGGCTGAAACTGAAACTGCACTGGTTACCTGGCTACCCTCTGATCTCGGGCCCAGGTCACCTCCCCACCAGTTGCACAACAGCACTGCCCTCCCCAGCAACCATTGCACTCTAGTACTGTTTCTATATCCCTACAGCCCCCTACCAGCACTTGACACCTGTTGTCCGCACTTACCCTTGCACTTGCCACCAGCTGTCCGCACTCTTTATTTATTGTTTTTATTTATTTTACTGTTTATCCTATGTACTGCACTGCCTCCTCCCCCTAGACCCCTGCACTTTTCCCCTTCCCCCCTCCCCTGCACTTGCGCAATCTCAATGTCCCCTGGCCTAGTAAGATTGTTTTCTCCATCTTCCCTCTGTTCCCCCTCCCTTGCCTCGTCGCGCCTTGAAACACTTGTGTATAGGCGCGTTATAAATGCCATATCATATCATATCAATATCTAGGAACGTCAAATTGAGCATTGTTAAGATCTTCCACTTGTGAAACATAGGCCTCTCTCCAACTATCTACGAGTCTCAAATGTAAGAGTATTTAGACCTGCCCTTTGTGCTACATAGACCTCTCTCCCACCATCTCGGAGTAAACCACTATCTAAGACCATCAAATTGAGCACTGTTAAGATCTTCCACTTGTGAAACATAGGCCTCTCTCCCACTATCTAGGAGTACACCTCTCCTTATACACATCTCTGATGCGTTCCTCCCACTAGACAGACACCATGCCACACACTGGTCAGAGCAGCACACTGCCGCACCAGTAGGTCAGACGAGGCCAATCACAGCACAACTCAACCTCCACCACCACACAGCCCATCACCCGATACCAGCACCTCATCAAGCTGCAAATCCCAGCCCTCCCCATTCCTCTTCCTCGCCAGACCAAACCCACTCACTCTGACCCGCTAAGCTCCCCGCGTAGATCCTGTTTGGCTCAATTAAGAATGGCAAGATGGAGAAACAGAGCAGAGAACTTTGCCCCCTAGAACATACCAGAACGCACAACGAGCCATATAAAACACCCATCACACTCCACCCCTACCACCAACCACACCATCTGGTCATACCCTCACTGAATAAAATAGCTACTCCAACCCGCGCATCCCCAGCCTTAGAGCAGCAAGAGAAGCTCTGGCCAAAACCCCAAGCTCCACAGCCACCCCACTCTCACCCACACCCCTTGGACTGCACAAAAGGCAAGGAAAGGCCCAGACCAAAGAAACCTTATGCCCCTCCTACCATCACCCATCCTCCAGCCCAGATTACAAACACTGCCACCACACTACAGGACCCAAACCTCCGCATCCACACCCAAGCTGGTACTAGCCCTATTCCCCTCACCTCCCACTCATGCTGTTCCTCTTTCGCCACACCCCACTCACCCCTCACAACCTGCTCTATCCCCCGCTTTGCCCCCTTCACCCCAGCCACCATACTACTCACAACCCTACCCGCCCAACACCCACAAGGACATCCCATGAGCCATCCTGCATAATCATCAATGCCAGTTCAGTATCCAGAAATAAATTCCACATCTTTGACCTCATCATAGAAGAAAATCCAGACATCCTTTTCATTACCGAGACCTGGTTTGCAGACGATTACGAACCCATCGCGCACAAAGCCTTCCCACCCGGCTACAACCTTACTGTCCGGAACAGATCGCAAGGGCGGGGGGGGGGGGCTAGCGATACTTCACAAACACCAATTCCCATTAATAATTAAGGACACCTCAACCAAAACCACAGACTACGAATCCCTCATGGTAAAACTGCCAACTCTCACCCTCCACCTGCCACAGCTCCCTACTCAACTACAGACCCCCCGGCTACAAGAAAAACTTTGCAGACACACTTGGTGAAGCACTAGCCACCAACCTCATCCAACATCCAACACTTTCCATCTTAGGGGATTTCAACATGTTGTTCTACTCCTCCTCAAATCCTATGACCCGATAACTCACGGACAATCTAGAATCACTCATCCTGACACAATACATCTCCACACCCACCCACATGGGAGGTCACACACTCAACGCGATCTTCAGCAACACAAACATATCTACCAAGCCCTCCAACCCCCGGCCCCTATCATGGACTGACCACTCAGTAATTCACTTCTTCATACCACTGAGCATAACAGCCGGCGATCAAGGCCACACACTTTGGCTTACAAATGCCCTCACACCCCTCACCCCAACAGAACAAACCACTCAGAGATCAGGACCAACACCCAGGTGGTTCACTGCCAAACTCAAATCACTAAAAACCCTCAAGCACTATCCGTAATGGACCTGGAGAACCAACCCTACAGCACAGAACAAAACAGTCCTCCCAAGAATAACCAGAGCATACAGATTGGAAATCAGAAAAATCAAGAAAACATTATATGGGAACAGAATCCTTAATGCTCGAAACCCAAGCAAGGTACTACATAGAATCATATCTGAATTCAAATCGCCGGCATTGCTCGAGCCACCCCCTTCCAGTCTCCCAAGCACTATGTGACACTCTATCACTGCACTTCCACAATGTCGCTATTGACAGACACTCCGCCATCATCTCTAAATCGGAACACATGCCCCTGCCACCAACCCGCCCACAGACAGACTTTCCTCAAAACTCCACGTTGATACAATTCTTTGACTTATTCTCTCCCATCTCACACCAGGAGTTCCACTCACTCGTAGCAGATAGCCACCCTTCCAGCTCCCCTGAGGACCTCTGCCCACTCACACTCCTCAAAAACATCCTAGCCTCTACCAGGGCTGGTAGTATCACACGCTCAATCCTCAACCACGACTCACTTCAGGATCCTTCCCGGACGCCCTTAAAACCTCCTACATCAAACCCATCCTCAAAAAACAGAAACTCGACCCTCTCCTCCCCCAGGACTACTGGTCAGTATCCAAAACAGGATTCATCGCCAAGCTCATGGACTGCGCAGAATACAAGCAGCTTGGCCGTTTCACCAAAGCCAACAATCTCCTATACCCTGCACAATGAGGCTTCAGACCACTCAAAGGAACGGAATCCTCCCTAGTATCCATCTGGGACGACCTAAAAAGAACAGCCGATGCAGAAAGCTGTGCTGTACTCATCCTACTGGACCTCTCCGCAGCCTTCGATAACATCGTTCACACTATCCTACTAGACAGACTACAAACACTAGGCGTCAGACACACAGCCCTTTCTTGGATCACCTCCTTCATCTCAAATCGCTCACAAACCATGCACCTCCACCAGTTCACATCCACCTCACGACCAGTATGGAAAGGTGTACCCCAAGGAGCATCCCTATCCCCCCATATCTTCAACTTCTACATGAAACCCCTGCCCGCAATCATCCACTCATACAATCTTCCCTGCTACAACTACGCAGACACCACCCAGATCATCCTTAAAATCCCAAAATCTCAAGGTTTGTGCACCCTGACCTGTCGTAATGCCTCTCTGATATTGACCACTGGATGGCGACCCACCACCTCATCCTCAACCCCGGCAAAACTGAAATCCTGGTATGCGGGAAAACAGTGCTCCTTCCCCAACCGATTCCGTGGCATCAATCCCGAAGACTAGCACCAGCAACTTCAAAAGTGATAAAATACCTTGGATGCGCATTGGACATGGACCTATCCCTCAGCCAACACTTCTATAGACTTGCAGATGGCTTTTGGCACATCTCAATACTGTAGCAGACTTTGGAAGAGCTCCAGGTACCCTCTAATCTTTGTCTTCACATCACAAAAACATAGGATCAGACACCAAAAACATAAGCAAAGCAATTGCTGTTCCGAAGTCAGATTTGAGAGCTATTACACGACTATGGTACCAAAAGCCACAGAAACAAGGAAATATCTAAAAAAAGAAATATTACTAAGTACCTGGTCAAGACTTGTCACAGGGGAGTGTGTCTAATCTAGCAACATTGTCACTGTTTCTCTGGAGAGGAGTTTCTCTTATGAAACACTTCTGTACGAGCGCAATAGAAATAAAATATCAATATCAATATCAATGTAGCCAGGGAAAGGCAATAGCCAACTGACTGACACTGGGGGTGGCTATCTGCGGGAGGACCACGTGGGGGGAATACAAACTCCAGAGGGATAAGAAAAATACTGGAACAAAATAATCTCGCAGCCATTTCTAATGATATCCAGGTACCACTACAACATCCAGGTATTCCCAGTTAATCACTACATTTGCCCCCCCTCCTTAGTACTGAGACAAAGAAGAGTGCAATGAAGATGACCAGAAGCATTAAGCCAATGGTGCGGTCTAGTCTATAGAAATTGTTCTGCAATGTCAGGAAGTTTTAAACTGCCACAGCTGACAGAAAAATGAGGAGAGGCTGAGTTTTTGGTAACTTGTTCTGACTCCAGTCAGAATGCTGCAAACTAGCAAACCGCAAGAAGCTGGAAACTAGCAAACTGCAAGAAGCAGCATTGAGGCTACCCCAAAGAAGCAGCATTGAGGCTACCCCAAACAGTGTGCAGAGTAGCTGGAATGAATGAAGCTCCCTTCTTGAGAGTGAAGCAGTGGGAGCTGCCCATAGCAGAGGAAGGCAACAAATGGGCTAACTAGCTAAGGGGATGCACGCCGAGTCAGCAAATCGAAGCAGAGAGACGAGAGAAACACCAGTGCTTCCCGGTAAGCCCAGGGAAAGCAGATGGGTTTCCGGGGTCCCTGAAAGTGTATGCCGTGTCAGAGAAACAGCAGGAGAGAGACAAAGTGAAGACAGATAGACACGACAGACACAAACTGCCCGGTAAACGCAGGGAAAGCAGATGGGTTATGAGGGCACCTGAAAGTGTATGCCATGTCACAAAAACAGCATGAGAGAAACAAAGTGAAGCCTTTGAAGAAATTGATACATTTGTGAATGATACCAAATGGTTGATGGTCCAACACCTCAAAAGAGAAATCAATGCAAATAGTATTGGAAAAAGGGCAGAGAGCCAATGTTTGAAAGGAAGAGTGAATATTGAAACGAACTGCGCTAAGCAAGGGTCAGTGACCCAGTATAGGACAAATATTATTTCATGGATAAGAGGAAAAGCGATTAACACATTGAACATCCCTGGAAGGTTAGTGGATCTGGACCTCACATCCAAGAAAGAGAAACAAAGAGACTCACTAATGTGATACCATGGCAGGAGAGTAAACCAGGAGTGGGAAGAGAAACAAACTTGGCTTTGTGGAATAGTGGTACTACATCCCAGCAGGAGAGTAAACCAGGAGTGTGAAATTGTGAAACTAATATTAAAAGGGAAGAATCATACCCCTTCTTTGAGGATTGTCGATAAAGTGGCAAATACCCTGGCAGGAGAGTATACCAGGGGTATAAGGAAGAATAACAATGGAAAAGGGGAGACCATGCACCTTTAAAGTCAATGGAAATATAGAGGATGAGAATCTGAACACTGGAGAAAACTGTGTTTAAAGGAGTCTCAAGGTTCATGCCCCTTGAAAATATTGTGAACTGTGATAAAGCGACCTTTCAATTACCAGGAGAAATCTAGGGGAAAGGAGACCCCTTTCCTGGTGGAACTTTATTCCTTTCTGTTCTACACCTTACATCTTTCTGTTTTTGGAACTCTGAGGAAAAGCTATAAGTGTATAGCCCACAGAAATCCCCTTGTGCACATATTAGTGTAAGGGTCAGTCTAGGCGTTGGACAGAGGACAGATAACGCTCTTTTGTTTAATATCCTGACACAGACATTCATTAGTTTTGAGACAGGGAACCCCCTCTTAGAGTTTAGGGCTAGATAGGATTTCACCCAACCTTATTATTATTTTGTTGAATAAAGGTTTATAACCAATACCCAAGAAACCATTGCGTCCGAGTCTTACTCTTGACCCCTTTACAGGAGGCTATTGTGACAGGAAGCCACGGCATGGTGTCTAGTAGCTAGGGGTGGTTGCCCTGAAGGTGGTACTTGCTGCTTGGAAATGCAATTGCAAACAGACACAAAAAGGAAACGTAGTTCCAACAGGAGCCAGTAAGTGTGGAGGCCCAATTCCTTTGCCAATTCCGGTGCTCCCAATTTGGCAGTCAATGTCCCATTTACAACCCAGGGAGGAGTATAAAAGTGCTCATGACAAGAAATGGTGTGGGGGTTAAGAGTAGGTTGGCAATAGGGCAGAAGACTGAGAATTGAGGGAACGCAGACCAGAGAGAAGGGAAAGGACAGAGTGGGGCGAAAGAGGGGAGAGAAGTGAGAACATGCAGATGAGAAATGAAGGTAGGTGAAATGAGAAGAGAAAGGGAAACAGAGATGGAGGAGAGTGAGAAGAGAAAGTTGAACACCTGGCAGGAGAAAGAAGAGCGTGAAAACATCTAAATGGAGAGAGAGAGTAGAGGAGGGAGAACAACACTTAAAATGAGGGCGGGAGTGCAAGGGGGGAGAGTATCTAAAAGGGTAGGGAAAAAGACAAGAAAATACATGGAAGGGGCATAAGAGACAAAGTGAAGAGAGGATGCAAGAAACTTCGGAGGGAGAAGAGGGGCTTGACAGGTGGGTGGAACACATGGAGTGGTAAAAGAGAGAAAGGGAACAGGTGGGAAAAAGAACATAGAAGGAGTAAAAGCGAGGGAGGGAAACAGGATGCAGGGATCAGTTCAAAGCAGTGTTAAGGGACTGACAGCACCCACACTAAGGCTTTTCAAGGGCAATGTAGCCCAGCGAGGAGGTGAACAAAATACTACCCTCAGAGGTTCCATCTACATTTAAGAGTCTGGTGCCTGAGCCTGGTCAAGACAGCATAAAACACCTGGGTGGTGGTGCCAGGAAGCAGTAAATCCCGGGGGATCAACTTGCCAATGAAAGATCTCAGGAGGCCAGCAACAATCACAGCGGTATCCTGACAAAGAAAGATCTCAGTGGCAAAAAAATAAAAGAAGTGACCGGAAACACTTTAAACATCACATGGTCTGTGACTGTTTAACCCACACAGGGGGACAGACCTGATCCAGACTAGACTGCAGCCAATAAGTGAATAGAGAAAGCACATGGAACAACACTTTTTATTTTACTCCCAAACTCTTACCAAGGTTTCTTTAGTTGAGTCCACCTTTTATTTTACCACGTACGGAGACCTCCAGAGGCCTCACTCCTTCCTTGCTTCTGCTGTGATAGAAATAAAACACAAGTAAATCACGAAACCAGTTTTGCGTATTTTGTTAATCCTTTGGCCATTACAGTACTCACCTTTCCCTCAAAGGGGAGACAAGAGGTTTAGTGATCTGGAGAAGCAGGGCATTCTTTGAGTGGAGGACACGCATTACGTGGCCAATACAGTAGTCCCCTTTCCCTCAAAGTGGAGAACAAAGGTTCAGTGGTATGCAACAGTACGGTACTCTGAGTGAAGGGTACACACAATGGTTGGTTTAGTTTCTAATCATTGACTGCAAGGGCGTCTGGCCGAGGTATGAAGTCCACTACAGAGGACAAAAAGGCAACATTCTAAGAAGCATATAGTAATGTATCACCCAATACTAGTCGAACTATTGTAAACAGACTTCCTTCTATCATTTATTCCAACGTGGAAAGCAAAGTGTGCAACAATTGATTGCTATTATGAATTGAAACAATGAGATTTTTGACCAGCACAAAATTGACTGACAGTCAAGATTGTGCATTGGCTACTAAAGACAATGGGCCTCATTCCGAGTAGGGTGCAAAGGGATACCGGGCACCGTTAAGGACATCAGTGCTGGTAATCCCTTTGCGCCCTACTACAAGTTCCCTTAGCGGGTCCCTTCATTAAAGCCTGGTTTTACCAGGCGTTAAGTACGGGACCCGCTAAGGGAAATCAGAGCCAATAATGGTACCGCAAATTGTGGTACCATTATTAGCTACTTCCCCTTTCCATTGAGCCCTATGGGGGCTCAAATGGGAATGGGGATTGCCTTTTTCAATGGGGACTTACCGGTCCCTCCAGGCTCGGAATGGACCGTTAAGTCCCCATTGAACCAGGTCGGATTTGGACCCGTTTTTGGAGGCAGCCATGGTGTCTGGGTGTGGGCAGGCCCCGTCCCTGCCCCGGCCTACCCGTACAGGTGGTGGCGTCCCTGCCACAACGAGGAGCCAGAGCCCTGACACTGTCGAAGAGGAGCACCGCCGGGCTCAGGACGACCCCAGGAACGATGCGACGACTTCCCTGCCAGAGAAGACCTCGGTGGAGACTGCAAAGGATCCCGGAAACGGAGAGAGGTGTTGTGTGACGTGTTGTATCTGGCAAAGGGCCGTGCTTCGCTGCAGCAAGCGCAACCGCACTGGACAGGAAAAGGAAAGCGCGGGTCCAGCTGACACTGTTAGGATTCGTTTGTATGGATAAAAGGCGTAATAGATCCCACTAAACCAACAGGGATTTACAAATAAAGACCTTTAAAACGGCCACATGGAAACCTCCAGTAGCCGACCAGGGAATCTACAATAATTATAAATGAAAGCCTCCATAGAGGCAATGATGACCCACACAGGGATTTTGGGGGTTCTGAGGGGGGAGGATGATAGGGGTTCCCCAAGGACTAGTACATGGTCCAGGTTGAAATGCTGCAAGGCTGCCTGGAGAAAAGGGGGCACAGATCAGCCCTTACCAAGCCTTTCCTCACACCTATCACAATGGACACTGTTGAGTCAAGAAATATTCAGAACTTAACAACAGACAGCCTCACCCCCATTCTGAAGGAAGCCCTTTCCACTAACACTCTCTCGAGTGACACCCCCAGCTGTCTTGCAGACATCTATCATAACTGTCTCAAAACTACCATTGACTCTGTTAGGCAGAATCCTGCGCAGTTCCCTTAGGGAGCACTACAGAAGATTAAGACTACAGGTGAGAGCAATAATTCCCCTTTGGTATTAGTCTGTACCACAAAGATTATCTCAAGAGGGAGATGAGCAGTATTCAGGGTTTACACATTAGGACTACAGCACTTATGGAACAAGGAAACACTGACCAAAGCTTTGTATCAAAAAGAATATATATATTTTTTTTCACTCTGATGTTCACACACAAATCACTATTATAAAAGCAAGTTAAATCAGTCAAGAAAAGTGTATATAACTTCCTATTTAAATTGTAGACAAGTTTGAGCAAGAGTGAAAACTGAGCAAAATGGCACAGTGAAAACCAAGCAGAAATGGCACTCTATCAATTTCTCAAAAGGGAAGGAAAGGCCAAATTATACAGGAATATACTCTTAAACACACCGGCAACACTTCCCAAGAAGACTGTGAACAAGTTAGGCAAGGCAGTACTTTAGCATGTATAATACTGAGGTGAAAACCGAGAAAAATGGCACTTCACAAGTTTAAAAAGAGGGACGGAAAAGGTGGTTATAAGAGTTAGGTGCACCAACACATTTCTAGGTGAGAAGCAATCTAGAGAAGTCAGTTGTAACAGATTTAGCCAGAGTCAATAGGCCTGTGCCAGAGTCAGTGGTACAGGGCAAAGTGCCCAAGAGCAAAATGTTATTGTAGCTGCAGTCAGTCTTTGTTAAACGATTCGAAAAGGTGGTTGCAGAAGGTGAAAGACAATGTTAGATGATAGGGGCGGCCAACCCAGTAGGTAGGTAAAGGATTTAAAACACCTTTAGTAGTATCCAACGAAAAGGGAGGCCTGGCGGAACACTGTACCTTAATATGTAGAAGAGGCTCCTGCGGTGGCGGTAGTTCCTGGCAGTTCCTGCAGTTCGGGAGATCCAGCAGAGGAAGAGAGGCTCTCGTTGTGGAGGAAGGTTCAATTTACTGCACTGTCCAGGGATGAAACCAGCCGTGGTACTGTCAAACGAAATAAAAGGCACGCTCCTTTAAATCACGGTCCGGGTGGACGCGTGCCTGGCTATCCAGTCTCCTAGTGCTTGGCACTGGCGATTCGACCGAGGAAGATCCTGGAAGGCGTTTGGCAAACTGGTTGGTCCCACCAGCTCAAGGGAAGAAGACTCTTGCAGGTGAATATCTTCTCGAGTCGTTGGAGAAAAGTGGTGAGGATCTGCAGCAGGGCTTCACCTGTGGTTCAGTCGTTGCAGATGTTTTTGGCTTCTCTCCTCTTTGGCTTCTTAGTTCCAGTGTGACGTCTTCTCCTCCAGTCCTTAGAACCATGCTTGTGTGCAGCAAGACCCCCATTCATACAGCCTAGCTGTCACTCACACAGTGGGGTGGCTCTCCTGGCAGGAGAACACCCCAGTCTATTAGGCAAGAGTGCGACTTGGGTTGCGTAGGCAACCCTATCCAGAGTGTCTATTCCCCCTCCCACATATCCTGTTTACCCCAGACTCAGTGGCGCCGAAAGGAGTGCTTCTGTGCAGAAGCCCGCCTACAGATCGAACAAAGGATCCCCGACATGGGTTACGACTATAGAGAAAGACACGAGAAAGAAATTAAATCAAAGTTCTGGCAATAAAAATCTACATGAGTAAAGTTAATATTCAAATAAACCGGCGGTATGTTAGAGGCTGTCAGTAAAAGTGGTAGCCTCGAACAATGGGAAAATCCCATAGGAAAATAATCGCGGTCGAATATTTCCATTAGTAACCACTACCACCAGCCAGAAACCTTTGAGAGAGGGACTGTACGGTACCCCCTCGAAAATTAACACTAGGGAAAAACTATTAACCCTTCCAGTACCTCCATAGTAAGATGGGTTGTACTGGTTTTGTTCATAAGGTTTGACTAGTAAAGTCAATGGGGACTTTACATGCCCTGGGACACAGTAGTCAATCCCAGGGTATGGAGTCTATGTTTGGGGGTCGCTACGACACCCCTGTGGTACGGCACGGAGGGTGCTGTGTACCACACATGAAAAAGATGATTCCTATGAGGGTGAGAAAAACCCCAAAGACCATAAGCACACCAGATAACCTAAAACACACACTAGCAGTCTGCCTAAGAGTGGGAAAAAAAGGGTCTCACTCTTAGCAGGAGAAAAAAATAAACCCCTCTGTGAGGATTGCCCTCTGTAAATTTGTAAATAAACACACTGAGACTGAAAGTAGGTGTTATCTTTGTTTCCGAAACAACTTTTATTAACATTAACTTTCTATTCTTTTGTTTTCTTTTAAAAAAAGGATACGTGTCTTGACTCTTGGAGATTACTCTTGAAATGAGGGAGATCTTCAAGCAACTTAGAAATGTTTTCTTCAGGTAAGTCTCAGATCAGGTTTGCTTCATCTTTTCTTTAAAAGGTAATATTTAGGCATTGTTCATTGAATCTATGCAGTTCAAATTTCTACATCTGTTCTTTTAGGTTCACTCCATTCTTCTCCTTTTGACTCAATAATCCTACAGACTTTAGTCTCTGTATTTCTACTCTTGTAATGTACTCTCTAACTTGCCTTCCTCTCTTATATATTCTTTACACACAATCTTTACTGGCTTTATGCTTCCTTTCTCTATAAGTGTGTCTGGATCCTTATGACTTTTCTTTAAAAGTGTAACTCCCCTCCTTCTCTTGCCTCAACACTGTGCAGTCTTTATTTTCTCCTTTATGCATACAATCCGTCTATCCAGAATATCCACATCAAAACTCCTCTCTGTCTTTATAACATTTTGAACACAACGCTTTATATCCAGCCTCTGTTCTTTCTTTTACTTCCCCCTTCGTTCACTCTCACACACATGTACCTTCACCTTCATTACTAACCATACTCTCCACTCGGAGCTATGTCGTGAAGGGGCTCGTCGCTGTGATTGCCCGATCAGCTGTTCATTCATACGCAGCATCTCGTATCCTCCCTCTATCAGCGGGTCGACGCTGTGCAGCGGTCCGGCGTTAGCTCCGACCCTCTTTTACTCGCTTTGCGGTCGATGGGATCTTATGTCCGCATCGTTTTCTCTCTCACCTTCATATCGAACGAAAAGCTGTTCGGGCATTTAGAAAGTCTGAATGTAGTGCTCCCTCACACACGGAGCCTTGTTTACATATATGATGAAAGGGTCTTCTCGATCCGATGCTGTCGTTCATTTCTCCGACTTCAGTCAGCGACATGAACCCGACGGCTTTAGGGTTCTGAAAACATCAAACTATGTAGCTATTTGAACAGTCGCTTGCAGGGCTAACTTGGGTTATAGCACAACGGCGCAACAGGATTTCTTCTAACTAGGCATTACTTTCTCCTTCTTTCTCGATCCTCAGTACACCCACTCATAAATGTCACTTTTCATTTCCTCCGGCGCCGTCTCCTGGCAACGACAGTAGATAAACAAAAACAATCATTTGTTGACCGAAGCATGTAGCTGGCAATAGAAGCTAATCTCTGATTGGATCTCTGCTTTGTCAATTACTCTTTTCTTTCTGACAGCCTGATTAACCCTTCACATGGTCATTATGCCTAGTATTGACAGAGCCTAAGCTAGATGGTATCCTCTTTGGATATTTTATCTCAGATTTCTCACACACTCCCCTTCTAGGCCCTTGGGAAGGGAAGTGTTACGGGATAAAAAATCTGCCTGGGCCATTAATTTCCCTAGAAGATGTATCGTCTTAAACGAAAAAGGTTGAAGTGACAGAAACCACCTAAGTACTCTGGGATTAGTGTCCCTATTTTGAGCCAACAATATAAGAGGCGCATGATCTGTCACTAGGGTGAACTCTCTGCCTAATAAGTAGTAGCGTAATGCCTCTATAGCCCATTTTACAGCAAGACATTCCTTCTCGATTGCAGCGTAGTGCAGCTCGTGCGATAGAAACTTCCTGCTTATAAAAAGAACCGGTCTTTCCGTTTCACCTTGATTTTGGAATAACACGGCTCCAAGGCCTGTTCCAGACGCATCTGTGTGTAGGTGAAACGGGGCCGAGAAATCTGGACATTGTAAAACTGCTTTTTCTGATAGAGCATTTTTCAGATTCAATTTTTTTATAGCGTTCAATTTTTCTTCTTGAGGTTTAATTACACCTTGTCCCACAAAGTACCCCAAATATCTGGTGTAGAAATTGGCTACAAAAGTCTTTTTAGGATTTCTGTGAAGACCAGATCGCTGCAATAGCTGAAGTATAGACTCCAAATGTGTCAAATGATCATTCCAAGATTGACTAAAGACAATAATATCATCAAGGTATGCCCCCACATAGTTTTCATGCCCTCTAAGAATTGAATTCATAAGCCTCTGGAATGTTGCTGGGGCACCATGTAAGCCAAACGGTAATACAGTAAATTGAAATAACCCTGAGGGTGTAGCAAAAGCCGTTTTTTCTTTGTCGTCTGGATGGAGAGGTATTTGCCAGTATCCTTTAGTTAAATCTATGGTTGTCAAAAATGTGGCCTTGCCTAACTTGTCAAGCAAATCCTCTATCCTTGGCATGGGACAGGCATCAAACTTGGAGATCTCATTCAGCTTTCTAAAATCTATGCAAAAACGAGAACTAACACTATGGGTGATGACCACTCACTATGTGAAGGTTCTATCACTCCAATTTCCAACATTTCTTTAATATCGTTGTTGATTGATTGTAATTTTGCCTCCGGAATTCTTTAAGGTCTTATCCTTACTATTTCTCCAGGTTGAGTTACAATGCGGTGACACGCCAGTTCCGTTCTTACTGGTAAAGTAGAAAATGTCTTTGAATATCTCCTTACAAGATCCATGAGTTCTTTGTTTTGAATTTCAGATAAGTATTGATTTATGTTTAATGCTTCTAGACCAAGTTCTCCTGTTAACTCTGGGAAGTGTTCAATAGGAACTTCCTTGGTATTGATCACTGCTACAGTGGGTATAGGTTCTACCCATTTTTTCAGTAAGTTTACATGATAAGTTTGTGTTGGAAACCTTCTGTCATTCTGTCTCACCTTGTAGGTCAGCGGACCTAGGACTTTTTCAATGACATACGGTCCCCTCCAAGCTGCCAACATTTTATTTTCAGACATCAGCAGTAACATTAACACTTTATCTCCCTTTTTGAAGGTTCTCAACTGGGTATTTCTATTATAATAGTGTTCTTGTTTTTTTTGGGCTTGTAACAGGTTTTCTCTGGCGATATTCTGTAATTTTTCCACCCTTTCCCTCAGTTGATATGCATATTCGGTTAAGGAAATCTCTTGACTAGGCTCTTCTTCCCAACTTTCTCTCAAGATGTGTCGCAGCGTTCTCACTGATCTTCCGAACAGAAGTTCAAAAGGTGAAAACCCAGTTGAGGATTGTGGAGTAGTCCGGAGTGTGAGAAGTATCCAGGGTAACAACCTGTCCCAATTCTTGCCCCCCGGGTCTTCTGTTTTACGTAGCATCTGTTTAATCATTTGATTATACCTCTCCACAAGGTCATCGGTTTGGGGGTGATAAACGGCCGCTTTCAAATGTTTCATTTGTAGAATCCCACAAACCTGTTCCATAACGGTTGACATAAAATTAGAACCACGATCCGTAACAATCCCTTTCGGAATCCCCACTCAGCTGATAAAAGGTATTAATGCATCACAGATATTCTGGTCGTTAGTAGATCTAAGAGGAAACGCTTCTGGGTATCTAGTGGCGTAGTCGACAATCACCAATATATATTTATGTCCTCTTGAATAGGGTTCTAACGGGCCAGCAATATCTAACCCGATCCGATTAAAAGGTTCCAATACCACTGGCATCAGTTGTAGGGGGGCTTTCTTTATATTCGCTTTATTTTTTCTTCTGACAATCTGGGCAGGCCTGACAGAAACGAGCTACTTGGGCATATAGACCTGGCCAATAAAACCTTGCCAACATTTTCTGCGGGGTCTTTGAAGGCGAGCGTCCCCAGATAGCACGATCCTCCCGACAATGAGAGACAATAATGGACTCTCCCAAGATGGGAATAAGGCTAAGACAAAGTGCGGGTGAGCTTAATGGGAGTTTATATAAGTCAAAATAGGGCATGCAAAGGACTCTGCAAACTCCGAGAGCGCTCTGTCTGACACTGGCAAAGACAGGCGTATATATTTACAAAACGGTCATAAGAACCTACACACCATAGGGGGCACATGTTCGTAGGGATTGGGTGGCGACGACTAACTATTGGTGCAGCTGTGATGTGGTGTGCCGTGGTTGGTGGACGTCACTGGTTGCCAACGTGGGGCGGGCAGGTCAGCTGGGCTCATCTGGGCGGTGCTGCGGTGCCAGGCGTGGCCAGTGTCAGTGATGAACGTCTTCCTTGGCTTACTGCCCTAAGGGCCACGCACACCCCATTCATTCAATACCGCAATATTATCTTCCCCTGTAAATCCTACAATAGGTTATTCTACAGGTTAATGCAACACAGGAGGAATGCACCTAGAGTGGGGTCCTTTGGTGATGCATCAATACATGGTTACCATCGTCCTGTTGGCCGGGTATCACAGGTCACGAGGTTGGGTCTCAGGGCAAGGGGTGAGCTGTCCAAGTTTTCGTGTCTCGTTAGAAGTCATTATGAATGGGTTCCTACAGTGTTGCTATAATATTGGGTGTCCTAATTTTACAGGGGCCATTAACCTGGGGTGAACTGGTGGGTCGGGGAGTCCAAGACAGGTCACCTCTGGCCTGCGTTTATGGCCGGGGTTTACTGCTGGGTTGTAAATAATTCAGGTGGCTGGTTGTGGCCATGGGAGCTGCGGGGGAACGTGAATGCTTGAAGCGGCTCCAGCCGAATTGGGGGAGGTGAGGCAGAGCAGCCCGGGCCTCTGCCTTTCGTCTGGCAGGCTTCAATGGGGAGGGAGGGGGATTGGGCCTTGGATATGCCCACAATGGTATTTTCCTCGTGTGTTGCAGATTATATAAAAAGTCATAAACATTCATATAATGTACAATACTCATTGAGTCTTTTTAAAGCTTACATTCTACATTGTTAGTGCCTTTAGATGGCCATTTCAAATGCGTTACCTATACCTATTTTGCTATTGATAACTATATGTTAAGTATTTAACAACCACGACATTTTGTTACACTCTATGCATGCACGATAAGCGAGGTAGTATTAAGGTTGGTGGAGCATGCAGGAACAACTGGCCAATGAGACTGATGGCAGTGACACATGGTGAGCTTGAACATTCAAATAGATTCTATGCGTTTTCTTACACAATTAACATGAGCTCCCAATGTAGTTGCACTTGATTTCCGTTGCACTCCAGCAGCATTAGTTCAGTTATGGCATAGGGCCTTGGAGTACATTCTTCTCGGAGAAAAATATAACATAAAACCCGGGACACTTCTACCATTCACGCATGGCTACGGGGATATGGGTATTTCAACCAGAATGCCACATGAACACACATTCTGCCATCTTCATGGAGTTTACATATTTTATCAAAAGTTCATGGAGAGAAGAGTTTCATCACAGGCAGTTTGCATATTAGTATTTGGGGTCTCTACTTTTGTCGGGGGACCATTTTACAGTTCTTTTCCACCCCGGCCCTGCTGGCCGGGTCATACTGAGGGCAGTGATACACTGCGGAAGGTGAATGTTACAGTGTTTGCTTCTAGCACTAGCTCATGTCCGTCTGTTCGTGGGAAAGGGCTCTCAGCGGATCTGCCAGGGAGCTGCGGCTGCAGGGACAAGTGAGAACTTTCCAAGGGTGGGGGCCGTGCTGCGGCGCACAGGGGCTCATGTCATTCTGGTTTCACAAAATGGTTTCCAGGGCCTAGCTTAATACAGCACGTTTGGTCAATGTTTCAGCCAGCGGTCCACCCGCCACCTGGGCCCTGGTGGCAGGGGGGACCCCCGACGAGCCATGGACTACACAAGGGGGGGGCTACAGGGGAGGGGGGTCTCTTGGACCTATCCTCCCATACATCTTCTCAGTCCCCAAATGTCCTTCACTGTTACACTTCGGCAGAGAAAAACTTCCCTGCGGTGTACGTCCCATTCACAGGCTCCTTTGTGGAGCAGATACAGGTTGCCATGGCGTCTGTAAAAGCTACGGCAGAACCCATGTCAGCTGACACATCTCGTACGTGAAGGATGTACAACAAGGCACGCCCCTCTTATGGGTTTAAAACTACCGTCTTCCAGCGGGCATGTTGCTGCTAATTAGTGTTTCTTACTATTTGCGGTTACGTCTGTTTTCCTTCGTGAAATCTTGTCACAAAATCCCAACTTGATCTCCTGGTTCCGACCCTCGCTCGAACTTTTGGATTGTTGCGTCTCCTATTCCATTGGCACTTCTTAGATCGCTACGGTATCGACCCGGACTGTCCCTGGACTGCTTTCTCTATGCCCTTATCATTGTCGTGATCTTCTGGTATTTGACACGGAACGTTGCTTGGATTGTCCTTCCCTTCTCCTGCTGTCTTTGCAACCCATTCGTCAGCAGTTACTCGGAACACTTCAGTTGCTCCAACCCTCGTTTGGGAAGCGTGTGTTTCAGGTAACCAACTGTGTTTATTTCTTCTATTTCTGCCACTGCCATCTTTCACTATTGTACCTTATTTACCTACTGCTCTGTTGGTATTCCTCTCTAGTGGATTTGGGACATTCATTGAACTACAACACTTAACGAACTTATTTTCAAAGTGCATCCTGATATTGCACCAACCCGGCTCTAGCGCGACCCTTGTGCCGCCTGGGTTTACTTCCCTGTACTAACTTCCCTGTTTATATTTTTTTCTGTCGTTTTCTCCAATCCTGGAAAGCATTAACCCTTGAGAGTCCCACAATTCAGGTCTGTAGTTTTGGCTAAAACTCTCTATATGAAGAATCCATTAGATTAATTCACTCATTTGGGTTTACTTCTTTACTTGTAGGTCCATTCCGGGGAAAGTTCCACTCCAATCCCTGCCTAGGTATTTCCTGTCCCACACTGTGCTTGATTGCTTACTTGTTTTCTCAGCACTGTCTAATATCTTTGTATTCCTTTGCAGCTTTGGTATTGGCGGTGTGTGTTCTCCCCGCTCTTTTATTCAACTGACATATCTGCCTGTTCCAATAGAAACAGCAGAGAGGTACGTTGTAAAGAAGAGCCCCTCTCTTAAGGAAGCCTGAGTCATGTACTCAGGGGAGCTGGATTGGAGACTGAATTTCGTTCCCTGTGTACATATCGTCTCCAAGGTCATCTATCTTCCTGACCTATTTACGGAGCGGTGAGTAACAGAATTAGCAGCCTAATAATGTCCACGGAGACCAGTGATGCGTTGAATCAGATCGTGCAAATGGTCACGGATATACGAACTGACTTGACCAATGCACAAGAGGCATTACGTCAACGTATGGATACAATCCAGGCTTAGGTAACTAACCCAGCCTCAGGCACTGGTGCTACTGCTTCGGGGTCCGGCTTTCCAGCACCCTGTCACGCACTCTACTCGTCCCTCTGGGGGTCCCATTCCTCATCCCCGTGCCCCGAACACCCTTCGCCCTCTTGCCCGGTTCCGGGACTCACAGGTTCTCTCTTCGTCCCAGTTGCCACGGTGCCGATTGCCACAAAGCTTGGGTGGGCATGCTGTTTGCCCGCGGAGACGTCTGCCCCTTTGGCGTCTTCCGTGGCGGCTGCTAGACCGGCTTCTTCCGCGTCACATGACCGCCACCTTCCGCTCACGTGTTTCTGGACTACACTCACGTGATGCGGTCGCGGGTCATGTGACCGTGAGGAAATAGCAGCGCCAGTATTTAAACGGCTGTGTCGCGGTGCTTCACAGCTGTTTCCTCGGATTCCTGTACGGCGCTACTTACCTTCTGTCTCACCTTTTTGGATCTTGACCTCGGATTTGATTCACGGACTGGCAGCGGATAACCCTTGGCTCTGGTACTTACTTTTGGATCATCGTTACGACCACGGACTGCTTCACAGACTCCTACTACGTTCCGCCTTTCTTGTGCGGATTCTGGCATCAGGTGGGCCCGGCACTTGCAACGTTGCTGGGATCGCTACACACTGAAAAGAACAGCCTTGCTGGGTCTCGGAACCTTCCCCATAGGTACAACCGCTACTCCACAGACGCCTTTTGGTAAGATCGTTCCACTTACTTATTGATTGGTTGTTGGTTCTGTTCTGGCTTGACACTTAACCAGTGTTTCCTTTACAGTGGTTCGGGGTTCCACGAGTACCGCAGTTCCGGAAGAACATCTCCCACCTGTGGACTCAAAGGCTGTACAGAGAGTGACTTTGATTCTCTCTGTGCGGCACTTGTGGACAGAGGACTCTTCGGCTACACGACAGTCAAGACAGAACACACCCGCACAGGAATCAAATCCTATCATGCTTACCACCCAGTTTCCTCTGGCTCCTCCGGAATGCTTCCTGGGTGATCCTAAACAATACAGGACCTTCATTAATCAGTGCAAGTTGCACTTCTTGTGTCGTCCTGCTTCATTCCCTACTTCCACGACTAAGGTGGCTTTTGTTTTGTCACATTTGGGTGGCACCGCTGCCGCCTGGGCAAATCCATTGTTAGAATCAAATAGTCATGTTCTCTACAATTGCGATGCTCTTTTAGGCATGATGAGTAAAGTATTTGATACACGTTATACTACTGAAGCTACCGACTTGGAACTGTTGAAGCATCGACAAGTGAACAATTCTCTATTGGTTTATCTGGCTCGCTTTAATCAGCTGGCAGCAGAAACGGATTGGCCCGAAGAAAAGAAGACTGCAGTCTTCTATCAAGGTCTCTCTGACGAACTAAAGGACATTCTCTCCACTATCCCAGTGGTTCCCACAGCATTCGGGGAAATGCTTGATTTAGTCCTTCAGATTGATGCCCGTAAAGCTGAAAGGCGCGGAGAGAAGAAACCTCCTCTATTCGCCTCAGCCCCTGCGGATGCTTCATCCTCGACACTTCCTGCACCAGAACCTATGCAGATCGGTGTGGTTAGGGGTCCACTCACGCCTGCTCAAAGAGAATACCGCAGATTGCACAATCTTTGCATGTATTGTGGGGCCTCTGATCATCTGCTGCCTGAATGCCCAAAAAACCTAAGAGAAAGGCGGGAAACGCCAAATCACGACAGTAGATTGAGTCCCTACGTCGGGAGGACCACCTTTGGACTCTCAGATACAGAATCCGGTTCAGGTGGTCCGCCTTCCTGTTACATTTTCTTTGAACCAAGATTGTTTGTTTCAGGCAATGGCAGTGATAGATTCGGGAGCAACCGGTAACTATGTTGACCAATGCTTTGCCTCTATGTCAGGCATACCGCTAATTCGCAAAACCATACCTGAAACTATTAATGCGGTGGACGGTTCGATCCTTGTCTCTGGAAAAGTAACTCATCAGACGGTTCCATTGCATATGAGCACTGATGAAGGCCATACAGAAATGATATCATTCGATATTATCAAAGCTCCGGCCTACAAAGTCATCCTGGGTATTCCATGGCTGCAGTTCCACAACCCTGTCATTGATTGGTCGACATATCAGGTCCAGTTTCCTTCCAATGTGTGCAATAGTCAATGCACTTCCTTGCCTGGAATCAGCCAGGATAGCCCTGCCAGGGCACTGGTATCCTCTACCATGCATATAGGAGCAATATCAAACAACATCACGTGCATGGTTCCTTCTCATTATGCAGAATATTTGGACGTATTTGACAAAGGTATGGCAGAATCTCAACCTCCACATCGGGCCTATGATTGTCCGATAGACTTGATACCAGGGATAAAGATACCTGCTGGAAGGGTGTACTCAATCACTCTCAAGGAAGATGCAGTACTCAAAGAGTACATAGACAAGGCTTTTGCCATGGGGTTTATTCGTCCTTCAAATCCCCAGTTGCGTCCCCGCTCTTTTTTGTTCCAAAGAAAGAAGGGGATTTACGTCCCTGTATTGACTATCGCGCCTTGAATGCAGCTACCATAAAAAACCAGTACCCCCTTCCCCTGATCTCTGTTCTCCTTGATCAGTTGGGTTCCTCAAAAATATTCACTAAACTCGAACTCAGAGGGGCCTACAATTTAATCCGTATGAGAAGAGGGGATGAGTGGAAAACTGCGTTCAAGACACGTTACGGTTTATTTGAGTACTTGGTGATGCCCTTTGGGCTCTGTAATGCACCGGCCACCTTCCAGGCATTTATGAATGATATATTTCATGACATCCTTGATCAGTACGTGGTAGTTTACCTGGATGATATTCCGATCTATTCGCAAAACCAGACAGACCATGTACTACATGTCAAAACGGTGCTCCAACGGCTGAGGGATCACAATTTATTCGGAAAAGCCGAAAAATGCATCTTTCATGCCTCAGAGGTAGAATTCTTGGGTTACAATCTCACTAGCAGTGGGGTTCGTATGAGTCAATCTAAAATCAGTGCCATTTTGGAATGGCCAGAGCCCAAAACTATCAAATCACTACAATCATTTCTGGGTTTGGCAAATTTTTATAGGCGTTTTATCAATGGCTTTTCTGAGATTTCTGCGCCTCTTACCTCTCTGACCAGTGCCAAGGTGCCATATGTATGGTCATCTGAAACCCAAAAGAATTTTGACCAGTTCAAAGCCGCTTTCACTTCCGCGCCTCTCCTCAAACATCCTGATCTTGATCTCCCGTTTTTTGTGGAGGCTGATGCCTCGGGTTATGCAGTCGGTGCTGTCTTGTCTCAACATTGTCCTCTTTCTAGCGATATACATCCCGTGGCCTACTTCTCTTGCAAGTTGACACCTTACGAGAGGAATTATCCCATTACGGAACGTGAACTCCTGGCCATCAGAGATGCTTTTATGGAATGGAGACATCACCTCTTGGGGGCAAAACATCCAGTAACAGTATACTCGGATCATAGAAGCCTGTTAGCTTTCAAATCAATGAAATGTCTTACTGCCAGGGAGGCGCGGTGGCACTTATTTTTTTCACAATATCAGTTTGTTATCACCTACCGTCCTGCCAAAGCCCAAGTGTCAGCCGACACTCTCTCCCGCCTCCATGCGGGGAACCAGTTCCAGCGAAATGAAGCAATACCTCTCATACCAAACAAAGTTGTTTGTGGATGTTCTGTTCAACCGTCCTTACGTTCAATCATCATTGATTGGGTCTCAACCCATCCAACGGAAATTTGCTGATTTCAACCTGGAACTAGTTCAAGGTTTGCCATTCATTCAAGGACGCATCTTTGTTCCACCGGGTCAGGCCCGGACCTTGGCTCTCCAGTGGTCCCATGATTCTCTGGTTGCAGCACATCCAGGAAGTCAGAAAACCCTCTAGGCATTACGTTGTTTGGCTTGGTGGCCTTCCATGGCATGCGACGTAAAGGATTACATCATAACCTGTGCCGTTTGCACCCAATGTAAGACCTCCAGAACCAAACCTGTGGGTTTGTTACAGCCCATGGCAATCCCATACAAACCTTGGCAGATGGTGTCGATGGATTTCATTGTTGACTTGCCTGACATCCAGGGACACGACACCATTTGGGTGATTGTGGACTACTTCACAAAATTTGCTTTGTTCATTCCTTGTTCCGGTTTGCCCTCAGCTCCTGGTCTGGCTAGAGTGTTCACGACGAACGTATTTCGTTTCTCTGGCTTGCCATCTGTCATTGTTTCCAATCGTGGGACGCAATTTACCTCACGATTCTGGAAGACTCTTACGGCTTCTCTAGGTATTGAGGATAGGTATTCCTCGGCATACCATCCTCAGACTGATGGGCAGACTGAAAGAACCAATGTTACTATCGAACAGTTCCTACGCTGCTTATGTCTTCAGTTTCAATAGTCATGGTTCACTTCATTGCCTTATGCCGAGTTTGCATACAATAATTCTATGCATACGTCCACGGGGGTGTCTCCCTTCTTTGCCTTGTAGGGTTACCACCCTAGGGCACTCCCGCTTGATCCAACCTTGCCAGATACCAACCCAGCCACAAGAGATTGCGTAAGAGATCTGGACCAAGTTCATCAGGATGTTTGCTGTCATTTGCTTCGGGCTCAAGATCGTGCAAAGAAGTTTGCGGATGTTCATTGTTCGCTGGCACCAGTCTATCGGATTGGCATGAAGGTGTGGTTGTCATCCCGTAACTTACGGATTGCTGGTAAACACTCTCTTCTGCCTAAATTTGTGGGGCCCTTTACCATTTCTGATGTTATTAACCCTGCAGCGGTCAAGTTGTCATTGCCATGTTCTTGGCGCATTCACCCAGTCTTTCACGTCTCTCTGATCAAACCCTTTGTCCAGTCTACTCGTCTACCGACGCGTCGTTCACCGATTTTGGTGGACGGCGAAGAGGAGTACGAGATCTCACGCATTTTGGACTGCAAAGTCTCTAAGGGTACGGTGTTCTATCTGGTGGATTCGAAGGGTTTCGGGCCTGAGGATCGTACCTGGGAACATTTGTCCAACTTGCATTGCCCTGATCTTTTGAAAGATTTTCATTCCGCCCGGGGGTTGACGGTGTCTTTGGGGGAGGATGCTGTTACACTTCGGCAGAGAAAAACTTCCCTGCGGTGTACGTCCCATTCACAGGCTCCTTTGTGGAGCAGATACAGGTTGCCATGGCGTCTGTACAAGCTACGGCGGAACCAGCGTCAGCTGACACCTCTCGTACGTAAAGGACGTACAACAAGGCACGCCCCTCTTACGGGTTTAAAACGACCGTCTTCCAGCAGGCTTGTGGCTGCTAATTAGTGTTTCTTACTATTTGCGGTTACGTCCGTTTTCTTTTGTGAAATCTTGTCACGAAATCCCAACTTGATCTCCTGGTTTCAACCCTCGCTCGAACTTTTGGATTGTTACGTCTCCTATTCCATTGGCACTTCTTAGACTGCTACGGTGTCGACCCGAACTGCCCCTGGACTGCCTTCTCTACGCCCTTATCATTGTCGTGATCTTCTGGTATTTGACACGGAACGTTACTTGGATTGTTCTTCCCTGCTCCTGCTGTCTTTGCAACCCATTCGTCAGCAGTTACTCGGAACACTTCAGTTGCTCCAACCCTCGTTTGGGAAGCGTGTGTTTCAGGTAACCAACTGTCTTTATTTTCTTCTATTTCTGCCACCGCCATCTTTGACTATTGTACCTTATTTACCTACTGCTCTGTTGGTATTCCTCTCTACTGGATTTGGGACATTCATTGAACTACAACACTCAACAAACTTATTTTCAAAGTGCATATTGATGCTCTCCTGATCCTGCACCAACCCGGCTCTAGCGGACCCTCGTGCCGCCCGGGTTTACTTCCCTGTACTAACTTCCCTGTTTATTATTTTTTCCTGTCCTTTTCTCCAATCCTGGAAAGCGTTAACCCTTGAGAGTCCCACAATTCAGGTCTGTAGTTTTGGCTAAAACTCTCTATAGGAAGAATCCATTAGATTAATTCACTCATATGGGTTTACTTCTTTACTTGTAGGTCCATTCCGGGGAATGTTCCACTCCAATCCCTGCCTAGGTATTTCCTGACCCACACTGTGCTTGATTGCTTACTTGTTTTCTCAGCACTGTCTAATATCTTTGTATTCCTTTGCAGCTTTGGTATTGGCGGTGTGTGTTCTCCCCGCTCTTTTATTCAACAGACATCTCTGCCTGTTCCAATAGAAACAGCAGAGAGGTACGTTGTAAAGAAGAGCCCCTCTCTTGAGGAAGCCTGAGTCTTGTACTCAGGGCAGCTGGATTGGAGGCTGAATATCGATTCCTGTGTACATGTCGTCTCCAAGGTCATCTATCTTCCTGACCTATTTACGGAGCGGTGAGTAACATTCACCTATCTGCAGGTGAGCCACTTCCAAGACTGTTTGATAGTATTTCTTGGGAACTAACAGCTATTTTACCGTAGCTCCTGTGGCATCCTTGCTGACTTGATAATAGAGACCCTTTTCCTGAATAAAGCAGGGTCCATTTCCAGTCACATCAGTTTGAACAGCTGCCTTAGCATTTCCTACTAGTGGGTCTACTTCCTGTGCCATTCTGAAACTATCGCCCCCTTCATCAATTTTCCAGTCGACTGCTACGAGACAAACATTTTTCTCTGCCCAGTCTTTCTTCAACTTTCTTAACTTAGACCTTCCTTTCCTTTCTTTGGTTGAAGCTATAGGAACCTCTTCATGATGAAATGGGGCACCTCTTAACCAATTTTCTTCCTCTATTTTCTTTATAATTCGTGAAAAGTTAGGGACATCGGAACCAATTAGTAGAGGCTCTGGCAAAACTGGCATGATGGCGGCCGTTAACTCCATTTGTTCCCCAGCCACCTTTAAATTATACTTTTTGGTGGGGTAAGGCTTTACATCACCATGGACACCGAATAGAATGTGTTTATTCGAGTCCCCTGAATTCCCTACGGGTTCTGTACTTACTGCTGTCTGTAAACTGCCAGTATCGACCATGGCTCTTGTGGGTTTCCCATCAACCTCAGCCTCACAGAGATATGAATAAGATGATTTTGGAACTGTCGCTGATTCTTGACACTCTCCTTCTTTAGGAACCTCCATGTTTCCCACATCTATGGGCTCTACATTACCTCTTTTGGGACACATTCTTGCTAAGTGTCCCCATTCACCAAAGTCAAAACACTGTATATCCTTTAGGCACTACAGTAGAGGTTCGAATCCCTGCAGGACTTTCACTAGTTGGCCGCTTTCTAGAAGGTTCCCACGCCGTTTTCCGGAGCATCGAGTTAGGCCATCTTGTAGTACTGGTTGGTCTGAGAGAAGAACTATTCAAATTTGTAGGAGGTTTGGTATTTACCACATATGACATGGTCCGACCCTCTCCAGCCTTTTGATAGGCCGAAGCAATGTTAACAGCTTCAACCAGTCTGGGTCGATGATATTGTCGGACCCAACGTTGCATTGGTAAAGGAAGGGCTTCAATAAATTGTTCCATAACAATTTTTTCTGACATCTCATGAGCCGTGCTGGTACTTGTCTGCAGCCATTTATCTCCTAGTTCTTTGACCCGGTAGAATAGCTGGGGGGGTGTTTCCTCTGCTTGCAATTTAATCTCTCGAAACTTTATCCTGTAGGCCTCTTCATCATGTCCCAAGCGCTCTAGGACCACTCGCTTCATATCTATATAGGGCGTTTCCCCAGTTGGATTGGCTGTCTGGTAGGCACTCTGCATTTCGCCAGTCATGAGGGGTGCTATGTAATGACACCAGCTTTCGTTCGGCCATTGAGCATTCCTCACTACTCTTTCAAAGTTCACAAAGAAGTGAGCAGGGTCCTCTCCCACAGAATATTTTTGTAGGACTGATGCTGTAACTTGAGAGTGTCTACGTACGTTGGTGGCCTCTATTAACTGTGATTGTTGAAGTTGTGTAGCCTGTTGAAATGCTTTCCTGTCTGCTTGGGCTTACTGATTCTGTAATTGTAAGGCCTGCTGTAGAAGTTGTTGCCCTTCGCTTAATGTTTTAATGAGTTCTTCCATGGTGTTCTACTAGAATCCCACTCTGACACCAAATTGTGAGGATTGCCCTCTGTAAATTTGTAAATAAACACACTGAGACTGAAAGTAGATGTTATCTTTGTTTCTGAAACAACTTTTATTAACGTTAACTTTCTATTCTTTTGTTTTCTTTTTTAAAAAAAGGATACGTGTCTTGACTCTTGGAGATTACTCTTGAAATGAGGGAGATCTTCAAGCAACTCAGAAAAATGTTCTTCAGGTAAGTCTCAGATCAGGTTTGCTTCATCTTTTCTTTAAAAGGTAATATTTAGGCATTGTCCATTGAATCTATGCAGTTCAAATTCATACATCTGTTCTTTTTAGTCTTTAGTCTCTGTATTTCTACTCTTGTAATGTATTCTCTAACTTGCCTTCCTCTCTTATATATTCTTTACACACGATCTTTACTGGCTTTATGCTTCCATTCGGTATAAGTGTGTCTGGATCCTTATGACTTTTCTTTAAAAGTGTAACTCCCTTCCTTCTCTTGCCTCAACACAGTGCAGTCTTTCTTTTCTCCTTTATGCATACAATCCGTCTATCCAGAATAGCCACATCAAAACTCCTCTGTCTTTATAGCATTTTGAGCACAACGCTTTATATCCAGCCTCTGTTCCTTCTTTCACTTCCCCCTTCGTTCTCTCTCACACACACGTACCTTCACCTTCGTTACTGACGATACTCTCCACTCTGAGCTATGTCATGAAGGGGCTCATCGCTGTGATTGCCTGATCAGCTGTTCGTTCGTACGCAGCATCTCGTATCCTCCGTCTATCAGCAGGTCGACGCTGTGCAGCGGTCTGGCATTAGCTCTGCCCCTCTTTTACTCGCTTCATGGTCGATGGGATCTTATGTCCGCACCGTTTTCTCTCTCACCTTCATATCGAACAAAACGCTGTTCGGGCGTTTAGAAAGTCTGAATGTAGTGCTCCCTCACACACTGAGCCTTGTTTACATATATGATGAAAGGGTCTTCTCGATCCGATGCTGTCGTTCGTTTCTCCGACTTCAGTCAGCGACATGAACCCGTCGGCTTCAGGGTTCTGAAAACATCAAACTGTGTAGCGATTTGAACGGTCGCTTGCAGGGCTAACTTGGGTTATAGCGCAACGGCGCAACAGGATTTCTTCTAACTAGGCATTACTTTCTCCTTCTTTCTCGATCCTCAGTACGCCCACTCATAACTGTCACTTTTCATTTCCTCCGGCTCTGTCTCCTGGCAACGACAGTAGAGAAACAAAAACAATAATTTGTTGAACGAAGCATGTAGCTGGCAATAGAAGCTAATCTCTGATTGGATCTCTGCTTTGTCAATTACTCTTTTCCTGCTGACAGCCTGATTAACTCTTCACATGGTCATTATGCCTAGTATTGACAGAGCCTAAGCTAGATGGTATCCTCTTTGGATATTTTATCTCAGATTTATCACACCTCAAATCCAGCAAAGCTGCTGGGGGACTCTATAGGTAAGGGAAATTAGCCATAGAAGAGAATTCTTCCTAACAGACTCCTTAGCCCCACTCACAACTAAAACACGACGGCCAGATAAACACACACATTTTTGGTTCAATGAAGAACTTGTGCTATTCAGGTGTAATAAAAGATCCCCGGAACACATCCATAAATAAAATCTCACCATAAACTCGGCCAAAGCATTCCTAGAAGCTAAGCTAAGCAAACATACAAAGGAGCCATCATAGCACACAAAGCCAATGCCCGGAACACCCTCATTAGCAATGCCTCCTCAAATTCCAAAGAGCTCTTTACAATACTTAGAGAACTAGAAAATCCCATCCCATCCTCCATGCCAGTTAACTCCAGTAAAGAATCGTGCACCACCATACAGAATGCTCTAGCCACAAATATACAAGTGCTTCACAGTAAAATCTCCTCCAAAAGAAAACTCTTGGCAAACAAAAACTCACCCCCACCAACGATAGACAGAACCAGTGATAAGGCAAATACCCAATTCCATTTCTCCCAGGTGGGCCAAGACCAAGTGCTAGACACTATCTCCAAATTAAAGCCCTCCAACTCTAAAGGAGACAGTTTCCCATCTCACCTAATCAAATTGTGTGCCCCCACGCTCACTCCCATCATCACCTAATTTCTTAATGCCTCCTTCAGCACAAATACTGTCCCTACCAGCATCAAGGAAGCCTGGGTGACCCCGCTCCTAAAGAACCCTCACTGGACCCGGCAGTCCCCACGAATTACTGCCCCATAACTACTGTCCCCTTCCTGTTGAAGATAATTGATAAACTAGCCTATTCTCAAATTCAGTCTCACCTCAAACAAAACCATCTCCTCGGAACTAGACAATCCGGATTTTGGCCCAACCACAGCACCGAAACGGCACCTCTGGACCTTGCAATCCAGATGGACTCCATAAGAGACGCTGGCAAATCTGCATTCTATTGCTATTAGATTTGTCTGCTGCATTCAACATAGTCGATCCCGACAAATGATGTGTCACGCTGGCTAACGACTTTCAATTTTCACAAGAAGCCACTCTATGGGTCAAATCCTTCCTTGCTGACCGTAAATCCAGAGTCAATATCGGCAAGGAAGCGTCAGACCCTATCCCAGTACCACTAGGAGTACTGCAAGGATCCTGCCTGTCGCCTACCCTCTACAATGCTTACACAAAGCTACTATTCGCAGCTCTGGATGCAATGGGTGGATGCTACACGAATTTCGCCGATGATCCTCATCCCTATCACTGGCAACCATTATCAGGATACAATTAAGATCAACAAAATGTAAGCGATAATTCAAAACTGGATGGCTATCAACAGCCTCTGCCTCAACAAAGAGAAAACTGAGATACTCATCGTGGGCTCCCCAGCCAAAATCAAAGCCCTCCATTCCGACTACTCTTCAATCACCATTGATGGTACCCCGATACCAGTCCTAAAGCAGGTCAAAACCCTAGGTGTCTACTTAGACACTAACTTAATAATGTCTAAACATTTGAACGCACTTTCCTCAGCCACCTCCTACACATCCTAACTAATTGCCTTAAGTCGACAATTCCTCACGCCGCAAAACTGCACTACCCTGGCCGGGCTCTCATTCTATCTAAGTTAGATTATTGCAACGTACTACTGCTAGGCACCTCAAAAGCCAATTTGGCCAAATTACAATTGTTGCAAAATAAAGCTTTACGAGCAGCCCTTGGTTTAAAAAAATCAGATCACATCTCTACAACCAGGAGGGAAGCCCACTGGCTACCCATAAAAGCCAGAGTCATATTCAAAACACTCTGTGTCACCCATAAATATCTCGCCAAGAAGGCACCCCTATATCTCAACAACACTGTCACCCTGAGCAAGACATCGAGAGCACTAGGTTCAAATAAGAATACACATCTCTTTGTCCCACGTTACAAATGTTCTAGAGCTGGGGGAAGTAGCTTCTCAGTAATGGCCCCAAAAATCTGGAACACACACCCAATACACGCCAGAAATGAGCCATCTCACCAGTGTTTCAAGAAGTCTTTAAAAACCTGGCTATTCAACACATTTTAGGCCACTGCCTCCTCCCCCCCCCACATCAATCACAGATAGGAATAGGCAACTTCCTATCCCCACCCCTACCCACTGCTGCACACTCCATCGTCAGCCTTCTTTTCTATGTTCCACTTCTGTTTTGACTCTCTATATCCGGTAAATTGTTTATGAAGTGCGATTTCTGTTGTTTCCATCTGTAAATGTAGTGTTATTCCTACCATGTATATATGCAAGATGTCTGTAACTACGCTGTGACACCCCCGGGTTTGGGCGTATAATAAATGCAATAATATATAAAAAATAAATAAATAAATATAAATAACACACACCATGGAGCAAGGTAGGTGAATCGCCAGGGGAAGTAACCAGTCCTGGGAGAGGGTGTGGTATTTATGGTGGTTTGTGAATGGTTTAGTGTGGGTAAATTGGGTGAGAAAAGCGGGCGGACAAGAACATCAGAGAGACCCGAGAACGTGAAAGGAGTATGGAGGCTGTTGGAGAGAGGGGGTCTGTCAAGTGTTTGTGTGTGAGATGTGATGAATTCGGGGAATTCGTCCCTTCTCCCCAAGGGAGACACCCCCTCCCAGGTGAGGCTAGACCCTCCCTAGGAGTCGTTAACCCCACCGGGAGAGATTCCCCCTTTGGGGACAAGGACTCCCGTTCCTGTGAGGAACTCCCTAGGCCATTCCCCTTAATGGCATATATGGGATGGTCAGATATAAAGAACATTATGGAATCCAACGACTTGGTTTACGACAAACCCATAATATGGCACTACGAGCAAGAAAGAGGATTTGTCTCTTTAAGGGGAACATGCCGACGAGGGGCAAAATAGAGTAAGCAGGGAAGCCCCCCCCCCTCCCCCCGACAGCGTCACAGCTGAGAAAGCTGGAGTCAAGGAGACCACAGCTTTCAGAAGTATTCCGAACGAGAGACTGAAACGCTGGAGGCCCAGTTTGCACATGCACGGGAGAAACGAGGAGACGGGCAGCCACATCCTGGTGGTGGCGGGACCACCATAGTTTTGTGGTGGGCAGTGTTCCCGTCCAATGACACCGACCACCACATTGGAGAAACAGTAAAACATCGGTGGCCCGCAGCTAACCAGGTTGAGGAGGAGGAGAAGGCAGAGCCAGCGGGGTTAAAGAGGGAACAAACCGCAGACAAGGAGAAGAACCCAAGCGAGCGCTCGTCCCGAGGACGTTCCCCTAACGACCGATCTAGAGGTAACAGGGAGAACGAGAGAACTGGGAGGCCACCGGGGAATCGTTATACATCAGGAAAAGCTAATCCCAGTGAAACTGACGAGATGGGGAATAGAAAGGTGATAACATTAAACAGTAACAACATGAGAATCCAGAGTAACCCTGTAAGAGACAAATAAGCACTGGGTACCATCCACACAAAGATGCCTCATCCCTCCCGACCAACACCTAGATGACCCATACCACCCTCCAGAACAGCTGCCCCACACCTGTTCCAGACTGACACCAATGTGTCCCATCCGTTGCAGCCCCATCACCCCAAGATGCCACAATCACTCCCCCCACACAGCAAGATGTCCCCATCCTGCCCTCCAGACCCACACCTAATGATCCATCCCTCCCTCCCCCAGACACAGGCCAATGTGCCCCATCCCTCCAATCAAACCCACACCAATGTGCCCCTATCCGACTCCCTCCAGACGCACACCAAGATGCCCCATCCCACCCTACACCTAGACCACCCATGCCACCCTCCAGACTGACACTAATGTGCCACCATCCATTGCAGACCACAAGATGCCACGATCACTCCCTCCACACAGCAAGATGCCCCCATCCTGCCCTCTAGACCCAGACCTAGATGATCCATCCCTCCCTCCCTCCAGATCCATGCGTGCCCCCATTCCTCCTCCAGACCCACACCAATATGCCCATCCCTCCCCCATACCCACACCAATGTGTCACCCCTCTCTCTCCCAGACCCACACCAATGTGATCCCATATCAAACCATTCAGACCCCACAAGATGCGGCATCCCTCCCTCTGGACCAATACCATAATGTCCCATTCTCCCTCCACATAGCAAGATGCACCATCCCCCTTGCAGACACACACCAAGAAACCCATGTGCCTGGCCCGAACCACATGCAGATAGCCCCAGCCAACCCCCTCTAAAACCACCCCTCCCAAACACGCTCTCATCAAACATGAAATTCCCCTATCAGCCCCCTTTGATCAGTTAAACACCACCATCCACTGTTACTTTTCTTAGCCCTCCATACCTTTCACGTTGAATAGATAAACAAGATTTTTAAAGTAAATGTAATTTCCTGCTCCCCGTCTCAATATGGTGTCTTGCAGGAACTTTCACGGCATCCTGAAGAAAATCCCTTAAGACTCACACCTAGATGACCCATCCCGCCCTCCAGACCCACTGTGCCACTTCTCTCCTTCAGACCCACACCCATGTGCCCCATCCCTCCCTCCAGACTAATGTGCCCTGTCCCTCCCATCAAACACACACCAATGTGCCCCATCCCCTGCCTCCAGACCCACACCAAGTTGCCACATCCCACCCTCCCAACCCACACTTAGATGACCCATGCCACACTCCAGACCAACAGATGCCCCATACCTGTTCCAGACCGACATCAATGTGCCCCCATTCATTGCAGACCCCAAGATGCCACCATCACTGTCTCCACACAGCAAGATGCCCCGATCCTGCTCTCCAGACCCACACCAATATGCCCCCATCCCTCCCATACCCACATCAATGTGCCCCCATCCCTCCCCCAGACCCACACCAATGTGCCCCCATGCCTCCCCCAGACCCACACCAACATAGCCCATCCCTCCCATCAAACCCACACCAATATGCCCCCATCCCTCCCTCCCTCCAGCGTGGCCCTATCCAACCATTCAGACTCAAGATGCCCCATCCCTCTATACCAATACCATAATGCCCTATCGTCCCTCCACATAGCAAGATGCGCCACCCCCTTGCAGACCCACACTAAGAAGCACATGTGCCTCTCCAGAACCACACAGATAGCCCCCGTCGATCTCCTCTCAAACCACCCATCCTACCCATCCCAAACACACTCTCATCAAACGTTACATTCCCCTATTAGCCCCCTTTGATCAGTTAAACACCAGCATCCACTGTCCCTGCACTGTTCCTTTTCTCAGCCCTCCATGCCTTTCACGTTGAATAGATGATAGTGATTTTTAAAGTAAATGTGTTTACACTCCCCCCGCCCCTGTCTCAATCTGGTGTCTTGCAGGAACTTCCACGGTATCCCGAATGCCAATGGTAATCTCAGCCAGTCAAGAACACACAGATTCCTGCTAGCCTGGCAGCCAGAGCCTTCCTGGTTCCCGATGACGAAAATCACGATGAGGGACAAGACGAAGTTGGACGCTCCATCTTGTGTCTTGCAGAAACGCTGCTGGTATCCCGAATAAAAGGCCCACCTTAATCTCTGCCAGCCCAGGGCACGCTGATTCTCAGATACCCCATCCTACCCTCCAGATACACACAGATGTCCCCCACTCCACCCACACCAAGATACAGAACCCACACCTAGATCACTGATGCCACCCTCCAGCCCTACAGATGCCCCATACCTGTTTCAGACTGACACCAATTTGCCCCCATCCATTGCAGATCTCATGTTCCCCATCCTACCCTCCAGACTCACACCTAGATGACCCGTCCCACCCTCCAGATACACTGTGCGCCATTTCTCCCTCCAAACCTACACCTATATGCCCCCATCATTCCCAATGTGCCCATCCCTCCCAGACCAAGATGCTCATCCCTCCCTCCAGACCCAGACCAATGTGCCCCTATCCCCTCCCTCCAGACCCACACCAAGATGCCTGCATCCCACTCTCCAGATGCACACAGATGCCCCATCCCACCCAAACCAAGATGCCCCATCCCACCCTCCTAACCCACACCTAGATCCCTCCTACCACCCTACAGACCAACAGATGCCCCATACATGTTCCAGACCGACACCAATGTACCCCCATCCATTGCAGATCCACCCAAGATGCCACCATCACTCTCTCCACAGCAAGATGACCCCATCCTGCCCTCCCAACCCACACCTAGATCCATCCCTCCCCACACCAATATGCCCCATCCTTCTCCCAGACCCACACCAATGCTTTCCCTTCCCACCCAAACCAGGATGCCAGATCCCTCCTCAAAGCACGATGCCCCCAGACCTACACCTAGATCCATCCCGCCCTCCAGACCCACACCAATATGGCCCCATCCCTTGCCCCAGACCCAAACCAATATTCCCCATCCCTCTCCCAGACCCACACCTATGTGACCCATCCTGCCCTCTAGACCTAGATGATCCATCCCTCCCCACAAACCCACACCAATATGCCCCCATCCCTCTCCCAGACCCACACCAATGTGCCCCCATCCTTTCACCAGACCCACCAAAGGGCCCCGACCCCTCCCCGAGACCCACACCAATGTGCCCCCACCACTCCCCCAGACCCACACCAATATGCCCCCAGCCCTCCCCCAGATCCACACCAATGTGCCCCATCCCTCCACCAAACCCACACCAATGTGCCCCACCCCTCCCGCCAGACCCACATCAATGTGCCCCCATCCCAGGCCAACGTGCCCGTCCCTCCCATCAAACCCAAGCTAACGTGCCCCCATCCCCTCCCTCCAGACCCACCGAAAGGATGCCCCATCCATCCACACGAGGATGCCCAATCCCACCCTCACACCCACATGACCTATGCCACCCTCCAGACCAACAGATGCCCCATACCTCTTCAAGATTGACACCAATATACCCCCATCCTGCCCTCCAGACCCACACTTAGATGACCTATCCCTCCCTCCAGACCCACACCTATGTCCCCCATCGATCCCCCAGACCAATATGCCCGTCCCTCCCATCAAACCCAAATTAAACTCACACCAATGAGTCCCCATCCCACCCAAACCAGGATGCCCCATCCCTCCCCCCAGACCCATAGATATGTGCCCCATCCCTCCCATCAAACCGTCACCAATGTGCCCCATCCCATCCCAACCCACATCAAGATGCCCCATCCCACCCTGCAGATGCAAACAGATGTCTCCATCCCACCCACACTAAGATGCCCCATCCCAACCTCCCAAACCACACCTAGATGACCCATGCCACACTCCAGACCCACATTAATGTGTCCCATGTTTCGCACAGGCCCACGTCAATATACCCGTCCTTCCCATCAAACCCACATTAAATTCACACAAATATGCCTGATCCCTCCCTCCAGACCCACACCACTGTGCCCCTATCCAACCATTCAGTCCCAACCAAGATGCCCCACCCCTCCCTCTAGACCAATACCATAATGCCCCATACTTCCTCCACAAGATGCCACATCTCCCTCGGAGACCCACACCAACAAGCCCATGTGCCTCTCCCAAACCACAGGCAGATAGCCCCAGCTGACCCCCTCAAAAACCACCCATCCTACTGATCCCAAACACTTGCATCAAACATTACATTCCCCTACAAGCCCCCTTTGATCAGTTAAACACCACCACCCACTGTCCCTGCACTGTTCCTTTTCTCAGCCCTCCATCCCTTTCACGTTGAATAGATGATCAGGATTTTTATAGTAGATCACTGGAGCGGGCCACAGCTGATGTCGAGATCACCTGACAGAGACCTTTGGGCTGCGTTAACGCAGCAGACAATCCACAGGGGTCACCCTGTAGGCTCCGGATCACCAGAGTGGGCCACATGGGCTGGGGGTACCCATCTCACCGCAGCCCCGGGGACACCCAGGCCGGGTTACTCAGACAGCTGTGGTCACACTGCTAATGCCTTCAGGTGGGACGGTGTAGCCCAGCGGGGGCACTGTCCACGTGCAGGAGCCTGCCATTGAGCCTGCTGCACTCGGTGTAGCACCAGCATAGTGCTCGAAATAACCACACCAGAGTCAGCACTTTGTTAGACTGACGAGCTGGAAACGGCTCGTCCTATTTATTAGGTTGGTCACCTGGTTAGCACCATGTGACCATTACACCCATCCTGGGAGCTACCACGCTCCCAGGAGGGGTGACACACAACACTCCTCCTTTTTCATAACGACTAAACAAAATAACATCACACCCAATACTACTAATACTATACCCACAACTAATCTACACACACTTAGAGGCCCAGGTCACCCCCGGGTGACAGTCAGGGCTGGTGTGCAGCTGGTGAAATGTTGGAAACTACACACGCACGCATACCCTTTATTAACCTGGGTGAGTGGATCTTGCACCACTGACACAACACCATTGCTCATACCTAGCACCCCTCACTACAAAAGCCACAAATGCAGCAACACAGCTTCACACAATATTTTTGCTGGGTCTGCGGGCATCCAGCCTTAATGTGTATGATTACTGGGTCCACTTTGATTACTTGCAGGTCCGCAGGGCACCAGTCCGACTTCCATTGAGAACACTTCAGGACAGTTCAGGGTTCAAGGCACGGTAAAGCCGCACCTGGGGGTGCCAGGGGCCACCTCGGCCTAGTCTCTAAACAGCAGGACAAAATCGTGGCCGGACGCTGGTGGCAAGATGAACGTTCCGGGCCGGCAAAGCCGCACCTGGAGGTACCAGGGGCCACCTCGGCCTAGTCTATATATGGTGGGAGGGAATAACCGTGGCAGGGTGCTGGGTTGATGGCAGGATGACGGGCCACTACCTTCACTTCCCCCTCTGCCCTGGGGTGCTGCTGGACACTTGTGGGTGCAGAGGGTGAACAAGCCGTCGCAAGAGCAGCAACCCTCCACTCCTCCTCCGTGCCTCTTGATAGTCACTGTCGTATGGCCCTGGGGTGGCGACCGCACATCCGCCATGGTCAGCCCCGCGCCGTTTTCACTGTTCAGGTGCATGACGTTGCTCCCACCTGGAGCCTGCCGCCAACATCCTTGATCGATGGGCACTCGGGCCGCTGGGTTGCTGGTGCACAGGCCAGTGCTCCGTGGGCCACCCACTGTTTGCGGGTCCTCTCCTTTTAATGCTGTGGGGGAAAATAGGGTACTCTGGCTTCCCCAGGCTCCGGCCCAGTGTTGCTCCCCCTTTCATTTTACTGTGGCGCAAACCCAGGGCTTGATGGGCCATGCCCCTTCCATTGGGCGATGCAGGCCTTCATGTCCTCTTTGGTCACCATGGCGCAAACCCAGGGCTTGATGGGCCATGCCCCTTCCATTGGGCGATGCAGGCCTGCATGTCCTCTTTGGTCACCATGGCGCAAACCCAGGGCTTGATGGGCCATGCCCCTTCCATTGGGCGATGCAGGCCTGCATGTCCTCTTTGGTCACCATGGCGCAAACCCAGGGCTTGATGGGCCATGCCCCTTCCATTGGGCGATGCAGGCCTTCATGTCCTCTTTGGTCACCATGGCGCAAACCCAGGGCTTGATGGGCCATGCCCCTTCCATTGGGCGATGCAGGCCTGCATGTCCTCTTTGGTCACCATGGCGCAAACCCAGGGCTTGATGGGCCATGCCCCTTCCATTGGGCGATGCAGGCCTGCATGTCCTCTTTGGTCAACATGGCGCAAACCCAGGGCTTGATGGGCCATGCCCCTTCCATTGGGCGATGCAGGCCTTCATGTCCTCTTTGGTCACCATGGCGCAAACCCAGGGCTTGATAGGCCATGCCCCTTCCATTGGGCGATGTGGGCAGCCATGTCCTCTTTGGTCACCACGGCCGGTGTTATCAGGCCACCCGCTACCTTACGGGGTTGCTGTAGGCCTCAATCAATGTTCTTTATTGTTCTTTGTTCACCGCCGCGGGCCTGGTTATCATAGGCCATGACCCTCTGGGGGCCACCGCAGGCCTCTGTTCCATTTTGCAAGGTTGATTTTTTTTAGCGCTCCGGTCCGGAGCATTTCCTTTTTCCCATTTTTCCTTATTTTTTCCCTCTGGCCCCCGGACGGGCAGCCGCACACTCACCCGCCCTGCTTCCGAGGCTCCTTTACCGCCTCAGGTCCGTGTCACGGCCGCCTCCATCTCCCATGCAGCACTAGCAGCCAGCAATGCTTATGCCTCCTTCTTCCTCCTGCAGGGTTGCTGGGGCCTCCTTCCTGCCGGGCAGCCGCAGGTCCTCAGCGCTCTCGCCCAGCTGATCTTTCCGGGCTGCCATTCCCCGGCGCATATGCGCCTGACGCAGCCTCCTCCATGCGGGCAACAGGCGGCCCATGTAAGCAAACACAGGGCCCTGGGCCACCCACCACCGCAAGGAAAACTAACACATGGGCTTCCAGCAGCCTGCACACTCCAGCATGCGGGTCCCAGACCAGCTCTCCTTGCCATTGTTGTGGCCCGCTCCTGGATTACCGGAGCGGGTCACAGCTGATGTCAGGATCACACGGTGACAGGTTCACGCAGCAGACAATCCACAGGGGTCACCCTGTGGGCTCCGTATCACCGGAGCGGGCCATATAGGCTGGGGGCACCCAGTTCACCGCAGGCTAGGCTCTGGGGGCACCAAGTGCACAAACAGCTGGGGTCACATGCCCAATACCTTCAGGTGGGACGGTGTTGCCAAAAGGGGCACCGTCCACGTGCAGGGCCCTACAATTGGGCCTGCTGCACTCGGTGTAGCACCAGCATAGTGCTCCAAAATAACCACACCGGAGTCAGCTCTTTGTTAGACTGACGAGCCGGAAATGGCTCATCCTATTCATTAGGTTGGTTACATGGTTAGCACCATGTGCCCAATACACCCATCCTGGGAGCTACCACGCTCTCAGGACGGGTGACACACAACACCTACTAGCCCCCTTTGATCAGTTAAACACCACCACCCACTGTCCCTGCACTGTTCCTTTTCCCAGCACTCCATCCCTTTCACGTTGAATAGATGATCATGATTTTTAAAGTAAATGTAATTTCCCGCTCCCCCAGCTCAATCTGGTGACTTGCAGGAACTTTCACGGCATCCCGAAGAAAATGCCAATTATAATCTCAGCCAGCAAAGAACACACACATTCCTGCTAGCCTGGCAGCCTGAGCCTTCCTTTTCTTTCTTTCTTTAAATTAGAGTAGGCGTGGACGGACCCACGCAGGCGCTTCCCCATCCAATTGGATGATGTGCACCTAACCACCATTCAGCATTCTACCCACGTAAAACTCACAATTCCTCCCACCGCCCTGTCTGCCTCACAAAATTCAACAACACACTACTCCTCCTTCTGCCACTCACCCCATCACCTCCCATCAAAGCCTTCCCACTCAACTCAGCCACACCCTGCGCAGTCCTGAGCCTTCCCGGTTCCTGCTCACTAAAATTGCGCACGCAAATCACAGTGATGACGTTGGACGCTACGTGAATTGTAGCGTATGTGCCCAAAGTCACGTGAAGAGGAGTAGGCGGGGCGTTGCTATGGTCCGTATCTCAGATGGGAAACTAGTAGACACACTTCCGGCACCCGGAGAGGAGTGGGCGGGGCGTTGCTATGGTCCATTTCTCAGATGGGAAACTAGTAGACACACTTCCGGCACCCGGAGAGGAGTAGGTGGGGCGTTGCTATAGTCTATTACCTCCACGTCCACTCTTCCTCGTCCCAGTACTTACTTCATGAGGCACCTGCCTCCAACACAGGACCTTCTTCTATTTCTTTAAATCTCTATAACTCCTCCCCCACATCCATGTCACTCAGTTTTAATTTTTCCTGCCTCCGGCAGGTTGGACTTTTTCTTCCCGGTGCGGGGCACCAGGGAGCACCGATTGCTGGCCCCCTGGGGGGGGCTGTGTGGCGGGGCCCTCGGCTCCCTCAGGTGTGGCGCTGCTCCTGGGCCCCCTGCGGGGCTTGGGGTCACAGTTGATCTGGATTGCCTCGCTCGGTTCTTTGCTGGGCTCCGGACCGCAGCGTGAGCATTGTGTCCCGGGTCCTGCACGGCCCCTGGAAGGTAAGGAGAGGGGAGGACTGGGCTTGATGTTTTTCCCCTCTCCTCCTGTTTTGGCCGTCTTGATTCGACTTGGCAGTATGGCCTAGCCTTCCCTTTTGTTGTGAGGCCTCTCTGCTTCTTGTCGTGGGGTGACAGTGGCAGAGAGTCTTTGGGAGTGCGGGGGCTCTGTTCTGTTGCAGGCATGTCACATACCACCCGCTCCTCAGAAACACACGGCCCAGGATGCACCGGATGTTAGCTGCATTATCTGGGGGAAGGTAAGGAGAGGGGAGGACTGTGCTTGATGTTTTCCCCTCTCTTGCTGGTATGGCCCTCTTGACTCCTTCGAAAGGCCGTTACCTCGTGCTCTGTGTACACATCTTTATTGGAAATGATGGCAAGCACTTGGCAGTATGGGATAGCCTTCCCTTTTTGTTGTGAGGCCTCTCTGCTTCTTGTCGTGGGGTGTCTGTGACAGAGTATTTGAAAGTGTGGGGGCTCTGTACTGTCACAGGCATGTCACATACCACCCGCTCCTCAGACACACACAGCCCAGGATGCACCGGATGTTGGCTGCATTCCTTGCATGCTGCCTGTGAATACGGCGCAGATTTGGACACGTCTGCAAGCGGCCGGAAGGGTACCGGCCTGGCATAGTCTACACTTCGGGTTCGAGTATCAGCGGTGCTGACTCAGTCCTTCAACCTTCCTAGACCGACGCATTGGAACGATCTAGAGCATGGGGCTACCAGCTACTGGATACAGGGCTCAAGCCACCTCTCAGTCATGTGGCGTGTTAGTGGTGTGTTTGGGTCTGTGCTAGCTATGGACGCAGACTCCTTGTCCTGTCCTCTTCCTCTAAACTGCGCGAGGGAAAGTCGAAGGAGTTGATTTGCTTTTCCCTTGTCCGGCATGGGATTATGGAAAATGCATCATGGAAGTAACGGCCATGCAGGGGGTTTCCAGTGTCTCTTCTTTTAGGGCCTAGGTCCTCCGGTGCCGACGTGTTGCTTTCACGCCTCCTCTCAGACTTGTGGGAAGTGATAGGGCACATGGTGGCACATGTCTGTGCTTAGAGGGGTTCTCAGAGCCCCTGGTGCCGGTGGAGGGGGATGTCACTTCAGTGGGTTTTCCAGTATAGGCATACCTCAGGTAGAGGGTTGCCTTTGATGTCGGCTATCCGGGATGGATTGCTTTGCCCCGCTTTGTGACAGTACTCTGACCTTTTGACGCCAGCCTGGTGGCTCCTCTGTCAGCTGAGGGGGCCATTGTCTGCTGTACTTCTGGGCTGTCCAGTATCTTCCTTTTGATAGGTCAGATCTTTTTGTGGGCTGACAAGCATGCTGTTATATTGTGGCGCAGGCCTGTTTCAACGTCCTGTGATTTCCCTCTGGTGCAAGTGCAGTGACTGGCGGTTTTCCCTGGCTCCTCGTCTCTATCTTCTCGGAGGTGTATGGGACCGGTGGGGTTCGGCTTCCTGGGTAATGGGCTCCTTCTGGAGGGGGTATCAGTTGCCGTTCCTGTCTCCTCCTGTCCAGGTTTGCATGGTTAGGACTTTGGTACCCAGCTCACGGTCCAAGTAGTTGGCCATGGGATCCGTTCTCTCCGAACGGTTGTTGTGGGTTACCGTCTTGCCCGTTCTTCTCCCTGTTCAGGGTCAAGTTTTCTACTTGCGGGTGTTCCTGGTCCCTATGCCTTCTAGGATGTGTCACCTGCTTATGGGTCTCAAGACCCTGCACTGCTTGTCCGGACGTCTGGGGAGAGCGTACTCTGGATGTTGTGCAGGGGGGGCGCTTGCTGGCTGTTCTGGGCTGGGTTCTCAGAAGGCAGTATGTCTCGGCTCGCCTGTTGCTGAAGTTACGGGGCACGTGGCGTCTTGCATGTTTTCCAGTTCCTTGAGCCCGTCTTCGGTTACGTCTCCTGGTGTTTTATACTCTCTCCCACTGGCTCCCGACATCTCAGCTTTCGTAGTTTTGTTTTCAGTGTCCCCAGAGCTGCGAGTGTCCCTGCTATGGTGGCGGGGGGTTTCAGGTCTACAGGCTGAGGTGTGCATGGTCCTTCCTCCTGTGGCCTCTCCTACTACCAACACCAGCAGAAAGGGTCTACATTGGGGGTCCTTTCAGCTCAAGGGTTGTGAGATCTGGGGAGAGCCGGCGATCATCCAATTGGCAAGAGTTGTGCCATTGTCCAAGCTCTGGTGTACTTCGAGGAGTTGCTGGACGGTCGGCGGTTTTTGGTCCGATCGGACAATACGACGGCCTTGGCATATGTCAACTGCAAAAGGGGTTCCGCCCACTCCTTGAATGCTCTGGCAGCGCTGATAGGCACCGGGGAGGACTCTCATCTGGTGTCTCTGGTGGCCTCACGTATCAGAAGGGTGGACAATGTTCAAGCGGATCTTCTCAGACGCCGGTTTTCACTCCTCTGCGGAACTGGTCCTGTTGGCCCAGGTCTTTGCGGTGACCTGTGTCAGATTAAGGTCCCTGGTTCTAGACCTGTTTGCATCCTCGGCCTCAGCAGAAGTTCCCCTATTATGCTCTCGGTTTCAGGCCAAGGGGGTTGGGGGATGGACGCCCTCTCTGTACAGTGGCCTTGGGGTTTTCCTTTATGCCATTCCGCCTATTCCCCTTCTGCTCCGGGTGGTTTGGCGCATCAGAGTGTCCAGGGTGACTGTGTTGTTGTTAGCTCCGTTCTGGTCCCGCCGGAGTTGGCTCCCCTCTCTGTTGGAGCTTCGGTCCTAGGAACCTTGGCTGGTTCCGAGGTGGCTGTGTCCCCTTCAAGGGGATCTGCGGTTGGAATTCCACCAGATGCAATGGGCGGTGTGGCTATTGCTCAGTCTAGGTTGATATCTCAGGGGTTCTCAGATCCTGTAGTTGGGTCCAAATGGATGCTCTTAGACCCTCCACTCTGAAGGTGTTAGGCAGACACTGGGGCCATTTCCGAGACTGGTATGGGCGGTCTGGGATCCCTCCCCTGCGTTCTGGCCTCTGCTATCCTTCAGTTCCTCCAGGAGGGGTTTTGACAGGGGCCTGGCAGTTTTTCCAGGCTTCGCTCTCAGTAGGCCTCCATGAAATTACTTTTGGGGGACTCTGACGGTCACTTGGATGGGGAGGTGTTGGTGGGGAAATTGATCCAGGGTTTTTCTTCTTCCCGTCCTTGTGCTGATAAAGGGCTTTCCTCTTGGGATCTCCCTCTTGTATTACGGTTCCTTCACGGGCCTCCTTTTGAGCCCATTTCCGAGATTGATATCAAACATCTTACACTGAAATCTGCTTTTCTTATTGCCCTCACTTCTGCCCGTAGGCTTGGGGAGATTGGGGCTCTCTTATGTCACGCTCCTTTCCTGAGGGTGCTGCCAGACTCGGTGGTGCCGGGGTGTGGTCCGATGTTTCTCCCTTCAGTTGTCTCTCGATTTTCACACCTCTCAGGGTCTGGTTCTCCCTGACTTCTTTCATGATCCAAGAACGCCTGAGGAGGTGGCTCGGCTTAACATTGATGTCCGACGGGACGCGTTGGAGTATTTGGCTTGGTTTGCTTTTTCCACCAATCTGATAGTCTTCTGATTGCTTGTGGTCCGGCTGGGGCTGGGCATAACGCATCTGTGGTTTCCATTTTCCGGTGGTTCCGGGTTGTGATCTCTAGGGCCTATGTGGCTTCTGGCCTGCCTGTGCTTGCGCACAATCGGGGGCGGTCTGCCAGGGGTTTGGCGGCTTCCTGGGCCGATGCAAGGAGGGTTTTTCTCTGCAAGAGATTTGTATGGCTGCCGCCTTGGCTGGTCTAGGCATTTTCATCAACCGCTATGGGTTGAGTTTTTCCCACTCGGGGGTTGGTTCCTTCGTGGTTGGAGTTTTGTCTGTGGGGATGTGATTTAAGAGTTATTGTGGGTGTGTTTTGCTGCACTGTTTTTGGCTCTGTGTCTCATTGGGACCTTTTCCCCGTTGCTGCTTTGGTATACCTCATGAAGTAAGTACTGGGACGGGGAAGAGTGGACGTGGAGGTAATGCTCTGATTACTTACCGGTAATCTTCATTACTCCTAGTCCTACTCTTCCTCGTCACAGTACTGACGACCCTCCTCACCCTCCCTCCGGGGAAGGTCCCATGCTCCGGCTTGGTAATATGAAACTGAGTGACATGGATGTGGGGGAGGAGTTATAGAGATTTAAAGAAATAGAAGAAGGTCCTGTGTCGGAGGCAGGTGCCTCATGAAGTAAGTACTGTGACGAGGAAGAGTAGGGCTAGGAGTAATGAAGATTACCGGTAAGTAATCAGAGCATTTCTCGGATGGGCAACTAGTAGACACACTTCGAGCACCCGGAGAGGGGTGGGCGGGGCGTTGCTATGGTTACTTTGTTGGATGGGAAACTAGTCTAGTAAACACTCTTCCGGCACCCGGAGAGGAGTGGGTGGGGCGTTGCTATGGTCTATTTCTCGGATGGGAAACTAGTAGAGACACTTCCGGCACCCGGAGAGGAGTAAGCAGGGTGATGTAAACTAAGCCTCCTTCCCCAATCAAGAACACCATAAGATAAGTAGTTTACATGTAGGTTTATTCTCTTAGTTATTAAGTAGAGAAAGCACTGGGACATCCATCTAGTCCAGCAGTTTAGGTCCAACTGACACCAGTTGAACCCAAAACATACATCAACATTCCACCAAGAGTCCCAGTGACATCATCACACCAACATTCCACCTAGAATGTTGGTAACATCACCACCATCACAACACTCATAGCCATAATCAATCACAGCACAGATTATGACGATTGCCCCTCTCTTTAATAACACCAACTAGACCCATGGTAGGAACCCCCCCACCTAAGTGCAAATTACCAGACATGTTGTAGCTCAGAAACCATTTTACCCCCCTTGAGCCCAAACCCCTACACCCCAAGATCTTAACTGGAAAACCGAAAAACTAGCTCAACCACAAGCTCTCCCCAGACCTGAGCCCAGTCAGCTACTACCCGCTGAATGAACCACAACATGGAAGACCCAACACTCTGCTATCAACCAGCTGAATAACAACAAAGGAGAAAGGATCCCAAAAATAAAACTCATGACCAAGATCATCTGGCTGCCCCTTTACCTAGACTCAGGCAGCACACCCTGCCCCTTAAAATTACCAAACATCTCTTCACTGCCCCTTGAATGACCAGACAGCACCCAGCTGCCCTTACCCAAAACATGGACAGCACCTCAAAACCGCTTAAATACAGCAATGGCAACACTAACTACCCCTAAGTGGGCCCTAGACAGCACCTAAATAAACCTTAAATCAACAAAAGCTCCTCGCTACCCAGCCAACAACCAACAGAACACCCCTGACTGTCCTAAAATCAACACACCTCGCTACCCCACCTAACAGCATATGGACCACATTTAGACAACACCTAGACAACACCCAACTACCAGACAGCACCTCAATATACCTAAAACCAAACAACACCTCACTGTCCCTAAATCACTAACCCATCTAACAGCATATGGACCGCATCTAAACAACACCTAGACAACACCTCACTATCCCTACAAACACCAGACAACACCACACTGCCCCTAAAACAACCAGACTGCACCTCACAGTCAGTCCCTAACAACACCAGACTGCTCCCAACTGCCCCTACAAACGACCAGACAGCACCTCACTGTCCCAACACACCAAACAGCCCCTGACTGACCCTAAAACACCAGAACACAACCAGACAGCACCTCACTGTCCCTAAAGACACCAAACCGCACCGACTGTCCCTAAAAACCCCAGACAGCACCTCACTGCCCCCACAATGACCCAGACAGCACCTGACTGTCCCTCACAACACCAGACAGCACCTCCATGAACCTAAAACCATCCCTACAAACACCAGACAGCACCTCACTGCCCCTACAAACTACCAGACAGCACCTCACTGCCCCTGGAACAACACAGCACCTCCATATATCTAAAACCATCCCTACAAACACTAAACAGCACCTCACTGTCCCAACACCACACAGCACCTGACTATCCCTACAACACCCAGAACACCAGAACACAACCAGACAGCACCTCACTAAACTCTAAAACAACCAGGGCGCACTCGAATATGCCCCTAAAACAACCAGACAGCACCTCCATACACCTAAAACCATCCCTAAAAACAACCAGACAGCACCTCACTGTCCCTTAAACACCAAACAGCACCTGACTGTCCCTAAAAACCCCAGACTAAAAACACCAAACAGCACCTCACTGCCTCATGACCCCGACAGCACCTGCCCCAAAATGACCCAGACAGCACCTGACTGTCCCTAAAAACACCAGACAGCACTTCACTGTCCCTAGAATGACCTTACAGCATCTCACTGCCCCTAAAAACAACCAGACAGCACCTCACTGCCCTTTAAAATAACCAACACCTAACCACCCTTTAGATTAACCAGGCAGCACCTCACTACCACTTGAATTTCCAGGCAGCACATCACTACCCCTTTAAAACTCTAAGATGCACCTCACTGCCCCTTAAAACACCAGCATCATCCACACGTAACCAGGGGACATGCCCCTCCAAACAACAACCAACAGAACACACACACAGGACCACATATGAATCCCATGAAAATCATTTTAAATAGCGTCATGGCGCAAAGTTCTTGCACCACCCCCAAAATATCCATGAAATGCACAACATAAATGCAAATCATCTGCGCCACAATCCCTGCATGTGATGAAGTAGAAGCACCTCACTGCCCCCAAAATGACCAGACAGCATCTCACTGCCCCTAAAAGTACTGGCATCATCCACACATAACCAGGGGAAACGCCCCTACAAACACGACAAACAAAACACTGCAGGACAACATGTACAACTCACAGTAAGCGATACCAGATCAAGTCCATGGCGCTAAAAACCCTGCGCCAACCCCAACATGTCCCTGTAATGCAAAACACAAAATGCATGGCAAGTAATCGTACATGCAAAAATGGATGCAAGTGGCATGGCGCTAAAGTCCCTGCGCCATACCCCCACCCAGATGTCCACTTCAGCCAACCTGCAAAGAAAACATTGCATAAACAACATTACAATGTCCCATGGACCCCACACCCACGCGTCCATAGTGAAAACCCAAAGACATGTCCTAACAGCAGGCCACATACATAAACACGACATCAGTACATACATGACAGGCCCAACACTGCTAACATCAACCCAGGACCCAACCCAAATTGTACTCAACCCAGAGGCCACAACGTAAACACAAACAACATTAACCAATAAAACCGGCCTCACCATACACATGCCTCTATTTAGTGACTAGTCAGATCCTTCATCACGTTACTTATTCCCCACTGGTCCGGATCCAACGCTCGGCGTCTCACCAACATTCCTGTCAGATCGCTGTATCCACGTAGCTTCCACTTTATTCCAGGACACACATGGTAAATAGCCTCAAATTCCTTGACACTCCCTGCGCTCCCCACTCGTGGCAAGACACCGACTTTACCCTGACCGCCAGGTTCAAATATGGTCCGCGCTTTGCCATTCTTCGTCCCAAAATTTTCTGAAATCCCTCCAGCGTCACGAATCACGGAAGCATGAACCATCCTGCGCCCCAACTTCCTTCCTGGCACGGCGCAGAACCCGTATTCGGCCCCTGCGTGTCCATGTAGTATAACGCTGCGTTCCATGTGAACACTGCGTTCCAGCTTAGACCGCTGGAACGCCTGTCCTCCGCCCACTAACGCCGGCCCACCTCCAACGTCATCATTACTGCCACCGGCACCGCAAGGGAAACACCTCTGGCCGGCAGACCAACGCTCGGATGACTGGTGCCTCCTATGTTGCTGCTCCATTCCTGCTGCGCAGTCCTGCACCGCACGTCACACAGCTTGCCCAGATCCCACCAGAAACAGGATCGCTCCATGCCGGAAGCCTGGGCGCTGCAACGCGCAGCTGCAACGTGCGCTACAATCAAGACGCACGGCACCACAACGGAGATTGAACTACCTCCTCCAATCTTCCGCAGGGCCGTCCCTGTTGGGCCCCACCTGCACACTTCCGACCTGGAGGTCAATAGCGGCCAGACCTCCGCTTCTCCTGCAGAACTACCTCCTCCAATCTTCCGCAGGGCCCTCCCTGTTGGGCCCCACTGCTGCACCTGCACACTCCCGAACCGGAGGGCAATGGCAGCCCGACCTCCGCTTCTCCTATGCCAGACCGGCACGCCGTGCCAATACGGCTGCAGCCGCAGACTCTCCGACCTGGTCCTTCTCACACCGCTGCTTCAAGACTACCGTCAAGCTCTGAACCGCCCCAACAGAGTGCAGCGGTCACACACAGCTGCAGACGCTGAGCCGCCACAGCCCAGCACCGCCTGGGTACCGGACCTTCCAAGTGCTGGGCCACCTCAGCCCCGGCACCGCCTAGATTCGGACCTTCCAGGCACTGGCCACCTCAGCCCCAGCGCTGCTTGGATTCTGGACCTACCAGGCACTGGGCCAGCTCCCCTGGCACCGCCTGGAGTCTGGACCTTCCGGGTCCCTGACCTGGAACACTGTATTGGACCCCACTGCACCGCCCAGCCTGCAGCTCCTTGTTGCTGGATGGATGTCACCCTGGAAGGCAGCGTGCCTCACCTACTGCCCCTTCCCAGCAGGCCATCCTTGTCGCCAGTGATGTAAACTAAGCCTCCTTCGCCAATCAAGAACACCATAAGATAAGTAGTTTACATGTAGGTTTATTCTCTTAGTTATTAAGTTGAGAAAGCACTGGGACATCCATCTAGCCCAGCAGCTTAGGTCCAACTGACACCAGTAGAACCCAAAACATACATCAACATTCCACCAAGAGTCCCAGTGACATCATCACGCCACCACTCCACCTAGAATGTTGGTGACATCATCACCATCACAACACTCATAGCCATAATCAATCACAGCACAGATTATGTCTGACACAGGGCCTTGCTATGGTTGGTTTCTCAGATGGGAAACTAGTAGACACACTTCCGGCACCCGGAGAGGAGTAAGCGGGGCGTTGCTATGGTCCGTTTCTCAGATGGGAAACTAGTAGACACACTTCAGGCACCCAGAGAGGAGTGGGCGGAGCGTTGCTATGGTCTGTTTCTCAGATGGGAAACTAGTATACACACTTGCGGCACCCGCAGAGGAGTGGGTGGGGCATTGCTATGGTTCCTTTCTCGGATGGGAAACTAGTAGACACACTTCTGGCACCTGGAGGGGAGTAAGCGGGGCCTTGCTATGGTCGGTTTCGCAGATGGGAAACTAGTATACACACTTGCGGCACCCGCAGAGGAGTGGGCGGGGCGTTGCTATGGTCCGTTTCTCAGATGGGAAACTAGTATACACACTTGCGGCACCCGCAGAGGAGTGGGCGGGGCGTTGCTATGGTTCCTTTCTCGGATGGGAAACTAGAAGACACACTTCCGGCACCCGGAGAGGAGTGAGTGGGGCGTTGCTATGGTTACTTTCTTGGATGGGAAACTAGTCTAGTAGACACACTTCCGGCACCCGGGCGGGGCGTTGCTATGGTCCGTTTCTCAGATGGGAAACTAGTATACACACTTGCGGCACCCGCAGAGGAGTGGGTGGGGCGTTGCTATGGTCCATTTCTCTGATGGGAAACTAGCAGTGTTGCCATGTCTGCATATTATAAGCGACTTTGGGCTTGTTTTTCCCCAAAGTCGCTTATAATTTCATCAGGTCGCTTGTTGCGGTTTTTGTCCGATTATCGCCCTGATTGTGTTCTTGCCTGTTGGCGGTCTCCGGATGTCGCCGTCCGTGAGCCCTCCACCCCCCGTGACACAGAGACACGGAGACAGCGGTGTTACCAGTGTGGGCTCCCCGGTGATTGTGTCGTCACCGGGAACGCCCCGTTTGTTTAACTGCGCACGCGACGGAGTGAATGTCACCCCGTCGCGTGCGTACCCTTAAAGGGTCAACGCCACACTCCTCCTTTTCCATAACAACAAATTGGAAACAGGAGGGACTAACTATCACACATTTATAAAGCACACAACTCTGTAAATTCCAAAAACCCCCATTTATTCACAGCCACCCTGGATCCCCCGCGGGTACCTGTCACGGCCTGACCATTAACCCCCGGTCAGCCTCCCCAGCTCAGTCCGTCACATAGTCTGTGAGACGGGCAGGTTTCCCACGCCCTGTTCTCAGGGGGTACCGCCTGCCAACATCCCTGGCCGGTGTCTCTTGACCTGGTCTGCCTCGAGCCGGAGAGTCCACGGCGGGGCTTTCACCCCCACCTTCATCCAAGGCACCCTCACCCTCTCGGTTGTCCGGGCTGTCCACTCTCGGGTCGCCTATTCTCCTGAAGAATGAAGCATTCCTTGTTACAGACGACGTCCCATCAGAGGCTGTTACCATAGACCCTTGACCGCCACGACATCTAGAGGAGCGGGTTCATACGTGGGGGGCAACTTTCCTTGTGGGTGGCGATTCCTCACCAGCACCTCATCTCCCAGAGCGATGTGTGGGGGTCTCAGGCCCCTCCGGATGTTTTCCATCTGCGTCCTGATCTGTCTGTCCTCTTCGACCTGTTCATTGTCAATGACGGAAGGGTCCCTGTCCCCCACCTCCGGTATGACGTCTCTCGGGCATCTTTGGAAGAGAGCCTCCGCCGGGGCCACACCCGTTGAGGAGTGAGGTGTGGTCCGATATCCCCGCAGGAAGACGTACAGGGCCCTCTGCAAGCACTCGCCCTTTCCATGGGCGATCCTGAACACTTTGTTGAGGGTGCGCATCATGTGCTCTGCCTCCCCGTTGGCCCGGGGCCACAGTGGGGTTACCCGCCGGTGTTGAATGCCATACTCCCTCATGAGCTCGGCAAAACTCTCGCCTTGGAACGGTGCCCCGTTGTCGGAGCACAGCACAGAGGGCAGGCCATGGGTGGCGAAAATCTTCTCCAGCGCCACCACCACGTTCTCAAATGCGACGGACTCTATGAACTCGACCTCCGGGTATCGAGACCACTCGTCCACCACAACTAGGAAGTGAGTGCCTCTCGACGTGGACCCGGAGTCTGCGTGCACTACTTCCCATGGCCTGGTCCCTCTGGGCATCGCTTCAATGGACGGTTCCCGCTGGGCCGGTGCCGCAGCCTGGCACCATACGCACAACGCCACAAACGCTTCCACCTTCCGCTCGAGTTCCGGGAACCACACCTTCTGGCGGAGGCGAGCTTTGGTTTTGGGTGCCCCTTGGTGGCCCTGGTGCGCCAAGGCGATGACCTGTGCAACTTTGGCCTGGGGCACCACGATCCTCTCACCCCTCAGTAGCAGCCCCGACTCTGAGAATGTCAGTTCTCTCACTCTCCATAACTGCTCGAGGGCCACTCTGGCTTCACATGTCCTGCGTTCCACGGCCTCCAGTACCGTCTTCCAGGTACCCCTCTGCATGGCTTCCCTCAGGATGGCGAAACATTCGTCGCCTTTTGATGCAAGCTCGAGCTCTTCCACCTGCATGGAGTTTGGGGTGGCCGTCTCCACGACCAGGCGGACATGTTCGTCGGCCTCTTCCGCTGATGCAGACTCCTGCGAGTCCCCTCTTGGGTGTCGAGAGAGGTAGTCTGCCGTGTTGTTAGCCCCTGGACGATATGTCAACGACACTCCATACTCGAGCAGGGCGAGCATCCAGCGCTCTATTCTCACTGGTGGACGGGATGATGAGCCCGCCATGATCGACAACAACGGCTTGTGGTCCGTGACCACAGTCACAGGACGCCCCAGGATGTAGAGGCAAAATGTCTGCAACCCCACAGCACCGCCAGGGCTTCCCTCTCAATCTGGGAGTACCTTTGCTCGGTGTCGGAGAGCGCCTTGCTGGAGTATGCTATGGGTCGAATCTCCTGGTCATTCCCCACTTGTGTAAGCACTGCCCCCAGTCCATATGGGCTGGCGTCCACTACGATCTCTGTCTGCAGGCTCGGATCAAAGAACGCCATGGTGTCGTCCGCCGCCAAGGCACCTCTGATGTCATCGAATGCCGCCTGCTCAAGGGGGCCCCACTGCCAGGTGGTGTCCTTCTTTGTGAGCGATCTCAGCGGCTCCGAACGGGACGCCAGATTCCTGATGAAACGGCCACAGTAAGTAACCATGCTCAAGAAGCTCCTCACCTCCGCGACATTCTCTGGTGTACGCCCCTCCTTTATGTCCCTCACTTTGCGGGGGTCCAGCGACACCCCATCCGCCTTAAACACGAACCCAAAGAATTCGATCGTTGTTTTCAGAAATTCACACTTGTCCTTGTGCAGGGTGAGTCCCAGCGAGCACAGGCGTTCAAAGGTCTTGGCCAGGCATGCCAGATGCTCCGTCTCCGACCTGGCATACACCAAGATGTCGTTGCTGATATTAAGGACTCCATCCAGATCCGCTAGTGCCCCTCTTATGATGTTTTGGGAAACCTCCGCCGCGGAAGACACCCCAAAACTCAACCTCTTGTATCGGTAAAGACCTCGATGAGTGGTAAAGGTTGTGATGTAGCGGGACTCGGGTGCAGGACCACCTGATGATAGCCTGCTCTCAGGTCCAGTTTGAAAAGAACCTCGCCCCTTGCAGTTCTGCTATGATATCATCGATGGTAGGGGTCAAGTGTCGCTCCCTCTTTATGGCCTTATTGGAGAGTCGCATGTCCACACAGATCCTCACTGCATCTGGCTGTTTAGGCTTGCGCGCGATGACAATGGGAGACACCCACGGGGTGGGGCCCTCAACCTTTTCAGAAATGTCTAGCCCCACCAGATTGTCCAGTTCTCGATCCACCAGATCCCTGAGGTGAAAAGGAACTCGCCGGTGCTTCAGCGCCACTGGTTGGATCGACTCATCGATGTGGAGCCGGACCGGCTCACCCACCAGCTGTCCAATGCCTTCAAACAGGGAGCTGTGTTTGGCCAAGAGTACCTGAATGTCGTCTAAGTACACTGAGTATGCGAATGTGACAATTCCCAGCGCCTCAGCCGCAGCACAGCAAAGCAGGGTATTGTCGCTCACCGGTGTGACATAGAATCCGGCCCGGATGTGTGAGTCACCATATTGAACATCAGCCACAAATACGCCGTCCAGAGGCAGGGGCTGATCGCCGCCGAAAGCAAATATGCGTGCTCTCGGTGCGGTCAGCGTGGGCGGAGCCTGCATGGTATCATAGTGCTGTCTGGCCATCACATTCACTGACGCACCGGTGTCTACTAGCATTGGTACAGAGTCTCCATTGACAAGCACGTTGCACTTGGGCTGTCTCTTGGAGCGGGATTTCAGCATGCTCACACTGGACACGAAGAAGACGTTTTCCTCGTCCTCTTCCTCCTCCTCCCCTTCCTGAGGGGCCCCTTCGTCACCCTGGTCCACCTGAGCAACGTTGGAAGTCCTTTGGGGTTGGAAGAAACCGGCTCGAACAGGCCCCCTAGGCACTACCTTGGGATGGGAGCTGCAGATCTGCACATCCTGGCGAAGTGGTCCACGCCTCCGCACCTACCACACTTAACCCCAGTCGCAGGGCATTCAGCTGGGTGCGGGAGATCGTACCCACACTTTGGGCACGAGGAAGTAGTCCCAGGCGGGCGCGGGCTCGAGTGTTCATGGGGCGCCTCGCTCCACGGCCTCTTCCGACCGCGCAGACCTCCTCCACCTTGCCTGGGCGGGCACCAGCTTCCATTCTGGTCACCCGCAATTCCGACACTTCGTGTCACCTTCCCAGTTCTAGGATGCGGGGAAGGGTGATGCCAGGCTCGCGCAATATCTGGCGCCTCAGTTTCCCAGAGACACACCCCTGAATGAGTTGGTTGCGAATCATGACTTCAGGGTCGTTCCACGCACATGGCGCCGCCAGTCTCCGCAGCCGCCCATAGAACACATCTAGAGTCTCGTCATCCTTCTGTCAAGCCTTACCCATGAGAAAACGTTCATAATCTGCGTTGGTCATTGGCAGAAAATGATTATGGAGTGCATCCTTTGCCGCCGCAAACTACCCATCCGCCTGCTGCAGGGACAGAAATATCTCATGCACTGCTGGGCCAGCAGAGTACAGGAGAGTGGCCAGCTTGCTGTCGTCGCTTGTCGTCGCTTGTCTCCATCGTGGCCCTGAAGTACATCTCAAGCCTATCCATCCACATCTTCCACCTCTGTCCCAGGCTTGATGGAGCACCCGAGGTATCAAACTCAGGCATTGGCTGTAGGGACCCAGGTGGTTTCAGCGGGGGAGCAGGCGGAGGCGCAGCAGCAGCAGCAGCTTGACTCATGGTGGATAGCGCACAGGCACCCCAGAAGATATAATTGATGGGGCCGCAACTCACCACCAGCAATCAGCCTCCAGAGATGGTTTAAATTCTGCCTCTCACCAGGCGCACTCCTCGCAGATGTATCGCTCCAGCCAGCAGGCAGACAACGAAGCGTCCAAAAATTGAGCAGGGTGGAAGACCCCTAGTGCATTCAGCAGGCTTCCATAGAGTCTCACCCATCTACTCGGTGAAAAACAGTGAAAATGTCAATGATTCATTCTGAAATTGACACGTGCTGTTTCCAGCGACTGTCCGTCGCTGAAATATCCAACAATTATGTCCGGATGGCTCACCGACGCTTCGTTATGAAGCCGTGAGTATCCGAGGCCTATTCATCAAGATGGCCGCCGGCCGCGTGTGTCTCTTCCTTCTCCGCGGTCAGAATTCACTGAAGCGCTCACGTAGGATCATCTACGCTCCGAGCGAATGTCTCCGCCTGTTCCAGGAAGTGATCCCGGCACTCGTCGCCACTGTTGGCGGTCTCCGGATGCCACCGTCCGTGAGCCCCCCACCCCCCGTGACACAGAGACACAGAGACAGCGGTGTTACCAGTGTGGGCTCCCCGGTGATTGTGTCGTCACCGGGAACGCCCCGTTTATTTAACTGCGCACGCGACGGAGTGAACGTCACCCCGTCGCGTGCGTACCCTTGAAGGGCCAACGCCACATTGCCTGTAAAAACATGTATGAAAGGAGAACTAACGTTCCTCCTTTCACACCTTTCTATTGTTATGCATTGACACACGCTGGCAGGGACTCGGCTGCCTGCAGCCTTTTGATGACCTGCTGCAATTGCGTTCTTATTCGCAGTGCGCCCTTCCTAACCATATGTTTTGTCACTGATGTCTCAACGCCCCGACTCCAGGGTTCATTAGCATACCAAAAAGCTCTCCACCTACATTTAATGCAGTTGGAAACCTTTTGGCTGGCTCACATGGGGGGCTTCTCTATTTGCCTTGTGTCATGGTCATGTTATGGGAAGGAGGGGATAAGTTGAAAGGTGTTCAAAAGAAACAGCCTGGAAGTGCATCCACATTGTTTTCTTTCTCTTTCTTTTTCGGAAGCATTCATCTCATCATAAACGGCACCCGACTTTACATTTTTCTTTCTCTAGTTGTGTGTTCCTGAGCAAGTATAGAGGACCCACCTTAGCAGGGCCAACATCAATGTTTTCCCCTATTGCTCCCATTCACGGGTTGCATGGGCCATCCAGAGTACAGCCCCACAGAAGACTGTGTGAAATTCTTTGCTATGCCCCGTTGATGTGCACTCCAGGTTATTATCGTAAATTGCGTGATTCATAGGCGTAATTTTAGGGGGGCGGATGTGTTTGTCCCCCCCAACTTTCATGGCACACCATGTTGTCCCCATTCATTTGGCTGGGGCACCTTTCCTCCAGATGTCAGCAAAGTTTACTCCACTGGCGTGATTGCCAAAAGATGTGCTTTTAGAAGCCCCATTCAGATGAGAAATTAAAGTACACACATTCTCCTGAAAATAAAATGGAATTTTAGTAAATGTGTTTGCTCTAGCATATGATCTGTGTTATCTTTATGTAGGTTTGCATTACTGTATTTTTTTCTTTTGAGGCCTATCCAGAGTGTTTTAGAAGTGCGCTTGTTTTTTCAGCTTATTTGGTTGGGAGTCATCTTGTTTTGGGCTTGCTTTAGAGGGACATTCAGCGTATTTTTTCCTTTTGACCTGGCAACACTGGAAGCTAGTAGATACACTTCCGGCACCCAGAGAGCAGTGGGCCGGGCGTTGCTATGGTCCTTTCTCGGATGGGAAACTAGTCTAAGGGTTGATACTAGTTCCCATCCGAGAAACGGACCATCGGTTGTTAGGGCCATTTCTCAGATGGGAAATAGCTGCATCAGTGTGAGTGGGCTAATTTCCATTAGCATACATGCCAACCCTCCCGATTTAGGCGGGAGACTCCCGATTTTCGAGTGAAAAATACTGCTATTTTTCATGTTCTCCCGCCTAAAATAATTATTTCCCAATGCATTCCAATGGCAAAATTGTTGTCTCCCGATTTCGCTGTAGAACTCTCCCTCTCAGTCACTTCGGAATGTTGGCATGTATGCATTAGAGAAATGGCCCTTTTTTGCCCCCTAGTGGCAAGTCCTGCATAATAATGGGAACTAGCCCATTTATACTGAGAAGGCTAGTTCCCATTAGAGAAATGGCCCTTTTTGCTCCCCTAGAGACCAAGTCCTGCATAATAATGGGAACTAGCCTACTCACACTGAGAAGGCTAGTTCACATTAGAGAACTGGCCCTTTGTGCTCCCCTAGTGGCCAACTGCTGCATAATAATGGGAACTGGCCTACTCACACTGAGAAGGCTAGTTCCCATTAGAGAAATGGCCCTTTTTTGCCCCCTAGTGGCAAGTCCTGCATAATAATGGGAACTAGCCCACTCACACAGAAAAGGCTAGTTCGCATTAGAGAAATGGCCCTTTTTGCTCCCCTAGTGGCCAGGTCCTGCATAATAATGGGAACTAGCCCACTTATACTGAGAAGGCTAGTTCCCATTAGATAAATGGCCCTTTTTGCTCCCCTAGAGACCAAGTCCTGCATAATAATGGGAACTAGCCTACTCACACTGAGAAGGCTAGTTCACATTAGAGAACTTGCCCTTTGTGCTCCCCTAGTGGCCAACTGCTGCATAATAATGGGAACTGGCCTACTCACACTGAGAAGGCTAGTTCCCATTAGATAAATGGCCCTTTTGCCCCTACTGGCCAAGTCCTGCATAATAATGGGAACTAGCCCACTCACACTGAAGCAGCTATTTCCCATTAGAGAAACGTCCCTCCGACCTGGAAAGGCAGAAAGGTCCTCTCGTCTAATGGGAACTAGCCCACTCACACTGAAGCAGCTATTTCCCATTAGAGAAACGGCCCTTCGACCCGCAGAGGCAGAAAGGTCCTCTTGTCTAAAAAACTGAAGCAGCTATTTTCCATTAGAGAAACGGCCCTGTGACCTGGAAAGGCAGAAAGGTCCTCTCGTCTAATGGGAACTAGCCCACTCACACTGAAGCAGCTATTTCCCATTAGAGAAACGGCCCTCCGACCTGCAGAGGCAGAAAGGTCCTCTCGTCTAATGGGAACTAGCCCACTCACACTGAAACTGCTATTTGCCATTAGAGAAACGGCCCTCTGACCTGGAGAGGCAGAAAGGTCCTCTCGTCTAATGGGAACTAGCCCACTCACACTGAAGCTGCTGTTTGCCATTAGAGAAACGGCCCTTTGACCTGGAGAGGCAGAAAGGTCCTCTTGTCTAATGGGAACTAGCCCACTCACACTGAAGCTGCTGTTTCCCATTAGAGAAACGGCCCTCCGACCTGGAGAGGCAGAAAAGTCCTCTCGTCTAATGAGAACTAGCCCACTCACACTGAAGCTGCTGTTTCCCATTAGAGAAACGGCCCTCCGACCTGGAGAGGCAGAAAGGTCCTCTTGTCTAATGAGAACTAGCCCACTCACACTGAAGCAGTTGTTTCCCATTAGAGAAACGGCCCTCCGACCTGCAGAGGCAGAAAGGTCCTCTCGTCTAATGGGAACTAGCCCACTCACACTGAAGCAGCTGTTTCCCATTAGAGAAACGTCCCTCCGACCTGCAGAGGCAGAATGGTCCTCTCGTCTAATGGGAACTAGCCCACTCACACTGAAGCAGCTGTTTCCCATTAGAGAAACGGCCCTCTGACCTGCAGAGGCAAAAAGGTCCTCTCGTCTAATGGGAACTAGCCCACTCACACTGAAGCAGCTATTTCCCATTAGAGGAATGGCCCTCTGACCTGCAGACGTAGAACGGTCCTCTCGTCTAATGGGAACTATCCCATTCCCACTGAAGCAACTATTTCCCATTAGAGAAACGGCCCTCTGACCTGCAGAGGCAGAAAGGTCCTTTGTCTAATGGGAACTAGCCCACTCACACTGAAGCAGCTATTTCCCATTAGAGAAACGGCCCTCCGACCTGCAGAGGCAGAAAGGTCCTCTCGTCTAATGGGAACTAGCCCACTCACACTGAAGCAGATATTCCCATTAGAGAAACGGCCCTCTGACCTGCAGAGGCAGAAAAGTCCACTCGTCTAATGGGAACTATCCCATTCACACTGAAGCAGCTATTTCCCATTAGATAAACGGCCCTCTGACCTGCAGGTCCTCTCGTCTAATGGGAACTAACCCACTCACACTGAAGCAGCTATTTCCCATTAGAGAAATGGCCCTCCGACCTGGAAAAGCAGAAAGGTCCTTTTGTCCAATGGGAACTAGCCCACTCACACTGAAGCAGCTATTTCCCAGTAAAGAAACGGCCCTCTGACCTGCAGAGGCAGAAAGGTCCTCTCGTCTAATGGGAACTAGCCCACTCACACTGAAGCAGCTATTTCCAATTAGAGAAACGGCCCTCTGACCTGCAGAGGCAGAAAGGTCCTCTCGTCTAATGGGAACTAGCCCACTCACACTGAAGCAGCTATTTCCCATTAGAGAAACGGCCCTCCGACCTGCAGAGGCAGAAAGGTCCTCTCGTCTAATGGGAACTAGCCCACTCACACTGAAGCAGCTATTTCTAATTAGAGAAACGGCCCTCTGACCTGCAGAGGCAGAAAGGTCCTCTCGTCTAATGGGAACTAGCCCACTCACACTGAAGCAGCTATTTCCCATTAGAGAAACGGCCCTCTGACCTGCAGAGGCAGAAAGGTCCTCTCGTCTAATGGGAACTAGCCCACTCACACTGAAGCAGCTATTTCCAATTAGAGAAACGGCCCTCTGACCTGCAGAGGCAGAAAGGTCCTCTCGTCTAATGGGAACTAGCCCACTCACACTGAAGCAGCTATTTCCCATTAGAGAAATGGCCCTCTGACCTGCAGAGGCAGAAAGGTCCTCTCGTCTAATGGGAACTAGCCCACTCACACTGAAGCAGCTATTTCCAATTAGAGAAACGGCCCTCTGACCTGCAGAGGCAGAAAGGTCCTCTCGTCTAATGGGAACTAGCCCACTCACACTGAAGCAGCTATTTCCCATTAGAGAAACGTCCCTCCGACCTGCAGAGGCAGAAAGGTCCTCTCGTCTAATGGGAACTAGCCCACTCACACTGAAGCAGCTATTTCCAATTAGAGAAACGGCCCTCCGACCTGCAGAGGCAGAAAGGTCCTTTCGTCTAATGGGAACTAGCCCACTCACACTGAAGCAGCTATTTCCCATTAGAGAAACGGCCCTCCGACCTGGAGAGGCAGAAAGGTCCTCTCGTCTAATGAGAACTAGCCCACTCACACTGAAGCTGCTGTTTCCCATTGGAGAAACGGCCCTCCGACAAGGAGAGGCAGAAAGGTCCTCTCGTCTAATGAGAACTAGCCCACTCACACTGAAGCAGTTGTTTCCCATTAGAGAAACGGCCCTCCGACCTGCAGAGGCAGAAAGGTCCTCTCGTCTAATGGGAACTAGCCCACTCACACTGAAGCAGCTGTTTCCCATTAGAGAAACGTCCCTCCGACCTGCAGAGGCAGAAAGGTCCTCTCGTCTAATGGGAACTAGCCCACTCACACTGAAGCAGCTGTTTCCCATTAAAGAAACGTTCCTCCGACCTGCAGAGGCAGAATGGTCCTCTCGTCTAATGGGAACTAGCCCACTCACACTGAAGCAGCTGTTTCCCATTAGAGAAACGGCCCTCTGACCTGCAGAGGCAAAAAGGTCCTCTTGTCTAATGGGAACTAGCCCACTCACACTGAAGCAGCTATTTCCCATTAGAGGAATGGCCCTCTGACCTGCAGACGTAGAACGGTCCTCTCGTCTAATTGGAACTAGCCCATTCCCACTGAAGCAACTATTTGCCATTAGAGAAACGGCCCTCTGACCTGCAGAGGCAGAAAGGTCCTTTGTCTAATGGGAACTAGCCCATTCACACTGAAGCAGCTATTTCCCATTAGAGAAACGGCCCTCCGACCTGCAGAGGCAGAAAGGTCCTCTCGTCTAATGGGAACTAGCCCACTCACACTGAAGCAGATATTTCCCATTAGAGAAACGGCCCTCTGACCTGCAGAGGCAGAAAAGTCCACTCCTCTTATGGGAACTATCCCATTCACACTGAAGCAGCTATTTCCCATTAGATAAACGGCCCTCTGACCTGCAGGTCCTCTCGTCTAATGGGAACTAACCCACACACACTGAAGCAGCTATTTCCCATTAGAGAAATGGCCCTCCGACCTGCAGAGGCAGAAAGGTCCTTTTGTCTAATGGGAACTAGCCCACTCACACTGAAGCAGCTATTTCCCATTAGAGAAACGGCCCTCTGACCTGCAGAGGCAGAAAAGTCCACTCCTCTTATGGGAACTATCCCATTCACACTGAAGCAGCTATTTCCCATTAGATAAACGTCCCTCTGACCTGCAGGTCCTCTCGTCTAATGGGAACTAACCCACACACAATGAAGCAGCTATTTCCCAGTAAAGAAACGGCCCTCTGACCTGCAGAGGTAGAAAGGTCCTTTTGTCTAATGGGAACTAGCCCACTCACACTGAAGCAGCTATTTCCCATTAGAGAAACGGCCCTCTGACCTGCAGAGGCAGAAAGGTCCTCTCGTCTAATGGGAACTAGCCCACTCACACTGAAGCAGCTATTTCCAATTAGAGAAACGGCCCTCTGACCTGCAGAGGCAGAAAGGTCCTCTTGTCTAATGGGAACTAGCCCACTCACACTGAAGCAGCTATTTCCCATTAGAGAAACGGCCCTCTGACCTGCAGAGGCAGAAAGGTCCTCTCGTCTAATGGGAACTAGCCCACTCACACTGAAGCAGCTATTTCTAATTAGAGAAACGGCCCTCTGACCTGCAGAGGCAGAAAGGTCCTCTCGTCTAATGGGAACTAGCCCACTCACACTGAAGCAGCTATTTCCCATTAGAGAAACGGCCCTCTGACCTGCAGAGGCAGAAAGGTCCTCTCGTCTAATGGGAACTAGCCCACTCACACTGAAGCAGCTATTTCCAATTAGAGAAACGGCCCTCTGACCTGCAGAGGCAGAAAGGTCCTCTCGTCTAATGGGAACTAGCCCACTCACACTGAAACAGCTATTTCCAATTAGAGAAACGGCCCTCTGACCTGCAGAGGCAGAAAGGTCCTCTCGTCTAATGGGAACTAGCCCACTCACACTGAAGCAGCTATTTCCCATTAGAGAAACGGCCCTCTGACCTGCAGAGGCAGAAAGGTCCTCTCGTCTAATGGGAACTAGCCCACTCACACTGAAGCATCTATTTCCAATTAGAGAAACGGCCCTCTGACCTGCAGAGGCAGAAAGGTCCTCTCGTCTAATGGGAACTAGCCCACTCACACTGAAGCAGCTATTTCCCATTAGAGAAACGGCCCTCCGACCTGCAGAGGCAGAAAGGTCCTCTCGTCTAATGGGAACTAGCCCACTCACACTGAAGCATCTATTTTTAATTAGAGAAACGGCCCTCCGACCTGCAGAGGCAGAAAGGTCCTCTCGTCTAATGGGAACTAGCCCACTCACACTGAAGCAGCTATTTCCCATTAGAGAAATGGCCCTCTGACCTGCAGAGGCAGAAAGGTCCTCTCGTGTAATGGGAACTAGCCCACTCACACTGAAGCAGCTTCCCTATTTTAGTGCGCTTGGTATTTGTCACCTTGTTCACAGGGACAAATGTCTGTAATCTCCCTTTTAAGGTGCAATGAAAAAAAACTCTCAGAGTAACAGCCAATTGTGCTACGGCATGCTCCCTTCTTTATGTGTGCAAGTGTTTGTTTTGGTCGTCGCTACAGTGCATGCGGGACGGGCATGGAGCGCAGTGCCCACAGTGAAGGCCTTCAGCTGGTTACATAGCTAAGCAACAGGCATGTCAACTCCTTATCATGTTTATAATTGCCAGGTAACAACTTGCAACACCGGACGATGCGTCCTTAGATCATGTGTTCTGTCGCCTGCATGCACGGCTATGCTGCTAGGGTGCTTCCTGTGAACTTAAATTTCTTGTAAATTCATTTTTATGCTGTAACAACTCTCTCTGTCCTCACCCTTACACCAACCACCATACAACTTGCCTTGCATTCTCTTCTAGTGTTCTCTGTTCACATTCCACACCCATAGCATTCCCTCTGCTGACATTCCTAACACTGTAAGGAGTCCCCCTTTCTTCTAGAGGACTTCATTCCCATGGACACTTTCTGTATTCTAATATTACTCAACTAGAGTTATTGCCAAGTGGGAATGGTTCAGTTAGTCCCCCTCTAGTGCTATATATGAGCATGGGTTGACCCTCCTCGGAGTGACAACGCATTGGCCCTACTAGGCATGGAGATTTGTTTGCTCTCCTGGCCAGAAAGACCCATTTGTCTGTCCTTGACTTGAAGATGCGCTGGCACTCCTGGGCTTGAAGTCAAAGCTAGGCCCTTCCAGAGGCCAGAAACTGATGATGTGATGCATCGGCAGGGCCAGAAATCTAAGAGAGGCCCACTCAGCTTGGTGTTGCAAGTCAAACCACAGTTCAGTTGGTTTACCTAGGGTACTGCACTCCTCCTCGTCTTTCCAATACCCCTCTCTACTTTTGATGGGCTAGTTATTAGGTTAAGATGTACAACCAGGCACCAGCTAGCTTACTTCCTAATGGACACAGGCCTTCTTCCACAGCGTTTACCTTATTTTCAGGGTCCACCTTCTGCACTACTTCCTTCCTCCACCTTCCTTTTCTTCCTCAGTACCTTTCCAAAAATGTTCCTCCATCGGTGGCCCTCATCTTCCGATTTTGTCTGTACCTTTTAAACTGTTATCCAAGTAATTTCCTCCTTTCTCTTGTGTCTCACCTTCCATCTCTCCTTTTCCCCTTGCTAGTTGTCCCCTCTTCACGCTGCTCTCCCCTTTTCCTTCTTTTGACGCATCTTCACCATCCTCTCTCATCCACCTCAAGTCTTACTCTCCTTCAACTCCCTTCTCCTTCCTTCTTCCTCTTTTACTCCGCTCTTTACTGCAGCACTTGTTTCCAAACTCCCATACTAGGCCTTCTACCAAAGCCTCCCTGTATAGTTCTGCCCCTTTTGATACTGGAAAAGGAAGGGTTTTAATTAATGTGCCCGACTTCTTGTGTGTATGTGACAAAGTGATTGGCTCTTCTGAGTAACTCACCATCTTCAGATCTAGTGATTCTTATCAGTTATGAATTGTCCGCTGCCAACTTGAAGTCAAGCAGCGCTGTCATGGTAGTTGCCTGACCCCACCATGGTGCCTCCTGCAGGCAGCTGCACAATAACTCTGCCAACCTTGAACCTCCTCATCTGCCAACTTCATTGCATACCCAAGCTCAAGCAGGTCTTTTCCACAGTCCATCCTGTAGACTGTGTATTCAAATGTACTTTTCGTGGGATCAAAGACGATACCCACAGACCTTTTGTCCTTCTAATGCAGAGTTGTTCATTCTTCAAAACTCTACCAGGTCTTGAATTACAGACTGGTACCTGGCAAAGGATAAAGTGGATAGGGTAGACGCCTTGGAAGTACCTTATATACTGGCTATTATCTTTCTGAAGGTACAGGCCCCTCTCCCCCCGGGTCTCGTAGCTCCATTCCCATATGTCCACCTAGAAACATGGTCACAGTTCTCTCCTTTTTTTATGCTGTAACTCAGTTCATTGTTGTACTCAATATGTAATTCTTTTCATTGAGAGTTTCATATTTTCAGTCCATGAATGTATTTATTTTGTTAAAGTAGGCCTTATTTTCATTTATTATATTACTCGAGTTATCAGTTCATGGTTCTTACATATTTAGCATATTCAAGATTTATTATAACCATTTAATTGGACCAAAGTGTTAAATATCTTAGCCATTGGCATAATTATGGATCTATGTGTTGAAATTGAACCTGAACTAGTAGAATTTTTTCCAAATGTTTTGTACCTAATTTTTTTTAATGTCAGATTTTAGGGTAGGTCGCCCCGCCACCACCCACCCCCTCCAACCCCCTACACAATCTAATATGGCCTGACCCCAACCCACCATCTACCATCAGTTGTATAAAAAATGTAAAGAAATTGAGGGGAGGGGGCAGGGGATTTTCAACCAGTTTGGGGGGGGGGTGTCAACCAAAATCCATAAACCTATAATTATACTGTTAAATGGTGTTAGGGTCACTAGTAGTCTTAATAAAAATCGGCCCCTAGGAAGGTGCAAATGTGTTTTACTGGGGTATGAGGGTCACTAGACCATCAGGGATGGCTTTGAAGGGGGGGGGGGGCGGGGATCGGAGCGCAATAATTATGATTTGTTTTTGCTGGGCCGAACATAGGTAATGAATGTTTTTGTTTTGTTTACAGGTTTCTTTACGCAAGGAGCTGCAACGTTATGCAAGTAGTTTTTTTATTTTATGGGATTGGGCAGTCTGGGGCGGTATTTTGGTGGGCTGGGAAACAAATGCAGGGTCAGGCCACAAATTCCCACCATGCCAGCAAAACATTGGTGTTTACCTCAGAGCGGCTGTCTCCCATGTGGGTTGACTGTCCGCAAGCCCAGGCTGCACCTCTGGCTGTGCTGTGTTACAGATTTCACCTCTGGGGAAGAATGGGGACCCTTTGCCTCAGAGGAGGAATGGAGACCCTGCCAGGCTCCCCAGAACTGCAGCTGGACTTGGGGACGGTCACTCACATGGGAGACAGCCACCCAAGGCCACGGGCATCACCGCCACCTTCCTGGAGCTCTGGCTGGCCTGCATTACAGCTTCTCCCTCCGGGAAAAGACAGGGTCCCTGCCAGGGCTCCCTGGGACAGCCGCTGTGCTTGAGGACGGTAGACCCAAATGGGAAATGAATGCACAAGGCCAGGGACAGCACCCCCAACCGTGCTGGAGCTCTGGCTGGGTTTCGTTGCAGCTTCGCCCTCTGGAAAGAACATGGACCCTGCCGAGGCTCCCTGGAACCATTGCTGGGTTTGTGGACAGTCAAACCACACGAGGGACAGGCACCCAACGCCAGGGACATCACCCCTGACCATCCTGGAGCTCTGGGCTTACCTGCATTATACAATTTCTCTCCGTGAGGGGGACCCTGCCGGGCCCCCTTCGGCTGCCCCTGCACTTGGGAGATGGTGGACTCACATGGGAGACAGATGCCGGGGACATCACCTCCAGCCGTCCTTGAGTTTTGGCTGGGCTACATTACAGCTTTTCCCCTTCATGGAGGTATTGGCACACTGCCGGGGCTCCCTGGTGGGGGAAAGCTGTAACAGATGCCAGCCAAAGCTCCAAGATGGTTGGAGGTGATGTCCCCGGCCTTAGGGCGGCTGTCTCCCATGTGGGTTGACCATCCCGCAGCCCAGCAGCAGTTCCAGGACGCCCCAGAAGGGTCCCACTTCCTCAGGGAAGGTGACCGTCAGGGCTCCCTGGGACAGCCGCGGCACTTGGAGATGGTCACTCCATATGGGAGACAGCTGCCCAAGGCCAGGAACAAACTATCCTGGAGCTCTGGCTGGCCTGTGTTACAGCTTCTCCCTCTGAGAAAGGTCAGGGACCCTGCCGGGGTTCCATGGGAGTGCCGCTGCGCTTGGGGATGGTTTAGCCACATAGTAGAGTCACCCAAGGCTGGGGACATCACCCCCGACCATCCTGGAGCTCTGGCTAGGCAGCATTACATAATTTCCCTTCAGGGAACGGATGGAGACCCTGCTGGTGCTCCTTGGGACTGCCATTGGACTTGGAGATGGTCAACACTTTTTCTTTTCCACCCAGGTAGGTACACCCACACATGAGGTACTGTGTTCATCCAGACACCTGTGGGAAGGTAGGCCATGTGTTGTTAGCAGTATGTTTCAGTAGTTTCCAGGTTGGAAATGTCTGAAAATTGTGTTTATTTGCCCTAAATTTCAGACTTTGCCAGGCTTTTGGGTAATACATTCTAGGGCAATTTGCGCAAGTCAGACCTCTGTGGGTTCGTACAGGAGTCTGCTCTCCTGAAACACTTGGGTTACCAGTGGTTTAGCCTTTTCCATTTGCACCCAGGTAGGCGCACCCACACATGAGGTACAGTTTTTGTCAGGACACATGTGGGAAGGTAGGACATTTGTTTTCTCTTGGTTCAACATTTTGATAAATTTGTTACTGCACTTTGTTACACAACCCTTTAATTTCCCAAATGTGAACTACATGTAGTGGCTGATTTAGGCAATGTATGCTTTTGTAACCTGCTCAAGTCACCTACCCTTCAAACGGTCTTCCTGCGCTCTTTCAAAAATTGTATGCTTGCCATTCCTCACATATATTTTCCTTATTTACACATGCTAAGTATGTCTGTTTAGGCTGTGAGCATAACATTCCTGTGTACTATGGCTCCGTTTTTGCTTGTTTTGTGACACAATTCAAAAAAATATCCGATTTCCTAACTGGAAAATTCAGGGGAATGTAGCGGGGCATTGCTTTTCTCAATATTCACAGAGGCCCTTTCCTTACAGGTCCAACCATGTCCAGCACATACTTTTTTTAACTGTCATTTTTCAAATCTTTCCCCAAACTATGGGCATTTTCCCTACATAGATGTTGCCTGACCGGCCCAAATCCCCCTTTCCCAAACTTGGAATTTTGTCTACTTTTCGGAAATGTATGCCTTGGTCTTCCCCTTCAGCTTTCCTACCCTCCTCTTCCATTCCGTCCACGCATGGACTAATGGGGGGGAAAAAGGCGTAAACTCAGCACAGCCAACCATTTGTTCCTAGCTCTTACAAGGAAACAACCACAGGCTTCTTTTATTGGCATTTTCTGAAAAATACGAAATGTGCTCCCTTTACGGTTATTTTCTCTCACCCCCCAAACAGCAAACTAGGATTCCTAGGTGGCGTTACGATCACCTACATGTGGGAAGAAAGGGGGCCAGATTTGGACGAGATATCACATGTAAATAAAAGGTTACAAGGGATTGAATGGCGACATACCAAAACCACCAAAAAAAGGTATTGGCACGCAGGGAGGTGTGGGGGCATTGGCAGTTAAGGGGTTAAAAACAAATAACAGATTAGCTTAAAGAAATAGACAATTGGGTAATTGAAGTGTTTTTATTATGACAAGTGCTTACACTGTAAAGCAACAAATAATACATATACATGTGTAAACCAAAGATCAAATTGGTGGAACCATATGAAGTGAACCTGTTTTACCTGGGGGATTGGAAGAAAAAGAAACCGAATAGTGAAACACTTATGGAAAAACAGTTCTCATAACTGCACATGAATCGCTGCAAGAATTGGATAACAGAAAAAGTTAACTTTATTATTGCAAATGTTCACAATCTTTTGTCACAATATTTCATGTAAGGGCTCAACAGATATCACAACTTCACATCTTCAGCAGGGGCATGCTGATACACAATGCCTGAAGGTTGTGACGCAATTATCGATCTATAAATGATTTGCTTTTCATAATGGTGCTGTATTGTGAACAAGTACAGGTAAACTATAGACAACTAAATGTCTCAGAACATTTCCAAGTTAAAAATGTCACTCGGAATATGGATTTATAGGACAGTGAGATAAAATAACATGAAAAGTAACTCACACTGCCTAAAACAAAAAATGCGATTAGAGTGGAAGGAACTCAGAAACACTTGACACTTTTCTCAAGCGCACCTGGCACTTATTGAATCTGTTATACTCTTTGCACTTTAGTCAGGCCTTTCCAATAGTTACGATTTGCCTTGAAGTAATATGGTTCTGCTTTGACTTTATGACACATTTTGCACACAGCACTGTTATATGGATGTATAAAGGATTTATTTGTACAAGGCAGTTTTGTCAGTATTTAATAACAGGCATTTACCAAGCGGAGTGGCCGAGCAGGAATGTACAAACAGAATTTAGCCTATAGATATTCTGCCCCAGTTCCATAAAAGGAATGATGAACTAGACATTGGCCCTTGACCTGAATGGGCTTGGCCATGGGTAGCCAATGAAGATGGTGCACACATGGAGTAATGTGAGCACAACTAGGTGCAGTGTAAGTGGCTACTCTGGCTGCAGAGTTATGCAGGACCTGAAGGTGCCATAAGAAGTAGGCAGTTTGTGCCAGAAATAGGGCGTTGGAGTGGTCCACGGAGGACATAACAAGTAAGGACACAACAGGGGCACGTAACTGAGAAGGGAGTAAACAAAGAACCTTACTAGGGGGTTTTCAGTTGAAGATGGCCCCTTTGACATACTGGACTTATCTGAGATTCCGCAGACAAAAAAGCTAACATATTCACCCCTAAAGATGGCCAAAAATAGGGGGTCCTAAAGGCAGTAGAGGAACTAGGGGCTACCACCAACACCTCATTTATTTCCCCTGAACCAGCTATTACACATCCATGCACCCACAGCTTCGAGACAGGACCTAAATCTGGTCACTGTCTCGACAAGAGAGATCTAAACGGACCAAGATCTGTGTCATCTGTTAAGAATAACAGTGGAAGCCGTGAGAGCAGATAAGCTTGGTAAGAGGTTACATGTACATGTTAAACAAAACCTGGAAGATGGAGGAAACCTGAGGGACTCCACATCTCAAGGCAGACGGTACAGAGAGAAAAGGGGGGATGGAAATTGACTGTTCGGTTAGAGGGAAACAAAGAAAACCAGGAAAGAACGGCACCAGAAAGGTCAGACGAGCAAGGCAGCATGGTCAACGGTACCAAAGGCGGCAGATAAGTAATAAGCACCGACGCTGCCTGAATCGTGCAGCCAAGCCACATCGTTAACGTTGGAGACCAGCACCCCCTCTGTGCCACATCCTGGACGAAAAATGGATTGAGACGGGTAGAAGAAAGACTACTCACGAAAGGCCAGACGAAGGCTTCATAAGAAGATTCCAAGATGGCCCCCGTGACCACCCCACCGTGAGGAGCGCGCTCCTCCCCGGCCACCCGAAAAAGGAGCAATAAGAAGCGTTACAAGACCCAGGGCAGAAAAAGCAAAGGGGATGACCTGTGAACCGAGCGGTCCCCAAGAAAACTCCAACTGGAGCTTTTGGGGGCAGAGTGAGTGGACCTGAGACCGCCAGCAGCGATGCCTGTGTGGGGACTGGCAGTCGAGCCGGAAGAGATCAGAGAATCCACGCGGGTGGTGCAGAAGACGCAGGGTGCCCATTCAGCCAAGGCAACATAGGCGAGACTGGGGAGTGTGAGCGGACCACCGGAGATCCCTGGCATCTGACCTGGGGGAGACAAGGCTGCCCCGGTCCAGCGCGCCCCCTGGGACACATTGGCACAAGCACCGCAGGGCGGCAATACAGCAGAGCTGGCGCAGCCCGGACACCCAGCTACAAATGAGAGGGAGCGGGGAGTATTCTGCTGAAATCCTGTGCCTGCCTCTGCCCCATACAGCAGCCTGGCTCCACACAGAGCAGGGCCTCCACGAACCACGCAGCGCAGGGCCCCCCATGAGCTGTGATGCACCCCAGCTGGCGCAGGGTAAGTAGGCATAATTAAGAGAGTTGGCAGCCATGAAGCAGGCGCACGCAAGGCAACTCCCCTCCCAAACAACGGACATGGAGGTTTATGAAAGCATCTGCCCCAGCACGCCATAACCTACACTTGGAAGGGGACCCCCCCTATGGCAGGAGACCTGCAGCATACCCGGACCCAGGCAAAAGCCCAAGCCCATACCATTCAGCAACATCAGAGGCAAACTGCAGTGATAGAAGGGTGACAGCACTAAGTCTCCTGCAGCATCCCTCCCGCTAACGGCCAGGGAAGGAACCCAGGGGCGAGGGGTGGGGGCAGCACGTGCTCCCAACCCACAGCTTTTGCCTCCGCAGTAGAGCTCCCACCCTTATGAAAACTAAGCCTGCCATGCAAGATAAACCGAGAAGGAACCTCCAGGGGTGCAAGACCATACTTAGAGGCTCAAGAGCGATGGGAGCACGGGGGCACCCTGGGAAGAAATTCAAGAAGCACCGGGCCAGTGTGACACTGCAACCGTGACCACTTTCACCTTTGCGCATACTAGCCCCACGGCCACCAGGGGGCATCCAACCCAGGTTCTAAAGGGGAGCTAGACCCCCGCTTCGCACAGGAGGGAGAGAGAAGCATCCCCTTCATACAGAACAACTGGCCAATACCCCGGGGTTAAGAGGAACCTCAGAGGCCTGGGGAGAAGTCCCCTTCAGTAAGGTGCAGGCAGACACTCGCCATCACCAGGCAACGTTGAGCAACAAGGCCAAGGAGGCCAAAAAGGGCCCCTTAAGGGCCAAGCTCTCAAGAAAACAGGAAGGGACCCTCCAAAAGCTATGGAGAAATGAGGGGGAAGCCCCGGAGGAAGAGGATCCATCAGTGACATACAGGCAGCAGTCGGAGGAACCCCCTACGCTGCCACAGGGGCAAGAGGTCACGAGCAAGGTGGTGCAACAGTGCTTTAAGGCATTCAGTGACCAAATGACTGCTACCCTTCAGACACAATTATGCCTAATACGCACAGAACTTGCACAATCCCTGCAGGAAATCAAAGGCGACAGTTGAATTGATGCAAATGAAAACACCATTCAAGAACTCACTGTAGATGTATTAGCGAAGCAGCAGGCAGTAGCGACACAACCTGGAGCTCCAAGCCAAGGACTTGGAGAACCGCTCGGAAAGGTCCAATATCAGGGTGAAGGGGCTGCCAGAAAGTGTGAGCAATGCCGACCTCAGGGAAACAATGCAGCACGTGTTCAAATATTTGCTGGACATGGCTGGGGGAGAAATTCTCAGATAGAAGGTCCTTAGCAAGAAGAACCCGGGGCCAGGCCAAGAGAAGTGGCAATGGCTTCACAGCGATACGACCAAAACAAATGGATCCTCCATGCGGCGAGAAAAGCGACCCTGATAAAAGTGAACAGCGCCGTCATAGAACTTTTCCAGGACCTGTCCAAATCCATACTAACAATGAGGAGGCAAATGGGCCCGGTGACCAAAGCCCTGATCAAAGCCCAGATAGGATCCAGGTGGACATTCCCCTTTGGAACGGTATTCAAGTGGGAAGGGCGCCAACACCACATCACTATGTTCGATGAGGGACCCAAGATCCTGAATATTGAAGAAGAAGGGGATGCAGGGGGAGGACTTAATAGGAGACCAGAACATGAAGGCCACCAAGAGAAGAGTAGAGAGGTCAAAGACAAGATGCAAACAATTGCAGGGGACGGGGGGGGCTCAGCAACCGAAGCCCCAGGCTGAAAAGGCTGTTCACTTAACAGCAGCGGTGGGGATCACGAGATAAGGGTTAAGGCCCGGTGGGGTTACACAGAGAATGTCAGACTAAGGGTCGGCTCTGTGAGAAGGGGGGGGGTTACGGATCTTGGAAACAGGGGAGAGCAGAGGAATGGCTCAACCCGCACAGTTATTCTCTGGGATGAGAACCAGCAACCTAGGACGACGTTACAGCCTGGAGAAGTTGATCCGAGTCCAGCCGGACGAGGCGATGTTACGGCCTGGTGTTACTTACCGCTCCGTATGCTGATTGGAGCCTAGGTAAGACAACCTCGCGGAGGAAGGTAGGATTTAACAGGTTCGGGTTCAGCCTCCAGGATTCCAGCTCCCCCGAATTCTGTGATTCAGGCTTCCTCTAAGAGGGGATCTTTTCTACGATGTACCTCTCTGCCGTTTGAGTAAAAACCAGCAGAGATGTCTATCGTCTAAAATAGCAGGGAGAACACACGGCCAATAGCCAATGCTGCAAAGAAAACACAGAATGATTAGAAGCAATCAGGCAATATGGAATTAACCAGACAAACAGATATTTCTTTAAGTACCTAGACAATGGTTGAGGTGGTGTTGGACCTTAAATGATGAACCTACAAGAGAATCCAAGACTATGAGTATGCACAAGTGATAACTACAACCTCACTATGACTGAAACAACGCCCAGCCGACCTGATAAGTGGGATTCCTAAGGAAAAATGGGTACCAGTTGAAAGGAGTACAACGGCAGGTACAAAACAACAAATGGGAAGGTTAGTAAGGAAGAGTATACCCGGGCGGCACGAGGGTCGCACTAGTGACAGGTTGGTGCATACACTGGAAAGCGTCACTTCTATGCACTCGGTTATGGTAGAGAAGGCAGGAAATAAATGTAGAGAAGGCAGGAAATAAATGAGATTGTTCCAGGAATCCGTACGTATGAGAAGGACGGATGATGATTTTCAGGTAATGAATAATAGAGGAGAATTGGACGAGCTTTACCTTAATTGCACAAGCACAGGCCAGGTTGCCGGGGCACTATTGTAATGTGCAGCGTGGTAAAACGCGTTGGAAAGGTCGCTCAAATTGCATAGAGCGGCAAGAAGGAGTAATCTCACCATACAGGGTGAAGGCACAGTAGAAATCCAGGGACAGTCTGAGGTCGGCAGCAGGGTTCACGGATCAGGCTGGAGGAAAAAGCAAATGCAATCCAAGGACAGTCCGAAGTCGGTAACAGAGTTCAAATTCAGGCTGGAGGAAAAAGCAATGACAATCCAAGTAGACAAAGGTGGGTCGAAGCACCAGGAAGTCAAGTAATCAAGAGGAAAAGGGAATAAGCACTGGAGCGGGATGGAACCGAAGGAACGTAACCCCACAATGAGCAGCAACAAGCTGTTGAGTCACTTCGGCTTTTCCGGTGCAGGGGGCGGGGCGTCCTTACGCGTTCTCTGCGCACGGGACGTCTCAGCTGAAGCTGCGTCCTCTGCTGCACGGCCAAGCGCCATGGAAACCAATACCGAAGCCACAACGAAGTTTTGGAACGCGCTTGCCCCCGTATGTAGCCACCAGAAACGGGAGACACTGCAGGACTGGGCCGATATGTAACACCTGGGGAAGTTGAGCCGAGTCCAGCCAGAGGGGGTGAGAGGGAGGGTGGGAGGCTTAAATCAAGGGGGAAATCGCTTCTACATGCCAACCGGAGACAAATGCAGGAGTCAGCCGCGGCAACCACAACTCTGGCCATCCGGGCCTACTCCATCGGCCATCCGGGCCAGATGGCCCGGCGGCCGTGCCTGCCCTCCACCGTCCAGGGGCACAAGCTTAAGGGACCACCCCCGAGCCCTGGGGTGTCTTGCACCCTCTCTTCCCCTGCCCTGTCCGGGGGCTTAAGGCACCACCTCGAAGGCCCAGCCCCAAGGCCATCTGGTCCGCCAAGCTGACCAGGAAAGGTGAGAAGAATGCT